>NC_135500.1:47439521-48133271 GCF_052857255.1 Amblyomma americanum
GACCCAGGGGATGATGTGAATATACTGGAGATGGCCGCCCAGTACGCGGAGAGCTGTGCGCGGGACACGTCCACTCGTATAGGCTCTTCAGGAGGCTCGGGAGTCTATAAAAATGTGAGTGTCGTGGTGTTGGGTGTCGCTCATTTTGATGGTGATGGCTATTGGAATGGCTTCTGCGGCCGCCGGATCCTGTGCCGTAAAGGACGCTCCAAGAAAAGCGGTGTTGGCGTGATTGCCAGCAGCGCAAGCATATCTGTGGGGCTGTGCATAGGAAGCCACATCCACATACATAGCCGAGGTGTCCTGGCCGTATTGCCTACGGAGGCTGCGAAGACGGGCCTGACGGCGCGGGGCCTGTGACTCGTGGTTCATATGGCGAGGAATAGGGTCCATGTAAAGGAGTGAGCGGACAGAATTTCGAAGAACTCCGGTCAAGGCCATGGTCCTGGTGGCTTGCGGGTCACCTATCTTTGAAAGGATGGCCCTACCCGCCGAGGTGGGGAGGAGTCGAGTCTGTCGGGAGTTCAGAACAGCCTCCTGGATTTCCGCAAACGTGTAGCCATGCTGAGATTGCAGGCAATGAGACGGACCACCAGCTCACCCGCGAAACTCTCAGTCGGGCGCCTGCGACCCCGCGGTGAAGCCCTCCGACCTGCGGCTAGAATCTTGGATACGAACACACTATCAGGGCACACTACACACAGCTCCGTCAACTCCTTTCAATCACCGGCCCCCATTCTCAACTGAACCGTCGGCCAGAATCGCATTATCGCTAACTCCGCCGCAGCACCCTTCTCACAACAGCCTGCCCGCATTTCTTCCGCCGGCGGTGTGACCCCTCCCCTTGCAACGGCCTTTCACGCTATGCAAACCTGGAACACTGCATCTTTCACCGTCCCATAGCCATGCCCTCTTCGCCTCACACCTGGAGTACATGGCGGGCGTCGAACCAAATGGACCACCAGCGCAATGAAATAGATGCAAGGAAAGGCACCTACAGGCCTGAAGCTAATAATGAACGTCTATAAACTTCTGCTTCCTAGTCGCAGGGTCACCGCTGGCCAGCATCTGCTCCTATGTCGGCCAGGTCTACCTATAGTGGACAGAGCAGAGCGGCTGACAATCTCCAGTGGAGCCATGGAAAAGGGCCCTAACCATTGAGGATGTCAATGTCACCAGTAATAAACACCTCTCTCTCTCCAGTAGTCACGGTTCGTCCACTTAGACCTGTCCAACCTGCTACCGGATTCGAAGAAATCCGCATTCGCGCTCTGTATTTCTTCTCTACAATGAAAGGCACCCTAAGGTTGCGGCTATACTGCCACGCGAGACACGTAATAATGTTTGTACTCCACTCCTCTTCCAACCCTTTCCGTCCATCCTCACAAGCGGGAACGCCACCTCAGATCGCCCGTCGGCTGGACCTACAGCTCGGGCGCGGCGGATGAAAACGAAGAAACGAAACCGAAAGAAAAATCCCTGCATTACACCAGCCTTGGCCTCTGTTAGTGGAAACAGGAGGCAGGGACATTCCGCGAAATACCGCCAGATGGTCAGCGCGCGGATGATGCCTGGAAACACTCCGATTTTCCAAGGAGTCGGCGCTTTCTCGACATTAACGAGGTAAAATGAGGTAAGAGAGAGAGAGAGAGAGAGAGAGAGAGAGAGAGAGAGAGAGAGAGAGAGAGAGAGAGAGAGAGAGAGAGAGAGAAAGCTTCCGCGAAAGCTGATGCACGAGGGAAGGCCATTTCCACCTTCTCATTTTTTTTTTCCTTTCGGATAAGGGGGGACTGTTGCCGCCTCATCTGGCACGACTCGATTTTAATGTTCTTCAACAGCGGACAGTAATGGCGTCGGCGCCATAATCCGTAATATATAGAGGCCGCAACCCCGACGGCGGGCGATCGGGGCGACAAATTTCTGCGCGTGCTTGGCCGAGAGGACGGCGCCGCCAGAGGTTCATACCCGGGAAGGCACGCAGAGCCCGCCCATATAGACGCCCACAGCGCCCTACGGCAGCCACTTGAGTGCCCTGGCGGCGAACTGTCGTCGCGTCATTTGCGCCCAGTCATTTGGGGTCGGGGACTCCTGGCGTGCATGGCCTGTTTGGGAAAGGGCCCAAAGCCTGCGTGCGGTCAGCCCGCGATTAACGCGAAGGAACGCGGTTCTACTGCGCACAGACGCTGCGCGGGGAGCCTCCTGCTTCGGCAGCACAAGGGCGGATTCTGGGCGTGCGCAGTAAAGATAAGTTCACCGGACTGCCTGGAGAGGTTAGGATATTCTGCAGGCAGTGTGGCGCAAAATAATTTCCGTCTTTTCCTTCGACGTCGGTAAAAGCACCAAAAGTAGCCTAAGCCTTTGTTTTTTTTGTTTTGTTTTACAGCGAAGGCTGCAATACCTTAGTCAAAGAGCCAGACACAGGGGGTACAACGGCGGCGTGAATGTCACATGACGCAGCATCACACTGTGGAAGGGAGGAAATCCTGGCGAGGCGGAGAGAGATTGTTCGCAGCGCCCGCATACAAAGTGAGCCAGTTATGAGCAGCTTTACTTTCCTCAAAACCAGGAGGCGGAGGAACACCTTTATTAACTCAACGGTGCAGAAGGCTCCCTCATGGGCGGGCACGCCTCACCGAAGTGGTGCAGCCACTGTCACCGGACGACGAGCTCAGAGCGCCCCACAGCCTGAAGCTGCAGCTCCATGGAGGGTAGGCTCGCGTATAGTGCTGCCTCCCATTCTTCGTAAGCAGAAAGCTTCAGTAAAACTTCGGTTGGGGCCAGTTGGCGCATGTTATTCTTAAGGTGAACGATAAGCGCCGACACCGTAGACTATCCACGAAGAAGAGACAAGCACAAGGACATGCGCTACACTAAACACTGCTTTATCCTTGTTGAAACAACGCATATGCGTATATACATTCGTCCATCCTTGCGCAAGCAAACAAAAAATAGGCATGTCATCCGAGACTATTTATGAACGACGCGAGCACAATAACTTATACTCGGCTGTGTAAGAGATAGGGAAGCATCGCTAATGCAGTCTTCTGCTGTTGTCTTAAGCTTATCCTAGAAGCTTATCACATTAAGAAAAAAGCAGAAGAATGCATTAGCGATGCTTTACACAGCCGAGTATAGGTTATTGTGCTCGCGTCCTCTATGCCTATTTTTGGTTTCCTTGCGCAAGGATGGACGAATCTATATACGCATATGCGTTGTTTCAAGAAGGATAAAGCAGTTGTTAGTGCAGCGCCTGTCCTTGTGCTTGTCTCTTCTTCGTGGATTGTCTACAGTGTTTGCGCTTGTCGTTCACCTTAGAAAAAAAGCTCCAGGGGAGGAGGATCGGAGGGGCATTTGTAGAGGAAGTGGGATTGTGTGGCTCGGGGGTGCTGGCAGACGGGGCTGCGCTCGCCGGAGTGGATTTAGGAGAGGGCATACACAACTTTATTGCGAAGCAAGTCGCTCGACTTGCTCGGGAAAAACTCCCCGGGGTTGAGGTCCGTGAAGAGCCTATTTTCACTACGACCAGTGGGACGCGTCTTAAACATAACATAGTCATTGAGTCAAGCTCACAGGTCCTTGTAGTCGACATCGCCGTAGTTTTGGATGCCAGTGAGGGAACCCTTACCAGTAAGAATGCTGAAAAGGCCAGGAAGTACAGTGTGCTCCGGGCCAACTTCCCGGCTGGGAAGAAATTCCAAGTCTTTGGAATGGCCTTCGGTGCCCGGAGCATGCTGTGCCCATCGACCATCAAGGTGGGCAAGCTTCTTGGTTTGACCCATTCTGATCTATCATTTCTTGCTTCCAAGGTGCAAATTGGAAGCTTAATCCGCCTTGGTCGTTTTACCAAGAAGGTTATTTTGTAGTTTTAACTTTGGGGGGATATGGTTGTTTGTCCTCGCGTTGAGTTTCTAGACTAAGGCGCTTTGGGGCTGGCCACTGCTTTTTCCATTTTTAGGGGTGTTGTACACTTTTTGGTTTTCCTTCTCTCGAGTCAAACATGAACTTGGGAGGACAAGATGGGCATGCAGCCAAATGCGGTGGGCTACGGCTCGCCCATTTTGGGCCCGCAACCATGTTTTCCCCTAGCAGCAGCCACGTTCACCCTGGGTAGCGTATTGCTACCCTGGGAAATGCATGTTTTTGGGTAAGGCTGAGGTCTGGAGTTGGAAGAGATTATTTAGACCGCGAATAAGATTAGACAGTCTGGCTCCCAGTCTAGCCTTATTCGCAGTCTAGACCAAAGCCCTTCGCTGGATTTCAAGAAAGCGAATACGCATAGCATGCTCACTTTGCCGGCGGACACCCCATTCACGCCGTGAGAGAAAAACACGAACGTCGACTAAAAGCCAGCCTTCGTGTTTTTATACCACGGCGTGGTTATCGTGTCCGCCGGCAAAGTGAGTCAGTTATGCGCTTTTCCTTTTCTCAAATCCAGCGGAAGGTCTACCACTGACTGGGAACTAGACAGTCTAATTTAATTGCTTCGTGCAAGAAGGCCCTGGGTTGTGCCGGGAAGGAAAGATTGAAGGGACCGTGTATGACAACGCTATCAATCAGGCTTGGGTCCAGGTCGTGCACACCCCTTTCTAGTCGCGTCCTGCATTCCACTCGCACTCGACACTAAGTCAGTCCCGGCAGCAGCAGCTGCATTTTAAAGCGAAATCTTTTCAAGGTGACCTGTTCCAGTTCGTGTAGCAAGCCGTGCTTGCGCTGTAGTTTAAGCATATGTTAACCTTCCCGCCCTTTTTTTTCTCATGACCTGCATATGTCACCCTGGAAACGTCAAAAGGTTTCTTTGCGCTAAAACACAACCTGACTGGTGTGTGCAGTAAGGACAGAGCCCTACGTGACCCGTGGGAAAGGGGGTGTGGAATGAAGCAATTCTGCAGGTCTGCAGGTCATACGACCCGTGACCGGTGCCAAAAGTAGCGGCGCAAAGGGCTACCTACCAAAGGTCAGCGAAAGAGTTTTCGAATCGGGAGCCATTCGAAGGGTGCAACCATCGAAGCAGGGCGAATGAATGCGAAGACTCACGACGCTCAGCCAGAGGCGAGAGAGCTATGCATGCTACGCAGCGAACGCCAACGCACACGCCGGCACGGCGCACGACTTTTTACAAGGCTAGGCAGGGCCACGCCAGGGGCTGCCCAGCGCCTCCGGACAAAGCGTACGATTTTTTTTTCTTTTTAGAGCGGAAGCACACGGGAGGCATCGCAGCGTGACCCATCACTTGCAAACCGAATCTGCTCACCTTGAAGACGGTAGTCATAAGTTTCCAGCGAGGTCATAGAGAAAGTCCGCAAAAATGGCGCATTACGTAAAATAGCACGCATACACGCAGCTGGTTTTAAGAAACAACGAAAGTATTCGTACAGAACTCAATAGTGCATCTATTTCACTGCGTTGTGTCTTCTGCGGTTATGTCCGGCGTAGGTCAAGAGAAGGCCGGCTCCAATAGCACTGACGGTAAATGATTGGTTGTATACCCCCAGCAAGATTTAGTGCGCGTGTACGCATGCTGATTGAAAGGCGGATGGGGTCACGTGAGAGGAGGATGAGCGCACAGGCGAGGGACGCTTGCACTGAGAGGAATGCGGTGGAGGGAGAGCTGGTGCAAGCAGCGTATGCGTCAGCGCTCTCTGTACCAATGACCGTGCACACTGGTCTCAACGTCATGCAGACATCATACTTTGAAACAGACGGCTCGAATGAGTTTTCATAGGCGCGTTTACAAACGCTGGCGTGCGCCGCATGAAGTGAGCGATGTGGATTGGAGAGAGTAGTGATGTCACCACACGGCTATAAGGAGCGGCGTGAGACACCCTGGAGAGCAGGGAGCACTGCGCGCGAGCTCTTCTTAAGGGGGCTCCAGCGCTCGGTGTATACGAAGCTCTCGCTCAGATGAGCAGGGAGAGCGTAAGCATTGCGCAATTTTTCCCCTTCGCCAGTCTACTGCGTGCAGCAGGTCTGTCCGGCAAACGCGCCACAGTGTTTTACGGGCCTAAACACAGATTCCTAGAAGGGCCACAAGTTGGGCATCTACCACACGAGGCGGATTTAGGGTTGCTTGACGGCGGAACTTGTCTCTGATCCATCAAGGCAACTGTTCGATCCAGGACCCTTTTCCCAAGCATCTCACCCTAGAAGAGACGAGCACCAGGCCGGGGGAAATCTTGTGCCTATTAGAATGACGGTGGGTAACCGGCGGCATTGGGGATCGAGCCCAGCACCTCCCGAATGCGAGGCGGATGCTCTACCACAAGGCCACGCTTCGCTTACACGCGTCGCTGTGCAGAACAGGTGCGGAACAAACTTGCCCGCACCCTTGTAAGCTTAGTTTCTCGTTCCGCGGACCCTTTCCACTGCGTTTAGTCTGGTGCTCATTTCTCCGTCGCCGTCGTACTTTTTACTTATTTATTCTGAAATACATGCAGCGCCCGAGGTCATGTATTGCAGGGAGGAAAGAATAGAAGGTGTTTCCATGAAAACCAAGCAGCTTCCAGAAGACGTCACCGCGTTGTATGCTGGTTCTAAGCCTTCTGTGGGTCCCTACGCTCGGATCTGCACGATCTTGAGATTCGATTGACTAAGACAAGCTCCACTGCACGCAGCATCCCTTTCCGTTCACAGCGCTGTATGCCCACTCTTGTCACTGTCCGTGTTCTTCGCGCTGTTTTAAAGATAACTACAGATGGTTTGCACATGACGACACGGGCGCCATGATGGTCGATAACGCGCAGCTTCCACCAAAAATCTAAGGGGAAGATGGTGACAAGCGGACTGGACGAAGTAAGAGGCGTTTGCCCTGCTCCTGGTCCGCCCAAATGGCGGCCACTGCTACCTCGGTGCTGACCGTCCGTACGTACAGCCGAATCGAAACAATCAGCGCAATGAGTTCGTTAAAATAACGTTCAAAACAACAAAAATAAATAGCAACAATCAGACGCACACTCCGTTTTTCTCTGTTCTTCGCAAAACCTAAAGACAAAGCTTTAATTTGAACCTTACTCATTCATTTAGGCCCCGCCGCGATGGCACAGTGGTTAGGGCGCTCGACTACTGATCCGGAGTTGCCGGGTTCGAACCCGACCGCGGCGGCTGCGTTTTTATGGAGGAAAAACGCTAAGGCGCCCGTGTGCTGTGCGATGTCAGTGCACGTTAAAGATCCCCAGGTGGTCGAAATTATTCTGGAGCCCTCCACTACGGCACCTATTCTTCCTTTCTTCTTTCACTCCCTCGTTTATCCCTTCCCTTACGGCGCGGTTCAGGTGTCCAACGATATATGAGACAGATACTGCGCCATTTCCTTTCCCCCAAAACCAATTATTATTATTATTATCATTATTATTATTATTATCATTCAGAAGACTGAATAATAACACATTCACGCAATAATATTTTTTAACCGAGTAGCTTATACATTTTCGTTTATTGAAAGCTTATCTGCTGCCTGTACTTATTATGCTGGAAACGATATATGACATCTTTATTATTTTACCCTGCCCAATTAAGTCTACTGCACAAGTTCGATCGCCTAAGCGCGCTCGGGAGAATATAGACTAGAGGTTGATTTCGAGAGAAGGACGGAGAGGGGGTGGAAGATCATTACCTGGCCTGCTACTCTACACCGCGGGAAGGGGAAAAAAGTGGTTAACGATGGAGGGTGACCGATGCAGTCGGAGGAGAAATGAGAATATATTTACTTCTTTACTTTCACTTTACTCTGTAGCGCCAAGGCATTAGAGCAGGGGAGCGGGCGTCACAAAGCAATAACATAACCTGAGATTATACAATCATGAGATTTAACAATTCAAATTCTCCTTGCCGAGAAAAATACATAAATAGAAGCATAATAAATTTCCGAGGAGGTTTTATGGAATAAAGAGGAAAAACAGTGGATTCACATTTCGCTCAGTAAAGTGACAAAAGTGTTGCTGCTGGCCCCTGCCACATTCGTTGGAAGCGCATTCTATTCAAAGATTGTTTTCGAGGAAACGAAGAATTTCTTATAATTAGCTTTCCAGTTAATTTCATGAATCCTGTGTGTGTGTGGTCCCTTCTGGTCGAACGGTAGTGAGGAGTTTGATATATTTATGCCTTCTAAATCTTTGTCAAATTATAATATATGGAGTGCGGAAGCTTTAGCCTACTTATCTTTCGCCTTTTTATCAATGGTTGTAGTTGGATGCTATTCTTGATATCAGTTACGCCAGCTTGTCATCAATATTGTTTGGATGCAAACCTGCCTGCTGGTTTTGTACACGTTCTAAATTCACTGTTAAATAGTATCGGTAGCCCACCGCTGATCCCGACCGCGAGTCGAAATCCGTGTACTTCATACGGTCTGCGGCCAATCCAACCTCGCCAGCCCAAGTCATTCTGAAATGGTGTGTTCGAATAGGCTAAAACGGGATCCGTGGTCTCAGCGCGCAGCCCACACGTTTCGGCAATGGGGGCGCTCCGATAGCAAATATGAACAGAAACACGTCTGACCAGAGGACGCTTGACTTGACAACGAAAGAGCGCCCCCTTTGTGCCCTACTCAGAAACACGAGGAAGAGAAAGCTGCAGGCAGTACGCACGAACAGTGGGAGCAATGGGTAGGAACGGGTTCTGAGCACGGTCCGTTTTCAGCAAAAGATATGGCTCCCACAGCAGTGGAAATGATTTCTTTCAAAAGCGGAGGCAAGTGAACTTTGTAGCAGCACGTAACTGGTAGAATCGAAAAACAAATAAACATGTTCTTCTCAGTCCCAGCGCGACCCCTGCTTCTGAGATGGAGAATACCTTAACAACGCGAATTTAAGTACGAAGCTTCATCATAAGGGCGCGAAAAATTACGTTTTGTGCCACTGCCATGTGCATCACAGGTATGTACTAACTGCTGCGCCAAGCGAGCAGAGGACTGGGCTTTCGGTTCACGGCGCTGTAGTCATTGAAAAAGGACCGCGAGTTGGGCGTGTTGGCACAAATTCATAATCTGAAAAAAGCAGCGCGAACAGCACCACACAAGTACGGTAGAGAGCACGGGACATACGCTGTCGCGTGGTTTTGCGATATAGTAACAGGCACGCTTTTGCCGCACGTACGATAGGGCGCTGCAGTCGGAACACGGAAAGCTTTAGAACAGCTTCCATTCAATGCACTGCACAGCGCGTACGGCAGCGGTACACCAAACGACCGTTTTGAAATTGTTCCGAGGGGCGGTTTCATGCGATACCCACTAGGACCGCTACCATGTTAAAACAACTTGTTCTTAAATATGTAGCCCAGGGGCCGTCTCATGCTCCATCGTACTAATCTGCAACAAAAAATCACCATTCAGCCGTAACATCCGAGCTAAGCGTCATGCTACGTTTCGGCAAAGAGGTAATCAAGCACATGGCGAGATTCGCCCGCACACTTGGCGACAAAAGTGTGCGCGGGAACGCAAGTCAAGGCAACTTCCGCGTGGCATTGACGCACAGACCAAAAATTGCATGCAGTTTTCAGGTTATACGCCATGGCTGAAACAAAGTGCCGAAAACTTACATGCGTCGGGCTGACGTTGGACGAGGAAGGCTCGGCGCCGCCAGAGGGCCCGCCGTCCGCCTGCGGAAAAGGCACGAAGTGGGGTCAGACACACAGCGTTCGGAGTGAACTGCACCCACGCGACAATTAATGCTAATCCTTTGAACACAAGGTTTACGTGCACACATTTGGCGCTAAAATACTTTTGGTGTTGCGGACACGGGCCTCTTACGGAAATCAGCGATACCACAGGACCCTTGCGCAGCAAGGCATACTACAGATCTAACCAAGCGTCGTCACCAATGCCCCGCATTGTTTAAAAATCAGAGGTAGCATGAGAAGAAAAAAAAATAGCCGTGGTTTCACAACTGTTGAACCTGGTTAGAGGAGAAAACTGGTGTATCAGGCAACCAGACGCGGCTTGGTGTCTGTAACGTTGAGTGCTACTCGCGTAATTGGAACATCTGTAATTTACACGCTCATAATGAAATTACTCATGCAAACCTCAGTACATAACTCGAAGATACGTTTCTAAGACATCTGTGCATTCACTAGACGCGCGCCATCTACTGGATCATCACCGTACATTGCGTGTTGCGGTGTCAGTGGGTGCCGCATGATGGCGCTACGACTGCATGCCATGCACGAGGGAAATTTACCGGAAACGTATTTCACTACTCGCTTAACCCGCCGCGGTGGCTGAGTAGTTAGGGCGCTCGGCTACTGATCCGGAGTTTCAGGGTTCGAACCCGACCGCGGCGGCTGCGTTTTTATGGAGGCAAAACGCTAAGGCATCCGTGTGCTGTGCGATGTCAGTGCACGTTAAAGATCCCCAGGTGGTCGTCGAAATTATTCCGGAGCCCTCCACTACGGCACCCATTTATTCATTTCTTCTTTCACTCCCTCCTTTATCCCTTCCCTTACGGTGCGGTTCAGGTGTCCAACGATATATGAGACAGATACTGCGCCATTTCCTTTCCCCCAAAACCAATTATTATTATTATTATTACTACTCGCTTAATTAAAATATATGTAATTTATATGCTCATAATTTTAATATTCATGCAAGCTTCAGTACATATTTCCAAGGTACGTTTCTTAGACATCTGCGCAATTACTCGACGCGCTTTCATTCACTTCCAAGAGTCGAACAATTTGTTAAGACGTGTGTTTTAGCTGTGTGGTGTTGTGTTTCCATTCAACTTGCTCGGCTACTGGCTGATTACTTTGTAAATAATGTATATAGCTCTTTCCTGCATATAATCACGTGTAATAAATACCATGGCGAAAAAATAAACAGCCGTGGCGGAGTGGAAGCGTTCCCGCCTCGCTTGCTGGAAGCCCGGGTTCGACTCCCACCTACACCACGATTTTCTTCTGTTTTTTTTGTTAACAGAGGCCGCTTCCAGGTCATATATGCGCCGTAACATGACCTTCGAGGTTTGCACGCAACAGGTGGAGCTTTGTCTGGAAAAATGGAGGGGACACTTAAGCTCCGCTTTAAGGGCATGGCGCGATAGCGTTAATGAATTCATGCCTATATATGCAGAACTGGTCGTTCTCTTCTTAACATTCATAGATAGCTGTGAGTCCTCATACCGATCTCGGCGTAGTGGTGCATGGGTTATGCGATGCTCCACTGCCCTGGCAGGTGGCTGTTTCAAGCACTGCCAATGGTGGGGGCTTGCGAGACCCAGGTTGGTCTTCTTGGGCAATCTCTCGCGAACAACCATTCTTTAACTGCCACCTGCCACTGTGGGCAGTTTTCTCACAATTCGGTGGGCAGGTCACCACCTGCCTCGGTGGGCAAGTTGCAGTGACATTACAAAGTTACTTGAACTACTTGGCTGATTCCAAATGCCACACATTCCACCTGCGTGTTCTGGCAGCTCCAGCTGCAAGGCTTTAAACACTCTCCAACGCCGACGCCGGACAATTTCTTCCGACATGGGGGTACAAACTCTGTTGGGTTAAAACAGTCCGGCGTACTTCCTGCAAGGACGAGTTGCTTTTAATTTGTATAAATGTCATTTAGTGCGCCCTCACATAAGAACTGTAATACATGAAAAAAATGGCTCGATTGAAACATGCTGTTTTATACTCTGACTAAACTGGCCGTGCACTTAAATTGTGCGTGCACTCCCGCTCCAGAAAGGTGTAGAACCACAGCCTGAGCACTACTCCGACGGCAGGACGCTGTAGAATGATGGTTACCCTCCCTCAGCGAGCGCAACGAGGAGTTGATTCGATGTTCCGTAACTTGCATCTGTCCAAAAATCTTTTGTCAGTAACTCAACATGGGGAAGGTAAAAATCGGGGCCTCTTTCTTAACGGCGCGATAGCAGCAATGAGTATCTGAAAGAGGAAAAAAACGGGACCAAGTAGTGCCGTTCACACATTCACACGTTCGCATACTTGCTTCAAAACCACTAATTCACGACACACGCAACAAAAATGAGTCAGTGAACGACCCATGCTCTGACTCAACAAGGGCGCTTTCGCTAAGAGGGCCTTGTAGCGCACAGCCAGAAGTGGACCTTTGCATTGCAACGTTCTTCGAGGTGAATGTGCGGGGTCGCAGTAAGCGAAGGTGCACAGTTTTTTTATCATGCTATGAATTGCCTAAAGAAACGCCAGCGCTTCCCGTTCACGCAGGAGCCAACTTTCAGTATACCTGACAAACCTGTTCCTGAGACGGCTGATTCCGCAGTACAGGACTTTTCTCTGGGTTGTCTGGTTCTACTTGTCGGTTCCGAGGCGCCCTACCGACCTGTCAGTTACTCTACAGCCCCATCATCGCTTATCTCGAAACGAATTTAGCAGCGGCTAAATCTACCACGTGTGCCGGTGGACTGCATGGAGCGCCCGCGCATGAAATGTCCAGCTGCTTGAAATATGCACATGCATAACTGTGCTGCACTGAACAGTTTTTGTGAAGCCTGCACGTGCCGCTTTCGCTCCGCTTCTGCACCACACCGATGGAGGGCTTATCCACGTCACCGTGCATCCGTACGAGTCGGTGCAAGTCTGTATGTACTCAACTTCAAACTAAAAAAATTCGGAGATGCATTCAGCTTACGTGTGGGAATACGAAACCATTATGTGTAGGACTGCACAAGTTAGATGAGCAGATTAGTGTCGCGCATGCTTCCGATGCTGCCGTGCCCAGTGACTGCGAATCCAGGGCGATCTTGAATGCACTGTGTCTCCACCTGGAGTCCCGGTGCACAGTGCTCTGCGCATGTTGGCGTAGAATGATGATGCAGGCACCGCCAAGGATCTGACGCCGGCTGGCGAAAATCTTCATCTACATGTCCATGGTGGTCATGGGCAGATGCGTTTAGCGCGATGACCTGGCACCGAAATGAAATTAGGTGCGGCGTCAAAAGATGTTCTGACGTCCTCCGAATTTCATGACATAGGCGGCGGACGTAGGCCAGCTTTCGCGCTAATAGGACATGCCTATGCCCACGGCCCTCAGTCACGAGTTGCTGAAGGGGAGGAAATGCGCACACGTACGCGGTCTCACCCTTCTCGCGCATATTTCTGCCAGTCACTTTGCAAGATAATTGGAGTAAAATTTCACAAGTCATGGCTGCTTGAGCCACCGCCCGATTTAAAGGGTTCAGCCTTGTCCCATCCATCCGTCCGTCCGGCACGGACGGATGGACGAATGGATGGATGGATGGATGGATGGATGGATGGATGGATGGATGGATGGATGGATGGATGGATGGACGGACGGACGGACGGACGGACGGACGGACGGACGGACGGATGGATGGATGGACGGACGGACGGACGGACGGACGGACGGATGGATGGATGGATGGATGGATGGATGGATGGATGGATGGATGGATGGATGGATGGATGGATGGATGGATGGATGGATGGATGGATGGATGGATGGATGCATGCATGGATGTGGATTGATGGATGCATGGATGTCGATGGATGGATGGATGGGTGGATGGATGGATGGGTGGGTGGGTGGGTGGGTGGGTGGGTGGGTGGGTGGGTGGGTGGGTTGGTGGATGGATGGACAAGGCTGAACCCTTTAAATCGGGCGGTGGCTCAAGCAGCCATGACTTGTGAAATTTTACTCTTGACGTGACTTTCGCCACCAATCAGATAACCTTAGCTTTGTTACTTCTACTTGCTTAAAATCTATTTTTTCTTCACTGTCCTTAAACCCCCATGCTTTCATTAAATCAGCCTCGCTGCTTTCCACTGTAGGTGAAGCCCTTCACAGAAAAGTATCAAGTGTGCAGCCGTTTCCTCGTACCCTCCACACGCACCGCAGAACGTATCTATCTCGTGGTACCCGACTCCGCAAAGCTCTCGTCCTGGCCTCGAACAACAAAGAGCTTCCGCTGCAATTATCGCAGATATTTTCTTTAACGATTTCCTGCTTAAAGATTCTGTATGTTCCCAGTGGCGATTTCATCAGCGTCCCTGTTCTCCACAGAGCTCTGTTTCTTTAACCTTTTTCTTAGCCGATAATTGCTGCTTTGCTAACCAACAGCTGTCAAGATATTTGCTTGTCAATTGTCTAGTTGGCTTTCTCCATTTCGTGTCAGCATTCTTTTTATACAGGTAACTGAAAACTTTCCTAGCCCACTGCTTTTCCACCATTGTTATTAATCGCTCCTCAAATGCTATCTAACTGGTAACTTCTCTTCTCTCGAACGATGCCCATCCCATATCACCATGTACCACCTAACACACAAACAGCGGCATCTACCTTATGGATTTTAAACTACAATTGCGATTTACAGCCACGTTGGCTATGTCCGGTATATTTCCTCGTTATATCAGTTAATAAATTTTATAAACGTGTACACCACAAACGATGGATCATTTGGCACCATCCAGAACCTACTGCGACGAACGGTTCGGCCGTAATGGGCGTCTAAAGGTCCTCTGAATGCACGGTTTGGGGGCGGAAATGTGGTCGGTGCGTATCCCGCACGTATTTTGGGATTCATCTCAATTAGTAATTTTATCTTCAGGAACATGCCAAGTCATTTGACACCACTGAATTCGATCATTTCGAGTCAAACGGGTGGCCACCAAATTTTATCCAAATGGTGGTCCCGGGGGAGGGGGGGGTGGAGGTTGTACCACTTCGGTGGCTGCTATACAAGCACATATATAAAGGATCGAAAGTAGAGGTATCAAATAAGGCGCTAAGTGCTCATTGTTTCTATGTCATATAGTATGGTCACGTGGTAACTGTTTCGGTTAATTTAACCTTCATCGCAGACAGACGCGTCCTTGGGAAACGTAAGTGGTAAGAGCTAACTTCTAAAAAATCTGGAGAAGAGCTGGAGAAGTACACAGTCAGTTGGGAGAGTCCGTGAGGGTTCGTATCGGACAGAACACCGCTACGAACTGGACAAAGACGTCTTTAGCTTCGTTGCGCGCGAAATGCAAGAGCTACGCGCCAAGGTGGCGTGTGTTTGTGCCGCACTAATAAATAATATAACGGGCTTCACGTTACACGTGTTGGAACACCGGACGTCCGTCCATGGGGGCGTAGAAGAGACCAGTGGAAAATTACCACTCGGTCGTTGTTCCAGAGGCGAATCCGGCCCAAGAAGTCTCCGCTCACAAGATGAACTGCTGCATTTCGTAATCGTCTCCTTCCCCCCCCCCCCCCCCCCCCTCAAACCAACCTCCGGGGAGGAGGGACACGTGCCTGGCTCAACCAAGAGGGTGCCAAACGCCCCAGAAACGACCGTCAGCGGGTCCCCTGATGTTCGCCAGCCCACACGTCTACACCCTCCCGGCGCCTAGAGTCGTCAGTCTGCTGGCGGCGGTCGGACTCCCGCGGGGCCCGATAACAGGTACTCGACGTGGCTGCCGGGGCTGGGGGAGCAGTTTCAACCGACCGTGCAGTAGCACCCTAATTCGCGCGCACAACGGCCGAGACGAAGACTAAGGGGCCCCGAGAAACGGAGGGTGCGCTCAAACTGATACGTAAGAAAAGATACCGCATGCGCGACAAAAGGTGGGAGGATGGGTCTCTGATCGAACGCGGCCCTAATGACGTCCCCAAAGGCCGTCCGATAACAATGGCAGGACGATCAATCAGCGAAGCCCCCCGATCACCGCTCGCAGTCGATCGCGCGCCCCTCGTCAACGCGGTGTGCGTTTCCGAAGCCGCGGGGCGATCATCGCCGCCACTCGAAGGAAAAGCGGAGCGGCGCGAAGATCGACGCGGCCGCAGCCCATCGCCGAAAACGGGCAGCACCGACGCGCACGGTTGACAAGCTTGTCGCTCTCTACGCGTGCACCAGCGCCTGTCTGCACGTCGAACGCCAGACGTGCAGGAGCCGACGGACACGCGTCCTTAAAACTCCGATGGCGGAGTGCTCGAAACAAGAGGTGGGCTAACGGAGAGCTGTAATCAGCAAATTCAAGCTTACACAGCCAGATGTCATTTGCTTCATATAAACCGAAAAAAAAACAAGACAGCAACGAAGCGTGCAGGTTTGCTCCGACAATGGGCGGTGCGTACACCCTCTTCAATTAGGACCATTGTCGCGCACTCGCTAATTTTACTTCCGCCATCCCGATAATACACGCGTAGCCCTTATGCTGCCAACTCTTAGAAATTTCCTGACAGGAGTCCGGTGGGCACTATAAAGAAGGGTGCATATGTATTGTGCAGTCGATTTGGCGCTGGTTTCGTCTGGCCTTCCGGTTATATAGGTATATGTTGGGTTCCTTCACTGCAAGACGTGGCAAATGAGTTTTCCGATGCAGCAGCTCTGCAGTGCAAGCAATGCAGATTGCTGTGCGAGTCGCTGCAAATCCTTAAACCGCCTATCACAGATATCTCAGTGACAGCTTGTCGCGTTCCCTCAAAGGGGCCAGGCATGGTTCTTAGACGTACTGCTGTTTTGAATTGCCAGCAATGTTATTCTATATTTACAAAGTTAAAGTACCGTGGATGCGATTTAGTATATTCAAAGGAAAAAGAAAACCTCAACTCAGACCGCGAAGCTCCTCCCACCAACACTGACTTCCATATTGGAATGCTCGTGTGACATCACAAGGGCATACGCATCGCCGCGTTGCTTGAAATGTGGGCTGCAAGGTCAGCGGACATATGATTCCTTCCCCTTCATCGGCGCGATCGGAGCAGTGTTCGCCCCATATACATGAGGGACTGGTAAACAGAGCAGCAGTGAAAACAGTAAATATTTCAACATCAGAGATATAATTAGAGATACCAAGACATTACGATGAAGACCGAAATATGCACGAATTGGTTCTTGACAGCCTACGTGGGCGTAAGTGCTCGATCGTACATGCGGATGACGGGGCGAAAGGAATGAAAAGAAATGAGTTACTAATAGCGAGGGAGTGATGGAACAGCACGTGACTAGCATGACTTGTTTCGCACACCTTGCCACCATTCGTCGTGTATATTCGAAAGTGTGCTTGAATTTCTGAATTGTCTCGTCGGAGGTGAATAACATGTGCCTCTACATCGCTGGCCAACTGGGAAGCTGCCCGTCTTATTAAGCTATGACATTTTGCAACAGAGAAAAGTGCGCAGGAACAATTACGGGCGCTATAGTGAGAGCAGGACCAGCAAACAGCGCTGCCTAGCAATAACGTTCCTGGAGACTTCACTGCGCACCAAGAGTATAGCTGTTGTCCCGCAAGGGAGGCTAGGCGGATCGCAGAGGGTAGGCTAGACCGTCATCCCCTTCAAAATGGTGGAAATCACTCGGTGCAGATATCGCGAGTGAGATTGGAGCGGCGGAAAAAAATTTTAAACAAAATTTTCTGAGCATAAATGTGTCTTTCGGTGGCGGGAACCCAACCAACACACGCCCAAAAACAGCTAGAGAATCAATTTTTACTGAGAACAGTAACTGGACCAAGCTGTCGTCACTGTCCCTTTAACACTGTACTCAGGACTCCATCTTCGAAAAACGGCAGTGCCATCAGGTTCGAACAAATTTCTCCCCCTCTCCGCTACCGGGCCATGATGCGGAATGAAAAGTAACGGGGAGGCCCCGCACGGGGACCAAAGACAAAAGCGCGCCCGCTCATTTGGCAGCTTCGCGTTCAGTGCGCGCAGTTAGACGCTTCCGCCGGCCTCTACAGCTCTGTCGCAATAGGTTCCGACTGGGGAGGCTGGCATCGCAAAAATACGTGCAATCTGTGCACTCCTGGCAAGTTCATTTAACACCGCATGCATGCTGCAGGATCGTCGACGGATAAATGCGCCGAACGGTGGCAGTCACTGCGATCAACTTCACCCAGCAGGGCACAGGGGTAGATTAACAGCGCATACAAGATAACCAAAAAGCAACAGAACGGTATCATCACCACCATTTGTGTGACCACGTTCGTCCCAGGACAAAGGCCTCCCTCAATGACCTCCAAATCATGCCCTAATCTCATCCGCCCGCCGGAATCTCTGCCGCCCCCTGCTTCGTTTGTCTTCGTGTTAGATGCCCAGCCCATGTCAATTTCTTCTTTTCGATTACAGATATGACACATCGTTAACTCGTGCTTGTTCCCGAACTCAAAGAAGAACACCATACTGGAGCGGAGCAGTGGATTCTACCTCCTTGCGAGGCGATTGCCCAAGCCGTTTTCCCCGCAGACCATGCTCCCGCGACCCGTTTTGTCGGATCGGTCGATTCGTTGAGCGTGTTCGTCTCTGCCGTGTTGGAATCCCGTCTACCGGCACAGTGTTCGCAAGAGGCCGCAACTGTGCTCGCGTGAGCCGCGTCGCTCCTGCAGCGCTTCCGATATTCATTTCCGTAGCGCTATAGTTGCCCGCAGTCTGTACGGCCGACGCTCGCTGCAGTAACGCCCTCATTCGTCACGCATCTGCGTGTGCTGCAGAGGAAAACAAGAACTGTGCTGCAAAAACTGAAGAAAGAAAAAAACAACAACATTGGCGACGCTTGTGGCAACGCAAAATAAACAGCTTCCTTAGAAACAATTTTAATTTTACTTGGAATTTGGTTCATTACTTGAAAAGACCTCCGAGGAATCAACACGAACAAAACAGATTTCGGCGATTTAACGACCTAGCTTGTTCGGAAATCGCGGAGAAAGGCAAAACTCGCGTTAGTTCGTGTTCTTCCGGGACAAGGCGAGACGACGACAGAAAGGCTGCTCTGTAGACAGCGATTACGGCCTCGAAGACTCGAAGCCGGGGGGCGATGGGAGTGAGGCTAGCTCCCATTCAGAGGAAATCACAAGGGCTGAACGCGGGGCTGCGCGAAACTCGGAACACGCGGCCGTTCTCCGAGTTGGGGAAGAGTTGGACGCACGTCCCTGCAGCTTCTTGCTCGCACCTGCCGCTTCTACGTGGACGTGATCCCCTAAAAGTGGAGTCATGCCTCTTCGTTCGACTCGCGCCCAAGAAGGCCCGGCGGCCGACCACGTAGGGAAGGCCTACGTGCCGACATGCTCCTGGGCTCCGAAGAAGCAGCAAGACGGGTCCGGCGCCCGCGGAACCGGGCAACTTTTCCTCAAGTGCGATTGTTCCCCGATTCCCAGCCTTTTCCGCTTTGCGCCAGAAACAACTCGTCGTAGACGGAACCGGGCAGCAGTGCAGAGGCACGGAGCACTTTTGTGTGCCATAGAAAACGCTACCTACTAACAACGAAGGGCAGAAGAGAAGGGAATCAGGAAGAAAAAAGAACAAAGGTGGGCCAATGAAATGGTGTAGCCAAACACGAAACGGCCTCCTATCGCTGCCTAGCTTCAGCCTTAGCGCTCTGCCATCTCTACAGCGTGCCCTGTTTCTTCATTCAGTTTTCTCCGGAATTCCCTCCCTTTCTCCATATACTGCCCAATGCCAGCAGTTGCTGGATGGTGTCAGTGGAAGCTGCGAGTTCCACACCCCCGCTGAAAACCATTTACGTACCCTAGCAGACGGATGCACGTACAGACGGCGACAGAAAGATAGCGACACACATTACCTTACACTTAAACAAGGCATGAAAATAAAAAAAACTGAAGCCCTAATTAATACAGGTCTGTAGCATATGAACATTGGAGCTTAGATGGCGCGATTCCGTCTCGCTCAAGCTTATGCCACTAGTCGTATCCTGTACTCCGCGCCGTACCTCCGCCTCAATGCAGCTAACATAAAGCAGTTGGACGTCAATATTCGCAAAGTCGTGAAAAGAGCTCTGGATCTCCCGATTGCCGCCTCCACGGCCCGCCTCACGGCCCTGGGGGTGCTCAACACCTACTCGCAGTTACGAGAGGCTCATCTCATGGGTCAATACAAGAGACTGCAGCAGACGGGGCCAGGACGCCGTATACTCCGTCGCCTCAAAATAAGCATACCCTGGCGGAGGAACGACTCCGTCTCCCGGAGTTGTGGCGGCACAAGCTATGGGTCGAACCCGTGCCACACAACATGACTCCACACACACACGAAGACTGGAGCGCAGCGCGAGCTCGGGCGCTAGATGCACAACATGGTTTAAAACCCGGCGTGTTCTACGTTGACGTGGCAGGTCCGACTCCAATACACGGCAGCCGTAGTCCACCAGAACTTGCAAACCAATGGGCTCTCCTTCTGCACCGAGAATTCCCACCGGGGCTGAAGAAGTCGTTAATCGCCCTCGCGGTCACAGATCCCCAGTGCAAGCTTGTCATCTCAGACTCGCGTTTCGCTTGCGAGAGCTATTTCAAGGGCGAGGTATGTCCTCCAGCCTATGACATTTTCTACAACGCCGTTAAAGACTCCGAACCCACGCCTAGACGCATCGTGTGGGCGCCGGCCCACCAGGGGCTCCGTGGTAACGAAGTTGCGAATGCACCCGCCCGAGCACTTAACCTCCGAGCACCTACTTCCGCGTCCTCCCCAACCGATGAGCCCAGCCGACCGCTTCTGCGGTTTCGAGAAATCGTCGACTATTACAAAGAGGCTGTCGAAGGCAGACGAACGCATTCTGCGATAGCTACAGACGAACGCCTACTGGTGTCCCGCCATGGCTGCTCGCTATGACCCGAGAGTGAATGTCCACACTGCGACGAGCTCTCTTCTCTATGCCGCATGGTGTGGCCTATCAACACAGTCCCCACTTCCCTCCCCACCTCAAACCCACTAAAGAGGCTTGAGAGACCTTGCTCCTCGAGTGCGACGGCACAAGCTGCCCTCGCACGCCGGGCTCTCGAGGCGGCGGGATCTTGCGGCAACCCGGACTAGGGACGCGGACCGAGAAGATGCCGGCATTCACCATCTGCGCCGGCTCGTCCTCTCTATTCACATAACAAAGGTTTGCTCACTCTCTCTCTCCGAAACATTCGCGCGTGATCCCCTCAGTTGTGGCGGGCCATCAGCAGACGAACGGGTACGCAGCATGTGAGTGTCTTTTTGTCTCCAAGTGCGGTTCCGCCTATTCTTATCTTTTTTTTTTTTGCTTTTGACGGTTGGCCCGGCCGGCAGGCAAAAGGAGGCGCGGCGTCATTCCCGACGCACACCGCCTGCGCGCTGATCGTGGCGACATTCCGATACAAGCCACAAGAGTGATGTAAGGGGCGGCGCCGTTTTACTGAGGCTGCAGCTGTCCTGCCGCCCCGCGCTTGCGCTTAGTTGCTCGTAGCACTGCGCCGAATGAAAGCGACGTCGTCCCCTAAGCGGCGCACTGGCCAAAGACGAAAGACCCAATATCTCCGGCCGTGCCGCGCTAAACAGCGATACAACGGCGCCGCCTGCCTGGCCGGCTCGGCTGTTTTCAGATCACGTTCCGCAGCGAGCGACGGCGCGCAAGCCCCGGCCGACCCGGCGACATGTCACGGCGCCTTATTAGTCGCCCCCTCGCGGCCATCAGCCACCGCCATCACCGCGAGCAGACCGCGAATGCAGCCACGACAGCGCCTGGCAGGGGAGGAAGGCGATGTCGGAACGAGCGCCCACAGTGCGAGGACGGAAAGGGCTGTCCTGCTGTGTCTTTGATATCTGCTTGAGGACGTGACGGACGACGCCAAAGCGTACTCACGGCTCGCGTCGTCCTCCCAGATCACGTAGGTAGTTTGACGTTCCTGACTCACGCAATAACTGGCATCATGTGTAGGCTGACGTCATGAGGAATCGATTTCCCAGTATAGCCCTGCACGTCGTGAACCGGTAAATGTTTATCATAATAATAATTGTGATTATGCTGCGGCGAAGATGACGCCAACGCAACGACAAGGACGACAAAGCTGGTTGATCGCCGCAGCTGCCGGCTGGTGTGTGATGCTGACCTGTTCTCCTGAGGCGAGGTCTAACGTTCCTATGCGAACCGACAGCCCCCGTTCTCGCATGCAGGGCTTCCAATGTTACCGACCTCATCTCGCAGCCTATAGACTCAAAGGGCATATACCACCGGCAACCGCCGCAGCGAACTGTGCTGCTCGAATTCGAAGCCGCAAGAGTCGTTTGCAGGAAGCCAGCGTAGCATCTGAGAGCCCCGCACAACTATCGTTACTCTGGGCGCTCGGGATTTTCGTGAATTCAAATTAGATGTAGCGCTTCCAGGGTTTCTATCTGCAGGCGCCATTCCAGCCAATGTACATACAATCATCAGCTTCAGAAAACCGGCAGCCTACAAACCCCGCTGTACGAAGTCCTTCTCGAACGCAAAGAGAGACGGCTGAAACGAACCTGCGCAAGGAAAATGATAAGTGTTTCATCTCCCGAGATCCTCCGGAGCATACCGGAGGACGTCGTGGAGGCGGAAGCCTCTCCAACGAACTTAATAGGGACGGAGCATGTCCCGTAATCCTTCGTCATGCTCCAGTTAAGAACCCAATCAGCTCTGCGATCACCATCCGCCGCGGTGATCGAAGTGGGCAACGCATAACGAGAACATCGTTATAACGAGAAGAGAAGCAACGAGGCCGGTGAAATGCAGTGACAAAAAAAAAAAGAAATGACGGGAAGCAGCCGCGCCGTGGAAAAGAAAAAAGAAACATCTCGTACGAGGTATTTCACGGCCGGCAATCGAGGCACGTGCAGTGCAATTTGCGGAGCTCGTTGTGCAAGACAAACATGAGATGCTTTACGCTGCAGGTGAGTTTACCGGCTCGCCGCCAGACGCCACAAATCCGTGCTCGCAAGACAGCAGCGCTGCTGGTGTGGAATAAGTAGAAAGGCAGACGAGTGAGAAACCAGAGTGCTCTTAACAATCAGAGACTGCACGTACTTCTTTGTTTTTTCTTTTGCTTTCAGGCTAGAGAAACAACGACGATCCTGGCTGGCCTGCTCCGCGAAAAGTTCTCATATATTCTTCCTGTAGCAACTGCCCCGACAGGAGAGAAGGCTTGTCTGCAGAGCTTCTGCACGTCCTCGACCTGCCCTGAAGGCACTTTCAACGTAGATAGGCGAACTCGCTTCGAAGCGAACGTATTTGCGACGCCAATGTTCATGGCAGTTCATCCACTATTTCGACGGCACAAAACCGCCGCTGTAGGCTGGCTTCGGAATAGCCGCGTAAAAAGGCACTGTTTCTCTCAAGCCTCGCGGGCGCGGCCTGCTGGTGGTGTTCGTATACAGAGGCGACGTTTGATTTACAATTAACGAAAGGCATCGGTCAGGTTGTATGTTAAATTACACAAACACACAAACACTACTTTGAAATATCCGCGCAGAACCTCCACCAAGACGAAGTGCCCGTAATGCAGACGATGCATGGCTTCTTCAAGGCACGCCGTCGACAGGCCAATGTCGAGGACGCGCGGAGCCTAATCACACTCGGTGTGCCCCACCCGAGTTGAGCAGCTTTTGCAGCAGACTAGTTTCGACGCATGTCACTCACTGTGTGCACACACAAGGGCTGGACACGCAGGAACAGTGCGCCTAATGCTATTCCAAAGCATACTTCTCTGACTAAACGCGACAAAGCTTTGACACGTGCACCGTACACTTTCTGGGAAGTACGTGGCATTGCCCCTCGGCGAATTTTTCTCTGCGTGCGGAAAGTGGTTCTCAGTGTATTGGCCCTTCTATAGCATCAAGATGCAGCGTGATTCATCATATGAGTGCTCACCTGTACACCACCAGTACACTCCTTTACTGCCTGTTTACAGCGAAGAATTGCAGCGGAGTCCAAAGAATAGGAAAAGGGAGGCCGTCGTTGCGAAGGCAACCTTATCATGAGTAAATCTTGAACGCAACACAGCGGAGGTGCGGTCTCTCTAAACGTGCGCTCGCAGTGAACAGAAACCCTCTTCGCCTGCTGAAGGATTCGACTGGGGCTGAGGAGGATGGTGAGAGTTAGTTATATTGATTTTAATGGCGCAAAAGCAACTATGGCTATGATGCGCCAAACACAAGGTTGGGTTTTTGTTAAATGTTACGCTTTTTATACCTAGAGTTTGTTTAAAACATTGGCTTCATTAAGAAACTTAAAAATACTTGAAAGATCAACCAGTGCTTGATCACCTAAAAGCAACTTGGGTGCAATGGGATGTATTCATTGTAGAGTGTTGTAAAATATTTTTTTCTCAGTTGTTCCAGTTTTGTGCATGAAATTAAAATGTGGTTTACAGTGAGTACTTCGCCGCACATTTCGCAGAGAGGTTTGTCTTGTTTTGTCAGTAAGAAGCTGTGTGTAAGGTGTGTGTGCCCAATGCGTAGCCGACATAAAATAACTTCAGTGAAACGTTCTTGATGTCTACATGATTTCCATTCTCCTAAAACGGGTTTTATAGAATGCAGTTTGTTGTTTGCCTGTTCTTCCCATGCAGCCTGCCACTTAATTCTGAGTTTACTGTGCACTAATTTCAAAAAATCCCTGTGTGGTATGTTATCTTGTTTTATTTGATCAATTCGAGCTTGTGCTGCGCATGCATCTGCTCTCTCATTACCGACAATTCCAACATGGCTGGGCACCCAGCAGAATATAATGTTATGTTTTTGTTTTTTTATTTTAATTATGTTATGTATGATGTTTCCTATAATGGGTTCAGCAGCGTTTCTACAGTGCAGCGCTTTGAGCATACTCAGTGAATCGGTGTAAATGACGCTATTTTTAATGTTTTCTTTTACTATTTGGTCTACGGCTACAAAGACTGCATAACTCTCGGCAGTAAAAACCGATGCATACTGTGGCAGTCGTATCATTTTTTCATTTTTTTCTTGAATTACTGCACTTCCAACGTGACTTTCTGTTTTTGACCCATCAGTGTAAAATTCAGTGAAGGTGTCATATTTTTCTTGCAGTTCAATGAATTCTTGTAGTATGAGCTGATGTGGCATTTCCTTTTTATGTAAGTGTGTCAGTGTGAAGTCGCACACTGAAGGCAGGCTGTACCATGGTGGTAAATTTTCATATTTTTGTGCAATATTCGGCAGGGCATCCAGTACTCCTAACTCTTCACATTTATCTTCAAAGCGCATTATTAGTGGCCGGATGGATTGTGGTTTATTGTTGAATAATCTTTTGGATGGGCACTTGGTAACAATGAAATGGCAGAGATGTTTAGGAAGAGAACGGGTTTTTAGGACATATGCGCATGTCAGTGTGACTCTTCTATCCTCTAGTGCAGGCTCATTAGCTTCAATGAAAAGACTGTTTATCGGGGATGTTCTATATGCTCCAGTTGATAGTCGCAGACCAAGATTATGAACAGGGTCCAGTCGTTTCAAGTAGGATGCTCTTGCTGAACCGTATACTATGCACCCATAGTCCAGCTTGGAGCGTACCAGAGAGCGATAGATGTGTAATAGGCATGTTCTATCGGACCCCCACCGTTTTCGCGAGAGCACCTTTAATACATTGAGGGCTTGGGATGCTTTCTTTTTAAGGTTAATAATGTGTGGTAGAAATGTGAGTTTCTTGTCAAAAGTGAGTCCTAAAAATTTATGTCCTGGTTTAATTGGTAGTGTGGCTTGATTCAAGTATAGGTTGGGATTGAATTGTAGGCCTCGTCGCAATGAGAACAGAACGGCTACTGTTTTTTGAGGAGAGAACTTGAACCCATTTATCTCTGCCCAAGCAGCTAGTTTATTTAGTGTGATTTGTATTTGTCTCTCGCAGGACGATATGCTGGAGGAAATGCATGCTATCTGTAGGTCATCTACATAAACCGAATACATTATGGACTTGGGTATTACTTTGGCTAACGAATTCATTTTTACTACAAAGAGTGTCGTGCTTAGAATGCAACCTTGGGGTACGCCATTCTCTTGGG
The DNA here is from genome assembly GCF_052857255.1 of Amblyomma americanum. Taxonomy (NCBI): domain Eukaryota; kingdom Metazoa; phylum Arthropoda; class Arachnida; order Ixodida; family Ixodidae; genus Amblyomma; species Amblyomma americanum. Next base: position 47,465,211 of record NC_135500.1, read on the forward strand.
TGAAAGTCATGGAGAGAGTTGTTCCTAGGCGGACCCTAAATGTGCGGTTAGCCAGGAAGTCGTTCAAGCAGTTCAGCATCCTGCCTCGGATACCTAGCTCTGCTAGGTCGCGGAGGATGCCGAACTTCCACGTGGTATCGTATGCCTTCTCCATGTCGAAGAAGACCCCGATACACTGCTGTTTGTGGATGAACGCCTCCCGTATGGTGTTCTCTAGGCGGACAAGGTGATCGGTGGTTGAGCATGCTTTTCTGAATCCACATTGATGTACATCTAATAGTTGCCGAGATTCGAGTACAAAGGTGAGTCTAATATTTATTACACTTTCAAAAGATTTAGCAATGCAGCTGGTGAGGGCTATTGGTCTGTAATTGTCAGGACTTGTTGGTGGTTTTCTGGGTTTCAGAAAAGGTACTATTACTGCTTTCTTCCACTCCTCAGGTATTCTGCCAGTCATCCATATTTTATTGAAGAATTTTAACAGTGCCTGTACGGCTGTATCAGAGAGATGGGCAAGCATATTGTAATGCACATTGTCTGGGCCTGGTGCTGTCTTTTTACCGGAAGATAATACTCTATTTAATTCCTGGAGTGTAATGGGCTGGTTGTAGTCTTCCTGCATGCCTGCTCCGAATGGAAGTTTTTGTTTTTCAGCTATAGCTTTGTGTTTCTGGAATGTGCTTGTGTAGTGGGATGACCTTGAGACTTCAGCAAAGTGCTCGCCCAATAAATTGGCCTGTTCTTTCAACGATGTTTGTGTACCGGGTGTTGTCAAAAGCGGAAGTGTGAAGGAAGTATGGTCACCAGTGAATTTACGAACTTTGTCCCACATTTTCTTTGATGGTATTGAACTATTTATAGAGGACACATATTTCTGCCAGGAGGTTTTCTCAGCATTCCTGCGCACGTACCGCGCTCTCGCCTTGGCCCTTTTAAAAATGAGTAAGTTCTCTGCAGTGGGGTACCGGCGCAGTGTGCCCCATGCTTTATTTTGCTGTTTTTTTTGCAAATGTACATTCTTCTGTCCACCATACTTTGTGTTTCTTCTGTACGAGTCCTGTTGTTTGTGGTATAGCGAGTGTTGCAGCAGATATTATGCATGTAGTAAATCTTTCATTAATTTCATCTATGCTGAGGTCTTCAGAAAATTCTTTATCTAGAGTGGCACTTTCTGTAAAAAGTGACCAGTCGGCGAGGTGAAATTTCCAGCGCCGTGGTCTTGTGGGGATGACTGGAGTGGAAGACGAGAGCCTGATGACAGTGGGTAGGTGATCACTTCCCAGAGGATCATTTAAAACATCCCATTTAAAATCGGTAAAAAGAGACGGTGATGTGAAAGCTAAATCAAGGAAGCTCATTTTTGCTGAGCTTGGGCAACAATATGTGGCCTTTCCTGTGTTTAAAAGACAGACATTATTCGAGAGTAGAAAATCTTCGATTATTTTGCCCCTAGAGTCACAGCGTTCGCTTCCCCAAAACGGGGAGTGAGCGTTAAAATCGCCAACTACCAGATATGGCTCCGGCAATTCATTGATCAGGCCTTCTAAATCTTGTATTGTTAATGTGATGTGTGGGGGGAGATATAAAGAGCAAATTGTTATTGTTTTGTAGGTAACGACGCTAACTGCAACTGCCTCAAGTTTTGTGTAAAGTTTGATTTCTTGAGCAGGGACGCCGCTTTGAAGGACAATCGCGACGCCTCCCGAGAGTCGATTTGCCTGTTCGCGATCGCGTCTAAAAATGTTATAATGTTTAAGGATATGCACATGTTGTGGACCAAGATTGGTCTCCTGAAGACATAAAACTGTGGGTAACATTGACCCTAAAATATGTGTTACGTCGCTGTAGTTCCGCATAATTCCTCTACAATTCCACTGAATTAAGAAAGCCATGTTTATTTTTGGGGTGAGAACGCTAAGGCGTTTACTTATGCTCAGGGCCTGTTATGAGGGGTCTGTCTTTTTTTCGCTCAAGAGAGCTGTTCCGCCGCTGCATAGCGGGCGGACTGGGGGTTGTATCCATCACCTCGCCAGAGGTGCTGGAGGACCGCGCAGCCGCGGTTGTGTTAGTTTCAGGCCTCCCCTGACGGGGGGAAGTCCTGCGGGATGCCGACCCATGGACCGGCGCTCCCTGCTGTGAAAATGGCAGGGCAGCTTTCGCTGACCCTGCCTGGGGCGTGGATGGCCCTGCCATAGGCTCGGTGGAAGTGGCCTCGGCAGGTGCCGCAGTGCTGTGTGGTGCTACGCCCCTGCGCACCACATCAGCGAAGTTTGGTTTCGCTGTGAACGAGAATGTGTTGGTTAGTGCAAAACGCCTCCTGGCTTCTTTAAATGAAATGTTTTCTTTGGTCTTTATGGTGATAATTTCTTTCTCCTTTTTCCAGGACGGACACGCCCTGGAGTACGCAGCGTGGTCTCCTTCGCAATTTGCGCAGCGCAGTGCTGCGTCACATTCCTCTGAATTGTGGTCCTTAGAAGCGCATTTCGCACAGGTTTTGCGGCCGCGGCAACTCTGAGAGCCGTGCCCGAATCTCTGACAGTTGAAGCATCTGCGTGGGTTAGGAATGTAGTGCCTGACATTAACTTTAAGATATCCGACTTCGATGGTTTCAGGTAATGTGCTTGTGCTGAATGTGAGTACCAGGTGTTTAGTATCTACTTTTTGTTGTCTCTGCGGATTTTAATTCGATAGACATCTGTGACATTTTGGTCGCTGAGACCTTCTAGCATTTCTTTTTCTGTTAGATGAATGAAGTCGTTTTCTGAGATGACACCACGGACGGTATTGAGGGATCTGTGGGCTGTTATGGAGACTGGGATGTCTCCAATAGAGAGAATGTCTGAGATCTTGGAGTTTTGGGTATGGTCACGGATTTCTAGTAATAAGTCGCCACTGGCCATTTTCGATAGCTTATATCCGGGGCCCAGTGCATCTGTTAGGCACTTTGACACAAGAAAGGGTGATAGTATTCTCGCCTGTTTTCCTTCTACTGTACTATGTATGACATGGAACTTTGGGAAGGTTGTTTTCTTTTTCGGAAAAAAGTCTGTTGCTTCGTTCCGCCCTCTTTTCAGAGAGCGATCAGGTTTTGAAAGGGGGGGGGGGGGAGCCATAAAGAAAATTTAGTTATTCGGTCATGGTGCCAGCCACCCACCACGGAGTCCAACAAGGGGACGGGACCGGAACTTGAAAGCAAGTCCTGCCCACGCCAGCTGTACACCTCAACTATAACCAAATATGACTCAACTCAGGGTAGTTGGTCACACAAGGTTAACCCTCGCCGCCAGGAAAACAGGAAAAACCAAGGAGTGAGTAGGATATAGGAGAGTTGTGAGACAGAGATAGGAAAGTGAAAGATGGAGAGGAGGATAGGAAAAGGCGACTGCCGATTCCCCCCGGTCGGGTCAGGCCGGAGGTGCCGTCTGCAGGAAGCTGGGGCCAAAGTGGTGTGTTGCTTCCGCCGAGGGGCCTTAAAGGTCCAAACGCTCGGCATCGGCTCAACCACCAGGATCCCCTTTTCCCCGGACACGGCGATGCCACGCACGGCGAGGCGCGGGTGCTCGGGTCCATGGTGATGCACAGTTCACCATCATCCCCTTGCGGGGATGTCCCTGCGGATGCTCGGGAACCCGCGGTGTCGCCACTCACCGTCGCGACGCCTGCAAGCTGCAGGCGCCCCCCTGCGGGGTAGGATGTTGAAACGCTTCCTCTCTGGGCTGTTGCAAACCTGTTCGGCTGCTACTTCCACCGCGCTACTATAACCGCGCTAGCGCGGAGTGAACACAACAGCCCAACGAGAAATGCAGCGACCCCCAAGGAGCCCTCAGTGGAAAGGTCCATAGGCAGATGTCGCAGAAAACAGCTGACTACTGCATAGGCTTTAGAAATCCACGACTGTGTGAAACTTGGAGGTAAAGCATGCGAAGTCCTTTGAGCTAGCACTTGAAATGGTGACGTAATCACCGATTAAAATCGCGACGGTCTTCAATCTCCTCTGCAGCGCGCAGAGCCGAGCGGGGGGCGCATAATGACGTCATCGAATGTGCCGCTACATTTCCAACGCATAAACGCTTGCTTTGGTGGAAAAATACCAATGCCGCCGAAGGCAAAGCCCGCCGAGCAGCATCAACGGAGTCACGGAAGGGCGTGGTTGACGGCAGCGGTAATTTGAAATCGTACGTTCTCTGACGTCACAATAAGCTTCCCCGCACTCTTCAGGTGCGTTGAGGAGAAGCCTAAAAGACAATCGTCTATTACGTTATTATTTTAATGGCGAGAGCAAAAACGCTTGGCTTGCTTTGCCTGCACCTTGTATACAAGGTGTTCCACCTAAGACTTTAAAGAATTTAAAAAAGAATAGGGTTTTTGAGCTATATGAAGGCTTTTTTTCGGCATGGCATTGTCAGCGGCGTATTACATCGGGATACGGCTAAGATGTGCTAACTAGCAGGCTGGTGAATTAATATTGCATAGTTCACCTTTAAACTATTACTGTTAGGCTGCTTAATTATTGACAGGCGTGTAAACAACCGCAAGCAAGGACCAGAGCAATTTTTGTAATTTCGAATATGCGGTTACCCTCGGAGCAGTGGCCCGACAAATTTTGGCTATTTCGACGAGTTAGGTGAACTGGAAAGGTTGCTTTGCCTGCAAGCTCCTCGAAAAGCTCATGCATTTTGGCGCGATGTAGCCAGAATTTGTTGGGCCACAGCTCCGAAGGTAAACGCGTTTTCGAAATTCTAATGACTGATATGGATATCACTTACGGTTGGTTACACGCCTGTAAATAATTAAGGATCCTAAGAGTAATAGTTAAAAAGTTGACTATTCAATATTCGTTAACCAACGCGCTAGATAGCACGTTAGCCGTGTTCCGAAGTAATATTCCGCTGACAATGCTATGCCAAAAAAGCGCTCCTCTAAATTAAGAAACCTATTTTTAAAAATAGTGTGAAGTCTTAGGTGGAACACCCTGTAGATTAGAATCCTAGAATATCGCGGAATTCTCACAAAGTGGTGCATTTGCCCTTTAACGCAACGCATGCGGGACACATCCCAGCAACGACCTTGTGCCTTGAGCATGAATACATACATGTGCATATGTATTCTGTGTACGAACATAACTCAAATGCTTTCCTCTCTTATGTAACTGCCGCATAACCTCTAAAAACCATCAGTCAAACTCTGTAGCCGAATGCAGTAAGGGGGCGCCAAATATTTTAGTAAATTAGTCCTTTCATTACAGCACTGTGATTTAACACACCGCTACTGGGTCGCAAGAAACCTTGGGTAAAACGTTGAGTTTTCCCGAATGTTGCCTTAGTTCTTCGTTTTCCGGTTGCTTGCAGTGAGTGGAAGGCTATTAAGTGACACTGCAAGTCCTAGACTAGTGTTGGTACCATTTCGTGCATATTGAAAAACGCCAACGCATGCCTAATACTAAGCAGCCCTGAACACCCTGTGCGTAAGACTACACGAAGTCTCGTAATGTGCAGAATGAACTGAGCTATGTGGCCATCTAGAGCAGACGAAGAGTACATGAGAGTCGGCGCAGAGGCTAACGTGACCACGAAGTAAGCCAGTGCAATGTATTCAGGGGCAGCACTTCAGTTGAAAGCGTCAGAAGAAGCAGCCACAGGAATGCCCTGATTTTCTCATTGGAGCAGTTCTCTGCAGATCGCATGAACAGTAGTGATGCAACTGGCAACAGGGTTCTTGTTGCAGCTTTTGAATAGCAGAGGAAACTTTTGCTGTAATTTCCGGCTTTTGTAACACTACAATTTGCGCTTCGTAGCAAATTTTAAGCTATTGCGGCACATAAAGAAAAGATAGTTGCAGTAAAATCGCGGCTTTTGCAGAAGAAGAGTTCAGTTCATGCATTCTGATCACTGTAAAACGCACAAATAAACGAAAAAAAAGCTCAAAGTCCAGATGCCGCAGTTTTAGCGGTCTGTCTTTAAAAAAAATTAGTCGAATGATTCGCGACTGCAAGCTGTTTTCCCCTATGCTTTCGACTATGTTTTACGTGATTATTAATGAAGATTAATAACGTGCATCTTCATCATATCCGAGGCTCAAATTAGTTATATCCGAATTTAACTCTTAGGTCCCAAATTCGGATACCAACGACGATTCGTTTGGTACCACCCACATATCTCTGCGACCACTGGTTCGCCCCGCCATGGCCCTCCGAAGGTCGCCCCCATTACTGTTTCGAAGACCAAAGATCGTCCGTACGAATCCCTCACACATACCAGGCTTCAACTCGACTAAAACTTTGTGCGCTGAATCTTGCCGATTCGTTTGCCACCACTGGCAAACATCAGCGCCAAACGGGTGGGCCACAATTTTGTCACCAATGGCGATCTCTCTCTCTCTCTCTCTCTCTTTCTCTCTCTCTCTCTCTCACTCACTCACTCACTCACACACTCACACACACACACACACACACACACACACACACACACACACACACACACACACACACACACACACACACACACACACACACACACACACACACACACACACACACACACACACACACACACACACACACACACACGCGCGCGCGCACGCACGCACGCACGCACGCATGCACAACAGCACTAGGAGGTGGTCGGTTGGTATTGGTGCTGATTTAATATCTCCTACGGGTCCCATACGGACTCCAGATATTAAATTTATTTTTAGAAATATGGCGGAGTGCTTGAAGCACTCCGGGGGGTTGGCCCGGTATTGCACTGCCTCCGGGATCGGCCCAAGTTGTATTAGCGCGGCGCGTCTTTCCTTTCACTCTTTGCACTCCTATCCTTTAACTCTCCTACTTTCCGCACGTGGCAGCGGTTGTGGCTCGTCTCGAGCCAGAGGGCAGGCCCGTGCACTTTCCTTTTCATTCTTCCTGTCAACAACAGCAAGCGAGCGAGCGAGAACACTATGCTATCGCCGCAGCCGATCACTCCTGCAACACACTCTCGCGCTTCTTCTTTAAACATGGCACATACCCACATGGGGGGATTAGCCCCGGTAAATGCTGCCAGCCGCCGCGGTGGCTCAATGGTTATGGCGCTCGGCTGCTGACTCGAAAGACGCGGGGTCGATCCTGGCCGCGGCGGTCGAATTTCGATCGAGGCGAAATTCCAGAGGCACGTGTACTGTGCGATGACAGCGCACGTTAAAGAACCCCAGGTGGCCGAAATTATCCGGAACCCTCCACTACGGCGTCCCTCATAGCCTGGGTCCCCTTTGGGACGTTACACGCGCATAAACCCTAAACCGATCTCTACTAGGAGCTATGCAAACCAACGCCGCTGAGCTAACCTGATGACCGTCATGTCACTTACAAAAGAAAATTACCATCTTTATTGATGACGGCAGGGAAAGACTAGCGCCACGTCTCAGTCCACGCGAGAGCTATCGTACGAGCAGTGACGTCCAGAACCGGGCACCAAAGCGCGGTGCGCTAAACGCACCTGAGCATTTCCGCATCGCGCAATTTTGGACGCCAGTATGAGTATTATGAACGATGGCACATAATATTGAACGAATCTCGGATCTGAAGCCTCCCTCCCGCCCGGACCGATCGCGGCAGCATGCTACTATGTGGCGACGGAGCGGAAAATGATCATGAAAGTGGAAGAAAAATACTGTGCGTCTTATTCGCTACTCGAAATTTTCGAATATTCGCACACCCTAAGTTTACGTTCGGTATGAAAATTTTCGTAGTACTTTAACTCGTTTACAAGAATCGCGGTCACATCTAAAGGCGCTCGAAGCGTGCCTTCTCAGGGGCGCCAAACCACTTCAGTCTCAGAAACTTCCAGGAAATTTGTGGAGTGACGATCAGCGTGCTTCCGCGCGAGCAGTGATTTTCATTGCTGCTGCTCGTGCCGTACCATCGCCGCAGTGAGGCGAGCACGTCCAACCGAACGCGCGAAAACGAAAATATACCGCGATAGAAAGAGCGCGGGTGAGCCCACCGCGGTGGCTCAGTGGTTAGGGCGCTTGGCTACTGAGCCCGAGTAACCGGGCTAGAACTCGACCGCGGGGGCCGAGTTTCGACGGAGGCGAAGCGCAAAGGCGCCCATGTGCTGTGCAATATCAGTGCACGTTAAAGATCACGAGGTGATCGAAAAAATTCCGGAGGCCTCCACTACGGCACCTCTTTCTTCCTTTCTTCTTTCAGTTCCACCTTTCTGTGTTCCCTCACGGCGCGTTTCGGGTGTCCACCGAGATGGGAAACAGATACTGCGCCATTTCCTCTCCTCAGAAACAAATTTCAGCGCTCAACGAGATGCAGCTGCACGGGCTAACCGCGAGGCTTTTAACGCGAGAGCGTTAAGGGCCCCGTTCACCAGCAACCGCACCTCGGCGTGTCGAGAAAGGCAGGCGGACCACCTGCCACCTAGGTCACGTGTTCTTGTGCCGTCATCGCAATCTGCCCACCGTGGCATTGACAGTTAATATAATGATTGGTCGCGAAAGGTTGCTCTTCCCCTGGGTCGCACAACCCCCGCGGGGTATCGGCGCACCGCTGCGCCAGGAGTATGACGACTACCCGCGCTCTATGAATGCATAGTAGAGAATGACCAGTTCCACACATATGGGCATACATGTCGGTGCACAACCAGAGGAGGACTACTTACGCGGGAGGAATGTGGTCGCACTGTACTCAGTGTCTGCAAAATGATACGCAGAGGACCACTGCAAGGGACCCATAAAATCTGTCGCAGAGCTTGTGTGTCCCCTCAGGTTTCTGCTTCCGTCTCCAGCTTTCTCTTATTCCGTATGCCTAAGAGGCCGTCCCAATGGATGACAAGTTTCAGCTGTGACAGCGGTCGCCGCGAATACAACGCTGGAGCGCGCGCGTCTTGGATGCGACTTCACCCGCAAGCCAATTTTCTGTGCGCATCACAGAGACTCGCCTGTTCTCATTGTTCGTTAAATATCGGCTGCGTCGTGGCTGCACTTCATTTTACGATCCACGAGCGCGGAGCAGACGCATGCGGCTATCGACGCCAGTCTCCTTCGATGCGAGGCCCACACCGCGCTTTCGCCGCGTGCTGGCGATTGGCCACACGAGAATTACACAGGTTCACTAAAGTGACAAGCACGAGATTGTACATATCAAGCTAACGGGCGCTGTTAACTGACGCCACAGTTCTTGACAGCGAGTTAAACGGAGCTGGGAAATCCGCGGATTTCATATAATCGTCCGCTACTTCGCCCGTCGCCCGGCACCGACGCAGCGTAGAGTTGGCAGTGAGCGCTTCAACGAACAAAGGCCAACTCCATGGGCCCTTTACGCCGCGCGTCCTGCGCGCTTGGGCGCCCACGCGCCTGCCACAGAAGTATGCGCATGCGCGACGCGTCGGCCGCCGCCGAGCGCCGATCGGATCCGACGGTGCCAGAAATTCGGCGCGCGCGCGTGCTATTTCCGGCGCGACTCCATTTTGGCGCAGGTGCGGTACCGCAGTTAGGAAACACTAGATTTTGTAGCGGCATGTAGCCCGATTCACCATTTGGTGCAGTTTGGTGCAAATGGCTCAGCTGTTCCACCACTGCGTGAACATCTTTTCTCAGAAATGAAAGTCCCATCTTCAAATTACAAGACATACGCTTTCCCAACGGCGGCCGGGATACTGCAGCATTACAAGAAACAGCGACGCGGAAAAAGGCTACCCAAACTGCGCCTGTACGAAGGTCGTCCTGCAGCCATCCCCATCTTGAGAGTTGCCGCCACTCGGGCACGCCTCCCAAGTGCCATGGCATTCGCAACTCCATTCCTTGGAAGCTGGAGTACTCCTCAGTCTCCCGCCTGGCTTACGCTGACGCGAAGGAACTTTGCTACGTCCTCTGTGGCTGAATGCTGCTTTCACGAACCGGCATACTCACTCCTCACTGGTATGGTCTGCAGCTGTGATTGGACAAGAAAACATGTTCTTAGTGAGTGCCCTGCGTTCAGATCCGAAAGACGAACGCTATGCTGTGCTCTAGATTGGCCCCATCCTCGTCCGCCGAAGGAGAACAAAACACGCCCATCGTGAGCCCCCGGTAGCACTGCCAGGCACTGCTGCGGTTTCTATGCACGTTGTGTTCGAGCGAGAGGCTGAAACTCCGCACCGCACGACGCCCTTGGTGGTTCTTCATCTCTAGTCCTCGCATCCTTTCAGTGCAAGATACAGCCAACTGGAACACTGAATGACACCCCCTCCCTCTCGCCCGCCTTTCCTCTTGGTCTCTCTCTCTCGATGCTTCTGCAGGATTAAGGAACCCACGTCTCGACTCCGTGAGACGCCGGCTCGCTGTTCTCAGCGGATTCTCTTCCGAGATCAATGGCAGCCAGCAGCAGAGTGAAATGCGCACGCTAGCTGTGTCCCTGCCCGCGCTCACCGATGATGCGACTGTGCACGCGGCTCTGAGGATCGTTCAAGACGGGGGTTTTCGATACTCAGGTGTTAGCAAAAGAACCAGCAGTTACGCGCAGCCCCAGAGCTTGCAAGTGAACTGCGTCGCCAGCAGCGGGCGCTCATTGGTGAAGATGGGCATGAAAGCGGCAGCGGACCGGAGAACCCGCGGTCCGAAGGACGCACGCGATCGAACCCAGCTGCCGCTGTCGGCCGCATACAGACACGCGGGCGAAACGTCAGCAGCGCGGGATCCCACGCAACCACATCCACGCATGCACAGCGTGGATGGCAAAATTACTCTCTCGAAAGTTAACAACTCGAAGAAGGGGTTACTTTTTAGAACAATCCACTTCTATCCTCATTCGTTTTGCTGCTCGATGGCTTCTTTCGGTTTTTCTCAAACACGCACGCCGCCGAGTGACAACCTTCGCCGGTGAGTGCTCTCGAATCCGACATTTATCAGTGTCGGTTTCTTTTTCGTACTTTTCTCCACGCTTCCCTTATTTCTGCGACATATTTGTACTTCCGTGCCTATGCTTCCATATTGTTTTGACAGTGCTGGTGCGGTTACTTCAAAAAAAAAATAATAAAAATAAAAAGGAGTTAGTCTTAATTCTGCTGTGGTGAGAACCCAGGCAGCGAGTGGCGCAATGAACATCTTTTTTTTTAAGAGAAAGGTAAGGGCTGAAGGTGTTGAAGTGCAGGACTAGCAGCAAGTAACCCTCGAGAGCGCAATACATGACCAAGAGACTAAACACAAAGCAACCGATGAGAGTGGAGTGAAGTGCACAGAGTTAGCATTCGCTAATCACGACGGCAACAGCGAAACAGCAGAGACGCTCCCACTGGATGGGCGGGCTGCAGTGGCCACTCCATCCGCCGCGCCTCACGAAAAAGGGTGGGAACAGCAAAGAAGGCCCGCGACGCCATCGTGGGTCGCCTCCCTTTGGAGAATGACGGAGTGCATCAAAAAACGTGCCGTCCACGAAAGGAAAAAAAAAAACGGGACGGACGTGAAGCTGGGCGCACAAGGCATTTACGAACCGAAAGCAGAGCGGACGGCGCCTCGGGCGCACGCGACACCGCGGTCGAGAGCGAGGAGAGCACCGCAGAAACCGCGGGTATTGTTTAATTTCCGCCGCCCATGGCCGTAAATCATTTGCGTGTGTTTAATTAATGTTGCAGACGCGCAGCAAAGTTAGCGGCCAAGCCTCGTGTGTTTGCGTTGAAGGAAAAAAAAAGGAAGCCAGAGCAGAAGCTGACGGAAGGACACCGGCCTCCATCTGAACAGCGACGCGAGCAAACCGTAAAACAGAGCAAGCGCGGATAAAAGGAGCCCAGAAACGTCGACAAGAGGCGTGCTTATCTCTTCGTCGTTCTTTTTGAGCCCGTATGTTTTTGCCTTGCGCGCTTCCCAGCAGAACGCATGAGCAGCCACGTCGTCTGCCTCCTCGAAAGCCAAAAGGCTGTGCTTCCGGCCCTCCCGCAGCAGAGAGACCACGGCGCAGCGCCCCCTGCGGCAGCCGCGGCTGCGCTCTGAGCAAGGAGGCCCAATAATAAAATCTCGCAGGACGCCCGCGGCCACCGAGTGACGCGCAGCACGTCGGCAGCGGGCGGCCCCTGGCGTCGGGAACTGGAGTGCATCGGCCAGTGCGATGGCCAAGGCGGACGAGTATGACAATATGAAGGTGGCTACTCTTGTTGCTATTGGTAAAACAGCCGGCACCGCGCTCTGGAACTTCGTCGGGACGCGCTGAGGCCCAAGCGAAACGAGAAATCCACCAAGAAAAGACAGCGAGGCTTCTCGCGCGCAGTAGCAAAGGAAAAACTAAGGGCGTATATACCAGGCGTACGCACTCTTTTGTAAAAAAAGACTTTTTGTGCCACTGTAGCAAGCAGCCACGTGTGAATCAGGGCCGGCCATAAAGCTGTCATGAGACAGAACGTTCCCAACCCAAAATAGAGGCATCATAACAGTGCACCGCGAAAAATAAAAGAACACGGGAACGATATTGGTGTTATCGCTTTTGTTTTCTCACATAAGCCAATTGGAGAAAATTTTCCAATTCATACATCCGCTCAATATGCTCCTGGAACGCATATCGCCAAATGGCACATGCAGTGGTTCCCGGTTCGACTTTCCCTCTTGAGACGAGGATGTATCGGGCAATATTGCAGAGACGGCGCAAAGATACGATAGCGCACAAATGTGTGCACACCTTTCATCTTGTCTACTCAGAGTACGTTGGCTTGTGTAGGCACACATATGCACTGTGTAATTGCGTGAATGAAGAATACGAACAATTCACGCCTTTTACCCGCCGACAACGTGATCATCTATAACGCCCATAAGAAGCGCGGTCAATGAACGTATACGTGAAGCCTCTAGTAGCAGCTGTGGCTGCGATGTTGCGATGTCTGTACCTGAGTTGAAACCCCACTTGCGTTGTCCTTTCGTACGTTACTTGCACCTTGCCCGTCAAATGTGTCTGCCTCTGAGTACAACGAGCTATGGACACCTTGCCATGGTGCGGGTAACCACCCAACCCTACAGACAAAGGTACGCACCTTCAGCCACAAGTATGCATATTATAGGCTGCGGTCTAGGTGCACCCCTGATCAAGATTAAAGAGACCAAAGAGTTTTATTCAGGACCATGATACTGTGTCCTTTTTGAAGGCGAGATAAACTCTCCTCTGAAGCGTCCAAAAGTTCCACGAATGCTACACGGCCCAGCAGCGAACTACCCGTGAGCTCTTTAAACTTTTGACAAAAGCTGCGCTTAAATTCGAGACAGCTAATCGAGATATGCGCATGAAAATTACAGCTGTGACGTTCAGAGACAGGAAGAGGAGACATCAGGTCAGGGAAAAAACACGAGTTAATGACATCCTTGCCGAAAACGACAAGAAGAAATGGGCTTGGGCACGGCATGTATTGCGAGGGAAATATTTTCAAGAGAAGGTAACCGTAGCAAGGGGCGGTAGAAAGCCATCAGGTTACGTGGTTTGTGGGGATAAGGTGGCTGCAGCTGGCAGAGGACAGGATCAAGCGCAGGGGTGTGGGGGGGAGCCCCCGTCCGTTACGATGATGATGATGACAATGCACTGACAGCCTGCCTTGGAAAACGATCGGATCAGGCACACGTCCGGTAGTTATTTAGGAGACTGTGATGCCTCTGAGACGGTTAAGAAAGAAAAAATCCCTGATTACAGGCAAATTCAAGGCGCGTTCACACTGGCGAGTCGCGGAGGTAGCGGACGTAATTAAGCCCATTCATCACGGAGGGGGAGTTCGGAACAAGTCGCCAGCGACCCTTTTGAGCCTGCCGCTCTCTAACCGACTTCTTGCGACACGACCTCATGTCGCAGAACTCAACCAACCAGCGGCGTCGCAGGGTATGACACTACGCCACGTTACGTTAATATCCGGGTTCTTGCTCCGCCGGGAAACTCAGCCACGCCGCGCGACAGCCGTTTGCACGCGCGCCGGTTCTAGGCGTCCGTGTTCAAACATACAAGCTTCGGGGGCCGCATTAATTGCGCCCCCTGCATACGCTGTTACATTTTTTTTTCTATATCCGACTGAAGGTCATGTCTCTGTCATGAAATTTTCAGCAGAGGCAATCAACGAAGGTGTAAAATACTTTTCTTTTCATTATGAATAAGCAAGAACTCAAAATCATGTGCCGCTAAAAACAGAAAAAAAACTGAAACGTCGAAAGAGATATCGGAGTTCTCTAGAGTAGGGTAGTGTGCTCACGGCCCGGGCTGGAGTGAAGCCACCGGTGTCGCAAAACGGCGGCGGCGCTGCTGTCGTGTTCACTGTAGGAAGCGAGGGAAAGCGGTCCAGGCGTATACGGGATAAAATGCCGTGTTACTGCCAAAAGATCGTGCCTGCGTGGAGTAAACTAGTTTGCATAATGCGTGCTATTCAACACCAACGGATTGAGGTTTAATAATATCCTCATTCACGCGAAGGCAGGGCGGAGTCAAGCGCGTGAAGCGCAGGTGCACAGCAGCCGCTACTTCGCGATTCCAAGAACTCATCAGCTGAAATTGCGGACTCGACGCTCCGCATCGTCCGACCAGCGCGACTTAAAAGCATATGCTTTGAGCACACCACTTCGGCTACGGCTTGTCGCTTTTCTAAAGTAGACAAATATCCAATTTTAAAGTAGACAAATATCGCTTCAGATCAGTGCTAATGGCGGCTGTGAAATTTCGCACATGCTCGCCGATTTACCTCTGGCGTTCCGCTACTCTGCAGTTCATTTCGCGACTCGCTCGGTTTTTTTGGAATTGCCTGTACCCACCCATGTCTTTGCACTTGCACGCTGTAACTCCGCTGCCAAAAGGTGTTCAGCAGATTTGAAATTATGGTTGATGGTTTATAGGGGTTTAACATCCCAAAGCAACTCATGCTATGAGGGACGCCATAGCGAAGGGCTCCGGAAGGTTCAACCACCTGGGGTTCTTTAACGTGCACTGACATCGCACAGTACACGGGCCTCTAGAATTTCGCCTCCATCGAAATTCGACAGGTGCAGCCGGAATCGAAACCGGGTTTTTTGAAAATTTGAAAATAAACAGTACACGAAGCCTTTCATCTTCAAAAGGGGCAGGGACAAATTTATTTATATTGTTTGACATAAGCGCAGAGAGAAAGCAAGTGTCGCAGAGGTTCCGCTACGGCTCAAGTTCCAAGTGCTTGGTCCGTTCACGTCTGTCAGGCCTCTCAGTGTTCACTCCTTTCACAAAAAAGTGAAGGCTGACTACAATGTAAAATTTTACAGTTAACTTGGGAAGAACTTCCGCGTGAAGATGGCAACCGACCTCTTTACACAGCCTTGCCCTGACCACATCCAGCACATCAAAGGTGCTCTCTGAGTAGAGTTGGCATTGGCTGCAGCATTCTGTAAAAAGGTTCTCAGGCTTCAGCACAGAATCATAGAGCTGTGCGGAAGGGTAGATGAGTCGTATACCTTGTCGCAGTATTTTGTGTACCTTGCAAGTTGAAAACTGTCATCTGTGCCTGGCATGCGAGGCCAGTGCCTATTTCACAATCTGCCTTTACGATACATTTTCGTGCCACATAGCCTGCGCTGTGACAGACTAGTCGCGAGTCACTCTTGGCTACGTGCTATGATCACGACACGCTCCAGCCTGATCAACCGGCAACTTCACCATCGTTCCTGCTGGCATGCGACGTCAAGATATCTCAGCAGCGTCTTTACCTTCCGCATTAAGCAAGGGGGCCAATATAGATACAATCTCCACAGTTTCCCTGAGAAGTGCATTTCACGAAGCCAAAATCGAAACACAGTTTATTATGAATGAAAACTGCGATTAAGATTATTAAAACTATAATTAAAAACTCAGCACGCTGAAGAGGGCTACCTCCGGGCCATCTTTCCTCTAGGCATAGCCGGAGCCCGGCCCGAAGCAATGGTTCTGCAGGCGGCCCGGCATTTTTTTACCTTTACGGAACACTCTCTCAATCTATCCAGCATGCTACATCCTTGCATTGCAGGTTCGTGGGTGACGAAATAATGTTCTAAGCACACCACTGAATCCTCCAAACCTTGCAAGCACAAAATGAGCACAGCACACAATAACGACCAATAAACGGCTCCCAAGCGCGCGACCGCGTATACTTGTGCCGCGGCGACGACGGATGGATGGATGGATGGAAGGTAGGAGCGTCGCCTTTGAAACGGGGTAATGGCAGTTGCCACCATGCTCAGTTTTTTTCCCCTTTATTTATGTTTATGCGTGTTGTAAGTTATTAATATTTGCAATTTTCCTTAAAATACGTCTTCCTATACACCTTTAACTTTATGTCACCTCTCTGCTATTGAGCCACCAATCTTCCAATCGCTTTTTGCTAGTTTCCACCGCAGATTTATTTACATGACCACTGTTATCTCCAAACCCTAGGGCTTCAGGAAGAGTGACTGTGCCTGCATCGACATCTAGATGGATACCATCACATTTTCGTACGAGGTGTTCTATTGTTTCTTCAGATTTACCACACACAGCACATGTGCCATCTTCGTTAAATTTCGTTTTGTAGCTGCGCGTTCTAAGACACCCTGACCTATAGCTTCAAGAAGCTTCTTGAGTTATCATAAAACGCTTCCTTCCTGATCTGCCTTTTCCAGTATCGATATAGTTCTACGCTCTGCTTCTTTCCCATTGAATCTATCCAATTTTTACCTTCCGCGTTTTTAACCTCTCGTTTAATGTTCTTTCTTTCTGCCTCCTCATGTTTGGCGTACTTACTGGTTAGCTTCCTAGTTCGTTTCCGCCACTATGAGTCAGCGCTCTTTCTGTACAGGTATTTAAATACCTTAGCTGCCCACCTGCTATCGTCCAATTTCCTCAGGCGTTCTTCGTATAGTATTTTACTCTGAGCTTCCCGTGCTTCAAACGTTGCCTAGCCCATATCCCCCTGTACTGCCTCGTTTGTGGCTTTCCTGTGGGCACCTAGTGCTGATCTTCCAATAGTTCTCTGATTTAGTTCTAATCGCGACTGAACTTCAGCCCTTAAGCATAGAACTGCATTCCCGAAAGTAAGCCCCGGCACCATTATTCCTTTCCAAATACCTCTGAGGACTTCATACCTGTTGTACCCCCACAATGCCCTATGTTTCATTATTCCGGCATCTCTTCGCCCTTTTGCTTTCAGAGACTGTTCGTGCTTTTCCGTGTGCATCTGCCCTTCGTTTACCGATACCAGGAGATATTTGTATTCGGCCACTCGGGGTATTTCATGGCCTTGTATTGTAAGTGTTCGGCTGCGGCGCTCCGCGGACAAGCGGGAAACTAAAAAATGTCGACATCGGCGGCTTCACCTCGGCCTATGGAGACACGGCGCTGTGAGCACACTAACCAATATGCTAGTTCACTGTATCGGAGTTGTATGGAACATTTATACAACAATAGGCCATGCGTGCATATACATGCATGCTGATTTTATGATTCTGGGACGATTACTGGGAGTAATTCTCCCGGATTGACGATTAACGATATGCTTTTTCGTGATTAGGCTGTTCTCATTACGCTAGATGACGCGCATCTGTCCGTTTCTCGACATGTGTTGGAATAGAGGTACAGTATGTTACATGGTGAGACGAATACGTCACGCCAGCTAGAAGGAGGAAACCGATCGTAGGTAGCGTCGTGCACACGCCGCTGAGTTTGGAGACGCTCGCGTGGCTGGCTACTTACCGCCACCGCAAGCACGGATTCGTACAAAGGGACCTCTGGCTTCGTCTCTGGTGCACTGCAGATTTCTAGGCTTTCAAAGCCGCATTACGCTTGAACATGGTCTTCTTTCGCTCACATGCGTGCGCTTAAGAGGGAGAGGGCACGCGAGCGGCGCCGATACTCGTTCGGAGGGAGAGGTCTCGGGAAACCAGTCGCAGACTCGACTCGCCAGTGCGAACGTTTTTTGTTGCTCGAGGCCCGTCGCGATTCGCCAGTGTGAACGCGCCTTGAATCCGCCTTAAATCTGATAAAGTGATAGCCTAGCCGCTCGCCACTGACACTCGTGTCATAGACACCCATAGTGCGACCCGTTCCTCCCGTAGACAGCTTCGCATGCATTTGTTGACGGTTCGAGTCCCGACCGATGGCTGGCGTCAATGCGAACATCGGTTCTGTTCTGGATCTCACGCAAATGCTAACGCGATCCGTCCCGCATTAGTGCCCGCAAGCAATCTTTGCCCCAGAAAGCACCGCCTCACCAAGTGTGGCAGCGACACAACGACGCCGGGAGAACGCCTCAACGGGCTGTTTATGCTGTGGTATGCAGAAAGCGCTGCACAAGCAGCTAAAATCTGCCTCTACTGCTTCGATAAACGACCTTTCATTCTAGACAGGGTCCAGCGTGTACTGGGCGTTGTTCCCCTAACATTGGAACGTTCCGTGGGCCTTTCAGCAACTTGCCTCCTCTCAGAAACATTTGGATTTGGCTGCAGCTGAAGCTGCAGAGCAGAGGCAACCTGTAAACCATAACCGGAGCAACATTCGCGCTCTGTGCCGGCCTCGCGTCGAGAAACTTTCTGGACACCATGCACATTGGGACGTCGCAGCTACTCTGACACGCTAGGCGCCTTTCCAGGAAAGGAAATATTACAAAGCAACGGAAATAGGAATGGATGGAGAGAAAAAGTGTTGCCGAAAAGGAACAGCGGGCGAAGCGCGCGCCGTAAGCCCCTGGAACGCGGAGATACAAGACGCGGCTCGCGGAGCTCAACGATCCGCGACGCTTCCACGTCGGCTGCTCTTTGGCGCTTTTTTCCCCCTTTCCAGCTGAGCGCGGGACGAGTCGTATAATCGGGCGGAAGCACGCGCCGACGCCCCGTGCCTGAGCCGCGCGCGAATGCGCCCAACACGCTCGCTGCCGTGTTGACACGGCGCCGAACGCGATTAGCGCCGAGAGCGCCGCTCCACGCGGGTCGACGGCGGATTCCGAAGGGAAACACGTGTCGGCATTCGCTAAACAACCGGCTTTTCAGGACACAGCGCGCACACGAAGCAGTTGCCCCTCTTCGAAGCGAGCGTACAAGAAAGCAGAGCAGAACGAAAATATGAACGAGGGAGTGAGAGAGTACGTGCCCTAAAAAGTCTTGCAGAGCGCTCGTTGTTGGGTCCTCCTTCCACGACTCCCTTTGCTGCCCGCCATAGCCCGTTCAACGAGCCAAAAGCTGGTCTTCCGATCTCCAAATGAAGAAGAATTTACCTTAAAATTAAATGGCGTAAATCTTTTCCTGCAGAATTTTAAAGGCCACGGCAAGACCAGTATACTCTAACAAAAAATCTCGGCATGTGAAAGAGGCGCGTATTTAGGGCAACGGGTATGCACCCTTGGGTGCCTAACCAATAAGGTGTGGCGCGACACTCGTGAGGGAAAAAATTCCTGGGGTGCGCATGACTCTGCTAAGGTGCAGTAATGCTGCGTGTTCGTTTCATTATGCCTTTGGCGTTTTTAAGTCGTGTTGTCGCTCTAACTTCGGTTCTGCCACATCCTAGATGTGGGTCTCGTTGCTAGAGCATCTAGTAAACATACCAGAATATTGATTAATCAATTATTCATTTAATTTAGTTGTCCAATAAACTAATTAGATACTCATTAATTCCATTAAGTTACCGATGAACGTATGACGTAATCCCCTAAATGAACCAATTCACTCGGCCAATTCATTTATTACGGCCAACTCGGCCAATTCATTTATTACGTTCCTAATTAATTAGCTTGTGATGATTATTCAGTCATGCTAATTACATTATTCAAACAACTATTCTATTAATTACCAGTATAATGGATGATTGACAGTTCGTGCGGACATACTCTGCCGACACGTCCCGTACACGCCACTCATGAGGCAAGAACTGCTTTCGCATTAAAACGTCGTTAAAAACTTGGGGGACACAATTAAGATTCCCTTTAAAAGTAGAATACGACCACGTTATCGGGTTCCGTTCGCCTCACCTGCTCAGTTACCTAATTCCTAATCAGCCTTTTAATAATTACTCACCTACGTATCAGTACATATGTCTCTACGAAGGGTCACTAAGTCGAAGACCACAACACATCTACCAGATCCACCTTTATTCAGCTTGAACGAACGAGCCCTCTGGGCCATGCGAGAAACGCTTCCCATAAGGGTAGCGTGTCGTCTAGCCATCCGAAGGTCCTGGCTTAGGGTGGGTTAGGGGATGTCTACTGGAGAACAAACCGACAAGGAAGGTAATCACCGAATGCAAAACTGGAGTTCGGGTCATGCAAAACGCACTGTGTTCGCCGCCGCCGTGCTTTGTCGGTGGCTACGACGCTGACGTGACTTGCGCAGGTTCGCGGGTTCGATTCCGAACCGATGGGACTACATCTAGTTGGAGATGAAACGCCCAATTTCCAGAAGAGATACTTGGAGGACGTCGGAAAGTCGCAGGGGGTCAAATGATATGAATGCCGTCAGGTATCGTACTTATTGTAATAATGACGCGGAACCACAAAGCTGCGAATTTAACATGGCTGCGCAACGTTTTGGAGCGGATACGGACGCCACACAACTAGAAATTGTACTACAGACACGGAGAACAGCTCTAGACGAGAGAAGCAATACCTGTTTCGTTTTTTTTTCACCAAGGAAGGACCCACAGTGTTCAGAGGACTAAAGAATTGAAATCGCAGACTTCAGATATCAATCTTCAGAACAAAGCTTCAAACAATAAGCATAAACTGAGAAGCAAAAGAAGAAAAAAAAAAGAAGCGGTGATGGGTGAGAGGGAGAGCCTAACATGCAGGCGTGACGCATAGAGGACCCACGGCCTCCTCGGGCTTTTACGGCGACACTGACAGCATTGCCCATGCACTCCATTTCTTCTCCATCTGAACAGAATTCTTGCCAGTTAAGGCAACACTCGCCGACAGCCACAGCCAACACGTCGAAGCCACAGCGACGGCTTAGCCCAGGTTAGGCCTGAAAGCGCGTGAGAAGGCTACTGATCGAGTTCGGTACACGGAGCAGGAAGAGGTGCTGATGTCCAGTACGCATCGGTAAACCACTGCCAATTTTGCCTGCTGTTTTGTTCAGTTTCAGCTGCGCTGTAAGTCTGAAAATTATCCCTGTGCAGAAAGCTGCGATGCACCTCAGCAGGCCTTCGCGAAACACCATCCTCACCAGTCCAATTACGCAGTCCCGTGGGCTCGTAACTCGCCAGCTTTACAGGCGTTTACCGAGCCGAAAAAGCCAGAAAACGAGTAGTCCTTGCCACGGAAGGGGCAACTAAAGCTTCATTCAGGGAAAGAACAATTCGTAGCACGCAAGCAACTGACGGGCGATGTTGGCTTGAGAATAAAATTTGAGGGGGGGGGGGGGGGGAGGGGATTCTGACGATCTAAACTGAGTGATGCGAAAGCCTTTCCGCGCGACTTTGGCTGCTACTGTTGCTGCGTCTGTGAACTACCATTAATTAATTACTAGTTAATAATCTCAAATTAATTACTAATTACTAAATCCGGAATATTTTTCCATTGTTTTTTCACTGTGCTGTGACGACTTCCTGTGGATGTGACGACACCGCGTTTATTCGACGCAATTTTTTTACATTTCTAGCTAATTAATTAACTAATTACGCGACAGATGTAAAACTTGGTTCTAGGTTTATTTTTCTTCCTCTATCTGATGAAACCATTCTTTTTCTTCTATGTTTATTAGTTCCCGAGTTATTTAACAGTGCTGTGACGACTGCCGGTGGATGTGACGTCCCACCGCTCCCGTGGCTATATCGGCGTCCGCGCTATTTCGACACAATTTTGACATTTTAGGCTATAATTATTTAACTAATTACTCTACTGTCATCAAACGTTGTTTCTATGGTCATTTTATCACTGTTCTTTTTCTCATACCTTTATTAGTTCCCACTAAACCGCGAGCATGAGCCATTAAAGGCTTTCGCCTTAAATGTCTGATAGGAAGACAAGGGGACTTGCGCTCATTGTACTATTTACCGAAGGCGCCCAGTGCTGACATCGATGCTTGCCGCACTTGCTCGTGTAAGGCCCGCGCTCGTGTAAAGCGCCCATCGCCCTCCAAAGTTCCTTAATTCCTCCTTAATTTGTGCAAGCCGCTGTACCGCTTTGCTGTATTCCTGATCACAAGAACTTCGCTCGATCACTTATATGTGCGCTGTGACGCCTGTATTATGCGCTCTTGTCTTTGACTGAATGTGAATTTTCTTTTTTTCGTCATTTCGATTTTTTCTTTTTTTTCTCGTGCAAATTGCGCGCACGTTACGCTGTACTGTGCGCAAAGCGTATTACACTGCTGGGGAGGAGGGAGCTAGTCAAGCTGGCTTCTCAGCTTTTCCCTCCATTCCCTCATCGTCTGGATGAAAAATAAAGGTGACATTATCATTATTACTTTGGGATGCAGAAATCGGGGAAGAAAGTAAACAGAAGCCGGTTCCTCAATGGGCTACTGAGTGGCTCTCTCGCCGTCCTCCATCATCACTACAGAGTTACAGCATGGAGCGATCTGAGGCCGCACAACGCCCCGCGGAGGTGTCTGCACTGTTGTGCCATAGAGGTGGTCCCGTACCGCTAGCCACCCGTTTTGTGACAGAGCGCATGCCAGCTCTCTTGGCGGTAGCGAAGACTCCGAGTCAGGCGTCGATGAGAAGAACAAAAATGCATTTTATGCACTATATGCAGGGCTTTTGTACAGAACAAGTTCGGCACGGGGGCCGAGAGATAGCAGCAAACCCGACTGTTCTCGCACAGCGACGTCCGGCGAGGCTCCAACGCGTCCCACCATCTCACTCCACTCGTGAGCTGCACTCGGCTCACGGTGGGTTGGTCACTCTCTCCGAGCGGCAGCGCTGCGGCTTATAAAGCCCGAGGAATGGCTGTCACACAAACGGTTCAGTACACAGCCAGCACTTGACGGCAGTCCGAGAGGTCCAACCAGCGACCACGCTGGCCACCCGCTTTAAATTTGCCGCGAGCGGTGATTTCCAGGGGAAAGGAAAACCGGCGCCTCGCTGTCCGGCAGATCGCTGCTTATTTCGGCATGCCGCTTGCCGATCCTTCCCCGTAGGACGCCGCTGCCTTGCGGCACAGCACCGTGGCTTGTCAAGGGAGCGTTAGGGCGCCGTTGCCTTGCGGCTCAGCATCGGGGCTTGTCAAAGGGGCGTTCGCAGGAGAACTTTTGCATCGTGCAGAATTGGAATCCGGGCGTGTTGCCCAGGCATAACAGCGCACGCGGAAATGAGCTGCCACTGCGCATGCGCACTTGGCTCCTCGCTGCACCGGATCGTGTATATACTGCACTCTGAATTTCTCCAGACAAAACTTCTTAATTTTCAATCACAACGTTTGCAAGCCGAGGCGGCTACCGGATGGATGGGTGTGTATCAAACTTTGTCGAAATGTTTGGTTTTCAACCGGGTTACGATAGCGGCCTCAGATCGAGCCATGCTGCTCGGCCGCCCAATCACATGACGCCGCTCTTGGAGGCTCTTTTGTGCGAAGGGCGGGCAGCGTGCGTTGCGCCTAGCAGTGCCGCCTTGTGTCAGCAGCGCTGCGGTGTCGTGTCGCAGGCTGTCCTGTACGGCGCGAATCGTCGGAGGCCTGACGGCGTATATGCGCGCTCAGTAGGCAACAAACAAGATGAAATCGTTCCGTTATTAAAACAGTTCTCTTTTGAATTTACGGTTTTGATGCTCACTGATACATGGTATCAACGTGGCTGCAGGATGCTAGAGCTACCCGGTTACGAAGTCTTTTTCCTTAACAGACCTAACAAACGCGGCGGCGGTGTTGCTATCTATACTCTCGCGTGCAAAAGGTGCCACATCCTGCCTAATCTTAGTGCTAAGTTACAGAAGATTATGAAGTGTTAACATTGGAAAATCGAAACCAGCTGATTTCTGTAGTATACCGCCCCCCAAATGGCAACATGAAAAACTAAATTTACAGAATATTTTGACGAGATTCTGGAATATGCATCATTGAATAAATGTTCGCTTTTGTGCAGTGGTGATTTGAATATTAGTATTCTCGACCACAACGCTACTCCACGTGATTTCAAAATGAAACTTCTTTCCTGTGGGTTTGTCAACTTATTGGAAACAGCAGCACGTGTCACATGCACGACTGTGTCGGCACTTTATTTAATAGTTACAAATATTGAAGCCAATGTGCTCTCTTGCGGTACAATTGCTTCTTATGTGACTGATCACTGTCCGGTGTTTGTCGTCTTTCAAAATAAGCATGCTAAGCTAAACAATGTGAATGAGACCATTAGTGTACAGCGCATCACAGATGCCTCATTGGAAGCATTTAAGCACGATATTACGAACTTTGACTGGTCTTATGTGCTGCAAAAAACGGACGTCAATGATGCGTACGACTTATTTTTTATCATTTCCTAAGTCTTTATTTTAAGCACTTTCCGCCCGAAAAGTACACCCCTTCCAAAAAGATAAAGAAACCATGGATCACACGAGAACTGTTCCAAATGATAAAGGACAAAAATCGTTTGTATCAAATGTTCCTTCGAACACGTGCAGAAGATGCACTTCTTTCCTTTAAAAAGTTATGAAACCGATTAAACTCGGAGCTACAGAAAGCAAAAAATTCATATTATCAGCAGGTCTTTTCTACCGTCAGTTCAAAGAGACCTGATACCGCTTAGAAATCTTTAAACGATGTCCTAGGTCGCCGTGCGAACAACTGTGTTGCAAAAACTATGCTATTAAGTGGCTAGGAAATAAAAGGAAGAGCACTCGCAGAATATTCTAACAAACATTTTCTCAATAACATTTCTTCATCTCAAGATCCTACAGACACTAATATCGCCGGTTACCCTAGTCAGGTTAGCGAGCCTATTTTTCGAGCCTACTGATGAAAATTAGGTTTATAATGTGTACATGAAAATGAGTAACAGCAAAGCCTTAGATATCAATACCATGCAGATGAAACCACTGAAATATGTCTTACCCACAATTTGTCCCTTCCTTTCTCACATCTATAATCTTGCACTGGAATGCGGGGCTTTCCCCAACGGAATGAAAACGGCAAAAGTGTCTGTAATTTATAAAGGGGGCGACCGAAATGTCCCACCAAATTACAGGCCCATTTCAGTACTCCCTGTGTTTTCGAAGAGACTGGAAAAGGTTATTTCGTCAAGAATAACAAGGTTTGTTAACAAACATAGGGTAATAACTGAATCACAATTTGGTTTCAGAACTCCTAGATCCACAGAAACAGCCTTACTAACGACGAAAGGAATTATTTTGAAAAATATTAATGAGAACTTATATACGATGTGCCTTTTTATTGATTTCAGTAAGGCGTTTGATTCCTTAAACCATACGATTCTTGCTAACAAACTTCAAATGTACGGCATCCGTGGTAAACCACTCAGTTTGCTTAAAAGCTACCTCCAAAACAGAAGTCAGTCAGTGTCTGTAGATAATGAACTTTCTTCCCTTTTGCCTATCAGTTATGGTGTCCCACAAGGGAGCATACTGGGACCACTTTTGTTTAATGCATACATAAATGACGTTGCTAGCATAGATACTTCCATTGATTTTGCAATATATTCCGATGATAGCACAACACTTATTTCAGGCACTAACCTTAACGATTGAATTGTGAAATGTAATAATATACGCAATAAATTTTCTAGGTGGTCAATGATGCATAAATAAAGATAAATCCTACAAAGTCCAAGGATATAATAGGTCGCGCAAGAAATAACCCGACAACACCCAACACCAAACTGCATGCTCAACTTTGAAAATCAACTAATCGAAATTGTCGAAGAGCACAAGATCCTTGGAGTATATTTTTCGTGTCATTTAAACTGGGATGCCCACGTAGAACACCTCTGCAAAAAACTCTCTTCGGTCTGCGGAGCCCTTTCGCGATGCCGTGAAACTTTATATTTGAAATGTAAAATACAAATTTATTATGCATTATTTTTTTCTCACCTTAACTACTGTAGCTTAGTATGGGCCACAATGATTAAAAATAACGTAAATGAGCTTCTAGTATTGCAAAAGAAAATTGTTCGAATAATCGCCAATATTGATAACATGACTACTACAAAATACGCCTTCCAAACACATAACATTGTGCGCGTTGATCTTTTGTATAATTTTAAAATATTGCAAAAAAATGTATTTTCCACGGCATCAGTTGTCAATTTTTACTCTCCTAGCATCTTTGGAAACGCGTCGTGCTAACATACATGCAAGAAGTACTAACTCGTGGAATATACCCCGTTTTCGCACCGATTATACATTACAAATGTCTTACAATCTGCCCCATGTTTTAAACACATATCAACATACAAAGGGATATACAAAAGCTGAGGTGCGGAGATATTTTGTTCAAATGCCATTCTATGTCTCCACTTGTTGATTGTTGAACGTTTGCTTGAGTGTTAATGCATTTTTCTTTCAACATATGTTTGGTTTGGTTTATGGGGGTTTAATGTCCCAAAGCGACTCAGGCTATGAGAGACGCAGTAGGGAAGGGCTCCGGAAATTTCAACCACCTGGGGTTCTTTAACGTGCACTGACATCGCACAGTACACGGGCCTCTAGAATTTCGCCTCCATAGAAATTCGACCGCCGCAGCCGGGATCGAACCCGCGTCTTTCGAGCCAGCACTTTCAACATATGTATGACCATTTCATTGTTCTCATTTTTAAACATTATTCGAGTCAGTGTATATTTGTGTCGAGTGTTTTTTGTTTGTTTAATCTACTACTGTATGTGTGACTGGTTTTGCAAAATGTCCCGTACCGCTCGTGTCCTACTGCTTGTAGGGGTTTCCTGGACCCAGTCAAGCTGCCCAGGCAGATTTTAGCCAGGAAACCCTCGAGTTGAACCTGGAAAATAAACTTATTGGCTATTGACTATATAGGACGGTAATCGGGCGCCACCTCGACGAGAAGTGCTTGCGCTCTCGGCGTCTGCAGACCAAAACAAAACTTGAAAGGCTTTGCGCGTAAAACTACGCCAGTTTCCGAAACTTGGAGAACAGTTTGCCAATTATATTCGTGGCATTATACGAGCCACACCGACATATCACGGTCACCAGTGGACTTGAAGGCAAGCCGAGGATGGGCTCAGCGATTTATGAATCCGTGCCCTGATTTATGAATCCGTGCCCCATGGACAACCTCACGAGGGCGAGCCCTCATGAGGATTTCACTCGGTGAGGTGAGGTGAGGGAGGATGGGCGCATGAAAATCCTGAGGATGAGGGTGAGGGAGGCAAGACATGGTGAGGTGAGGGCGAGGGAGGACAAGATGCACTGTCTGAGGGAGAGGGTGGCGGCCCGAACCGTACTTCGGGCTGACACTTTTGTCTGTGCAGCCCCTTATAAATTCCCGTTTTAGAACGCCAGTTCTAAGGGTGAGGGTTCCCGGGGAATGCGTAGTTCCTGCAGTCTAAGGTATACGAGGCAAACGCGAACGGAGGGGAGCCGTGTACCTTCTCCGTCGCCGCTATGTACTACATCGACAACAATGCTAAGCCAAAAAAGCGCTCTTCTAACTCAAAAACCTATTTTTAAAAACTGTAAACACCCTGTATAGTGCGCTAACAAAGACGCAATGGTCGGGCCTTGCAGGTGGCCGCCGGTCCAACGGGAACAGTGGTACCGCAGTTAGCATTTTCATCATCAGCCCCGAGTCTCTTAGATCATCAGAGTGTAAAGTATGTAGAAAATATACCTAGTAAGGCTATTAAATTTCCAAGTTCTAAGCCTTGTTTCCCGGAACGAAGCCAGATTTCAGCTTAGAGAGGTTTGAAAGAACTGGCTGCCGCGCAAACAATACTTCTACGAATTCCAATGTCAAATCAAAGCCAGTCCGCGGCGTTGGTGTCGAATTTTTTTCATTCCCACTGTGAGTAGTTCCGTACAGCCCTGTCTATTTTCCCTTGAATTGCGGTACTGGAACATCTTTTCCTTACATTGTTACTTTCTTAATAAATAGCCACTAACAACAACAAAGCGGTGCCGCAATGTCGACACGTGGGCAAAGCCAACCAGTATAGATATCCTTTCCATAGAAATAAAGCAGCGGCTTAACAACCTTGGTCTCATTCATGGCTCGCTTGGCCTTGCATTGTACGATGTGCTAAAACAGAAAAAGTTGTAGTGCTCTCCAAATAACTGGAACATCTCTTGGTTTATATCTTTCCGTGGTGATGAGACGTGCGACCACGTAATCACGCTCCTGATTTTATGAACCATAGTTCTTGCAGGCGTGGTAGGGAATTGACACGCAGCGTTTGGGTAATGCGTAGACGCGCAAGGAAAAAATTTATGGGCACTTTAGCGCCATACCATCTGGTTTTTCATGGTTTATCTTGACTTTCTGTGCTTTTGATTGACGTGAACTGGCTTACTTTTGTTTATATTTGATACTATGTAAGTTTGCGTGATTTTGCATCATTTTAGACATGTACTGTGGTACAATTGGTCTGTCTCTGCAGTCACAGATCCATTGGAGACCCGATTCCGCTCCTGAGCAGAGGTGCTACGCGCTACTGCCCTGCGATGGCAGGTGCTGCCATTGGTGGGGTTGGTGAGACCCATGTTGACCCAAAGGAATTTCTCGCGACTAATCATGAATTGAACTGCTATGGTGGGCAGCTTGCTCACAATCCGGTGGGCAGCTTGCGATGACGTCACAACGCCACGTGACCAAGGCGGCCCACGTGGTACAAGCAGGCTTCGGACAGACAGACAACCGCATTTCGGCGGAGTGGAAGTGCTATAGGGCACTAAAATGGCAACCACGGGAATCGTTCACTCCCGACTCGGGGATTTAATGATTACCGTTATTCAGCCCAAATACTGCATCTTAGCAAGCCGCTTGATTTTCAAGTGGCCTGAATAATATTTTATTTTAAGCGGCAGCATAAAAGCCTAATTGCAGCGGAGAGCCGGCATCGCACTGGGGGAAGACACTAAAGAAATAAAAAAACTTTATAGTGGGAGGAGAGGGATCCGAACTCAAGGCTGCGCTAAAAAATAAGTTTCGCCGGCCGCTGCCATCGCCACATCTTTTTTAAGCTCGGTGTTTACTACATTGAAAATATATTCTATTTACATTAACTCAGTAATTTCCAAATCTTTTAGGAAACCTCACTAAAACACATGGCAAAAAGACAGAGAAACAGAACACTTAATGCGAGGTAAGGTTGAGCACATCACCAAGACAGAGTGCCACTCCGGTTTAAAGTTGGTCGGTTCGTACACTTCGCTCAGATGAACGATCAGTTGGGAGATGACCTTAACATTCTGCCTGTACGAAATGCCAAGCTCTCGAGCTGTGCTTGCAATGTCGTCTTCGCCAGTGCAATGTATTCGTCACGTATCCGCGTTCACGAAAGTCAATTCCAGTCTCTCACGCTGTACTTTGAAAGCGTCGTCTTCACCATCTTCCATACTTGCGTGTGGAAGCGTCATCAGGCGAGCATGCAGCAAACTGCAGGAAATGGCGGGACATTAGAAGCAGTGAAATTGAGAAGACCCAATGCTATGGCAATGTCATCGGGAAATCGTAATTAAGCGACCTACAAACTTTCCTCGTTCTGAGTCAATTCTGTGCTTAGCACTTATTGTAATTGTCGAGGTAAACGCTATTGCATTGCTTTTTCAATATTTTTGTCGTACGTAAGTTTTTGTACAAAGTTTTTGCACAAAGCGCTGACTCTTCTTTTCAGCAGTACATATAGATAACAATGAAATGTTATCAGGGCACATGCATGAATGCATGCAGTGCGTGCCAGGAGTAAAGGCAAGTGATATTTTGGGGCTCAACACGTAGCCGTCTCGGTTTTCTCTCACATATTAGCTCAAACAACACACACCCACACGTATGTACACGGACACACAACAATATAAAGATCTAGGCTCTCGTCCAATATTGCATTGAGGGCTTGTCTTATATGTTTATTTCTCAGTAATATCGTCAGGAGTTGCCGACTACAAAAAATAACTCATTTTAAAACGACAGTTAGTGAGGGTGAGGGAGGGCCGACGATGTCAGGGCGAGAGCGAGTGAGGGACAGCAAATTTTTCGATGTGAGGGCGATGGAGGGCCGGATAACTTTTAAAATGAGGGCGAGGGTGAGGGAGGGCCATGGATTCGAAAGTGAGGGTGAGGGAGGAAAAGTAAAAATGAGGGCATTTGCCCACCTCTGCCTGTGTCCATTCGCCGAAGAACGACGTTGTGCCAGAGGCTACCAGCCGAAGATGAGGACAAGTGTTAAAGATCCATCGTTTTCTCAACGCATGTTGGAGAGAATGAGGGTACGATCTCGAACAGATTGCAACTGCGGTTCAGACGCTAGTTCGATGTGCCAGACACTGTGGACATTACTGACGCTAAAAGCATCACTGCGCACGACAGGGGCTGAAAGACAAATACGTTGTATGTATGGCGATGCTTGATGACGGCGGGAAACTTGCACCATGCGTGGTGTCCAAACGGAAGACTCTCCCTGAGAAGTTTCCCGAACGGCGTCGTGGTCTGCGTTCATAACCCTGGACGAACCGGTATTTGGTTGGATAAAAACTGTGCGCAAGAACCGACCGGGATGTTTACTGCGAGACAATTAAGGCCCTTATTCTCGTCCTCGATAGTTTCCGATGCATATGGCTGATCGGGTCAAGGCCCGACTTGCCGATGAGCGGACGAACTTGGCTACGATCCCTGGAGGCATGAAGAGCATGCGGTGACTGAGCTAGCGGCGTTTGGAAGCACGGACAGGCTTAGCGCGAGGGGCCTCCTGCGCTGTATTTACGTCTACATTTGCAGCTCCATTACTGTGACTGAAAATGCAGTAGAGGTGAATTCATTAGTGTTCAAAGCGCAAAAAATATAGTTGTGGTGGCCAGTGAAAGTGCAACGTTTTTTTGGCTTACAGTAGCAGTGTCAGCTTGCGAGCAGATCGGGATGACGGCGCTGACCATGCTAGAAGGTCACGTGACGGCGGCGATCAAGCAGTTTTTTCAGCGGACGCTTTGACAAAACGGCAAGACACGGAGCAAATAAAATCCGCCTAATGTTTCCGCCAGCCGGTGCCAAGCGAACAGCGTACCTGCTTTGCTTTCGTCACGTGACCGCTTTCAAAGAGCGTCGCATGTCCGGCTTTATGGCGCTTCCTCCGACTCGGATTCAGAGCTCTCTCCGACCTGCGCGCTCTAAGCCAGGGGATCAAAGCGACCAGCCAAAGGCGCGGTTAAGATCATCGCAGAAACGCGGGTAAATTTAAACGAATGATGCGCATCATCCGCAACAACAGCACCATTGCGGCACACTGCAGACCTGGGCTGGCCCGCCACGTATAATAACCACACGACATTTCAACAATTCAATTATGAAATAACAGTCGATTTCGTTCTTGCATGCAAACTGACTGTTCCCTTTCGAAAAGAAGACGACTGTCCGTCCGCGGAGTACAGTCCCGCACCGTCCCTCGTTGCTGCACCTCAAGGAACGCCGCCTGAGTGCGTGGCGCGGCGCTGCTGCCGGCATAGCAGGGAAAAGGATGCGCCGAATTCCTACCGGAATCCTGTTGCGAGCGCGAAAAAGCCCCGTGGGCGGCCATTTTGCGCTTTGCAGCGGAGGCGGCGGCGCTTAACTAATTGCCACGTCGCGCGCAGCCGCACGACAGCGGCCGGTCGGGCGCGTCGCTCCGTGGCGGCGACGACGCAGCACAGGCGAAAAGAAAGAGCAGAGGAACGAGTAACAAACCAGGCGGAGCCTTCTGCGAGTAAGTGCCCGCGCAGCCGTATGACAGACCCCGGAGAGGAGGCTGCCGCCGAGGCAACGCGCTGGGAGAATTCTTGTCCCGAGGAAAGGCACGTCCTCAGCAGCACCGCCGTCGTTTGTCTGGGAGAACATACCAGTTTTCTTTCTTTAAACGCCGTTAAAACGCACGACTGAGACGCGCGCCTCAGGTTTCCGAACCACAGCTGCAAGCTGCGCTCCGCAAGCGTCGAGAGTCCTCGCAACGAGCACAGCGTGCCTGCCACGGACACGCACGCTAGGGGAAACTTGAAAACTGCAGCTTGCCTCAACAAACGGCCGGTGCCGAGCCCCAACGGACCTGAAAGGGTCGACGATAAGCACTTAAAAACTACTGTTGACGGAAAAGGACAAAAAACGAGACCGACACCTGTATCGTTCGTGTCTGTCTCGTTCGCTGTGCTGTCTCCAAAAAGCGTTGTTACTTGCACATGTACCAACCCCCCCCCCCCCCCCCCCCCCAGCCCGTGTTATGCCTCTTCCAAAACTACCGCCAATGGCTGCGCGACTGTCGTCAACGTCATTGCACTGTACACCTTCAAGCAGCGTGCGACTGCGATGACGCACGTATACGTGGGGAGTCGTTTTCTGCATGCGCGACGTGAAGGTCCACCGGAGCGTTCATCTGAAACTGAAAAGGTTCATCCTCTGTCAAAAGTTTATAGTCCAGAGGGGTTTCCTTCTGGACCGCGACGTATGGCTCGTTTTTCATCCCCAGCGTTCCAGGCCACTTAAGTGTAAGAACTTGGTCCTACCTCTTTGATACTGAAGACTTCCACGGATGCTACAACAAGCCCACTACACGGATTAAAGCCTACTCCCTGGACTCAAAACTTTTAACAAAGGCTGTACCAACCACTTATAGATCTTCCCATCGGGCGAGAAGAATGTCGGGATGCTCCCTCTCCGTGCTGATGCAAGCCGAATCCGCTTCCGCTCGCAGCACGCTAGCGCGGGGTCCACACAACAGCCCAGCGAGCAGTGTGGCCACGCCCAGGCAGCCCCGAGTGGAAAGGTCTATACGCACGAGTTACATGGAGTCCAAGGCCACGAACCTCAGTTGGCAGTGCGCGTACCAGTTAGTGCATCGATAACAAACTGTAGTACGGCCTTCTTCAGTCCTGCATACGAGACTGCAGGGTGGCTTGAGGTCCTGAAATAAAACGGGCACAAAAGGGCACAACCCGCGCAGCCAATAGACAGACTGTAGGTGAGCTCTCTCAAGCGGGTCTTTCGTATTCGAAGCTATTCTTTGCTTCCTACTTAAAGCGGATCGCGATTCCTTTCAGGCCTTTAAGACCACGTGCACCGTGTGCCGGAGCCACTCGCAAGCAGAATCCCCAACCCCGAAGATCGAATGACAGCGTCTGAGAATGGAAGAGAACCCAGCCGCGCTTCGACACAGTGCACACTGAGATAGTGCTGACGCTTCAGGCGGGAGCTAAGGCTTAATGACTTCGGCAAAGCCGGTAGAACTTGGAACGCGCGACCACTTGGGTACACAGCCGAGATGAAAGGAACCCGCTGATGTGGGCTTGATTGAGGGCACATCGAAGGAGGACCTGAAAGGCGGGCAAACTCTCCACAGCTCGCCCCGGCGGCCTGCAGTCAAGCAGCATAGCGTAGTGAGAACAAAACTGCCACACAAATTAGGCGTAGGCGAGCACGGAAACTTCTTTTCGGCAAATAAAGAACAAAAAGTGTGCCGAAAATGCATCACGCACGGAGCCCTTCCCAAGAAGAACACTCGGAACAGACACATTTTCCTCTAGCAGACATAAGAGGATGAATACCAAGGGAGGAAAAAGAGCCCGAAAGATGCCATACAGAGGACATACATACCGCTCCAGATTATCGAAGTTGGTCCAACGCCCAGCTGTACACGGATTCTGCACCCACTAGCGCGACAATGTGCATGTGCGAAGGGCACCTCTGTCCAGCGATGGAAGGACACAAGGTCCGACACCGGTCACAGCATCTTTCGATTCCCTCTGCTTTTTCGACACCAAAGTGTGTTCCTTCAGGAACGTGCCCAACTCGCTGGACATCGGGTGAGGATTGAGCTTTTCCCTCTCTCCCTTTCCAGCCCAGATGCAAGAAATACGCTCACCAAGAAATGCACTGTCCTGTGGCAAGAGAACGGCGGCGCAGCTATGCGACAGAATAAGAGAGAGAACAAAACATGAGCATGTGTCGTTCCCTTTCCTGTGCTATCGTAGCTGCGCTGCCGTTCCCTTGCATCATGCATCAACAATGTGTTAGTCGTCCTATAGGTTTGCTTTTCGTGGCTAGGCTACCAAGTCTGGCTTGAAGTGAGCTCAGCGCTTTGTCCCTAAAATCAGCGGAGCGTAACGGTAAGTAGTCAATCAAAGCATGGCATCACAGAGAGATACACTTACGGTACACACTGAGCTGCTACTTCACTAACATGTCAACCATAGCGAAAGAGCGGTGTCGCACGTGAGCCCATGTTCCAGTCTTCCAGCGAGCTTTTTCAGTCAAGTACGACCCACCAACCACCTCGCCAAAAAGTACCATCCGGCTTATGCAAATAAGCAGACGCGCGCTTCGTACTATTCAGACTGATAAGCGGGGCTACTGCAGCGAACCGCAGCCCCGGGAAGTGTTCAAAGACACTTACATCTCCAAATAAAGTAGCGTTGTGTGGTGTTTACTGGCGCGAAATGAAATTAACGCTATCATGGGCTAAACGTAGAGTTCACTCAGTTAATGTTCTTGAGCCATTTTAAGCTTTTAAAGATGTTCTAGTCTCTCAAACAATTAATAATGATAAAAGGCCAGAAGAGCGCCTCGTCACCAAGGAACTTGTAAGTGCGAAAAGCAGCATTTTTTTTGCAACAAAAAGCGAGATAAGGCTTTCCAGCTTACTGCATCCTAAGAAAGGGGCTCTGAAACATCTTCCGAGGAGAGCACATCAACTCGCTCAATCACTGCGTTTTGTTATGATGAAAACCTGAGCTGAATAATTCGCTTCTACACGCAGCGGAGAATCCACAGCCACGGGCGAAAGTTGGCGAGCCCTTCCCGGAGACTTTGTCGTACTCGCACCCTCCTCCGTCGCTTGGAGCTGCGTAGGCAAGTTGAGAGGCGGCTATTGGTTAGATTCTTACTGACGTCAGGCAACTACCATGGGCGCGGCCAATAAGCCACGTAGCTCCGGCGGGTCAGGAAGCTCTGCTCCCGGAGGTTGGGCCGGCAGAGGAGCGCAAACCTTCCAGCGTGCAAAAAGTGAGGAAACGAGAGGGAAAGGCGGGAAGAGGCTGAAATTCGAATTTCGGCTGCAAATAACTCAGCTTCAACAAGGCGCACAAAAAAATTCTTGCTAGGCAATATTCGGGAAGCGGCACGTTTTAACATCTCAGACATACCGCAACTGTATTACAGCCCCTTTCAAAGCCCCTTTAAGATATATGACTTCACTCACAGTGCTCTAAAACAGACTTGTAGGTTCTCATTGGTATAAAAGCTGCACATAAGTAGCATACAATTTCATCAATCAAACGCTCTTCGTGTATGCATATGGCCTCCAAACTCCCAGTACGGGTTTGGCACGTATAAAAATCTGCTTTTAAGATTTTTCGGTTAATTTGACACTGCTGTCTTAGTGGCATATATGCTACATGCAGTCATTGTAAGACACTTTTGATTGCAACGTCATGAGATCGTCCTGGCCATGCCTCATCTACATTGTTACCCTCTTTTCCTGCATGGCTGAGGTACTGGACTGAATTTTACCAAAGTGCTCGCACTGTGGTAGCTACCATGGTGGTGGTTACTACGACATCCCTCGGCCCTCTCTTATCCTGAAAGTACATTGCTAATATGATATATCGAAGTGCTTCCTTTTTACATCGATGATACTACCATATCAGATACTAATAAATCATATCACTCATTAACAAACCTCATTACTAATCTTAATAATATTGTTACAAGTGGACGAATCATGAACGAAGAAGTGGCGGTGCGCGGAACGACGACGACGTTGACAGTTGGTAGCTGGGCGCTCGGTTCTGAGCTGAGTGCTGGCCTTCTCAGAGCAGCCGCCATATAGACTTACCGCCGTAACATCCCCGTAACATCTTTTGGTGGAGGTGCGGGGTAAGTAGAGGATTTTCAGGTCGGGGCACCAATGCAGCATCACCTCCGGGAGCTGCACTGGCTAGTTTCCCGCGAAGCGGCCTGCAGAGGACGGTGAGTAACTGCGGTGCGGAAGAGGTGAGCGGGAACGGTGGGCTGTTGGGGAGGGAGAGCGGCTGGTTCTACGAGGAGGCGGTGTGGACTCGGCGTTGGGTGGGTCATGCCCTTCGGCCTTTGTAACGCCCCTGCCACATTTGAACGGATGATGGACTCGTTACTCCGGGACTTCAAGTGGACGACCTGCCTTTGTTACATAGATGATGTAATTGTTTTCTCGCCCTCTTTTGAAACCCACCTGCTTCGCCTTTCGTCCATCTTGGCACTTTTCCGCCGCGCAGGTCTTCAACTCAACTAAAAAAAATGTACTTTCGGCCGCCGCGAACTCAAAGTCCTCGGCCATTTGGTGAATGCGAGTGGCATACAACCTGACCCTGATAAAGTTCGTGCCGTCAGTGCTTTTCCCTGTCCCCGCTCGCCCAGTGATGTCCGCAGCTTCATCGGTCTCTGTTCCTACTTTCGCCGGTTCGTCCCGAA
Source organism: Amblyomma americanum (assembly GCF_052857255.1). Classification (NCBI taxonomy): domain Eukaryota; kingdom Metazoa; phylum Arthropoda; class Arachnida; order Ixodida; family Ixodidae; genus Amblyomma; species Amblyomma americanum. Next base: position 47,501,667 of record NC_135500.1, read on the forward strand.
CTTCGCAGCCGTCGCTCGCCCTCTCAAAAATCTGTTGCAGAAAGGCGTTCCTTTTTCCTGGGGCCCAGAGCAGGCTACTGCATTCTCCAGCCTTATCGCCGTCCTCACCAACCCTCCTGTATTGGCCCATTTCAACCCGTCTGCCCCGACTGAACTTCGCACCGATGCCAGTGGTCACGGAATTGGCGCCATCCTTGCGCAGCGACAACGCGGCCGGCACTGCGTGATTGCGTACGCCAGCCGTCTTCTTTCTTCCGCCGAGAAGAATTACTCCATCACAGAACGCGAGTGCCTGGCTCTTGTTTGGGCCATTGGAAAATTCCGCACATACTTGTTCGGCCGCCCATTCACTGTTATAACCGACCACCACGCCCTGTGTTGGCTCTCATCTCTCAAGGACCCTACTGGCCGTCTTGGCCGGTGGGCATTGCGATTGCAAGAATACACCTTTTCCGTGGTTCACAAGTCCGGTCGCCTCCATCAAGATGCAGACTGCCTGTCCCGCTATCCCGTCGATCCTCCTTCTACAGACTGTGAGTCGGATGCCTGTGTCCTCTCCATCTCCGACCTCTCCCACATTGCCGACGAACAGCGCTTGGACCCCACCCTCACCTCTCTCATCGACCGCCTCAGCACCGACCGCCGCGACACTTCTCTGGCCCGGTTTTTGCTGGACGGGAACACGCTGTACCGCCGCAACATGCGACCTGATGGCGCTGAGCACTTGCTCGTTGTTCCCCGCCACCTACGGTCCACTATCCTCGAACAACTGCATGACGCACCTACGGCTGGTCATCTTGGTGTCTCCCGTATGTACGACCGCGTGCGCCGGCGTTTCTTCTGGCCTGGTCTGTACCGCTCCGTCCAACGCTACGTCACCGCTTGCGACGTCTGTCAGCGCCGAAAGAAGCCCGCTGTCCTGCCGTCTGGACACCTGCAGCCGATCCCCATCCCGACCGACCCGTTTTCTCGTGTTGGGCTAGATTTACTTGGGCCCTTCCCGGAGTCCTCCACGGGGAACAAGTGGATTGCCGTCGCCACCGATTATGCCACGCGGTACGTGATCACTCGTGCCATTCCAACCAGCTGCGCCACTGACGTCGCTGACTTCCTTCTGCACGACGTCATATTACACCATGGCGCTCCCCGTCAACTCCTTACCGACCGTGGCCGCTGCTTCCTTTCCCGAGTTGTTGACGAAATCCTTCGTTCGTCACAAGTTCACCACTGCTTATCATCCTCAGACGAACGGCCTTACGGAGCGTCTCAACCGCACGCTGACAGACATGCTCGCCATGTACGTATCCGACGACCACCGGGACTGGGACATAAGCTTGCCTTTTGTCACCTTCGCCTACAACTCTTCGCGCCATGATACCGCTGGTTACTCGCCCTTCTATCTTCTCTTTGGAGGAGACCCCTTACTGCCCTTCGACACTCTGCTGCCCACAGCTGGCCCTGTCACTACATATGCGCGTGACGCTATCGCCCGAGCAGACGCCGCCCGCCAGGTTGCTCGACACAAGCTCTCCGTCTCCCAAGAGGCTCAAAAACACCGCTACGATGGCCTGCACCGTGATGTGCGATACCCTGCCGGATCTCTCGTCCTGCTGTGGCTCCCATCCCGTCGTGTGGGGTTATGTGAAAAACTTCTGCCGCACTACACAGGTCCTTATCGTGTATTACGGGCAGTGACCGACGTAACGTATGAAATCACGCCGCTGCACCCAAAGTCGACGTCCGCTCCACTGAAGTCCGAAGTCGTTCATGTAGCTCGCCTCAAGCCCTATCACCCACCATCGACATCGCACGCCTAACACGCACCGGGACGTTGCCTTCAGCCGAGGGGGATAGTGTTACAAGTGGACGAATCATGAACGAAGAAGTGGCGGTGTGCGGAACGACGACGACGTTGTCAGTTGGTAGCTGGGCGCTCGGTTCTGAGCTGAGTGCTGGCCTTCTCAGAGCAGCCGCCATATAGACTTACCGCCGTAACATCCCCGTAACAATATTTTGCTCTGGTGTCATCTAAAGTGCTTACGGATTAAACCTTCTAAGGCTCAACCACACATTTTGTCGTTCACTTTTGGCTCCCAATCCACTGAAGCAGCCGGCCATTGCACTTTTCCTGGTATCACTCTAGACGCAAACCTTACATATATGATAAGCACAAAATAAAAACATACTATCACCACTGTTTTGGTTCACACACCAACTATTATCAGTAATGAACTGTAGAAGGACGGCAGATTGGGCGAGTTGGTGTTCCGTGGTGACAAGAGAATTCAAACAGCGCTAGACAACTGTAACAGAAAGAGGAGGATGCAAACACGGCGCTGACTTACAACTCATTATTATCAGTAATGTCATATTAGCGTTATAGTTCAAACAAATGGTTTTAGTAACTACGCATATCGGCTAGCTCATATTCCATACTTGAGATAGTGCATACGAGTTTCGAAACGCATTATCAAGTTGTGCAAGTTTGATTTAATTAATTCTCACTGTAAAAGCCTCGTATGACAGTTTCAATTTGCATTTTCTTTATTTGCTTAATTGTATTCACCAAGTTTGTTTCTTTTTAGCTGGCTGCTGGTTTGCCAAAAGTTTGTGCACCCACTCATACGAGGTCCCGTTACAGCCTTGATCCCTGGAACCTCCTTCTGTATGGTTGCATGTAACACATATCTTTTGTGAATAAACATTAATCTTCACTGTTTTCACCCGTGCACGTTATATGCCGTCACTGTCTGCTCGGCGACAAACGCGCCTTTTCTCCCCCTGCCCTCCTGTGCGTAACAATGAAGTTTCCACCACCACCCCGCCCTCTTGCTCCCACCACGGGCATGACCTCTCATTTTGAGGCACTTCCGCCGACAGCAAGTTGCAATTTTCCATTGCGCCACTGTTACTGTGCCTAAAAAACCCATCCTAAATATCGCATAACGAAACACCTAATGCAGCCGAGTTAGAAGCACTGAAACATTTACAGGGCGATCTCACATGTGGTGCGACTATTCCGAGAAAGCAGTGAGCGTTACCCCGGATGATTACTTTGATGTTTTAAACTCGAATGAACGCTTTTACTCTAAGCCGAGGCTTCAAAAAAGCTACAGCATTCATCTCGAGCATGGATGGGGGCGGTTCGTGGCTGCTGGCTGGTGTTTCAAGAGGGCAGCTGGCTTTCCCAATGCATCCGTGAATTCGATTTCGCCCTCGCTTTTTCGTTTTCAAGTAGTGGGTGGAGGTTGATGGGTCAGTGAATAAAGCGAAAAGTATTTGCTTACATCTGCTTACTAGACATGCTGCGATGTTCATGCAGTTGAATGCGTGAAAACCTAATTACGTGATGCTCCTTCCGCATGGCAGTAGTGTTTGATTTCAGGCAACGCTGCAAAGGTTCGCAAACCGCACTTTCCAGCGCGGCACTGTGTCCCTGGCGCCATGGGCACCCAGCACCGCTGGCTGTGGCTGGGACCGCATTTCGGGCGACAACCGCACGGCGGCCCCCGGGAGAAGGGGCTCAGCCCGACTCCTCGACTAATTAAACGCATCCGCCTCAATGGCCGAGAGGCGCCCTCCGAGACTCAGGGCGTATAGCGGCGGAGGTGCACACGCGCCACTCGCTGCCGCCAGGCTCGGAGTCCTCGTGCACGCGCTAGGGCCGCCAACGTGCGTCCCAGCTGAGGCGCCGCGAGCACAGGCTGCGTAATTAAGCGCGCGCAACGCGCTCAACAGCCCAGGCTGGAGAAAAGGAAACCGCAGAAAGGAAGTGGCGCTGGCACGCACTCCTATATACCTGCGGTTCTCACCCGCTCAACAGTGCAGCGCGGCCAGGTGTGCCGGTATCCGAACCCCAGCACGACGCGGAACCGCTCAGCACTTATGGCCCAAAGGGAGCACAAGTACAGAGAGCACCGAGATCCTGTGCACATTAATCTTCCGGCTCAGCCTCAGGCCGCTCTCGAGAGACGCACACTTCGCCAAGGACGCTTTCGTCTCGGGACAGCGCAGTGTCGGGCATCTTTTCCTGCGCGCATGTATACAGGCCTGCATAACTATGAATCTATAGTTGAAATCAAGACGAACAAAGGAGCATGGAAAAGGCATGCAATGCGAAGGCAAGATAATCGATCGTCTTTTAGGGCAACAGAACGGATTTCAAGAGAAGGCAAGCGCCGCAAGGGGGCGGCAGAGAGTCGAATGGCCGGATGAGCTAGGCAAGTCTGTGGAGATAAGGTGGCCTCAGCTGGCACACAGGAAAGCCTTACTTGAGGGTCAGTGGGAGCGGCCTTAAGGCCGGGACATATGCGACGTCCTTTTCGACGAAATTCGCTCGGCAGAAAACGTCGCGGCGGCGGCACTCGACGCGAAAGCAAATGTGATCAACAGGTGTCGAACGGCGCTGAGCGAGGACGTCTGTGCGAGCACCGACACTGACGTACCCTCCTGCTAAAATATGGAAGTTTAATTTCGGCACTACTGTAGCAGTTATAGCACGCGCATATAAGTGTATATAAGGATTTGCGTTCTCGAATGCATGAAGTCGCGTACCTTGGGATGCCAGCTCAGCCGTGGATACCAGCGGCACGGTTTTCTTCGACACCTTTCGCTTCAGGGAGGTAACACAGGCATTTCGATCCAAGATTAGGTCGCGTTCTCTGAGAAAAGTGACATTTCATGCTTGGTGAAGCGTTAACTTTAACGATAATATTAAATCGCTGCGAAACTCGTCGGCCATGGCCGCCATGTTGGCGGCTGCAGGAGTGAGCAGTTAAACCGGAAAAGCGAGCTTTCTGCGATCCTGCAGATGGGCGGCGGTGGGTGTTTTTCGCTACGCCGGGCGTAGAGAGCGCTACGTAGGGCGAAAATCGCCAACTTGCCGCCGTAAAACGCTGCATGTATTCGGCCGCGTCTATACTACGACGTCACGTTAGCGAAAGCGTGACCCTTCTACGCACCAGTGGCGCAGTCCGACGGCGCGGAATGGCACCGCCTCTATATCGCGCCGAGCGCGCCGGTCCTCGCCGGCCTAGCCGTGCCGGTTCCTCCCATCGCCGTGGCACGGCCGGTCTCGTAGGGAAGAGAGCGAAAGCGCGCAAGACCCGCCTTGGCCGGGTCTGCGCAGCTTCGCGGATCTATTGCAGATGGCGGGCCGAACGTTCTGCGCATGCGCTTCTGCAGGCATAGCTGCTGCGCCGCATCGGACAGGTAGGACAGGTAGTGCAGGTATGAAGTACTGAGAGGTATTTGGAAAGGAATAATGGTACCGGGACTTACTTTTGGGAATGCGGTTCTGTGCGTAAACGCAGAAATTCAGTCGGGATTAGAAGTAAATCAGAGAGCTGTTGGAAGATTAGCACTAGGTGCCCACGGGAAAACCACGAACCAGGCAGTACAGGGGGGTATGGGCTGGGCATCTTTCGAAGCACGGGAAGCTCGGAGTAAAATACTATACGAAGAACACCTGAGGAAACTGGACGATAACAGGTCGGCAGCTAAGGTATTTAAATACCTATACAAAAAGAACGTTGACTCAGAATGGCGGTAAAAGAACTAGGAAGCTAAGCAGTAAGTATGCCAGACACGAGGACGGAGAAAGAAAGAGCATTAAACGACAGGTTAAAAACGCCGAAGGTAAAACTTGGATTCAAGGAAAAGAAACATAGTGTAGAACTGTATCGATACTGGAAAAAGCAGATCAGGAAGGAAGCGATTTATGATAACTCAAGAGGCAGTGCCCTACTCTTTTAAGCTAAGTCAGGATGTCTTAGAACGCGCAGCTATAAAAAAGAAATTTAACGAAGATAACACATTTCCTGTGTGTGGTAAACCTGTAGAAGCAATAGAGCACCTCATACTAAAATGTGATGGTATCCATCCCGATGTCGATGCTGGCACAGTCACTCTTCCTGAGGCCATAGGGTGCAGAGATAACAATATATAAGTAAATGTGCGGTGGAAATTAGCAAAAAGCGATTGGAAGATTGGTGGCTCAAAAGCAGAGAGGTGACATAAGGTTAAAATTGTGGAAAGACGTATTTAAAGAAAATGGCGAATTTTAATAAATTGCAACAGAGCTAAACAAAAATAAAGGGCCGCCGCGGTGGCTGAGTGGTTATGGCGCTCGGCTGCTGGCCCGAAAGACGCGGGTTCGATCCCGGCCGCGGCGGTGGAATTTCGATGGAGGCGAAATTGTAGAGGCCCGTGTACTGTGCGATGTCAGTGCACGTTAAAGAACCCCAGGTGGTCGAAATTTCCTTCACTACGGCGTCCCTATAGCCTGAGTCGCTTTGGGACGTTAAACACTCATACACCTAAACCTAAACCAAAAATAAAGGAGAAAAAAGCTGAGCATGGTGGCAACTGCCATCACCCCGTATCAAAAGAGACGCTCCTACCTTCCATCCATCCATCCATCCGAATTTGCGCCTGGCGCGGTGCCGCCGGCATGACGTGCTCGAGAGCCACCGGCTCTGATGATGATGCTATTTGCAAGCGTGACTTCTCGAAAACGACGCCCAAGAGAACAGCTCTACGGATCAATTTCGGTCCATGGACGTGTCATGCACGGCCATTTTTGTGTGTGCCTTTCTCGTGGGCTGTGCCTGTTTGCGCTAAAAATTTTTGCAAAACTGAATCGTAGAAATCGAAACCGTAACTAGTGCGTCGACCTTAAATGACGGTAAATTTTCTATGGCGCTGACAAGTACTATCGTGAGCAATACGAGCAAGAACGCTGGAGCGCGTGGCAGATAGCCTCAAACCTAGGGTGTCTCGATGGGCATCCAGGCACCCTGCTCCAACCCAGTGACTTTACTAAAACCCTCCTTGTGGCGACACATGGCGGCCGCTTCAGCAAATAAGCGGAGAGGGCTCACCCGTTGGGCATTCTGCAGCCTGCACCCCCTGCCGCGCGCATCTTTCTGCACACGTTAAACATTACGTCTGCACTTGAACGTGATAACGCTTAATCATCCTAGCGGATTGGCAATGCGCATAACGCAGCGATTCATTATTGCGCCCTCATGCGACCGCAGAAAACGGCCGCAAGATGCGGCCGCGATGAATGGCCATGACAGTGCAAGTTCCGAGGCTTGGCCGCAGGCTTTTCACATGCCGCTTGATTTCGCGTGCAAGAATCGCTGCATGCAGGCCGCGCTTCAATGGAAGTTTACTTCTCAAGCGGTCGACGATCAACGAAAGCACCGGTAGTGGTTCCTTTTGAAGCGAAAAACTTCACTACGCTAGTCAATACCGCGCTTCGCGCGAGCCGGCGTATGTCGGAGCACGAGTGACGTCACGCACGGCGCAGGTGGCCGCCGACGACTCCGTCGCCTGACCTTTCGCCGCTGCCGCGCGTTTCTCTCTCCCTGTCGCTCCCTAGTCACTACTGTGCATGCGCCACTAGCAGCACCGAGCCACAAGTGTTCCACCGCTGTGCAGCGCCGCGCCTTTCCTCAAAATCCAACTTTCAATCTTCAGTTTTCTTTCCCTCCCTCTTTTATCCCTTCCTTTACGGCGCGGTTCCGGTGCCCACAGAGATATGCGAGACGGCTACTGTGCCATTTCCTTTCCCCAAAAACCAGGCAAAACATGTGAGCCGACGGCGTTCATAGAGTTCATTGCCGCTGACAACATTGCAAAGGCCGTTCATTTTTACGAAAGGAAAGGCGCACAACCGGCTATGTGGGTCAGTGGAGACCTCAATCTCGCTTTCATGTACGTGGCGTTGGTGTCCAACTGCAAAAGCCTGCTTTGATTGCGTTCCGCACACGGGATAGGCAGCGCGCCCTCCCTGCCACCCTGGGAGGTGGCATGCAGTTAATGGTGCATCGCGAGAGATTGATCAGCAAATTAACGCTGCAGTGCCGCATGTCAGCCACAACGCTGTCAGCTCTAATGCATTAAGGCCACATCTCTCTCTCACCACCGCCACATGTATCAAAGCACGAATGAGGCGTCCGCATATCCAGGGGGCCAGTTATACGCCCTTGCTTTCCTCAAGGTCATCGCCGTCTATAACATTGTCAGCGCCAACGCCAATGAACATAATGAACGCCGACATCTTTCGCTTTGTATATCTTGGAGTAGCTGAGCTGATCCACATTAATTTTTTTCGCTTTACTGCTATCAGCGTTTGAAGCGAAATGAAGCCGCGCGGCGCAGTGAGCATAAAACTGTTTTATTGATGTCTGTCAATGTAAAAAACAGGTCACAAAAACACTGCAAAAAAGCACTCCTGTCAGTATATTTATATGCGCTTCCTTGGAGATTGTGTCCTAGTAGCGCGTCATGCCACCGGCGGCCTGAATCTATTCTCCATTCTCGAAGGCAGGGAAGTTTAAAGAGATGGCAACGAAGGTTGTGTACCGCTGAGGGCGCCGCCATTCCTGTTGAGTTGCTTCCCACAGTCGCGCAGTTGTGGCCGAGTCCAAGTATCGCTTGGAAAGGCTGACTCTCATACGGCCCCAAACATGTTCGATAATGGTTAGGGCCACAACTTTTGGGCATCATGCGAGGCACATAATGCTTCGCTCCTCCAAAAGGCTTGCCACAACCATAGGTGTGTGCATAGGTTATAGGTCCTGTTGGAACAGGTAGTCGCCATCCGGGTGCGGTCCGTTCAGCGCATACGGAATGACCGCTTGGTCTAATATTGTGCAGTAAGCGGCGCTAGTGAATTTTCCATCAATTCCCACCAAGGGCCCAAGGCCATCGCATGAAAGCGCACCTCACACGTTCACTGCTGTGCGTCCGCTTGATGCGACTTCCTCGATGTTTTGCGAGCTAAAACGTGGGCAGTCTGTGCGCCATGCTCTCTGTTGCTGATCCCAGCGGCTCGAAAATGTTGATTATTCAGAAAAAAGCACCTTCTTCCACTCGTTCGCCGTCCAGCCGCGGAGGTCCATGGCGAACTGAGCCGAGCTTTTTTGCTAGCTGTCGTGTGCAGTGGTTTCCGGGCGGCAATACGACTTCGCAGAGTCCGGCTTCTCCGAGCCTTCGTCGCACTGTGGTGCCACTCACACGACCGAGGTCATGAGCACTGCCGATGTCCTTCGCAGTCTGAAATGGAATGTCGCTAGCATCGCCAATAATGCCGAGATCTCCGGCTTGTGTGGTGCAGCGTGGTCGCCTATCGTGCGGTGCATCCTCAAGCCGTCCTTCGGTTCGATATGCTTGGACGATCCTGTTTACTGAGCAGAACGGCCGTCCTGTCACGGAAGAAATATATCGCTGAGAGTGGCCTTTTAAACACATTTCTACAATTGTCTTGCGCTCGCTGATAGGCGCCCTGGCCATCGTTGGCCTTGGATCGGAAAGAGAAGCTTTCCGTCTGTTGCTGAAGAAAAACAGTAGCTTGTCTTCACCCGGAATAAAAAAAAAATGTCCGAGAAAGGGGATGGCCATAAGTATGCCAATCAGTCACTGAAAGCAAAAGCATTAATGGCAATGCGAAGAGGCACCTTCCTTTATATAAGTGCGTTAGGTGCATTGCCAATCGCCTAGGATGATTAAGCGTTATCACGTTCAAGTGCAGACGTAATGTTTCACGTTTGAAGAAATATGCGCGCGGCAGGGGGTGCAGGAAAAAAAAGCGGGCGAACCCTTTCCACTTATATTTGCCCAAAGCGGCCGCCCTGTGTCGCCACAAGGAGGGTTTGAGGCCACTTGGCACGCGCTAACGCGTTCTTGCTCATACTGCGGATGATAGTACATCGCGCGCCATGGTTAGCGACCACGTACGCAACGCGTACGGCGACGAATTCACGGCGTCCGGATCAGTATTTATGGACCCGAAAATATGACACCCAATACGCACTCCTTCAGTAAGATGTAGGACACCCAATATGCTATCAGAGACTGCACTACAGCTTGGATATATGCCGCTCAAACGATGACATATGTGCGGCTTTACTCGATTTCTTTGTGTAATCCACGGCAGAGGGTAGCGCATAAGGGAAGGGTGCATAAAAAACGGGACAGAGAACGCATCCCACCCAGGTGCACACCACGGCTGTTGGGCTGTATTTCCTTAACGGTGCGACGGGCGCATAAATACCCTACTCCCACGGGGTGTCTAACCGCGGTTACACTTAACCGCTGTTACCGAACTTAACTGCGGTTATCTCGAATCACGGTTTGCCGTTGTCACACGGCTCGCCACTCTTCTCGGTTACGGTGCAACGAACGAAGAGACGCAGGGATCGGGACCCAAGCGACATTTGCAATTATCTTGCAACCCCATGCCATGTCCTGAGAGTACCGGGTGCCGTCCGACAGCGCCGTCCGGTGGTAGCACTGCTTTTACCGCCGAATACATCGCCGCGCCTCCCGCAAGCCATCCGTGCCAAGGCAACATCTCTACGAGGGATCCTTGGCGCCAGCGTCGGGAAACCGTGCTAAACTTCCTTGTTCTCGTAAATAATAAGCCCTGGGATAAGGGGACGTCGATACTGAATACTCCTAGAGGATCGCTGACCTGCTGCTGGTACGAGTAATGAGTGCGATACGAGCTAGTTTTATGTTCACAGCCGCGTAGCAGCTGCCGCCGTTGCAGCGCGGCTGACCCCATCAGCCTGCACGCCAGCTCTGCTGCTAAGGCGTCGCTGAAGTCGATCATATATCTTTCTTTTAATATGAGATAATGAGGTTGTCACTAAGGCAGGCCATGAGTAGACCATTAACTATAGCGCTGGTCAATTCAAAAGCGCAGTCCGCTGTGACTTCGATGCGAAACAAATGAGGGCTGGCGGCGACTACAGGAGTAGCACACCAAGGCGCTGTCGTGCACCGCGATCGCGGGCGGCACCATTGAGGTACGCTCGCGGAATCCGGCGCTGCGAGTGTTGCGTACTTGTCGCTTACTTTAACGCAGGGACCGGACCTTTCTCTAAGTAACGGCGGTAGAATATGCGTAGCTTGAGCACCGTGGGACGTTGCTGCAGTGCGCCGTCGGACGGCACCATATACACACTGCCTATTTTAATGCGTTGCTCGTGAAGCATGATTTAGTGAGAAGAAAGTACGTCCTTGAAGCGGGCCAGATCCCGTGCTTTTCGAACTCGGGTGCCGTACGGGCACTTTCCGTCCACAGACGCCGCCATCTTCTCGGCTGACGACGCAAACCGGGGGGTAGCCAAGCTCGGTTCGCGATAAGCGTGGTTAGCGGCGTAACCGCGGTTTGGTCGATCCACCGTGTGAACTGCAGTAACCGTTGTTCGCGAGAACCGCGGTTACCTTAACTGCGGTTAGGCGCGGCCGTGTGACAAGGGTATTATCACGCTCAGGCCAACAAAGGCAAACCGAAGCTCGAGAAGCACACCGTGTACTGCCGGGAGGCCCGCAGGGATAAGGGCGGGAACTATAAGGCAGCGCGGTGAGAGGCGACCGGCGATGGAGCGCAGGCGAGCCCAGCCGCAGAGAATCGATTCTGTACATTCTCCGCCGCTATAAGCAGGTCGCAAGGGAAACAAGAAAGATACAAATAAAAATAAAAAAATAAGGGAGCGAGGGGAATGAACGCACGGAACGTGAACCAACATGTACACGCAAAGGACGAACAGGGAAGAAGCGGCCGAGCGAAGAATGCACAGTGGAGGACGGAAAAGCGATCACCGACCGACTCAGTATTTCTATGCAGATCGAAAGATGGGACGAGACTCGGCGATTTGTCAAGTGTACGCCTTCATCGCTTCTTTCTGTGTGGTCTCGCTTTGGCATTGTAGCTGTTTACTTGGTAGGCCTTTCCTCGCAAGCTCCTCAGCCGCCGCGTTCGATGGCGTTGTGGTGCTGGATACGTATGGGTGCTGCCGCGAAAGACTGCACGCAAAAAAGGGCTTGGTTTGCCGATGAATCCGTGGTCAGGGAGCTTGGCTACTGAGCCGGCGTACCCGGGGTCGAATCTAGGCGCGACGGTCGCGTTTCGATGAAGGCGAAACGCAAAAGGCGCCCGTGTGCTCTGCGATGTCAGTGCACGTTAAATATCCCCAGGTGGTCGAAATTACTCAGGAGCTACGCACCTCTCTGCCCCCTTCTTTCACTCCCACCTTCTTCCCTTCCCTCACGGCGCCGTTGAGGTGTCTATCGGGACAGTTACAGCCCCATTTCCTTAAAACCAGTTTTATGGCGGATAAGGAGACAAAAGCTACGGACAATGGGAAGGCGCGGCAACTGTCTGAGTTAATCAAGTGGAAATTGAAAATTGGTGCTTGAAGAAGAGATAGACGTCACAACTTCCTCACAGGACATGTCAAACGCGTAGGAAGGAAGGACGGAGGGAGGAAGGTAGGGAAACGAAGCAGAGGTAGGAGAAAGGCGCTTCATGGAGTGCTCCGGATTAATTTCCTCCACTCGGGATTGTTTAATGCGTACTGGCATCGCACACCACACAGACGCCTTTTGCGTTCCGCCTCCATCGAAATGCGGAGGTGAAACGCCCGTGATTTGCGCTACATTTGTGCTGCAGTAACTACTAAAAAGGCAAAAAAGGAGTACAAGCCGCGATTGGCTGCCTCATTGGTATGGCCAGAAAAGCAAAATAGGCGAAGACTTAAGACCCGCCGCGGTGGCTCAGTGGTTAGGGCGCTGAGCTACTGATCCGGAGTTCCCGGGTTCGAACCCGACCGCGGCGGCTGCGTTTTTATGGAGGAAAAACGTTAAGGCGCCCGTGTGCTGTGCGATGTCAGTGCACGTTAAAGATCCCCAGGTGGTCGAAATTAATCCGCAGCCCTCCACTACGGCACCTGTTTCTGCCTTCTTTCACTGCCTCCTTTATCCCTTCCCTTACGGCGCCGTCCAGGTGTCCAACGGTATATGAGACAGATACTGCGCCATTTCCTTTTCCCCAAAACCAATTATTATTATTATTGTTAAGACTAAAACCGAAATAACTGACAGAAGCTTCTTTTTTTTTTTCTTAAAGAAAAAGGAACTGAAAACTCAAGATATGTCCGCGCGGGTGAGAAAGTAGACCAAAGTTTCATTTCATTGCCATAAAGACCCCTCGGGGGGTATTACATAAGGGGTCGAATCATCAGAAAACGTAGATGACAGCGCGACATGTGTTTATATACAAAAAGTTTTTATTTTAATTTTCACCAAATCAGAAAGAACAGGTGATGTCGACGATATGCTGGGGAAGGCCGTTCCAATCTTTTGCTGCACGTGGGAAGAAGGAGGCTGAAGAGGTTCGGGCACGTGGACGAAAAACTTGAAGCTGTGCCCGATGCTGGCATGATGTAAGGGGCACGATTAAGCGATGAGCAATAGAAGTTGCGGTACAGGGGTAGTGTGGCTATGCGACGACGAACAGAAAGAGGTCGTAATGCAGATTTAGTTTTTAGAGCTGAAACACTAACGTCATGCGAATAAGAAGAATGAATGAACCTTGCCGCACGACTCCGGACGGCTTCTACATCGTTAATGAGGTTAATATGATGAGGGTGCCACATGGCGGATGCACAATCTAGTTTAGGCCTAACGACTTCACACACTGGAAGACAGGATCGTCCACCATTTGCTTGCTCACGCGGCGCTGATTGTGCAGCAGTTTTTGCCCAAACCTTATGGCTTCCACAAACCATTCTACACATCAACGTGATCTCGATCAATTCGACTCGCTTTCTTTAATCCGTCGAAGTACGACCTCACTGGGACGGCGGAAAGCTAAAGCGAAGGAAAAAGCTGAGTTAAAAGCACCATCAGGCAACCTAACCGAGAACTTAGAAAACGTTATCTGCCGTTGGAAACATCCATCCGACAGGTCCGCTGCATCCAATAGCTATAATATGAAGTGAAAATAAAATCATACTTATTTCTTTAAAAATCATCATCATCTTCAGCCTGACTACAACCACTGTAAGGCAAAGGCCTCTTCCATGTCTTTCAAGATATCAACAACTTTTGAGTTCTCACTCGTATGTAAAAAAATACTGAGTTAGCCCCGTGTATATTGATGGATGCGCAAAAAATAAAGCATACCCCCCCCCCCCCCCCTCCGCCCCACCAGTCTCCCAACTCTGTATACCCAACACGCCTCTATCGAAACGCGGCCGCCGAAGCGGGGATTCTAACCCGCGATCTTGGACTCACCAACCGGACGTTAAAGCCACTGAGCCATTGTGGCGGTTGGCTTTAAAATGAGACCGCAAGTGGATCCAGTCAGCTGCAGTGACGTCTAAATGCTCGTCGGTGAACGACGAGCCGCATGAACAGTTGATAAGCGCTGGATAGGCTTACAAGTTCAAAATTACCACCGCCGATTCATGGAGCGTTCACGGAAGTCGAAGCTCTTACCTGTTCTTTCGGCGTATTATCCACAACGTGATATGAAATTCAGAGCGAAAAGACCATACAGGTGAAATTGAGAACTGCGCAAAACGGAAGTATCTATAGTCTGACGCCATTTCAGACTTAATGGTTTGATTTGCAAAAAAAAAAAAAAAAACGCAATGCGCTTAGGTCGACCAGCAGACTTACGGGCGCGAAAAACTGGCGAATAAACGATTGTATTGTGATGTACTTCTGCCTGGTGTGATGGACACTTCCTCCCCCACGATAACAGCGAAGCAGGAAGAGGAACCAAGCCAATCTTATGTATTCTAACGCGACAGCGTCATGGAGCTCTTGTCCAAGAAAATCCCGCGTCGTCGTCGCTGATCGTGATCGAAAAATCCCCGCAGAAGCAACCTAGGAGGCAGGTGGGCCACCTAGGCCACGTGACCCTGTGACGTCATCGCAACCCACCGCTCGCTTAACCGCTGCGCCAGGAGCGGTATGGACCTCCCAGCAGAGAATAACAAATTCTACATGTATGGGCATTAAACCCATTAAAGCTATCGCGTCATAACCTTCAGGCGGAGCTTAAGTGTGCCCTCAAACTTTTTGTTCAGGCACCGTGAAGGAACAAGTCGAGTCATAGAGCCTTAATCTGAGTATAGGCTATGCCTAAAGTGATCACGCTTAAATCGCGAAGAAATTCCACGGGCACTGCCCTGCCCAGCGGAGGCACAAATTTGGCCCCGAAAAACGCGCAGCTCGACAGGAAGCTAGCACCGCGCTGCTTAGTTTGTCACATCCGTTTCGGTCCCTCCTGAAACCTGGCCGTTTTAGGGAAAAAACGGAAGAGAACAAATTGCTCCCCGCCTGAGTCGAACAATCGCGGTGACAGTGTGGACGAACAGCCAGTAGGTCGTGCGAGCACGTACAAGAGCGCCGGCATTTTTGTCGCAAAAGAGAGAGAGCAGTCACTCCACTGGCGCATCTTGGCTGACACCGAGCACTCCGTTCCGTAACGTGTGCGGGAACGTCCTCCTTCGCCTTGCGCCCGAGTCCCGGCCGGCGCTCTCGGAGCCGTCTCCGCCAATGATTCTCAATCAGGCCGAAGGAGCAGACGGGACACTCGAGCAATCTCTCTCGCGGCGCGGCAACAAAGGGACACCGGGAACAGCGCCGATGAAAGAGCGGGCTTGGAGCGTGTGCGTGCGTGCGTAATAGAGTCGCGTATCGACGCCCGATCGAGATTCCCGGCAACCCGCGTCGGAACACACTGCGCTCAACGCCGGCTGCTCCGCGAAAAGGTGAAAAAGGAGGCGCGCGCAGGGTACCGTGTTTACCGATGCACAACCCGCGCGAACACGGCCTCGTGCGCAACTCGGTTCCATTTTTGTGGGCGCGGCGAGACTTTGCGCGTGCGTCGAAACAACTGCACGCTGGACAAGCCCGAACAGGTTAGTGTCGATGGCTATCGGAGATAGAGATGCAGCCTGACCGCCGGGAAGCAAACGCTATAATGAGTAATGGCTGGCTAGTGCACAATTAGGCCTACAGCGCAGCAGCAATACGGGAGAGAAGAAAATGATGTAAACACAGCCGCTGTGTTTATGTTTTTTCTTGTCTTGTATATGTTGCTCCTGCGCTATAGTCTTAAAAACAAACTCTATGTTCGCTTCTCTCTCCTCTTAAATACTCGCTTCAAGTCCGACTGCCTTGTACACACTTCCGCGACACTGCAGGTCTCAAATATGACTCGCAATTTAGGCGCGGCGGTAGCAGTCCAGCAAGCGTCTTTCCCGCTTAACAATGCTGGTGGGCCACGAGAGCTTGTACCCGCGGTCAGGGGTAATCCGGATCAATCCGCGACTGCGTCGCTACGGGCGCTGATTTGGTACGCAAAGCCTCGCGCCCTCAGCGAGCGCTTTAATCCCCGCACGAGCGACCTGACACGTAATGAGCGAAAAGGGAGGCTGCGATTGGAGGGAGGGGCCCGAACTTCGCTGGCAGTGGGCCGGCGGCGCGCTTTGAGCCTCTTTTCGCAGTTTTCCAGCGGTTGCACTACTTAAGCAGAGAGCTTGCAATGTCCACGAAGTCAAAATGCGCCTCGCACGGCCACACCGCACCGTCAGTTCAAAAGCACAGCAGGACCCCGAAACGACTGACGCGGCAAAGTGGCTATATGTCGCCCTCTGAATGAGTGGCGTCACGCATTTTCACCAACGCCTTGCATGGTTTCCGGCACGAATTGCATACTTTATAATTAGGAGTGCTCAACCCCCTTTTTTTCAAAGAAAGCAAGAAGAGGTAGAGGATGAGGAAGTCACTTCATTTTCAGCTTAATCGGGCAATGAACATTAGTGGAGTGTCTCTTTTCAACGCGAATAATTCACGACTTGCAGGAAAATCACGGAAAAAAAGGGACGCAGTCGTCCTTTTCTGATTGCAGCGCTAAAAAGCAGCTTTTACTGCCGCAGATTTTTTCGCACTTGTTGACCCTTTCTTTTGCAGCTCATCGAAGAGCAGCGACCCGATGCACGCAAATTTGCGGGTTGCCTCATTGGGCCCTTGATGATGTAAAGACTGCGAAAGTCCTTGGGAAGCGGTTAAAACTCACAATTTTCCGCTAACAAGCGTTTCACTACCGTACGATTGCTGCCTATAGAGAAAAGAGCGTATAAGTGTCGCGCGCAGGAAACAGTCACTGAGCTCAGGGCACCCGCGCTCCGCACTTAGCAAAGTGATGCCGAAAGGTGACACTGGCATGTGGCGACTTTTCTGGGGGCTTGTGAGTGTGGTCACCTTTCCACGTGCCCGTTGGCCATTACTTGCAGGGTACACAGGGCACACACTGATAGTTCACAACCTTGCACTCAGTCCTGAGTCCTTCAAGAACTTGAAAAGTGCCTTCAAAGCTGTCCTTTGCGATCAAGGCTTACTCCAAGGACCCATAATCTTGGCTTTAGTAAGGGGCCGAGGATCTAAACGGCGGAGTGTTGCAGCCAGGAGTGCACGCTCACGCTGAAACCGAGGGCAGTTACAAAGAAGGTGCTCTATAGTTTCGTCGCACCCACACATCTCACACACAGGAGAGTCTGCCATTGCAATTAAGTGGGAGTAGGCATTTGTGAACGCCACTCCCAGCCACAGGCGACACAACAGTGTGGCATCGCAGCGGGAGAGGCCGGACGGAGGACTGAGTTGAAGTAAGGGGTGAAGGCGGTGCAGACGGCATGTGGAGTTGCTAGTAGTGGACCATGACGCTAAAAGCTCTCTTCGGTCAGGCATTTGCAGATGTCTTGCGGCGTCGGCTCTTGTCAACGGTATCTGGACAATGTTGGCACTGCCGTGAGCCGCTCGAGCTGCAGCGTCAGCTGCGTCATTTCCGACAATGCCAGGGTGTCCCGATATCCATTGGAAGACGATGTCATGACCCTCTTCCTGCGCCTGGTGTTGGAGATGTCTTAATTCAGCTACGAGTTGATCGTGATCGCCACGGCGTAAAGCAGAATTAAGACACTGTAAGGCTGCTTTTGAGTCACAGAACACAGCTCATTTGTGGGGTGTTTGTGCACCGATGTACTGCACAGCCGCACGAAGAGCGGCCAATTCTGACCCGGTGGACGTTGTCCGATGCGAAGTTTGCTGGATAATACTGCATGGTCTGTCTCGCCGGAATGACCCCGGCGTAGGTTGAACTTGTGCCTGAGAACGAACCATCTGTATACACATGAGTGCGGTCACTATGTGCGGCGTGGAGTAGGCAGAGTGTCAACTGTTTAATGGCCGGTGTCGATAAGTTTTTTTTTCCGTTATGCCAGGAATTGTAAGGCGCACGCATGGCTCCCGCAGACACCACAGCGCAGAGGAAGGCCGTGCTGCCGGGGTGAACTGGGATGGGATGGACGACTGGTGGGCTGCTATACTTTGAAAACGCTGCGTGTGGTCTTTGACCGCCACTGACACAAGGTGGTGCTGGGGAATCCTTGTTAGATGCCGTATGTGGATCCGCAGGGTGTCAAGGGTTATATACGTCGAGAGTGGGTACTCCTGGGCGATTGCAATGGTAGCAACTGTTGATGAGCTGCGAGGGAGGCCCAGGCATGTGAGAAGTGCCTGACCTTGTATAGTTTGGAGGGCACGCAAATTCGTATTGAATGTGCTTGAAAGCACTGGTGCACTATACCGCAAAAATAAAAAAAAATGCTCTAGAGTTGCAGCATTGATAGAATCGACAAGCCCCATGATTTGCCGCCAAGAAATCTGAGAAGATGTGTGATAGAGATTATCTTTTTCTTTACAATGCTGCATCTCCCTTTGTTCTCTCCCCTTTATATATCTCCCTCCATTCCCCTTCCCACGTGTAGGGTAGCATGCCGGGCGCTGCCTACTTAACCTCCCTGCCTTTCCGTTTGTCTCTCTCTCTCTCTCTCTGTGTGTGTGTGCGTGGTGACCGACGTCACAGAACTGGGCGGAAAAATCTCGCCCTTATTTTGTTACGCAGTGCATCGCTACGATGTAGCAACTGAAAGCCAATCCCACTCGAGGGTGACAACCATTCCAACGCTCGCGTTGTATCCGACGTCTGTCCGGGCGCGCGTGTTGCGTCGGCGAAACGCGGTACACCGTCCGGGGATACCCTCGGCGATTGTTCACGCACAAGCCGGCCATCGCGCCAACGGCCCGCAATCGCCGCCGTTACTCTTCGCTATGTACTGGGACCTGTCAATGGGCGCGGTTCATTGTGGGGCCAATGGAGAACGACGGCCCTCCATCTAGGGGGGCGCGCCTGGCTCTGTCATTAGACACCGCCAATTACCGGCCGGCTGCTGCTGGCGACCAAAGTGGCCGCCGCACGCAACCGGTACAACGCGAGCCGCCTTCGATCGGCACCGCGATGCCTGGAGTTAAAGGAGCCCCGTAGCGCCCCCTAGAACGCCGTAAACACTTGCGGCCGCCGCTATGCACCGCGCTGTCATGAACATCTCAGTCGAGTATTAAGCGCTAACCGCAGGAGGCGATAATTCGCGGCGACACGCCGCGCGATGGCTTCGCGTGATTGGTTGGCAGCCGCTGAACCGCGCCGTAGGCCACTGCGTCGCTCAGTTTCCGGGTTTGCAGAGATTTGGCTCATCATCCGCGAGAATAGCCAATAGCAGAAAGGTTTTCGGGTACGTAACTCTCGATCTAGCTATACTCGCAGACGAAGTCCCCTGGGCCAGTCAGTCAGGCATAGAGAAACTTACGTAAAGAGCGGACACACAAGGCGTTTCGCGGCCGAGCAAACAAGGGTCTGACTACCCGGCAGGCGGCCTATGTTTGCTTCCACTCCACTTCAAAGGTCGATAGCTTATCACACGCCCACCGGGTTGCATCCAAGCGTTCCATTTCCATACAGAAGTTGGTGCTGCGCCGGTCATGTGCCGTCGGTTACGCCCACCTCACCGCGCTTTTCATCGCGTCGCCACGTTTTTCCGGTAAGTTGTTACATTTTGCCTGCAGGATTAATTCTGATGCTTCTTGAGCTGAGAACATTGTAGCAAGTCGTTTGTTACGCTGCGTGTACGTATGTTGCGCGTGTAGCATACAATATGAGCCGTGAGCCATCCGTTTGTTGTCTTTTCCGGAAGAGCATGTGCATTATTTCGAAAGCGTAATTTTCCAAAACTCACTCGCAACACGTTCGGTTTAAAACGCAGAACTTATCGATGGTTCACCCGTATCGTAACACAAGCCTTTTTAATGGCGTGGGTCCAACCGAGTAACGCACATTGGAAATCGACCCCATGAATATACCTTTGTCACACGGGAAGCGGGCAGATTTGATCGTGATTGGTCAGATCCTAATCGGGCCTCAACATGCTCCGATCGCGTTTGAGACGCTCTTAGGAATAGTTGACCGCCATCGGAGCGTCGGAATTGAGCTGCCCGATTGCGTTCGAAACCTACTATGTGCTTTTTAGGTGTCATAGAGTGCTAGGAAACGAACTGCAAAAGAGAGAAGTCTAAAATATAAACAAGAAAGGTTGTTTTAGACTGCAGTACAACAAATGCTAATACGTTTTATTCAGGCATAATTTCTCATATCTGTGTCAACACCGCCGACATGATGTGTTTCAGAAAATTTCAGGTGATCGGAATTGATAGGTACGTTTTTTAGCCATAATACCACATTGAAATATTTTTCCTTGAAAAAGTAATATACAAGGACTGTTTTCTGCCAACTTGGCAGATTTTGTTGGGTGTTCCGGACCTACTTAGTGACATCTGTTGCGCTAGGGCTTTTCTTACCGGGGCCCCGATCCTTGGACAGCTATATCAGCGATAATTTTCAATCGTGATTGAAAGTCGGATCACGGTCGAGGACTCGACCACAATGGAAGGTGCCCACGTGAAAGGTTGTAAGAAAATCGTTGCGGATACTGCGATATATACAATCATTACTACAGTATGCGATCACTGTAAAGTGAAAGTTTATAGCTGGTCCGTGCCGCATACAGGTACAATCTGATTGAAAACCATAAAGACAACCATTGACAGCAGTCACAGGTTTAGAGACAAAAAATCAGTTTACGTCAGCTCGCCTCCGCAAGGGATTGAAGCTAGTTAGACAGAATTTTTCATGAACGATATGTTAACATGCTTGCCTGCAAGCATATTATAAATAACTGTCATCAGCGAGTTTATTTCTTTTTTTTTGCTGCGATATATTTCTCTTTGCCGTTTGATGGCTGCAACAATCTTTACAGTCTGTACACAAGCCCACACTAATATGCCACGGAGCGGATTAAATTACGGAAGCTACTGCTGCGTTTCATGGTGTGGGAGCAACGGACGAAGACAAAGGAAGCCGGGGGCGAAGCTCTTATGCATTCCTCGTGACAGCAGGTGATTGACGCCTGTTCTGTGTACTTTAAAGAAAATCTAAAACAGCGCTGCCAATCTATTGTTAGAACCGGCTACTATGCACGTTTTTTTTTTTTTAGGCAGCCAGTAAAGCGAATAATTACAGGTTATACTGCGCCATAATTGTTTACCGGGATGACTTTGCTGAAGGAGACGGCAATTCGTATACTATTCATCCTAGATGATACTGGGATTGTCAGCTCGCTGAAGGTAATTTTCAGTCTGCGCTTGTCGTGTATTTAAACGCTTCACAGAATCGCCCGGCCAATGAGGCTTTGAATTGTCTTTTTCTAGCAACGATTTATACTTACCACAGGACCCGCTCGATGTAATCCCAGCGATTGAAACGTACATTTCTGAATAAAACATATAGAATTCGCCTTGTCTGGCATGTACGTTTCATCAATAGCAACTTACGACAGCATTCGCTTCAAGAAATCAGTGTCTGGCAGACAGCTGGACAAATTTAAAGCCTGATGTCTCATTGTTTCTCAACGCTGCCAATAGAACACAGGGTTCGCTTACATATATCCGTCGCTAAGTTCATTATTGCGCTGATCATTCATTACATCTTTCCTTCCCTTAGCTAGGTTCGATAATTAGTAAAGGTATGGACTTATTTCTGTACATGTAGGAAAATGCTTCTAGAAAGCTGTATTTTTTTTATTATTCTCGAAGGCCATTGCATGCAGCCTTTCTCGAAGAGACGATTTATTTTGTTGTTGTTTGCCATTTGTCCACATTTGTCTTGTTTTAGAACAAGAGCGTGCAGCACGATTCTGTTTTTTTTTTTTGCGTGGTGTCTACACCTCGAGCAAAAAATCACAATAATCGCCTTTTTACGAACAATGCAAGCTTACTATTGTTTTACTATGATGCATTGAATATGTTGTGTTTGTATTTCTGAACAGCCTATGAACCTATCGCTCAAAGCCGATGATGTGCAGGAATCGACCGCGTATACGTGCCTTTTTAACCTCTTAATTGTGTCTAGCTGTTGACAACTCCTGTTGTGTTGTTCGCACGGGTGATGTTTTGGATGACAAACCCGCAGAGCGTATGTGCAATATATTTTTGTTGGTGACATGCTGCCACCAGCTTTTCCATAACTTCTTTGTTGTTGCTCTTTGTATTATGATGTATTTTATAAAATGTGTGTGATCCAGCATTTTTTTTTAACAGCTCAAATTGTAAACAAGAAAAAATAAACTCTGTGTGAAACCACTCCCTTCTCTGTCTGCAGCTGAAGCAGGCGGCTCAGTGACAGCACAAAATTAAAGTAAGAACAGCTCTGATTGCATTATTCCAACCTGCATGAACTAATTCATCTTGCGTAGGTTCTTCATATATTACTAGTAAAAGACTGCCATCCTTCGCGATCCGAGAGTTTATGACGTCTATATGTAAGGCATGCTTAGAAATGAAATATTGAAGCATCTGTGCTCCACTTAGACGACGTAGTTGAATATTTTAAAGGGCAAAGGTAAATCAGAATCGAAAGCATTGCTATCGAAACCAAAACTGAAACAGAGCTGATGCACGAGCCTAAAATCTCGGAGGACAAAATTAGCGGTCCGACCACCCGCTCGGGGCGCTGGCGGCAGTGTAGTAGCTCGGCCGCAGCGCCGCGCAGCACATAGCGCGCGGAGTACCGTGGGAATGGGCGAGGATTCGGAGGTCCGCTGCTACTACGGCCCAAGCTGCACGTGTCCATCCAAACACAGGTACGGCGCCGGGGCTACAACCTCGGCGGGCTCTCTCCGGTCGGGACGGCTCTGGCCAGACACGGCTAGTTAAAAAAAGGCATCGTTCTTCTCTTCCTTCCGTCGCCTTGTCCATCGTCGGTCGCGTCTCGCGGCGAACCAGACAAAGGGAAAGCCATCTCCCCATCCTCCTGAAGAGCGTGGGAATGATTCCGCAGGCAGGTTCCCAGACACATCCTTTTTTCCGTGGATCAACGAGGGGTCAAACATCGTGTCGCCAGCAGGGTTATAACACATCCGACTTGCTCATAGGGTGCGCTGGGAGATGTCACCGGATACAAGCGTCCTGGCGGAGTTGTTGAATTTTTGAACCGCTGACACTGCACACAGGAGGTCACGTACCGCTGAGTCGAGCGACTCATGTTTGGCCAGTAAAAACGTTCCTTAGTTCGGGTAAGGGTGCTGGCAAACGCTAAGTGCCCAGCCATGACATCATCGTGCATTGCGCGTACAACAGAATAGAGGCTATAGCCGGAACGACGAGCTGAAAGCGCGCACCGCCATGCGAGTAATTCTTTCGGTAGGGTGAGCGCAGCTGACAAACGTCAGGGTTGAGTGGAGAGACATGGGAGTGGCCTTTGCCCTGCAGTGGGCCTAGTCAGGGGCTGATGATGATGAGCGTAAACCGTCGCGAATGCAGAAAGAACTTGCAGATGTCGGATCACAGGCTGCTTCGAAAAGCGGCACCAACTGCTGATCTCTGCGTTGTTCGTTCTGGAAACTGTCAAGATCCGGAAACTGTAAGGGAACGGCGGCAGGATAGTCGTCAAAGTCGTCTTTATCGTAGTCGCGAGTGGCAGTCAGCGTCGGCGTGCTGGCGGCCACTTTTGTACGGGACTGTGAAGGGGTCGTCGCGCAGGTTCAAAAGCCAGCAAAGGGAATGGCGGTCTGTGATGACTGTAAAGACACGACCGTAAAAGATACGAACGAAATCGCTGTGCGCCGAAAACAACGGTGAGAGAGACTTGTTCGGCGGCTACGGTGTAATTCCGGTCTGGCTTTGTGAGGGTGGATTTGCGTAGGCGACAACGTGGATTCCCAGAGTGGCGTTGTACGAGCACAGCACACACGCCGATGCCACTGGCGTCTGTGTGAAGTTCGGTGCCAGCATGGTTCGCGTGCATGCGCGGGAGAGTACCAGCAGCTCGTTGCCATCTGCCTGCCGCGCAGAAACAGGCCTACTGTCGGCCGCCGCGTGCAGTAGTCTCCGTCATCCGCCCATACTGCACTGCGAGAAGCCAAGAGAAGAAATTATTCCAGAGCCTTCCACTACGGCACCTCTTTCTCTCTCTCTCTTACTTCACTCCAACCGCAGCGGTGGTTTAGACATTTGAGCATCCGCCTCGCATGCGGGAGGTGCGGGGTTCGATCCCCAGTGCCTCCGGGTACCCACCGGTGATACAGTGAACAAAAGCTTTCCCCTGCCTGGTGCTCGGCTTCTTTAGGGTGAAGTTCTTGGGAAACGGGTCCAGGGCCCCACCTTGAGCAGAAGAAAAAAACCTTGTGGCATGGCGCTCTTTGACCACAGATACCATTGCGCCATAAAAATTCAACCTCATCTTCTTCCTGCACTCCCACCTTCCTCCCTTCCCACACGGTGCGGCTGTGGTGTGTAGGGAGATGTTTCTCCAGAGAGAGGTACTGCGCCATTTCCTTTCCTGGAAAAAAAAAATTTCTCGCGCTCTCGCAGAATGGAAATGTCGCCCGCTCGGAATATGCGTGCTTTGCAGCAGCCGGGACGCTTCACCGAGTGCATACACATGCGCTGCAGACGAAGTAAAATTAACGGACACGAGCAAGTGGCGAGGCGAGGCTCGCATGCGCCGGCAAGGCGCTCACTGGAAAAGTAGCGGGCGCCCGGAGCGGCACATGCCCTTGGCGCGAACACGGCGCGCCTCGGATAAGGCTCCGGTAAACAGCGCCGCTCACGACGGGGTGTTCCTCCGCAAATGGTCCGTCGACGCGGAGCAAACACAGCGCGCGTCGCTGTGAGCCGCACTCGGAATTAGGGGCATCGTGCACTGCGCCGCCGGTTCCGTGCAGGCGTGGGAAGGAGGCTACAGGGGGACTCCGACTCGGGCCCGGAATCCGAGCATGGCCCCGCTTATCGAAGCGGTTACACGGCTGCTGAATAATCCTTCCTAATACTTGCTGCCACTTTTCTGACCATTCTTTTTTTTTTGTTTTGCCATTGAGTGGAATTTACAGAGAAAAAGGAAATACCGCAAGCACGGTAAGTTGCCGGAAAGCCTGTACAGTCGACCGTAAGTGAAAACACAGAATCGAGATACCGGCAGTGCTGCTAATATACCACCCGTCATGCCAACGACCGCCTTAAGAGTGACTGCGCTGTAAGGAGAAAACTGCCATTGGCAAACGGTTGAAACCCGCCGGCTGCGAATCAATTCTCAAAAGGGGCACGCAGGCATAAAGCGATCAAGGCGCACTCAACAGCAATTGCGTTGCGGGTGGCCCGCGAGACGCGGCTCCCGACGCTGAGAAACCACTGCACGGAAATGCCCGACCGGAGCCGCATGCGCGACGTCGGGTGCACAGAGCGCCGCAGAACGCGCGTAATCCGGATATCAACATCGCGCAGGCGAGGGAGCGCGTCCATTTGGCCGCCGAGTGGCCTGTTCCTTGAAGAGCGGGCAGGCTCCGAAGCCCAACGCGCACACGCGGAAAGTGCATCGCCGACGATAGCAGCCACGGGAACGAGCATGCGACAAGAAAACACAGGCGTCCGCTCTGAACCCGTTATGCGGAAAGCGGTGCTGCCATCGGCGCCCTGAAATATCCTGCTGCCTCTGCCATGCACCAAGGACGCGCAGCTAGAAAGGAAAAAAAATGCACTGAGCACGGACTGCGCGTGCATACAGGATACAGGACAGTCAGTGACTGCCAAGGATACAATCAGGGGGCTGATTACTCATTAGCGTCCACCTGAGCGTACACCCTTACGGCTGCAAATGAAAGCTATATGCTGCTCAGAAACTTCGCAGTTGGACAAAAAATTGTCCGGGAACGGGGACCGAACACTCGCCCGTCCCGGGCAGTCGTTCTAGAAACCAAGTTAACCAGGAGGGCTAGCAGATGCATGGCAAGGCGAGGCAGAACTGAAGCGGATACGGTGTTAGTCCAAACAAACTAAATTTGAAGATGAAGCAGCACCACTCTCAGCAGCACCACTAATACCCGAGCTATCATTTGGCGCCACCACATTTGGGTTCAGCCACAGATCTGTTTGTACCGCTGTTCTAAATTTCCTGATAGAATCTCACCGACTGCCTTGCTAAGTGTTGCAACCTTTTCTTTTCTATCAATTATTACATTTTGACTTAATCGTTAATATTAAATCCCTCTCTTTATTATTATTCTTAAAATTTTAAAATCAAAACACTCATCCCTTTTCTGTTCATGACGAAAAATTCACCGGTGTTGAGCTCCCACGTGCTTTTCCTTTTTGTTAACTGCGTTCAGGTGAATAGCCACCCGATTCTTGGCCGATCCCCCAGTGTGGGTATGTGCCATCTTTTGATAGGCTAACAACAACAACAATAATACCCGAGAAATGAACAGGCTGCATGTGAGGCGGGCTTCCAGGAGGCTGAGAATATTAGTAAAAGTGCAACTTAAAAAAGAGGAAGAATTGGAGTAACTGCACGACTCCAATTTAGGAAAAGGTATGCAATGCCAAGGCAAGAAAATGAACCGCAATTAACGATGGGCCTTCAGGGTGACGGAGTGGATTGCGGTTGCTCCTTTCAGGCGGACAAATGGTTGTGAAAACGTAGTTAGCCCCGAAAGGCTAGTCCATGTCGCAATTTTGGTCCTTTTGGAGTGAATAAAATCGGCGCGTTAAAGTCACCAAGGGTCACTTCTTCGCCTGAGGTCACGTCCGTACAACAGAGCCACGGCGACAGATGGGGGTTCCGGTTTGGCTTAACGTCCCAAAGCGACTCGTAATGCGAGCATTCTAGGGTCAACCTCGAACATCCTTTTCACGGAAACTTTAACGGCAGAGCTCGAGTGTCCCTGAATTTATTTTTTCAATGAAAGGTGCGTCTTTGTTGATATTATGCGATAACTTAGCGGTACAGGTCAACTACAGTCTGTCCTCAGTATCCCTTTAAGACGTTTTATTCAAAATTGGTGACACTGCCTTCTTCGTTATGTTTTCTTTTTTTTTCTGCAAAAGAATCGCTAGAGAATAGCTTAAGCCAAGCTTAAAATTAAGCTTGACCAAACGGCTAAGAGTGGCTTAAGCTCAAGCCACCCCTTCAAAGCGTGTCCACTTCCCGGCGCACGTGGATCCCGTCACCCCAGATGGCATATTGGCCCGCGAGCGACCACGTCTGTTCACCACACCAACCGGTCCAAAGCCAATCGCGTGATCCCAACGGACTTTCACTGATACACGACGACGCCGTGGGGCGCAGCGGCGAACTTCTATCTGGAACCTGTCTGCAGAGTGTGGCTCATTTTGCAGCCACAAGGAGAGCTACGTTGCATCCCGCTCGAGCCCGAACAGGAGGCTGCCTCTTGCGGCAGAGAACGAGAGGAGGAACTCTCAGTGCTTCAAAGCGTGACTAGCCGGCACTAGCGTACACGCAGCGACGCGCCCGGATGGATCAGGGACCGCCCTCTTCCGCGGTGAGCTTTGGCGGTGAGAACCCAAAGGAGACTGGAAGGATTGTGGCGCACGTTTCGACGACGCGAAACTGTGACCCAGAGTGCAAACGTGCAGCCGTTGCAGAAGTGCATGAAAAGCCGCCTGCTTTATACGATAGAGTGCGTGTCCGGTGTAGTCCTTTTTCGGACTGAAGTGTCCGAAAACTGCGTCGGTGGTTTATTGTGGATGTCATCCCACAGCGTTAGGCCTTAGCGAACACCCGCTGCTCTTAGAATGAACGTGGCCTCACAATTAAAAAGCTCTGTCTGTACCGCACGGGGCCAGGTTCACACCTCCGCAGTTTTGAAGGCTACCGAGCAGACTTTTTCACATCTTTGCCCTGACGACACCTCTTTTTGAAATGGCTTACAGTGGTGCTCCCCCCCCCCCCCCAAAAAAAAAAAATAAGCCGTTAACCATTAGTCACAGAATCCGGTACTTATTCTAAAAAGGTAGCGCAAAATATTTGTCGCTGCGCCTTTCACATGGCGATGTCAGGAGATATACAGACACGACAGCGCTCCTGGATATATCAGGGCCCGTATTCCGAGTTCGTGTCCTAATAAAAAGCAAGACCTACTAAACTAGAGACCTGAAAATTTGGCACTGATCCAGCGCGCAAGTTCTAGTTCATACCTTTTGCCGCAAGGGAAGGGCAGCTACGGGCGGCGTGGCGCTACAATTAACCTGTTGAGCAAGATGGCGTCGGTTATTTCACTTCAAAGATGTAATAGTTTTGTCATCTGTCTACGTTTTGAGTATTCATCATTCATCCATAGCCTAGCAAAGATGCCAGAAAATCTAGCGCATGCTTGCGCGCAAACAAAATATTCACCGCCAGGATTTAAAGAAATGCCATATTTGCATCGTTCGTTACTATGTTTCAAATTAATAAGACAGGACAACTGCAGGGGGAGGCCGTGAGAGAGAAATCATTTGTCGAAAGCAGACGATGATAATGATCCTGACAAACTACCAGGTCCACCGAGCGCCCTCAATGGCCAAAAATGCCGCCACAGTCTGCAAGACATTGAAGTAACGAGCGTTATCTGTTTGGTTTACTAGATGAAGAAAGCGAAGAAGAATGCGCCGCTCGTCTCGAGCAGGGATGTAGTACCCTTTGAAACGGGGTGGATTGCCACCGTGTTCGGCTACGCGTGCACGCACGCCGCCTAGCGGAGCGATCGCCGCCTAGCGCCATCTGTCAGAGAAATTACGATGCCCGTCTACCCATTGTCGAGTTGCACCCCCTCAAGATACGTCCCAAACGGAATTTGCTTCGTTTGGGAGGGTCAAGGTGGGCCTAGAATTCTGCTTGCTGTGCGATATGGTAACGCTTCAATAGATATGTGAGACGCCGGAAGCGGATGTGGTGGTTCGGATGCAGCGAATAGGGTGGAAGAAACCGGATGGTGACGTCAAACACATAGCGCACGCAGCTGATGCTCGACAGCCAACATGGCGGCGAGCTCTGAAGTATAGAGCCTCTCGCTTCGAAGTGAACTCGTCGATGTTACTTCGTTTTTCGGCCCGTGAACTGGCTATAAACTGGGTACGGGACCTTCGCTTCGTCGTGTCTTGTCTATAACAAATTGGATGGACGATAAATTTGGCCTGTTTTTTATTTCGTTGGATGATTCGGTAGCTGCTAGGCCTAACGAGCACCGGTTTGTTGCAGAAATTGTTCTCTTCAAACAAACCGGATGGCGCCACTGTCACCGGAGCTATCTCGTCTGCGTATGTTAAATCATTTAACATAAACCATAATGTCCCACAAAATGTTTGCGTTTACTGCGCGCAGACATGAATTTCCTATTCTAAAACTCTCTATTAGGTGCTCAAGCGTCCTGCATCATGGCCGTGTGTAATGCCTTGCCAGCGTGAAACCGCTCGCACGAATGGTAAGTCTCCAGTGACGCGCTGCTACACCGACGCGTTTGAAATGACAGAGGTGGTTTTTTGGTGCCCCTTACGGTTCTCGATAGCCGCGGCTCTGCACCACTGAGCTCGAGAGTTAGCTTGCAAGTTAGTTTTCAGGCGTCAATGGGCATGCGTGCGCTTCGTACCATGGCGAACCGATGAAAACTTCGTCTCCGAAGTGTCCCAACACATATATGAAGAGAGACACAGCAAGAAGACTTTTTTAGCTCATCCCTTTCATTTATTTGCTGCAGAAAAATTAAAAACCGAACAACGGCACCTCGCGGTTCTTGCAGTGCCTGCATAAGAGGAATGAAAAACTTAAATTACCGTCTGCACAACCATCCGATCACACCGCCAACTTACATTCAGCGATGTTGCAGACGGCAAGTCGTCACGGCGCCTTCGTTCAGCACGGCACAGAGGGCGCATTGTGCAGCGAGTGAGTGATATTAATAATAATTGGTTTTTTGGGGAAAGTAAATGGCGCAGTATCTGTCTCATATATCGTTGGACACCTGAACCGCGCCGTAAGGGAAGGGATAAAGGAGGGAGTGAAAGAAGAAAGTGAGTGCATACTACACATTTTCCTCTCCGTTTCCTTTTCCTCAAGATAAATGTAAAACGCCGTGTTGTGCGAACAAGCTAGCTGCCTTTTATTTACCATAGGCGATCGCGGCTGTCACTGAAAAGCCATGCGTTGCAGAATAGTGTCTAACTATTGTTTATATTTGTGGAAGTTCACTAAGCAAATAAAGCAGCTTTGATATTACCCCTTTACAATGGAATCCGATGCGCAACCAAACTTGTGGCTGAATGTTTCTTCTGTCGCATTGATCGCATTCCAGTTCTCGGGAATGAGCAAAAGCGCCGCTGAACGTTTCGCTGCGGCAACCGCAACGCAGTGACATCCTGCCGCCGCTCACAGTCACAACCGAACCGACATCCGCTTCCGGTGCTGCGACCAATCAGGTGTGGCCGCTGCGGCAGATTATGAAGCGTTTTATATGACACAAACTCGGAGTATGACCTCAGGTATGCCTTACCGGGGGCAGCTGCTTGAGAGTGCAGTCTGGTTTCTGCGAATTTTCTTTCTCCCGACAGACTGCAGTCGCGCGCCTTTTTTGTTATGAGATTTTTTGTGAATGCATGTGCCCACCGTTTCCACATTGACTACTAGTAAAAGCAAAGAAAAGAAAGGCGGCCTCACGGACGAGACCATGGAGAGGTCGACACATTTCATTCAGTCATGCAGTTTTCTTTTTCTTTCTTAAGAAGAACGTGGCGAAGACCAGGACAGGAGAAGCAGCGTCCTGTCCTCGTATTTCTTCGTCCCGTCTTTACGCCACGTTTTTGTTAAGGATGCCTGACCAAGTTGCCCTACAGCATACTTTTTCTTTGCGAAGACTCTGCTTGACGGGGGGAAACCCAACCAAGGACCTTGTGACGTCCCTGACCTTGAAGGTGCAGACAAACATTGCCGCGACTGAGTTTCGAACCCGCGGCGGCGCGAACAGATTAGCTTCGCTGGCCACTGCACGAAACCACTATGCTATTTTCTATGCTTTCGCCGCAGCCGATCACCGCTCGCGTTTAACTGCAACATACTCTCGCGCTATGCATTGCACATCGTCCTCTTCATCAACTTCCATCTGCGGCGCGAACAGTTCACATTAGATCAGCTTACCCTCGATCAGAGCTTAACCTGAGTCTAATATTGTCGCCAGACGTGCCAACGCCCAGCAAAAAAAAAAAAAAACATGAACCAGCCAGGCTAAACACATGCTTTCTCACGTCTATTCGGTTTTGACTACATCAAAACCTCATCACTTTTTGACGCCACGACTATGGACGGACTGCGTCTGGGCAAGCAGATATTCGCGTGAACTGTGAATTGTGGGGATTAACACCCCGAATCGACACATCGGCTATGAGGAACGCCGTGGTGGAGGGCTCCGGACTAATATGCAGGTAGACCGTCCGGTGCTTTCTAACGTGCGCGCTCACATGCAACAGCACATGGAAGCCTTGCGCGTTTCGCCTCCGTCGAAACGCGGCCGGGATTGAATCCGGGTACACCCACTCAGTAGCCGAGCGCGTTAACCTAATCTACATCTGCGGCGGGCGCCAGGTGTTTAATAGCATGAAAAGTTAGCATGGGCCCACTTCCACGAAGCAAATTACACAGTCAGTTCCCAGTGTAGTCTTAATGGCAGTCTTGGGGTAAGGAAAGCTGCAGTGAATGGCTTGTTTTGTCGATGGACACCTCACTCGCACCATGAACTAAAAAACAAAAACCACGAACGCCCACTAAACAGTCGCCAGCCAGCGTTCGTCCTCATTGTCGTTAAATTAACTGCGCTGCTGCAACAGGAAAGGGAAAAATAACTTTACTCGACCAAGGGATTTGGGGCACGCAGGTGCCTGGGTCCCCGCACGACACCACTCTACTACGCTTTCATTAGTTCATGCAGTGCCATGAGGTGGACGGCCCGGTCAGTGGAGTTCTTCTGCCGGCTGGGTCCGTCGAGTTCAGTAGGGTCTGCCATTCCTCCCACGTGGTCAGGCGCACCGGACCCCGTGGGGAAGGGTCATTTATGAGACATCATTCCAGCGCACAGAAACACAGGGGCAAAGAGAGTAGACACCACCGACACTGGCGTCTGTGGTGTCTACTCTCTCTCCCCCCCCCCCCCCCCCCCCCCCCCCCATGTCAGCCGGGCGTTCAAGGAGAATGCGGGTAAGAGTAGCGCGGGAGTGGGTGCATTGGGTACAGGAGGGGGTGTACGGTCCTGGATGGATGCAGAAGAGGAAATAGGAGAAGGTGCGGTGCGGTGCGGTCAGAAGGCGGTGCCATAATATCTGGTGATAACTGTCACGGGGTCGGTGCCTGGGTCAGCTCGCTCAACGGGTGCAGGCGCTCCCGGCAAGAGCCTGCTGAAGAAGAGCCTGACTTCGACGCCGCCGCCGCCCGGTTTATGACACCCAGGCCGTGGTCATTGCCGGCTTCGTTTGCGGGGTTCCCAGAGTGTGCAGGAACCCAGATCAGCTCCACATGACGGGGCAGGTTTGTGGGGGCGAGCTGAGGTTGCGGAAAGAGGTCTCGTGGACTGGCTCTCGTGCAAAATTCAGGAGTGCAGTTTTTGGGTCAATAAGGACGCACCGGGCATTATAGTGTGTGTGAGGACAAGCGCGACTGTAGCCTCTTCCCAGGATTCCGGGGTGGATGTGACAGGCAGGTGATGAGCTGCGATGGGTTAGAGTGTATGGTCAAGGACTGCAATTACCGATTCTTCGCCCATGCAGGCTGCGTCCACCCATACGGAGTCGGCTTCCATACCGTAGGACTTGTGGATAGCTTTTGCACGGGCTATGCGGTGGGCCGAGGGATAGGTGGGGGCGTGTGTTCCAAGGGAGGGGTTTGACTAGGAGCTGCGTGTGGTGTGCTGCGGGGGACTGGTAGTAGTGTGGTGTTGGTTGCTGGTATGCGAATTTGGAGGAAGTGAAATATGTGACAGTTTTGCTCATTGCCGACCCTTCTTTGAAGCGAGTCTGAGAATCTTCCTCTGCCAAGCAGCGCTGCTGACGTCACACAAACGGTACAATTTTTTTTTTTGAGGGAAGAAAATGCCGCAGTAACTGTCTCACATATCCCAGTGGACGGCCGAACCGCGCCGTAAGGGAAGGGATAAATGAGGGAGTGAACGAAGTAAGGAAGCAAGAGGTGCCGTAGTAGAGGGCTCCGGAATAATTTCTGGCGCCTTTCAGAGCGTTAGCTCTACTACTCGCATTACGCAAGGTAATGTTTGCCTGCACTCGGAGGTCATGCATGCCATACATTCAAAATGGCGGCCGCAATGCATCCATCGCATAGCACAATGTATACACACCACGTTGCCGCGACGGCCGCCATACTACGTGACTGAAGTGCTACCACACCATGGTAACTAAGTGCTGCCACACCATTAGTATGCCGTATGACTAGGTCGGCCCCATAGCAACAACGTATGTTTATGAGCGACACTCGGGAGCAGGAAAAAAACTGCATACTTTCGTTTCGCTATGTATACTCGTTTGTGAACCATAAAGGTTGGACCACTTGGCAGCACCATTCGTAAACAGATTGTGGACCACCTATTTGATGCAGAAGGTTCGGAGTGGTATACGGTGGCCACGGACCGAATGTAAGAGGCCGAAAGAGGCTGCAATAACACTGGGGGTCGTTCAAGAAGGCACCAGCACAATTCTCAGTGATTCCAAAACGGCCCTTCGCAACTTCGCGAGTGTCGTATCTTCGCCACTGCATACATAATTATTTATTCGTACGATGCGAAAAGATAGGAAGGAAGTGGATCTGCTTTGGGTCCCGACAGGGAATGAGGCCGCTCACCAGTATGTTCGACGTTTTGTCAGCCGATCAGGTGAGGGGGTCTCCGACCTGGATGTCCCAAGGGACGAGACGCTAATTACACATCAGGCCATAACCAACTATTAAAGGGAGCATAGGGCGAGCCTGCCTCCTCCGCATGTTTAGATCAGCCGCGGACAGGTTACCACGTGGAGGCAGGTGGCTGCAAACGCGGTCGCAGCCAAACCCGTAGGCCTATTCCAATACCTTTACCGATTTGGCAAATCCGTATTGTCAGCTGTGCAACGAGCCTACCACCTTAGACCACATAATCTGGGACTGCACGGAGGATCTGCAGCCTCCGGCAGATCTAGTCACATCTCCCACGCTTGAAAAATAGGAAGCTGTTCTCGCCAGCCCGGACCCGGACGTTCAGTCCCGGGCCACAGCAAGAGCGCAGGAGGTCGCCGACAGACTTTAACTGCCGGCCACCTGGAGCGGCGGAAGTGACCGAAGAATATAACCATCTTCCTGACAATAAAGTTTTCTCTATCTCTCGGAGTGGTATCAAACGATTCAGTGTTTATAGGGCACAAAATTACTAGTTCTGCCAGAGCCTAGTATGCGACAGGGATTCGCACTGACGACCGTTGACATCCGAAACCACAATTTTCATGAATTTTCCAACGGCCATTGCGGCCGAACCATTCGACGTAGAACGTTCGGGGTGGTGTCCAACGAATTGTCTTCTTGTGCTGTATACGTTGTTAGCAAAAATTGGATATAACAAAGGCAGATACACGACACGTGATCATGTTGTAACATCCGATCGATAGGCGGCGCTACGCATGGGTTGCCTTAAAGTATGTATGTAAGGCGCCGCGTAGTGTCATTACAGAATGCATACACAAAATCGTTATAACAATTGCCAAACACTTTATGCAACAACAGAAAACTCAGAGCTAACGCTCGATACTCGATCGCTGCCTCAGGTTCGGTCAATTGTTTTGCGTTTCACCTCCATCGAAACACGGCCGCCGCGGTCGGGTTCGAACCCGGGTACTCCGGCCGAGTAGCCTTGCGCCCTAACCACTCAGCCACCGCGGCGGGTGGTGCTATTTATTCGATGATTTGTTTGGGGCAAGGTTACTGGTACATAAAATAGCGTCAGCTTGCAATGTCTAAGACGGAATATTAGAAATATGAGTTAACATATTCGATCCATTGACTTCAATTACCTTGGACATCATTTGTAAGCGTAGGTGAAGAGAACTTACTGTCTTTCTCTTTTGTGCGAGGCGTTTTATGAGTGTTAGGGTGACAGACTGCGATTCGAATGAGTCTGTGACTGCCGCTAAAATGGTGTTTACGCTCAGCTGGTCCACCCCAACTGCAATACACTTGAATACAATACAGACGTGCGCAAACAGTCGGCTGCTGACATCTCATTCAATAACAGTCGTTACCTCGTTTATGGATTTCGAGACGAAAGCTTCTTCATTCTGCTTACCTCATCGTTTGCCGTCCACAACAGTCCCCACGCGCAGTAGCCAATCGCTCAGCACTCCTTGGCGCGAAGCGGTGAAACTCACGAACAGCACGCCTCGATCATCGATGTCCACACACACCCCATAGACTCCGTAGCGAGTCCCCAGGCATACGGTTTGCCGGGGAAGTTAAGAGACGACTCCTGCATCATTCACCATCGTCCACCGGTTCGCGCTCAGTTAGCTTGTGATTCCCGAGGCGACCAGCACCGGTCCCCACAGTAGGCCGACGCCGAACATCGAGTTAGGAACGGCGTCACGTAGTCCAGCTGCCACCTGTCTGCGCCTTCCCGACCCAATCAAACCAGTGGAAGGCACAGGCTTTGTGGAGTGCCTTCCGGTGAGCTACACAGAACGAACTAGGCGAACAAAGACGAGCCAAGCTCTCTCAACGCGCCGCTAATCTGATAGACTGACCCGGCCTCGTTTTCAGACCCCGGCTCGGTTCATTTCGTCAATTCAGCGACTGAGGAGCTGCGTTCAAGGAGGCTTGAGGACAGTAGCCAAAAAACGCCCTTCGTGCAAAAAGATGGGGAAGAAGAAGAAATCACACGCAGCTCCAATGCATTCACAGTCGTGGGCGATGACGTCTACATGAGTTTCACCAAGGGGGTAGGTATCACTGCTGTGAACTCATGCCTTTGGGAGACCGACGGAGGGCAATCCAGATACGA
Source organism: Amblyomma americanum (assembly GCF_052857255.1). Lineage (NCBI taxonomy): Eukaryota > Metazoa > Arthropoda > Arachnida > Ixodida > Ixodidae > Amblyomma > Amblyomma americanum. The sequence goes on from NC_135500.1 coordinate 47,537,771, forward strand.
CTGATGGCAGAATTTGTGCCCGTGACGGGCGGAGTTTTAGCTCTTGCAACAGCACAGACAAAATGTTCAGGCAGAGAGAAAGGAATTTTAATGAGAGGAAAGGAGCAGCTGTTTAAAAGGAAACTCAACCGCAGTCTATGTGCGTCCCTATCCTCGTTGAGTTCTATGTGCCCATGCTGCCGTTTACCAGCCATGACAATATGAAACGTCGATATTAGACGTTTCTCTTTTCATTTGTAAGCTCAGAAGGTAGAACTCCGATCTCATAGAAATTCATCTTTGCAACCTTCCGACGTGAACCATAGTCTATCGCACGCACTGCACGGCACTCCGAAGCAGTCTTGCGTGAAGTGCTTCAAAAGCAGGCATCAGCCCCGCCAGTAGACGATTGCTCTGCGCATGGCGCACATGTTCCTTGGCTGTTTTTTCAGGCACGCCACGGTTAGGCGACTTCCTGCACCTGTTCAAAGCGCAGCGTCCGGTTCGCCGACTATTCTTGTTGTTGTGGGCCACAGGTGGAGTGGAACATGCCCACATTCGCGGACTGGATGCCTTGCACATACGAAGAGAAGTGACACATTGACGCAATTAAGTAGAAGTGGGTGAAATTCTGTGCTAGAGGGAATAATTTTGACAATTATAGCTAACAAAGGAGTCTCCCTGAGACAACAATGTAATCATGATGATAATCGCACACTTGTTTTAGGACATATCCCCTGGCTCTTGCCCCAAAGGAGAGAACTCGAATAGAAAGACGAAGCCCTAGTCGAGCTAAACGAATCTGCAAAAAAGCGCTTCGCAGAGAAGCAAACCGCCGAGAGGAGAGGAAAAAGTGGTCAACTGATCCAATTTCGCCACGTGGTTCACAAAGGTTCGACAGAGAGAACCCCGATCGGCACAAATAAATATTTAATCGTGGTATTCCGCACCGCAAGAGGCTCATGGACAACGCGACTAACGGTGATCTGCATAAGCGGGCACTCCAAAGTGAAGCCAAATGCTGAAAATCCGCTGCAGCAAGGACAGGCTCACGACTCAATGAGTGCAGTCGCAGGAAAGGCTAGAAATGGCCCATTGTCAAAGGCGCAGTGTTTGGAATAAATGGCACCATAGGTTGGCAAAGGCCAGACTTCGCTAAAAATTCAGCCAGCACATTAACATCAATGCCGCAGTTTCCAGGCAGCCAGTGAAAACGCATTTCTTTAACATGCGGTGGAACGAAAAATCTTACGGGACGGCTCAGAAGAGCGTCAATGGAGCCTTCGAGCGCAGTCAGGACAGAAAGGCTATCAGCAAGTATAAGGACCTGATTAATATTGCACGGGGCCTTTTTTAAGGCCTCATGAATCGCTGGAAACTCGGCAACGAATACAGGCATACAGGCGTATAATCAGGGATACGAAATGAATAACTTCTATCAAAATCTAAAGCGCTGCCTTTCCGTTTTGCTGCAAGGCATCTGTGAAAACTGGTCTGGTACGAAAATTGTCCGAATACCCCTCTATAAGCCCGTTTGACACATTTGCAGCCAAATCCTTTACATTTTATGGGAGGGTGTAGTCAGTGTTGTTTTTCAGCAGCGCAAGGGGCAAAAGACGAGACAAGCGCACAGACACGGCGCTGAACTTACAACTGGTTTTAGTGAGGCAATTTACGCTTCTTAAATACAGTGGCAACCAATCTCACATGAAAAAAACAGAGATACACAAAGTGGCGAGAATGACAGCTCCTGAGCACAGGGCTACAGTGGCACAAGAACAGCTGCGCACGTTTTCCTATTATCATTAAGAACACAAAGTTCATTTACAGACATAGCTAGCTATTGTGGCAACGCTTACGCATTCATCTTTGAATCTATGGATTTCATTGGCTTCAATGATTTCACGACTGATTTTTGTTCGATTGTCTGACAGCACGGAGCACTGGCTCAAAAGTGGATAACATGCCGCTTTCTTGTTCTTTTTTCTCTCTTCTGTGCAGTCTCTGCAATGAATGCCAAGGTGACGGGATGCGGTGTTTCTCACGTTATGTTCCCGTGAGCAACACCTTGCAGGTTACATAATATAAAAGCCTTGCAAGTTATATTTACAATATAAAAGACGGTTGTGTGCTGGTCCAATGTACGTATGACATACATGTGACGTAATGCAGCGACAGTGATCACATTTGCACAGCTCTATTATCTTACTGCTAATGCGTGCAAAACATGCCTACCACCCACAACGAAATTGCCCGCTCACAACAGCTGGGGCTTTCAGGGCTCTACCAAGCAAGTTCGCGGGTACGGAAGCTGCATGGGCTGAGTTGTGCACGTTGGCCGGCACAGCGTGTCAGGCTGGGACTTCGCAACCGCCGCCTGTATTGATCTAGAAAGCACAAACTCGCGGAGCAACACATGCCATTGATTTTGCTCACCGCGATCACGGCTCACGCCACGCATTCGCTACGGTGGACGCTGCCAAGCGTTATGGCATCAGATTCTAGACCATATCTTCGTGTTGTAATTTCCCGAAGCTCGTGATTTTTGCGGCCACGGCAAGTAAGTACCTGCAAGTAAGTACCTTTTTTTATTTTACTAACAGAAAGCGTCCATTTTTTCACCTCCAGGAGCTAAGGGAGAAATACTTGTCCAGCCAAAACAGACTGTCAGAAGATAAGAAAAATCTATTACAAACATTGATGATACCGTATGTATTAAACGTTCTTAACAAAAGCACAAAAAATGCTGATTTGAAAAGCAGGATATATTCAACAACTTGGTTTAAACACACGGCCGAGGAAACAGACCTGGATTGCTTACTATTGCAAAATCACGTTACAATCTAAACGCAACTAAGAACTCTGCGTAAACAATTCAGCGACTCATGCTTTGCGTTCCGTTGCTGCTAATGGCAAGAATGGCAATATAACGTAGGAGATTCAGTACGGACTGCATTGTTACCCATGCCGCTGAGAGGAAGAGAATTCCTGCAATACTGTTTTTTGTCACTTTACTTTTTTATTCCCTTAGTAAAAACGTATTATCTGCTACCAGGAACACCATGATAGTACGCTCCTGCGGTGCTTATTAGTATTTAACCATGGGCATTTCTTCCACTTAATTTGTGGATCGAGAATGGAATCACGTGCAGGGCTGCTCGCACCGTGTCATGCACAAAGTTCACGAATAAAGCTGAGATAAGAACGCTCGGTCGAGGTAACGCCCTAGCAAAAGTAACATGCAGGAAACGGCGCTCGTTCCAATTGGCCACATAGCGGAGCCCTTACGGCACCCGTAAAGGCCCAGAAAGGTGAGGACAAGGGTTCTCCTTGCCTCATATACAGGTTTAAATCTTGATGGGTGCCACAAGTGCTTCGCCACGCTCTGAACGGAGAAGGAGTATAAATGGGAGTGAGCTAGAGGACAGCTTACTCTATTTCTACTCCCGTAGGGGCGTGTCTATAGACTGCACAGGCCTAAGCAACTTACTGCACTGCCTGATTCCTTCTGCAAAGACGGTACAGGTCAAATGCTGTGCAAGGTGTTGAAGGCGCTGACTGCCTGGCTGCACTACTTTTCTGCGGATGTTTCGCAGAAAAGGACAATAGCCAGCCTGCAAACCCAGCTGCAGAGGAAGGTTGACCCTGTTCCAACAGTTGGCTGCTGTTTTCGGCAGCTACTCTTAAACTTATCTAACGACAGCTCGCTTTGGCAGCGAGCGTGAAGTGAAAGTAGCAGCGCTTCTACGTCTATCCTTTCTCCTTTCCAAGTGCTCCTTCAGCATGTGCACGAAACAAGCGCGACGCTGACGAAAGCCGAGCGCCCAGAAGCTGCAGCGCTGTCTGCGCGCTTATACACGGCTCAGCTGTCTCAAACGTCGAGAGGACACCCGGAAATATACGCACAGCGAAACAGCCAAACGGCCTAAACAGAGGGCCAGAAAAATATAGAGAAGGCGCCCGGCCACGCATTCCTCTCGCCGGCTGTCCGCCGTCGAGCACATTGTATCCTTCATTCGCCGCAGAGAGAAAATCCCACGAAAACCGCCTTTCGCTGCTGTAACACGAGTTCGTACACGCGCGTGCATCGGTGCCTCTTTTTCGGACACGGCGCTCGTGTGCACACGGGCTGACATTCTTATGTGCCCGCGCAGCTTTGCTTGCGTAGGGGCGCGTAGAGAGCCAAGCATCCAGCGACGCCGGCCTTCCCGTATATAGCAGCATCGAAGTCGCTTCGCGCGCCACGCGCATAACTTACCAGTAAGCCCCGAAAGAAAAAGTACGACACCGCAAAACCACGCGAGCTGTCTCAATTTCTACACCAGCGACAGATTCCTTCTTATTCCTCGCGCGCAAGCCCCCCGTCGAGTTGACACTCGTCTTTCTCTCAATTTCTCTTACTCCGTCGAGCGCGTTTTGAACAATTTTCTCCCCAAGCGATCGCAACGCCCGCTCGGCAACGCTGATGGGCAGCCCTCCACCGTACGCGTTCATAGCACGGAGAACACGCTAACTGGAACAGCCGCGAAAAAGGCACGGGCGAAATGCACGAGCCAAACGCGTCCGCTAGCGATCCCGCCATTATATACAGAGAGCTGCATTTCTTTCTCAACCATATCTTCACATCTCATTAGCGCCTCTCTCAATGAAATCTGGCGACTAAATCCGCGTGTCTCAGCTAGCCAGGTTATCGAGAAGATTCATCATAATTATGGCCCTTCGTTTTCGGGTAACACGCGATTTTATCCGATTCATGCGGCCCGACCACATTTCTTAAAAATTGGCTCAAATCGGAATTCGGCCAGAAAATAAGATCTTAGTTTTCCTGTGCACAAAGCCAAAGATCCCGCACGAAAACCGCCACCTCTCTTGGGCTTAACACACAGGGGGTCTTCAGTCAATTGAACACTCTAAACTTCTTCAACATTTTTTATTTGTGACGGTGCGTTATCTGAGATGAGGTTCGAGCAGTACGTTTTGGAAACGATCAGCCAAAACGAGAGTGCTGGCCAAATGCATTATTCGTATCGTTTATCGAGCGCAGCCCACGCTACGACGTCCAAAGCTGTTCTGAAATTAAATGCTCGCTGTGGCGTCGAATCGACGTATTCGCAGTGCACAAACAAAGGCAACCACACCTTGCGCGGACGGGGAAGTGCTGCGTAGCAGGCTATGTTGTTCGAGGTGGAATAATTGTAATAAATTTAAAAAAGAATCTGATTTGGTTAAAGTGCTGCAGTACTACAACCTGCTGTTTCCACACTGTCGGCAAACATTGTGCAAAAAACAGAGTACTTTATTCCACGCCCAACAAATCACGTTTATAGTTAATTTTCTTCTGTCACGAAATATCACCCAATAAGACCCGCATTATGCAACATTTCGTTGAACAACCCGATTTGTAGTCGATTTGAAACAAGAAAAATATCTCCCTATTTTCACCCCCCAGGAATTCAGCAAAAAAGAAAACATGGAAGCGAAGGGTCATAATCATAATAAGCACCAGCAATGGCAAGAGCTAATTTTGAAATGAGGGGGGCGGATGATCGATGTTGGTGATCGACAGATCGATGGTGTTGATCCTGAGGTCTTCTGATGGTTCGCTGATTCGGCGACACGTTGCGGAACAGACTGGACAACTTCTTCGGGACACTATCTCTTTATTGCACGGGCGTTCACAGGCGACCTCCCTCCGATCTCTCTGTTCACGCCAAAAACGCCCTCAAATCCCTTCGCCCAGCATTCTGGGGACCGCTTTTGTAACAAATAGGAAATGCGCTTCTCAGAGCCAATCAGCTTGAATTTCGTTCAAATGGAAGGAGCCAATAGCACGCCGGTGCTCACGTTGTTGCTGTCGCGCGAGCCCCGCGCGAATTCCGCGAAGATGTTGCGCATTTTTGCTTATTCACAGCACAAAGACACAAAATCAGTAAAACCGCCAGCGGAGGCTCAGGGAAACCGTACACCCAGTCCGAACCGCGCGCACTGCCCCGGTCGCGCTCTCCCCCCCCCCCCCCCCCCCCCCTTCTGCTGGCCGCTCCGAGGCGTCCGGCCCGTCCCGCGGCCGGTCCGCCGTTGAAAGCAATAAATTTACACGCGACCTCCACTCGAAACCCAAGGGGTACGCGCGTCGGCCGTGTCTTGCGGCCCGAGCGCGACCTTACAAGGACGGGCCTTCTCACTGCCGGTTAACCGCCGTTGCCGCCATCTGCCGCGTTTGTCTGAAAACAAACCCATTTCTGCGGCGCCGGAATGGCGGCTTCTCGAGGAGCCCAGAAAAAAAAAGACTAACTCATACAAAACCAAGAGGGTCAAGCTACCGGCTTCGGGGTGCGCGCGCGATCGGTCCCTGAGCAACAGCTCGGCAACTTTATTTATTTTTTATTTATTTATACATACTGCAGCGCAATTATATGCGCTATGGCAGGAGTGGGAAAACACACAAAAATGCAAGGAAACAAAATGCAGCAAAATGTACAAAGTGAGCACTACAAAAAGTTAAAATCACAAATGAAATATCAAACAAGAAAGGAACTGTTAACGACAGGGTAAGAATACACAGCTATTATGCGTCTTCAACGGCAGTTACAAAGTTTTGAAATGGACAAGAACGAATGGACCCGGATAGAGAATTCCAGGCTTCTATTGAACGGGGAAAAAAAACTGAATTTGAACAAATTAGCATGCGCAAAATACGGTATCAAATTAAGCTCGTGATGACTTCTTGTAGATGATAATGGTGCAAAGTTAATGTAGTGGTTAGCTGACAGCCTTACTGAGGAATTGACGACACAATGTAAGAATTTTAATGATTCAGTGTGGCGACGGACAGACAGCGTGGTTAAATTCAAAGAGAGAAGTGTAGAAGAGGGTGAGAAATCGCGATCATAACGATGACATATAAAACGCACAGCTTTCTTCTGGACTGCTTCTAACATGTTAATTTCGAAATGCTTGTACGGGTTCCACACTACAGCTGCGTAATCAAGAACAGGGCGGATTAGAGATTTATACAACAGTAGCTTTGTGTCTTTTGGTGAATTGGGTAGCGTGCGTCGTAGATAACCTAGTTTTTTTAGTGCTTTATTACATACGTAATCAATGTGTTTAGACCAAGACATGTTATGCGTGAATATGACACCAAGATATTTGTACTGCGAGACCCTATCCACCACACGGCCATTGAAAGAGTAACTAAAATGGGAAACGGAAGATTTGTTACAAAAAGACATGAGGACGGTTTTGTCGAAATTAATTCTCATTTGCCAGGTACTACACCAACTACAAAACATAGCAAATGACTCTTGGAGGTGACGATGATCATTAGGGCCATTAATTACTTCGTATAAAACGCAGTCATCAGCGTAAGGACGAATGCTAGAAGAAATGTTATGCGGCAAGTCATTTATATATATTAAAAAGAGTAGTGGTCCAAGGACGGAGCCTTGAGGCACACCTGACGTTACATCAACAGCAGTAGAATGAGAAGAATTATAGGATACGAACTGGGAACGAGATGAGAGAAAGCTAGAAATCCAATCAACCAAGTGAGGATTGTTTAGTATAGCATTTAGTTTAGCAAGAAGCTTGGAATGTAGAACAGTATCGAATGCTTTCGAGAAGTCTATAAAAATGGCATCAACTTGGTTACCGACATCGAGGTTATGTAATATATCATGAGCAAATTCTGTTAATTGTGTTACCGTACTAAAACCGCGCCTAAACCCATGCTGAAAGTTAGATAGCAAATTATTGGATTCAAGAAAAAGCATGATGTGTTTATGAATGATGTGTTCCAACATTTTTCACGACTGTGATGTCAATGAAATCGGTCTGTAGTTCGACAAGCAACTTAACGGCAAGAGCTAAAGGATCGTAGAAGAAATGCTAGATGAAGATTTTTTCATAAAATTTGTTACTCTAAAACAGGCATCAACCGCGAAAAGCATATCAAGGCACCAAATTATACACCGAAGCGACTCGACCACGATTTGAAGGTCAGGGAATTTTCTTGCAGGGGTGACGTCTTGCGTTACTTATTTTTTGTTAGAACTGTGCGACAATGGAACAGTTTGCCATCAAGCAAAGTGAATAATTCGATGAACAATGCTTTTTACCATGCGTTGAAATAATATGTAAAGTGACAGTTAACGTTTGTAGCCCCCTCCTGTAATGCCCTACGGGGGATGCAGATATTCCATACATAAATAAAAAAAAGCGATCATTCCGGATTGCGCCGTAGATTTAGGCGGCAGGATGGTAGGAGAGGATACATGCCCTCTGCCTCAGCCAAAAATCTGATTAGGGAACGCCAAAGCATGGAAGCCTCTAACCCCACAGAGAGCATAGAACTGGCAGACCTATTAAAGCTAATCCATTAGCGCAAGGAAGCCGACAGAAGGAAGTTTAATACAGAGAGAATCGAGCATCTGTAAAGAGCGGGGGTTGCCTACAAGCGGTGAAGAGGAAACTAGGCATAGGCCAAAATCAGATGTGTTCGTTACGAGACAAAGAAGGCAATGTCATTAGCAATATGGATAAAGTAATTAATGTAGCAGAAGAGTTCTACACAAATATATGCAGTAACCAGTATAATCGGAACGTTAATGAGAGAGACAGTAGCACGGACAGCGATGGGTCATCCCGTCAATAACCAAATACTAAGGAAAGCACTAGGTGCAATGCAAAGGGGAAAAACAGTTGGCGAGATTCAGGTTGCAGCAGATCTGTTGAAGGACAGAGGGGAGATTGTGCTAGAAAAACTAGCCACCCTGAACGTGCAATGCCTCATAACCTCGAGCGTACCAGAAACTTGGAAGAACGCTAATATCATCTTAATCAATAAGAAAGTTTATGTCAAGGAATTGAGAAATTACATGCCGATCAGCTTACTGCCCGTTGACTATAAGGTATTTAATAAGTTTATCGCTAATAGGGGGGGGGGGGGGGACCTTAGAATTCAATCAACTAAAGGACCAGGCAGGCTTTAGTAAAGGATACTCGACAATAGACCGCAATCACACTGTCAATCAGGTGATAGACAAATGTGTAGAATACAACCAACCCCTATATATAGCCTTCACAGATTACGAGAAAGCATTTTACTCAGTGGAAACCTCGGCAGTCATGCAGGCATTTGGGAATCAGGGTGTAGAAGAGCCTTATGTAAAAGTACTGGAAGACATCAGTAATGGCTGCACAGATACCGTAGCGCTCCAGAAATCCAGCAATAAAATTCCAGTAATGAACAGTGTCAGGCAGGGAGGCAAGATTTCGCCAATGCTATTCACCGCCTGTTTACAGAAGGTGTTCCGAGGCGTGGATTGGGAACAGTTGGCGATAATAGGTTATGAAGACTACCTTAGCTGATGACATTGCCTTGCGGAGTTACTCACGAGAAGAATTGCAAAGCATGATCAATGAGTTAGACAGGCCGAGCAGAATGGTGGGTCTGAAAATTAACACGCCGAAAACCACAATACAGTTCGACAGTCTCGGAAGGGAACCGTGGCAGCCGTGTTTCGATGGAGGTGAAATACAAAAGGCGACCGTATGCTGTGCTGTGCGACGTCAGTGCACGTTAAAGATCCCCACGTGGTCGAAATTATTCCGGAGCCCTCCACTATGGCACCGCTTCCTTCCTTCCTTCCTTCCTTCTTTCCTTCCTTCCTCCTTTCCCTCCTTCCTTCCTTTCTTTCTTTCTTCCTTCACTCCCTCCTTTTTCCGTTCCCTTATGCGCGGTTCGGGTGTCCAACCAGATATGTGACAGTTACCGCGCCATTTCCTTCCTCAAAAATCAAAAAGCAATTTTTCAACAGCAGTTTACACTTGGTAGTGCAGCGCCGGAGGTGGTAAGGAAATAAGTGTTCTTAAGGCAGGTAGTGACCGCAGATCCGGATTACGAGAGAGAAGTAACTAATAATAATAATAATTGGTTTTGGGGGGGAAAGGAAATGGCGCAGTATCTGTCTCGTGTATCGTTGGACACCTGAACCGCGCCGTAAGGGAAGGAATAAAGGAGGGAGTGAAGGAAGAAAGGAAGAGAGAGGTGCCGTAGTGGAGGGCTCCGGAATAATTTCGACCACCTGGGGATCTTTAACGTGCACTGACATCGCACAGCACACGGGCGCCTTAGCGTTTTTCCTCCATAAAAACGCAGCCGCCGCGGTCGGGTTCGAACCCGGGAACTCCGGATCAGTAGCCGAGCGCCCTAACCACTGAGCCACCGCGGCGGGGCAGAGAAGTAACTAGAAAAATCAGAACTGGGTCGAGCGCATTCGGCAGGTTCCCCCAGATCATGAATCGCAGTTCACCGATGTCCCTCAAGAGAAAAGCACATAACAGCTGTATCGTACTGGTACTCACCTATGGGTCAGACGCTTCAATGACTAACCTTTCGTTTGCCTTCTGCTTTATGGTGCAGGTTACTACCTACCTGCCTGCTCCCTGCTATCACAGTGACAATATATTTTTGCTGCTGCTGCCCTGCCCAAAGTGTGTTAGTGAATTCCTAGCTGATGTACACTCCTTCAGGAAAAATCTACTAATATGCGGAAAAGATGAGTCCAACCCCGCCCAACACAGGAAGAAATGTTGTCGCAGCTTCTTTCAGGACAGAACACCATGACTGCTTCCATAGACGCTCTTGTGTCGAAGCAAAGCGTACTTGAATATAAACTTTCTCTCATTGCCGAACGCGTTACCAGCTGGGAAGTCAAAGTCAAAGCTATAAGTGCATTGAAAACAGAAGTAAGTGACCGCAAACAGACTGTATACAAACTCGAAAAAAATGTTTATCTTCTCAACAGAGTTGACGATCTATAAAATCGAAGAAAAAATAATTTGATCATTTAGGGGTTGGTGGAAAAGGGCGACGAAACATCACAAGAACTTGCAGAAACTCTCTACAAACAAGTATTTCAAGAAAAACTTGGAGTAAGATTGAACGGCATTGAAAGGTTCCGCAAGTTAGGCAAAAAGAAAGCTCACGAGCGCCCAATTATCAGTAAGCTACAAGACCAGAGAGAGAAAATTTTGATATTAAAAACATGCAAGAAACTAAAGGGAACAAATTTTTCTGCAACGGAAGACTTCTCTAACACGATTCGGGATCTTGGACAAAAAACTTTGGCTGAGCTCATCTGAGGAAAGAGCAAAGAGTGCCAAGGTTAAACTAATTTTCGATAAGTTAAGCGTAGATAACATCATGTATGCATGGAATCAAGAAGAAAACATGCTCATAAAAATTCCTAGAAACAGTGAATCACGGAAAAAAAAGGGGGGGGGGGGGGGGCACACAGACATTAAAAAATTCTGTACATTTAAAATTCTGCGCATTTAACAAAAATGCGCAGTTTGAGTGTCTACTATTTCCACAGGACGCGGATATCGCTCTCCTGACCGAAACATGGTTGAGCACAGATATTTACGACAGCGAGTTTGTACCAAAATATTACAATGTGTTTCGCAAGAATCGCGGCAGATGGAGAGGTGGAGTAGGTGTTGTTTTCAAATCGTCTGCAAAACTCTTTAGAATGCCTGATATTCAGGACGTAGAAAGTATATTTCGCAAGGTATATATTAACAAGGTTCGATACGTTTTGGGCATCGTGTATAGATCTCCTAAGCCTACTGTTGCCGCCCGAAAAAATCTAAGAGCGTATCTACAACTACATTTGAAACAAGAAGATAGATTAATACTAGCAGGATATTTTAATCTACCAAACATTAACTGGGCCTCATTTACATCATCTTCAAAGAGCGTGATTGAAAATGAAATGTTAGATATTTCCTTCACGTTCGACTTGTTGCAGGTTGTCAGTAACTTTACTAGAATTCAAGGGAATTCAAATTCAATTCTTCATCTGTTCTTTGTCAGCGGAGCAATAAGAGATGACATCGCCTGCATCTCCGATGACGAAGGAGTCATGTTATGTTTGAACGATTTACGCTTCAATGCTTGCAACAACATCGAGGTCTTTCCAAATTTTTTGGCGCTGATGAATCAATTATTGATCTGCAGGCGTTTCATCTCGACGAGTTCAGAAGAAATGATTGTAATGTCAACAGCATGTGGCTCATGTTCAAAGAGATTGTTTTTGAATGCATCCAACAGTTGGTACCAACAATTGCTAAAGAAACAGTGTCGTAATCATTGTATTACTCGGGACACATTCCGTTTAAAATGTCAGCTTAAAAGGTTGGAAAAGAGGTCAAAGAATTCTAGTTGCCTCAATTTGAAACAACTCAGAAATTTTAACTCAGCAACTAAAATCTAAAACTGCTCATGATAAAGATAAATACTATAACACGGTACTTTCGTCTATGATTCAGACGTCTCCCGAGAAATTCTGGCGACTTGTAACCCCAAGCTCCCTATCTCCGAGTGTGTTTTCAGTAGATGGTGTGGATGTGTGTGATAATGGTGCCATTTGTTCGGCTTTCAATAATCATTTTTAATCTGCTTTTACCAGAGACAATGACCATCTGCCACAATTTTGCTAGTCCTTAACTTTAATTCCTGATTTGGTGATTACTGGGGCTGGTGTTTGCAACTTGTTACTGAACATTCATGTAAAAAAAATCCCCTGGGCCAGATAACATGCCTAATGCTTTTTTGAAACGCTACGCGGAATTGTGTTCAAAATGTTTGTGTGCCATTTACAATAATTCTCTCAATGAATCTTCCCTACCGGACGACTGGAGAACTGCGAGAATCAAACAGATACATAACACTGGCGATAAAACACGTGTTCAAAACTAGCGGTCGATTTCAGTCACTTCAACATCGTGCAAAAATTTCGAGCACATAATTCATAAGCATTTAACATTTTTCTTGCGGAACACAACACCCTTTCTAAAGCACATCACGGATTCAGACACGGTTATTCGACAACCACGCAGTTATTTGAAATTACTCATGACTTTTCAAAATCAATAAATGAAGGAAAGCAGACATGCAATTTTCATGGATTTTTCGATTGTACTCGATAAAGTGTCACATAATAAACTACTTCAGAAATTAGGATGTATAATAAAAGATTTTAAACTGTTGGCTTGGATCTCGGCTTTCTTGAGAGCAACATGCATCGTCTGGCACACAGTGCCTGTTGATTCTGGTGTTCCCCAGGGGTCCGTGCTGGGTCCCCTCCTTTTCTTGCTCTACATAGACGACATTCCTGATAACCTTTCTGTCGGTATTAAATTGTATGCAGATCACTGCGTGCTCTGCAAAACTGTTAATACTGTTCGGGACCAAATAATATTAAATAACGAGTTTTCAAAAGTCATAGCTAGTTACAAGGAGTGGCAGATGGCAATTACTTTTGAAAATACAGTATTCATGAGGATCACCCAGAAGAAAAGTCCCCTTTTGTTCCTGTACATCACTAACAGCATCACTATTTCAGAAGTAACACATTACAAGTACCGCAGTTTATGGATCAGCAATAATTTCTCATGGACAAAACACATCGACACTGTCACAGGCTCACAGCTAACGCTTTCTGGAAACTGTTTTTTTTTTCTCAGAAGATCTTTAAATTCAGCAACACCAATTGTACGATCTCTCGCATAGGACACCATAATCCGCCCAGCACTTGAATATGCAGTCATAGTTTGGAACACGTTCACTGCATCGAATATCAACAAACTGGAGCGCATTCACCGAAAAGCAGCAAGGTTCACCTTCAATAAATATGGTCTTATTTCTATCACTGAATTGGTTCGAGAATGGGGCTTCTCGTCAGTAAGCGAGAGACACCGCATATGTAGGTTAAAGCTATTTTTTCAGTTACTAAGAAGACATTACAATATAAACACCTCTGGTATCTTTACTTTATCGACAGGTTATAAAACAAGACAATGACATGATGGAACTATATTGCCCATAAACTCAAGAATTAATTCGTTTAAGTACTCTTACTTCCCACGAAATATAATTGATTGGAATAACCTCACTAACGACGCAGTCACGCAGAAATGAGTAAAATCTTTTGAAGAGCACCTGATATAATGTACTGATATTGTTTTGCCTTTATGGTTGTGAAATTATGTAGTTTCTTCTTATGGCGACATTTCCTTCTACAAACAGAGCTGTATGTACAGGCCAAAAAAAAAAGTTTAAGGGATGCGAGAAAAAAATTACTGTTTCTGCTTAATCAGGCCACGAAAAGGCAAGTAATAGAAATAGGAAGGCATATTTATGCTCAATGGGGTGAAATAAATACCAGCGGATTGAATAGTGTGCCAACTAACAAATAATTTTTTTTTCTAAGAATTCGCATCCACCAACTTTTTGTTCATGACTGTACGCCAATTTGTGCGTTACTCTCTGGTGAAAACCTGGGTTCCCTTCATAACCACATTCTTGAAAATACGTTAGCACATGCAAGTTGACACATCCACAAATACACCAAAGGACCACCAAATTTCGGAAGTAGGCCCAACCCAGAAAATTGGATTAAGATGGATTAGTTGGGATTAAGGGTTGGGTTAGTATAATGCGATATGATAATGCAACGGAAGGTAATCGAACATTCTAGTGCTTCGACCTTCAAATTTGGTGGTGCGGATGGCGTTACGACTATTCAACCATTCGGAGTTTCGTTACGAAGAAATCGGGTGTTTTTTTTTTGTTTTTTTAAGACGACAACCTAAGTTCGTCTGAATTAATAAACTACTCGCGCTGAAAAAAGGTCCGATGTGGACTGTAAGTGACTTCTGACAACCGACCGAAAAAAAAAATCGGCAATTTATCCGTAGGAAATAGCTTTTGCCGAAGAAAACCGCAAAAAGCGTTGAGAAATAAATACTGAAAAAACTCCGCGGAATTAGAAGCAAATTAGAACTGAAAAGTCCAACTCGCAGATATCATTCACTCGCTTGCTGCCTGACCGCATCCTCCCGTCTTCCTCTCTTAACGTTAAGCGCAACTTTCCCTGCCATGGATCGCTGCGCTGTCCCCAGCTTGATTTCAAGAACTTTCATTAGTCTTCAAGTTTTCGCTCCATTGGTGAGTGAGTACACAAGATAAAACTGCTATTCATGACAGGAAGATAGTTGAACGCACAATATTCACCTACTGCCGCTTCCTCTAATTGATTCGAACCCTCCTCCACTTTCCTTGTACTTGTGCGCCGGGAAGCGCCGCCCCACTGGCCTGCCCTCATCTTCCGTAGCTATCGCTAAAGGTCTGTTGCTGAAGATGATAAGAACACGGGCCTGCTCACCAGCCCGCTTCTCCGTGTTGGAGAGAGGAACGCCCCACCTACTCGGCCATTGCGCCCGGTTCGCGGAAGCAGTACTTAATATGACGGTTCCCGAACAAGTATTCCTCGTAGATTGCGTCTAAGCTGTTTCGGACGTTCGAGAAAAAGAAAAAAAAAGCAGCACACGGTTCGAAGCCACCCGACAGCAGCCGATCTTCATGAACCGTTTCCTTTACTGCAGAGACACACGCCTCCCGCAGAAACGGCAGTGTACACAACGTCGGGTGCGCAGGTCGGTTGAACGAGCGAGGTCGCCCCCATTAGTGGAGCAAGTGGGGCTGGAAACGTGCCGGCGGCCCCGTCCACAGCAGCCCCGCGCCGTGGCCAGCAAACTGCACGCGCGCCACTAATGGGAGAACACCCGCAGCCCGGCAGTGAGGCCCGTCGAAGCACTGTTTTCCTTTTTTTGCTTCAGCGAAGCGTTGAATTCTCGAGCCAGGTACAGAAAAGTCTGAAACGGATTGGAAAACCTCCCGCTCAGACTTCATCCGAGGAACGATAAACACTATCGCGGCGCAGCTTTACCTTTCTTACTTTTATATTGTTTTTTTCACTCAAAATTCGATCGGCGCACTGGGGAAACGAAGCGGCAGCAGAAGCCCCTGCAAGAGATGTGTCAGCAGAAGCGAGACTCGATTGTTTTCCCAGCGCCACCTCCGCGTACACCTGTCCGAGGCGCGAGTCCCTTTTTCTTTCAAACGAAGCAGCTCGGTAGACACGGAAGGAAACCTCGCGGCGTTGTACTGAGTGCGTAGGCAGCGAGTCTCCGACAGCAGACTCGCCGGGAGGGCGAAAACGCTGAAGCGAGGTGTGATGCATCCGCAGATGCAACGAGGTTCATCCCCTGCGATCGAATTCGGCAGCCTTGTTCGCACCTGAGAAAGGGCCCGAACGCCTTTCGAACTCAGCGTTCATAGCGGTGTTCTTTTTTTTCCCTCCCTTTACACGCCACAAGGCGAAGTTTCATCGAGTGCCGACAGCCCGACGTTGACATACAAGAGCCAGTGAGCAGAGCAAATCGAACACGAGCAAGATCGCGGATGTTGGACGTGAAGACAGGAACATAGTTTTCCAGTCCCATAACAATGCGTTCCTCTCTATTCTTCCCATTTTGTAACGGGAGCTACACTGGGCTACCAGTCCAGCATTTCGCGGTACATGGGAGAGGACAGTTGTGCGCATGCGCCGTTACCAAGGAAGCCGAAGAGGAGCAAGGTGTGGCGTGCGAAGCCGCGCGCCCGCTCCACCGTTAAAGCCGAGCGTGACGTCACGCGAATGAGCAGTCGTACGCATGCGCCGATACCATGGTAACCAGAGAGACCCCACTGCTGCGCCGCGTGCTTCGTCGCCGCCTCGCCGCACGCCGCTCTATCAACCGAACTTTGCGTCGCATGCGAAGGATTTCGTGAGATGTAGTGGGCGCCTGTGTCACAGCGTTTGACATGCATGCACAGAAGGAGAGTGCAGCGCTGATAAACGGCGGTATAGACAAGAGAAGGTTAACTTTTCCGATCCTGAGGTTGTCGCCTGGAAGTTGGCTTGAACCAAGTAACAACGCTGGAGTCTATGTGTACGTGAAACAAGGTATCACCGCTGTCAGACATATCCCTCCCTTCGATCGCGGTGAATAATGGTGAAGCATGCGGTGTTCGGCTTCTTGAAAGCGGCATTATCATCCAAGGAGTCTACGTAGCACCGGGAACATCTGCCAAGCGGACGATTAATGTGGTTGCCACGTGTATACCAGCTTGCGGCACGGTTTAACAGTTGTGTGTGACTTTGGGTGATTTCAAGAGAAAACAGGACTCTCTTAGTCAGTGTATGAAAGAAAAGTTTGACTAATTTAGCTTCGGACCCCCACGCCCATGGACTACACAATGGGGAACCACTATAGAGCTTGTACACTAAAGAGGCTCTACCAAATCAAAATACTGTATCGACAAAATTCAGACCGCTGCATGCTACTTCACAGATCATCGGGCAGTATTCGTCTCTATCAAGCAAAATGAATAAAAGATGTGTATACCCAATGTCTCTCATTGCTTAACATAGAGTGACCTCAACAAGCTCAGCCAGGGAAACGCATCTCTCGCTACGTATATCCTGGCATAGCCGAGCTAAGCCACTGCCATTTTTTTTCTTGTAGCTGGTGTCACAACAGCAAAATAAAATTAGTTGGTAAATTTATTGCCATTTACTTATGGCGAAAGACCAGCAGCGATACCTTTATGCTGTTGACTTCATTCGAAAGTCGATGGGGCGAAATGCAAGTGTGTGCAGGTGTCTTTGATATTAATGCCTGCAGAGCGATTAAATCCTAGCGACTAAATTACGTAGCCGGAGTGCAGCTCTGACCCATCAAAAGTATACTATTCCCACCTGACGGCCCCAGGTAGCACCAAAAGACAAAGATGTTGACGTTTTCTCACGCGCCCTGGGTACTTATCTGGGGAGGCTACCGGCGAACAGTGTCTCGGCCTTTTCTTCCGTGACATAATTTCTGCGGAGGTTCTTGCCCTCCACAGAACCGGTGGAGGTTCTTGCCCTCCACACACCCCTCCTTGCACTCCTCTGCCGGTCGACACGCCAGTTCATCGAGTCAGCAGCCGAAGCCTAGGACAGCCCCCTGAGCACGGGTCATTGGAGTCTACCTCGGCGCCTGGCCGTCAACCAGCCATGCAAGGTTCTACTTGTTACACCCTCCAGAACTCACGAGTGCCGAAGTCCTTCCACAGAATTCAGCTTGAGGACGTGGAAAACTGGCGCGTTCAGTTTGAACGCGTCGCCTCGTTCAATTTGTGGGATATGACGCCGCGAAGCTGACGGAAGTCTTTTACCCTGGAAGACGGCGCTCGTACGTGGTACAAAAACCGTGAAGACGTTTTGACATCGTGGCGTGAGTTCCGCCGTCGACTGCTCGAGTCATACACCAGCGCGGATCGCCGGCAATGAGCTGAGCGGGCTCTGCAGTACCGGATCCAGATGCCCAATGAGACAGTTAGCATGTATGTTGAAGACATGACGCGGCTCTTCCGGCGAGTTCACCAAGCCATGTTGGAAGCGAAAAAACTGCGCCACTTAATGCGCGGGGTTAAATAACTTTTCGCTTGCCTCGTGGACCCCTCCCTGGCTGTACTGTCCCCGAGTTTTTCACGGAAGTGGTTACGACAGAGCAGGTGCTTTAGCAGCGTTCCACCGAGTACGACAGGCCAGTACTTGCTGATTCAGCTACGGAGTCCCTCCCGGCATTCGGAAGCAACCCTGACCTCCTCCGGGACGATCTGCTCCCTTGTGCGTGAAAAGCTCCAGCTCTTACGAATCGAATATTCTACGAATCGAATATCCTAATTGCCGAATACTCGCCAGCGATCGTATACTGCGCCGCTTTGACATTCGATTCGTATTCGAGAAATTGATTTCGAGAATCTATGAGTATTTGAAAATTGCTGAATACTCGCCAGCGATCTTATACTGCGCAGCTTTGATATTCGATTCGTATTCGTATTCGAGAAATTGATTCCGAGAACCTCTGAGTATTCGAAAAGTGCCGAATACTCGCTAGCGACCTTATACTGCGCAGACTTTCATAAATTCTACCGTGGCAAAACCGCAATATCTGGACAAATTAGCCGATGATCGAGTTAAAAATTTCAGGAAAGCGATACAGAGGTTCTATTCCCTTCCTTTTCCATCGTTTATCGCGCGGTCCGATCGCATTCCGACGCCGCTAGGCTTGACCTCATGCGAAATTCCACAAGTGGGCTTTCCCACATACCACCCATGCTGCGTACAAGATGCCGACGGCCCGCTACGAACAATCACAAGCGCTTTTTTTTTAATCCTTCCGTAATACGTTACATACTTAATGCTCAAATCCGAAGAATGCGTCCTGTCGGCTTTATGGCTCTCCGAGCGTGACCTCCGCCATCCCGTTTTGTGAATAAAGTGAATAAAGTGAAGTGAAGTGAAGTTTTGTAAACTACGCTATGCGGGGAAGCCTACTTGCGGATTTTCGCGGGAGCCTCCTAAAGGGCGGTTCACATGCAAGCGAATTGGCGAACAGAGCGAACAGCGGCGCGGCGCTGCGAAGCGGTTCGCGAGCTTTCGTTTCACATGCATCGCCGCTCCGCGTTTCCCACCGCTGCGAAAACCAATGTTGCGGGCAAAAGATATGCGCCTGCAACCGGTTTTGGTGGCCTGCAAACACAAAAAAAAGCGTAATATAAAAGCATTATTTTGTCATTTTTTTCATGGTTTATTTAAATAAATATAATTATTGCGTTTTAAGCATTAAACAGCGCTTTATACAATTTCTTTACTAAACAAAAGTTCGTACGTGCGGCGTACAAACTCGCGTGGCAACGCCGGGCCAGTCTAGCCACCCTTGCCGGGCGGTCATTGGTTGAGATGCGGTGCTGCCGCGTCGCCGCCGCGAAAATTTCCAACTTGCCCGAACCTCGCCGCTCCAGCCGCTGGGGCTTTCTCCGCCGCTTGAGAGAGGGCGTACTCGCCGCCGCGGCGGAGTTCGCGAGCGGTTCGCTTGCATGTGAAACGGGCTTAAAGGGGCGCGTCGAGTTGTCACAATAGGGAAAGCGATCCTGTAAAAATCCCGCCTATTGCATGGTGCATTGTAACCCGCGCACCTCTTTAGTGGGCGTAACGCCAGGCGTGTCAACGATCGGAAGGCCCTTGTCGTTAGGTCAAAAGATAGCCTCGCCGCGTAGTTTCGGTTTCTGAGCTTCGACGCTGCCCCGCGGCAACAGCAACTGCCGGCCCGCGCATTCGCCGGTAGTCCAATCCCAGCTCCGCGCGGCTTTTGGACGCCGGCTGGAGCGTCGCAGGTTCTTTATTTTTCCTTTTTAGAAGCCGCCTCGCCGTTCCTACGCCAGTGTGTGTTCCCCGGCCTCTTGCTTCCATTTGCGTTGTTCTCCAAGGCTCGTCACAGGCTTACAGGTGTTAACGTGATGGAGCTGCTTCACAAGGCCTTACTGCATCTTCGCATTTTCGGCAGGTTATTTTTTTTTCGTGGGGCGAGGGGAAGTTTATAAACCTAGGCCTCCGGATAAAGTGGGCATTTCTTCCGGTCCCTTGAACTCCTAATGAATGAGGTTTTACTAGTCATCATGCTATTTTTTGTTGCAGTCTTGTCATTTTATGGATTTTGTTTCGCATGACCTCATTACAGTTTGGATACTGTTATCCAGTGATCCATAACCAACTCGCGCAACAACTGGTTTTGGTTTTGGATACTGCTATGCTGTCTCATGAATAGTGTACATTTCTGTGCACATTTTCTTTTATACCGTACTGAGGCAGTCTAGTTTTGTTTATTTTAGTTGCAGAGACCATACGCTACATTGAAAAAAAAAACATCATTTGCTTGTTTATCACTTTCTGAATTTTTTTTTTTACTGAACAAATATTAGATATTCGATTTCATATTCGGAGCCATTTTTTCTTCATATTCGTATTCAATTCCAACCCGAAAATTTCAATATTCGCACACCCCCAGTAAATACTCGCCAATTACTGCGTGTCAAACATTTCTTAAAGACCGCCACAAATGAAAGCCTGAAGGCATAATTTGCATAACAATCGTCAGTTAAGTATGTCGGTGTTAGCTGAAGCATTGAGACGCCACTCGGACCGCTGCGTCGATGGGACGCAAAGGTATGAAGAACGATTCACTCGGCTGAACCGGGAGCCCATTCGCGCTCACAGGTTACGTAAAGGCGGATATTGGCAGCAGGTTTTATTCCTATAGCTTCTACTGGGTCTCCATCCAGCCAGCTTCAGGGGCGTAGCACTTGATCTGATATGTATTTTTTGTAGAGTCCGTCCAAGATGTGTTTAGTGTTGCCTATTGCGATATGGCTGGCTCATAACTGCAGAGTTCTAAAGCAGATACAATGGCAGCCACGTCTATTAAAAAAAATTTAACGTGGAGACATCACCAACTGCAGATGAGCGTCGCTATACCATGGCAGCTCGGCTCATTTTTTATTGGCGCCTGAGAATTGAATTTTATTGTTTTTTCTATCCTCCGGCCCGGCCGCATACAACGCTTTACTTCCCGTTGCATAGCATCGGTAAGTCCCATAAGCAGCAGTGCTCACTACACGCCGCCACAGGGGAAAAGCGCCGCCGGTGGTGGTGGTGAAAAACATTTATAAGCAATAAATTTTTTACAGAAAGGTGATTGGGGTAGGACCCTATTGGCCCTTTCCCCTCACAGTACTAGGTGGAGCCCCTATTCCGGGGCCCCATTGGCAAGCAACGCCGCCCGCGTCCGTTGAACCAAGGCCTTTTGGCTCTTCAGGTCTTGACAGCCGAGCAGGGCCGCCTCCCAGTCCTCTCTGGTGGGGTTGGGGTTGGGGGGGATAGAAGGGTTAGATTGACACGCCCAAACCATGTGGAAGGTGTCAGACACCTCCCCACAGAACTGGCACGTGCCATCAAAGGATGTATTGAAGTGTTTAAGCACCGCCGGGCACAGTACAGTGTTAGTGAGAATTTTGATGAGGAGGCGCTCGTCAGCGCGATCCAGACCCTTACAAGGGGCCGGGTAGCGCCGGTGCTCCTCCTTGTAGTAATCGGTGATTTGTTTGAATGTAATGGCCAGATTGTCTGATTGGGAGTACCCTTCCAAGGACAGGGAGATAGCCCGGGGAGAGAGTGCGCGGGCGGCCTGATCGGCCTGTTCGTTTCCCTGGAGGCCCTGGTGACCGGGGGCCCAAATCAGGTTGCGTGGAGTTGGATCTTCAGATCGACAGCGATATTCCAGTATGCGCCAGGCAAGCGGGGGAGCCCAGCCCAACTCGTAGTTCCGACAGGCCCCTCGCGAGTCGGTGATGATGTGTTTTGACTTGGGATTCGTGAGAGCCAGAGCAATGGCAATCTCCTCCGCGTGTGTTGCGCTGTAGGCTTTGAAAGTGAGCCCGTTAACTGTGTTTGTGTTGTGTACGACTGCGGCCGTGTACCACCCCCCGTGGTGTGGGCCGGCAACGTCTACGTAATACACATGTTCTTGGTTACCATAGTATCGCGCCAACGCTTCCGCGCGCGCCTGGCGACGACCGCTATGGTCTTCACTGGACATGTTGCGGGGAAGGGGTCGGACCCGGAGGGCGCGTCTCCAGGGTTCTGGCACTCTCTCCCTTTCCTCAATGTGGTAGTCGTGTTTGATGTGTAGCCGGTCCAAGAGGCGGCGACCGGATGTGGTCTGTGCAAGACGCGTGTATTGGTTGCATAAGTGGGCCTCTCGAAGCTCCCGAAATGTGTTCACCACGCCCAAGGCCAGAAGCCTCTGGTTGGACGTGGCGATCGGAAGATCGAGAGCCCGCTTGATGACTTTCCGCAGGATGACCTCCAGTTGGTCATCATCATGTTTGCGCAGGTGCAAGTAGGGAGTTGAGTAGAGGATTCTACTCGTTACGAAAGCATGGGCAAGCCGCAGTGCATCCTTGCTTCGTAATCCGCCCCGCTTGTTTGAGACCCGGCGGACCATTCGGCCCACCTGGTCTCCCACCGTGCGAAGTTTGGCTATGGTGGTGTCGACTCTGCGTTGGTGGTGTATGAAGAGGCCAAGGACGCGGATCTCCTTGGCCTCCCGGATCGGTCCCGAGGGGAGACTGATGTGAAGCGGAGTTGTGTCCCGGGGGGAGGGACGTAAGTGCACAAATTCTGATTTAGCTGGGGCGCACTGGAGTCCGCAGTAGGCCGCGTAGTCGTCGACTAGGGTCGCTGCTGCTTGCAGGCAGGACTCCATGTGGCCCAGGTTGCCTTGCGTGGCCCAGATTGTAATGTCATCCGCATAAAGAGCGTGATGTATCCCGGGCAGAGAAGACAATTTGGAGGGAAGGCGAAGCATTGCCAAATTGAAGAGCAGGGGAGACAGGACCGCGCCTTGAGGTGTTCCCCTCGAGCCGATGGTGTATGGCCCGTGTTCCGCATCTTGTATGCGTATATAGGCTTGACGGTCTGTAAGAAATTGACTTATGTAATGGAATGTTTTGTGGCCACAGTTGGTGTTACTGAGGTGGTCCAGGATTACTGCATGTTTGACGTTGTCGAATGCGCCTTTAAGATCCAAGGCCAGGACCACCTTGTCGTTTTGGGGACATTCGACAGGATCTAAGATGTCGTGGTGGAGCTGCAGAAGTATATCCTGTGCTGACTTGTGAGGACGAAAACCGAACATGGTGTCCGCGAAAATGTGCTGTGTTTCGAGATAATCGGAGAGTCTGTCGCGCACCATCGTCTCCATCAGCTTGCCGACACAAGACGTCAGAGAGATGGGGCGAAGGTTCTCCACATCGATAGGTTTGCCGGCCTTCGGAATGAAGGTCACGAGAGCCGATTTCCAATCGAGAGGGAGAGGAGTCTCTCCGTCCCAAATGCTATTGATGTATTTGAGGAGCGCGGTGTAGGCTGCGTCGGGAAGGTTGGCCAAAAGCTTGACCGTAACCTTGTCGCGCCCAGGTGCAGTGCCCCGCTTCATCTTGCTTAAGGCCGCCCGGAGGTCGTGGAGCTGGAACGGCTTGTCCAGCTCCGCGTTCTCTTCGCCTGCATACGAGTACGCCGCCTGCCGGGGGTCCTTAGTGGTACAAAGGTATCGATCCCTGAGCGTGTGCGCTAGCTGTGTTGTCGTTCCTGTAAAGTTGTGCAATGCCCTATGTAAGTGGCGTTGGGTTTCCGTGCGTGTTTGTATTGGATCGATGAGAGCGCGGAATAGGCGCCACGTGTTGCGGCCAGACATCTGGCGCGCAGCCGCGTTGCACCGGTCCACCCAGTTAGTGTCGGCTAGCTGAGTAGCATATTCCGCTGCTTGTTGTGTGAGTTCGAGGATGCGTTTCTTTAGGCGTCTGTTATGTTTCTGTTTCTTCCATCGTTTGGTGAGGCTGCGGCGGGCCTCCCAAAGGTGGAGCAAGTGGTTGTCCACGTCCGTTTGTGTTTCTGTGAGCTGTATCTGCTTCTCGTGTTGCCTGAGTGTAGACGTGAGCGATTTGGACCATGCGTCGTATCCCGACTGGAGGGGATCTACGATAGGTAGAGATGTGCGGAAAGTCGTCCAGTCCGGTACACGAGCTTGTGTTAGTGGGCGTTTCAGGGGACGCATGTAAATGGTGGTGTTGATTATACAGTGATCACTACCCAGAGTGTCCTCTGTATTCAGCCAGTCGGCATGGCGTATGTTGCGTGTAAATGTGAGGTCCGGGCAAGTATCTCGTTGAATCGAATTTCCGACTCGTGTTGGGTTGGCGGGATCAGTGTGTAAAGTAAGTCCAAGTGTGGAAAGAAGTTCCGCAAGCTTCCGCCCACGTCTGTCCTCCCGGGGGTACCCCCATAGCCTGCTCGGGGCGTTGAAGTCGCCGACGATCAGAAGGGGATCCCTTCCCGCCACCTGCATTGCTTGGGTGAAAATTTCATTGAACGTGACGTTCTTAAGTTTAGGTGGGCAGTAAATGTTTAGAATGTGTACAGGTGGGTCAGACCGCTTTAGGGGCAGCACGGACACCATCGTGTATGGGAAAGGCGGTGTTGTGGGGAGCGTGACTTCCTGCGCAGTATACTGCTTGTGAACAAGTATACATGTCTGCGGGTTGTGTTGAAATGTAGTGTAGTTTGTGAGTTTGGCACCGGCGCCGGGTTCCTGAAGGGCAACCACGGCGACGAGAAACTCAAAGGTCTCAAGATAGATGCGCAGATGAGTCCGCTTCGTGCGGTTCTTGAGACCTCGGCAGTTCCACTGCGTTATTGTAAGCGGCTGAGTTGCTCTTGCTCGCGACTTAGGGTTGGGGGCCATGGTAGGAGGCAGAGGGTGGGGTTACGTTGTTAAGACTCCCCAGTCCGCTAGTGCCCGGCGCAGACGTGGAGGAGTCTTCCGAGAAGTCAAATTCATCGGGAATAACTCTGTTGAATTTGGAGGGGCGGTTATCGTCCCTGATGGACCCTACGCGTTTAAGGACGCGCGGATTGTCTTTTATCCATTTTTGGATAATGTGAGTTACTGCTTGGGTCACCTGTGCGATGACACTCTCCACCTGACGCGCAATGGTATCGTGGATAATTTGGGGGAGGTCAGCCAATTGTGTTTCAATTGCGGTCACCCGGCTCTCCAGGGCCGCGGCGCGACTCTCCACATTAGTAGGAATCTCCCTGTCTGTGATATTTTCTTCCTCTTCGCTCGACGCGGGCTGAGTAGGGAATTTGGCTTTGAGCGAGTTAAGCTCGCTGGCTAGTTTTTCGTTTTGAGCTCGCAAGAGGGCGAGCTCGCGCTTGAGTTCTTGCGTCTCGGCGGTGCTGGTGGGGGAGGAGGGAGGAGGGGAAGAAGAGGAGGCGACCCTCGCCCAGCTGCCTACCTTGGGTTGGTTGCAGGCGGCTCCGCCAGGTGAAGCGCCGAGAGCTGGGAACTCAGCTGTTCCGGGTGGTGGCGTTACCGTTGCTGTCTTGCCTGGGGGAGGCATCACGCCACGTCGTGGCGTCTTCTGGTTGTTTTGCTGCCGCCCTCCCCGTGTAGCGCCGGAATTGGCTCCCTTGGATGGCGTCCTGGGCCCTGGCTGCGGCAGCTTGATGAATTTGGCTGTGCATTCGCGGGAGCTGGTGAGGTGCGGGCCCCCGCAGATTAAGCACATAGGGTTGCAGACGTGGGGGGCCATCCCCTCAGTACCAAGCCCCACGTTTTGACCACAAAGGCCGCATCTTTCCTTGACCGGGGTGGGACAGTTGTCCACCCGGTGCCCCAGTGTGCCGCAACGGTAGCACGCTGGCACCGTTTTTTTATACTCCTTGACGGGAGTCAGTTCTGCATTATAATGGACGTAACGCGGAACGCTGCGTCCCTCGAAAGTCAACACAGCTACATTCGATTTTCCCAGCTTGCGCACATGGACTAAATCACCACCGCGCCACTGCACACTATGTTTCAAGGATTCGCTGGTTTCAAGGTTATGCACAGAAATCACACCACGACACACATCACCGGTGAGCTTGAGGTGTCCGTGAAGTGGGAGCGATCCTTTGCTGGTTGTAATTTGGATGTCCGTCAGAAGCTTTTGAGCTACCTCGGGGTTCTGCGTGCCGCAGACGATAATGTTTTGCTCCCAATTGGGAGAAATTGTAATCGCATTCATATGCTGTCTGCCGATGAGTTCCGAAATGGCAGCGCCGAGCTCACCTTGCTGGAATGCTGTCTTGTGGGCGACCGTACTGCGTGGCCGCAGCACGATCACGTAATCGTCAGGGTTCATCCTGACCGTCGGCTTCGGCGTCCACTTGGAGACTCGTGAAAATGACTTTTGTGGACCTTTAGAAGACGGAGCGCGAGCGTCTCCCGTTGCTGATTTGTCGAGAGGAGTCTTGGGCGTTGCAGCTCCTCGTGCGTTCTGCCGGCGGCGGCGCCGGCTTTCAACGACTTGAAAAAGGGCAGCTTGCTGCGCCGAAATGGTGGATGGGCCATCCTCTGGTTGGCTTGCAGGGACAGACGACCACGACAGAGTCGTGGGGTCGTATCCGCGTTGTTCAGGCAGAGCCATGTTGAGCGGTTGACCGGCGGGCGTCTCCGCAGCCAGCGGCGGGGGAGCCGAAGCCGTTAGGCTTAGCTCGACCGCTACGTGGTGATGCGGAGGGTTGCTCGAAATGGCCGAAAATTGGGCGTACCTGGGTCAGATCGGTGTCTCCAGGATCCTGCTGACTTCACAGATGCAGTCGCACAGGTTTGATAGGTGTTACACCAGATTGCCGCGGTTCCAGTCGAAAATCGACGGAGCCGATGTGCAACGCCGCGTCGGTCTTGAGGAACAAAAACCTGCTTCAAGCGCCGCCGAGGTAGCGTTTAAGGTGGAAAGGGCATCGGCACCGTTCCCGCCAAGCGATGCAGCATTCGGTTGAGGCATACGCAGCAAAGCCAAGGCAAAGGCCCATGGTGCTAGCAAGCTTCTGTCGGAACGTTGCGGTGCAGACATGTGTAAGAATGGGGCGGAGGCTCTTTCATTAATAAGCACTGAATTAAAATGCTGTAACAGGCCTGCAAAGGTGGAAAAGCAAACTTTTCCCACAGCTGACGCAAACGTTTGTTTCATGGCCACGTCATGTGCTTGCCGCCTCCTCATGGCGTAACGTTCCTGTCGTTTTGAAATTTCAGGAGGTGAAAACAATAATGGCAAACAGAGTGCGCTACACTCGCGAAGCCCGCAAACAGGAACACAGAAAGCCACGCAAGAACGAAAGACCCTCTTGCCAGACGCAGGGGTTCATGTATAATGCATGGGATCCATTAATTTCTTCAAAGAGAGGAACGCCCGTTTTCACTCTCCAAGTTCCCTCAAACGGGTCCCCGCCGTGAACGCAAACGACCGCGAGCGTGCGGGTACGATAGGCAGCTGACTCGCGCACTCCCCGTTTAACCGTTTCAAATCCCTTTTCTGGCGTTCGGCAATTCGGGCCTTATTATTCACCCTCCGGACGACTGAACCAATCCAAGCTGCTGCCAAAGTCAAATCGCCGGAAGAACTGAACACAAACAGCGAGCAATGGTTGAATGGCGCGCGGGAGCAACGGCGAACAGGGTCTGCACCTGCTACGGTGCAGAAAACCCGAGAAAGATCAGCGCCAACGCGAAGCAGGAAGCAAGCAGAACTATATACATCTATATACAGCCATAGCGAGAAATTGGAAAACAAGAGTCCTCCCGTACAAAACGGAAAGCGAGATGGCCGCACAACCAAAGGCAGGGCAGAAACCAATGAGGCCGCAGGATCGCGGCTCAGTTAAACAAACGCCATCTCACGTAAAACAGCCGCCGAAACAAAGCACAGATACCGTCGCCCCTTCGGGTGTTCGTTTTCTTGGTTCCCCCCTGCCGGAGCCGCCGGCCTCTTCCGCGAGGGGGCGGC
Source organism: Amblyomma americanum (assembly GCF_052857255.1). Taxonomy (NCBI): domain Eukaryota; kingdom Metazoa; phylum Arthropoda; class Arachnida; order Ixodida; family Ixodidae; genus Amblyomma; species Amblyomma americanum. The sequence goes on from NC_135500.1 coordinate 47,565,912, forward strand.
ACCCGCTCCCTAATCACGCGGAATGAAAACACGGCGAGACTCCATCAAAAATTGATTGTCCCCGACCGGCGAGAGCACGCGCGGTCCGAGTTCACATGCGAACGAGCCGGGCCTGAACAGGGCGTGGGGAAAGACAAAGGACAGAGCGGGATAAAAAAAAAAGGGGGCGGGGGGAGGGGGGGGGAGCTGACACACACACGCAGCCACGCGAAGGGAGGAGGAAGAGAGAGAATGTCCTTCATGAAAAATGAGCGGGACTCGATTCGTAAAGGCGGCAGACGCCGGGCCGCGCATCGAGCGGCGCAGCGTAAGAAATCGCTGGGAAAAGAAAGGCAGGGTGGAATCGACGGAGCTGCGGGCAGTGTCTGAACACTGCGCCAACAACAGGAAATTGAGGAACGGGGAGGAAAGAGGTGCGCCCACGGCCGAGCGGGCCTGAATGAGCGGACCTGTCAGCATGAAAAAGTGCCCGTGGGAGGTCGACGCAGTGCCCACGTTCCGGGCAACTCGCTGAAGAGAGAAGGGCGTGACTGGACTAATGAACTTAATGTCGAATAAAAGCAATGAACTTCACAAGTGACCGACAATGCTCGCCTTTCGAGCACCGCGGACATGAAAGGGGGCAACCACAAAACATCACAAAGCCCTGGCTGCTTTGTGTGGCGGTTGATCACGTAAACACCACACAGAGCATCGCTCCTCGCTGCCACGCAAATGTGCCGAAGATACGCATATACCAACGGAGGACACACTGAGCAAGACGTGCCGCACAAACACCTCCGACAGACAATACAGCTCGCTTCCCCGCCTCAGCACACAGAGCAAAAAAAAAAAAAGTTAGCTGCGGGCCTCTTCCAAAACCCTCAAGACGTCATCATCATCATCATCATGTCTGACTACGCCCACTGCAGGACAAAGGCCTCTGCCATATCTGTTTAATTAACCACATGCTGTGCCAGCTACGGGCACCCTATCCCAATCCACCTCACTTTCTATCGTCCCCTTCCCTTCGAATCCATTCTGTTGCCCTCAAGAACCACCGCTTCCGCATTGCATACATTGCCCATGGCCATTTTTTCTTCTTGAATCCGACTGTACTCCATTTCACTCATCGGGTGCAACGCCACCTAAGCTAGCGGTCTTGTCCGCGCTGTCTACATCCGTGATAAAAAAAAAATAATGCGTTTATTGAGGTGAGCAAAAATAATAAATGCTTTGCCTGTAGGCTTATTAACTGATACATTTGTCGGGAGCATCATGAAATGCGCTCTTATGGCTGACGACGCGCGACCGCTTTCTCGTGCCTTATACCACTTGGCCAAAGAAACAAGCGAGAAGTGACATGCCTCCGCGTATCCGTCTTCATGCGGACTATACATTTCCGTACTTTTTCACTGCGTTGCACTTGATGTATGAAACGGAGTGTAGGAAGTCATTAAAGCGCGCGAACAACAGGAAATTCGGGAATGAGAAGACGGCCGCTGAAGGAGGTGCACCCACGGTCTAACGGGCCTGAATAAATCGAAGGGGACTATGCGTTCTACTTTCTCTCACCTGCGGCGAGGGGGAGCTGTTGCATAGAGAGCTGTTGCTTCGACGCGTTAACGTAGCGGAAAACCAGGAATGATGGATAAATTTTATTTGAAGTCCATTTAAATCGGCATGGTGGCGAGCGCCACCTTGTCTAGTGAATTAAAAGTGCCTGTTTTATTTGCTTCGCATTCTTTTCAGCCTTATCTGCGGCGTCTGCAGGATGTGCAAACGACGTAATGACGCGCTCACAATATTGCGGGACGCAGGAACGCGTGACAAAACAACGTCCCGCGCCACCTAAAAGCGCACGCTCACTGTTTCGACCCTCGCAGACGTGAGTGTACCGTCCATCCATCTTATTAAGCGCACCGTTTTTAGATCAGAACCGGCGCCAGATGCCGCTTCGACGCCCAAGCCGCTGATGGGTGAAGCAGATCGCATCACCTTTCGGCGCAGCGACTCTTGCTAAAGGAGAGGGGGCGTGCAATTATGGTTTCTCTTTTTATCCTCGTGATCCTCGCTGCCATACGCCTGCACTTACCGACCGGGCACTGCGTTTCGGTGGAGGCGAAACGCCAAGGCGCCCGTGTGCTGCGCGATGTCAGTGCACGTTAAAGATCCCCAGGTGGTCGAAATTATTCCGAAACCCTCCACTACGGTACCTCTTCCTTCCTTTCTTCTTTCACTCCCTTCTCTATACCTTCTCTTACGGCGCGGTTCGGGTGTCCACTGAGTTATATGAGCCAGTTACTGCGCAATTTGGTTTCCTCAAAAACCAAACCGGACAGCCTGGTGCGAACTTATCACTTTTCTTTCGTTCGCATCTGACGTTCGTGGTGGAACAGATGTTTAATATTCGAACTGCGTGTATTATGACTGCAGTATAGTGTGAGAGCTTACCTTCCTGGTCCCAGAATATCGGCCGCAGGGAGAAAAATGAACACACCTGGAATTTTCTCACCGCTTAGAGCTGTACTTTTTAATTTTTAATTGGTTTTTGGGGAAAGGAAAATGACGTAGTATCTGCCTCATATATATCGTTGGACACCTGAACCGCGCCGTAAGGGAAGGAATAAAGGAGGGAGTGAAAGAAGAAAGGAATAAAGAGGTGCCGTAGTGGAGGGCTCCGGAATAATTTCGACCACCTGGGGATCTTTAACGTGGACCGACATCGCACAGCACACGGGCGCCTAAGCGTTTTGCCTCCATCAAAACGCTGCCGCCGCGGTCCGGTTCGAACCCGGGAACTCCGGATCAGCAGCCGAGCGCCCTAACCACTGAGCCACCGCGGCGGGTGAACTAAATCTACAATTGAACGCGGACGCGCGTACGACTCGATCTAATTACTGCCCCCTTAAATATATTTATCTCTGCTCACAGTCTGCATGTGAGTTTGCTCGGAGGCCGGTTTAGGTGTTCTTAGGTGCCCTGGAGCACAGGTGCCGTAAAGGTAGTCAGCTGAAGTATACAAAATCCTGTCATTAGAAATTTCATCACTGTCCCAAGCATAAGCCAGCATACGCGTTAGGGAATGAAGACTATGAACGCGGCCGACTGCACATGATGACTTTATTATAAAAAAGACTTCAGCAAGGGTGCGGCACAGGTAGCAATATATTACCGCTGCGAACATTAGCAGCTCTTTCTCGCAGTACTGCCAGCGCTGAATTATGTCGGTGCGTGGTATTTGTGTTATTCTGTGTCGTTTGCTTTTCCGGTGCAGGAACTTGCGTACGTGCTTTCCTCCCACAAGCTGGAAAAACCATTGGAAAATCTCAGCCACGAAGGTCCTCATGTTCAAGTAGCTTCGTCGGATCTTCTGCCGATCCGACAACGAGAGCAGTGAGGCCTGCTTTACTGCGCTTGTCTTTAAGAAGAGAGATGCAGGGACTGGCAGTGCGCAAGCAGCGGTAAAAAAATTCACAGACAACGATCACTTGAAGATGGAAATTTCAGCGGCAGTTATTGCAGTTCTCCATTCTGATGATTATGGTACATGTGCCGTCTTAATTACCATCGACAGACAAACAGCCTTTATGACTGGAGTTTTCATGATCCCAAGCCTATGTGAAATGGAGTACCCAAACGGTTTGAGTTCGAACTGCTGCTGAAACACACGCGTCTGTAGGCGCCATTATGAGTCGCTTGGCGTCTTCGCCTGGGAGCTTCTGCGTCTCAGTCAGGAAACTCAGGACTGTGTCGCTGCTTGTGTTTCGCCTAGATTTAACTGCCAGAGTCAGGGTTTTGTGTTTGCTGAGTTTCATTAAGCTTCGTGTATCGTACCTGGCTACCTTGACGAAGTCGGCGCTTAAGGTTTTGATCGTGTCCACGAAGGCACTGTCAATGATCGCTTGAACACGTTGATGATCTACAAGCCCAGATTTAACACAAGTATAGCGGGTTTTTGTACACACGACAAGATCACAAGCCCCTGCCACGTGTAAACCTGGGCGTTATTTGTCGTTTTTGCGTATTTTTTTATGCCACGCACCACCGCCCGCCCAGCGAGGCGCTTTTTCTTGTTTTACTCTGGCGATAGCTACACTACGCCACCTCTTCGACCCTTCAGCGTGGCACCACTTGAGCTCCGTTAAAGTGTACTGCCACGTGGCGGCGCCGTTGGTCACGTGGGTTCGTCACGTGGTGCGGAGCAGCTGCTGCTGCCGGCGGCGCGGCGCACAACAGCTGTGCGCATGCGCCGTGCCAAATGGGACGAAGATGAAGAAGGAACGCCCAGCGAAACGCAGCGGCGAAAGACTGACTTTGCAATTCGACTGAGCGAGTTCCGCTCGGCAAGATGTGGCTATCGCGTCACTCCGGGTTTAACCAGACCTAAACCACAGCCATTTTTTTTTCTATTCGAGGACTACGAGCCTCATACACGCGCAGGCGAAGACACTATTGTTCTCTGCATTTCAGTCGACAATCCGGCGCCGGGTAAAACTGCCTTGCAAACCCCACATGACACACAACAGCGGACCGCGGCTCAGGAGGCCTAAAATGGCAGCACGGCCGGAACATGTGCACAATGTGAGCTAGGCCTCTGCATACGGCCCATAGCCAATGCGCACCTGTTGATTCCGCGGTCCGCATGAGCTTCACCGCCTAGGCAACGAACTTTGGAGGAATACTGGCATATATGATCAGGGGAGACATGTTCTGGAAATTTAGCGCAGTTTACTTGGCGCTGAAAACGATAGCGACCGTGGTTAAACCAGGTGCTCGGCGGCAATCCCGTGGCGAGTAACACTTTCGGGTTGCTTCTCCGCATGACTCACGAGCATGCTGGTCACAACGGCGCCCCTGCCTGGCTTCACCGCATGACAGCAATGTCTTGTGCTGGAGCACGGGTACCTTCCACCAAAGCATATCACTGCTCTTCTCAGTGATTTCGTTTTGCCCTTTTGTTTTCCGCCGCCGTCACTCAACTACGCCTTGAGAAACAGCGGGACGTCGATGCCGTGAAATACACGAGAGAGCCGCACCGCCAGACGGTCAAGCAACGCGTCGCGACCACGCCGCAAGGACGGAAGCTGAACCTGACAGGGCGCCCGACGAGCATGACCCGCCGGCATCGAAGGGCAATTCCCAGGCAGATCTCACAACAAGGCACTCAGGAGCGTGCACACGGCACGTTCAGCAGGGCATGCATACGTTCGAATTTCGACAAAGAGGGTCGCGCAGGCGTCAAAATTTTTCCTTGCATACGCCGAGGAATCTTAGGGAAAAGCGCTTCATGCCGTCTTTCCATTTGGTGGGGGAGACTCTTATGCATGTTTTGCGTGCTGCTGCACACAGCAGTTATGCGCGGTAATTTCATTTTGCCGCATCAGATCGTTTCCAACTGTTGTACTCTTATGAATCGATACATGCAAATGGCCAGTAAGGTGCACTTGGGATTCGTTGTATCTCTTATCAGGACCCATCTCCTTCGTCAGAACGCGATATTAAATAAATGATCAAGCTTGAATGTGGAATAGCTATTGCTTATATTTACATCCATTGAGAATAAAGCTGAGTACGGTTCCTGTATAGGCAGACGCGCTTACCTGCAAGGCAAAAAGCATATTTCTGCACACCTCCCTTTCACGGCGGCAAAAATGGCGCTGCTGTTCTACGCTTGGGGCTCGCGTGCGCGTCGTCTGCTACTTGTCGCGCTGGCGCCTCACTCTAGCCAACCTCGAAACGTTGCTTACCGTGTCGACGACGGCCGAGGCAGACACTGATTCTTTGGCAATAAAACGGTAAACGTACGAGACAAGTGGTCCATTTTCTTCGCCTGCTTCCGTCAGCTGTTGTGCAGCGCAACGTAACCGGCCCCACGCTTTATGCAAAACACACATCTTTGTGGAAGCTGTAAAGGCGGCTTGAAACAGGCAAGGAAGAGACTCTCCTTACTTAGTGGTGCTGCCAAGAAGGTGAAACAACACACCGTTGTCTATAATGCCACTTAGAAGAGCAGATCATCGATCGGGGCTACACTTTGTCATTGAGGATCGTGTTCTTCGCCTGTGCAAATCATTTTCTACGTAGCCAGCGACGCAGCGCAACAGTTTGTGGCCAAGGCCGGATAGGTGTATGGTTTTTGGGGGTTTAACGTCCCAAAGCGACTCAGGCTATGAGGGACGCCTTAGTAAAGGGCTCTTGAAATTTCGACCACCTGGGGTTCTTTAACGTGCACTGACATCGCAGAGCACACGGGCCTCTAGAACTTCGCCTCCATCGAAATTCGACCGCCGCGGCCGGGATCGAACCCGGAGCTTTCGGGCCGGCAGCCGAGCGCCATAACCACTCAGCCACCGCGGCGGCCTCCAAGGCCGGATAGGTGTAGTGCCCTGATGTTTTTCTCCTACCACAAGAACGTCCCGTTTTACTGTGGCCGCTGGTTGCCTACGTGAGAACGGGAAACCTCCCATTCTCACCTGATGCTTTGGAGAGTGAACACAGAAGGCTCTCTGACTTGGCCTCTTTTAGCAGCTCAAGCCTGCGTCTTTGAACCGGCTCACAAGCCGGTCCTCAAACTTCAATCCACTACGAGCCTGCATTTTATCTGTGGTCAAGTCCTTCGTTAAAATAAACAAAAAACAGTGTGAGGAGAGACAGGAAAGCATGCCGCTAAGATGCGTGGTTGAATACATCGACATGTTTTCTTATTTCACTATGAATTCTGCATGGGTCAGGACACCCGCACTGTCGAGGGCTCCCGGAAAAGTATCTCCGCCAGGTAGCTAGGCGTATAAGTGACGGTAACTACGCATTTTAACCCACATAAAAAGAACACTCACCACGGCGGCGCCACCCAACCGAGACCGTACAGATGATTCGCATAAAACTCTGCTATTATCATCACCAGCAGCAGCTTGACTACGCCCACTGCAGAAAAGAAGACTGTCCCATATTTCCACAAAAAATTAACGCAGTTCTGTGACAGCTGCTGCCCCTTTACACTTCCTAACCTCAAACGTTACGCTTGCCTTCCTTTGGAATCCAGTCCGTTAAGGCTGCTGCACATGCAAGCGACTGAGCGAATCGGGTGACTGAGCGGCGCGGCGAAATATTTCCAACTTGTTGGAACCTCGTCGCTCCAGCTGCTCGAGCCGCCGCGGTCGCTCTAAACAGCTGATGAAATTGCGAGCACTTTCCCTTGCATCGAATTTTGCAAGCTAATTTCTATATTTACCGGTCTTCTTTATTTCGACTAGGATGTCATTAGCCCACGTTTTTTTTCCATGACCCATTCTGCCCTCTTCCTGTCCCTTAATGTTACACTGTCATTTTCCTTTCCATAGTTCGCTGCGTTGTCCGTAACTTCAGTTGAACCCTTTTCGTCAGCCTTCACGTTCCTGCCTCTTAGGTAGGTGCCGGTAAGACGCAGCTGTTATATACTTTTCTCTTGAGGAATACTGTTAAACTGCCATTCACGATCCGAGAGTACTTGGCATGTGCTCTCCACCCCAATCTGTTTTTTTTTTAGTTATTTCGCTCTCGTGATCCGGTACTCCGGTCACTACCTGCGCTGAGTAGAAGTATTCCGTTACCGCTTACAGCACAAGCCTAGCTGTCGTAAACTGCTGCTCCCTCAAGAGAATGTCGAACATTACTTTTCTGCATTCTAATACTTATACCTACCGGCCTTCTTTGCTTGTCCAAGTCATTGATGAACATATCAGTACACCTCCTGAGTGACTCAACAAGGCAATGCCAGGAGCAAATCGCACATGACTGAGGTAGTCTCCGTTCACTCTTATACCAAACTGTTCCCAACCCAAGGCTCCGAAAACCTCCTGTAAACAGGCGGTGAATAGCATTGGCGAGATTGCGTCTCCTTGCCTGACGCCCTTCCTTATTGGGATTTTATTGCTGACTTTATGGAGGACTATGGTAGCTCTGCAATTGCTACATATGTCTTCCAGTATTGTTACATGAGGCTCATCTGTATCCTGATCCCTCAATGCCTGCATGGCTGCTGGGGCTTCGACTGAGTCACATGCTTTCTCATAATTTATGAAGGTTACATCGAACTATGAAGGGATGTAACCCATTGTGTTGCCAGCTCTGCGTCTCTACCCCTCGACCTAGCGTTCAACGGCAGCGTCGAGCCGCCGCTTTGGGGGACAGGGTGATTCCCGGTGCTACTGGGCGAACGACGACAGCCATGCCGCTCGCGCACAGCCTCATCGAGGAATGAGGGAGAGAGAGAGAGAGCGACTATGAAGCCATACAAGGCGCGCTCAACAGTGATGATTGTATTTGCTTTAACCTTTTTCAGAAACGCATTACGTTTGTCTCTCGGGAAAAATCTGAGAATCGTCTAAGATCACAATACACTATAAAAATAACATGCACGCTACAGTGTCCTTCAGTAAAACATTCTAACGCGTGCGAGAAGAAAAAGTTAAGGCATCAGACAGCCCTTCCCGAGCGCACCATAGAGAAGTTCGCAAAGTAGATGTTTATTCATTGTTTCTGAAAAGCACCCCTTATCTCTAGGCACGAAACAGCCCTACCATTCTGTCCAACAAGAGATCTAAAATGCAGCTGGCATCATTGGTTTCGTGCAACCAACTCAAGACTTTTCCAAAAAGATTTGAGGGCGCACTCATGCCCCGCCTTCAGGGTATGACTCGATAGCGCTAATGTGCGGTTACTAATGTGATAGCCCACGTTAATGTGGTAACCCATATATGCGGAACTGGTCATTCTCAATTTTACATTCATTGATCCCTGGGAATCCTCGTACCAGTCCAGGAGCGGTAGTGCATCGGTTAAGAGATGCGCTACTGCACTGTGATGCTCCCACCGGAGGGGCTTGTGCGACCCAGGTTGCTCTTCGCGAGCGACGAATCATTCATTTAACTGCCATCTGCGATCAGTGTTCAGTTCACTCACAATCCGGTGGGTAGGCTGTGATGATGCCACAAGGTCACGTGACGTAGGTCGCCAACCTAGGTCGCTTCTCCGGGGATTTTCGGCTCACAACGCCGACGACGACGTCGGATTTTCTGCAGGACGGGAGCCTTACAAGGCTGTGGTGTTAAAATTTTGACAAGTGGCGTGCACAATCGGAGACGCTGCGCCGCAAAGGGCTATGCAAACTTCTTTCTTGCCATCACTTGAAAGGAGTGCGTTCAAATTTATTATCCGTTATTGATCGTTCCTTCGCCTCCCCAATGCCCGTTACGTGTGCGGACGGTAGCGTGTCGGCGGGGCAGCACCACACCCGGCCTCAGATCTCGTCCCCAACTCTTATCGCCCCAAGCGGGCCCCGTGGACCGCTCCGCCTTTAACGGCCAGTCCCCTCGACGCCCACATCCCGTAGATCGTGGGGACACGCACGTGACCCAACGCCGCCCTCACACGACGCCCACCAAACGAGCGAATAGCAAGCGCTGCCTTGAACTGAAAAGTAGCCGCTCTCTCGGCGGCTCTGGAACCTGTGCTTTGGCGTTACACAGCTTTCGCTCTCTTCTACCGCACAATCCCCCTGACACATGGGACGAAGAGGATCTGCTCTGGCCCTGTCGCCGTTCCTTCGGCAGCGAGGCACGTGTGCCGTCTTTGCCAAAAGTAATCATCGTTATTTATGGCGCCGCTGCGGTCACTGGGTGGTTATGGCGCTCGGCTGCTGGCCTGAAAGACGCCGGTTCGATGCCGGCCGCGGTGGTCGAATTTTGATAGAGGCGAAATTCTAGAAGCCCGTGTACTGTGGGATGCCAGTGGACGTTAAAGAACTCCAGGCGGTCGAAATTCCCGGAGCCCTTCACTACGGCGTCCCTCATAGCCTGAGTCGCCTTGAGACGTTAAACCACCACAAACAAAACCGTTACTTATGTCATGCAGCCTACAGGCTGTATGGTTTGCTTCATAGTCGTATAGTGGAGCAATTCTGTAAGTTGAAAAGAATCCTTGACCCCACCTTCAACGGATTTTCATGCTTAGGACAGCCATGCGGGCTTCAGTAAAAGACGATACGTATTTAGTATTTGGTTTGAACCTCCTTTACAACAGTTGATGCCGTGATGAGAATGAAGGACTCCGTGATTACTTGTTTTAAGTCAATGGTGTGGAGCGGCCTCAGGGATTCGCATTTAGAAGTACTCAACGTCCCCGCACGGGTATCGCCGCCATGGGTCATTTTTCCGAGCGAACTGCAGTTATCTCGTAAAAACAAGCTGTTCCGGCGATACGGGTCTTTCATTTTCTGGCCAAGACCTCTTTTGCCATTACAACGCGGACACCAATCTATGCCTTAAGCGCCTGCTAAAACTGCGCACTTACGATCAACCTGTTCAAAGTTGGCCTCACAAGAAGGAAATCTTTGTTCTGTTAACTGCGCTCTGCGTCCCGAATCGCAACCACCCTGCACTGTATTAACCGCGAACATGCAATAGACCCTCTAGAAAATTCAGCACCATCAGGCAAGCGCGGCGAGAACTACACTGTGTCCGTCATTATTTGATCGTACGCTAGCCGAACTGACAGGTTTTACAGCGCACGCTGTTCGATGCTAGCGCCTCCAAGGATTTTTTTTTTTTGCACGGCTGCGTGCTGGCGTGCTCCCCAGTGAATTCCGCGTCAGGGCACAGTCGTGATGCTTCATTGGCTGTGCCTTTCTGCAACCAGCGGAGCCTGAAAGACGCGCACGATAACAAGATGCTTCTGCAAATGTACTAAAGCCGGCTCATTCGGAGGGGGTGAAATCACAGTACGCATTTCAACACTTGCTGCACTGTTACATAATGAGCAAAGCGGATTGGAATGCACTCCGTGTTTTGGACGCGATTCTCACTGTTCGCACACACAGCGGGCTGCACAAACGAACCGGGAAACTGCCGCCGAAAGCGATATACATCTTGTTAACGAATAGAAACAGGTTGCGATGCACTCGCAAGTACTGTATCCGAAGGATGACGAGGCAGCGCGGACTGTGGACGCATTTCAGTGAGAGTCGCCACGAGCACGCGCATAAAAGTTCGTCCTGACGGGCTGCGCACACGTAGCGAAAGCGCCAACCACAGCGCAGTGCCTCGGCCATTGTAGACGCTCGTCTGCCGTCTCCTTCACCCTGCACGCACTGAATGAGCAGGCGCTGCCGGTGCCGCTTTGACGCGTGCGTGCCCAAAGAATGGTGGGCGACACCGGTCGGAGCCAGTTTAAATGCGACAGCATTAGAACCGTCGTCGCAGCAAAACCCGCTGGATGGCCAGAAATTCACAAATTTTTTAGACAGTGACGACATCAGAGGTGTCACGTGACCACCTAGGACCAATCAGAGCAAGCCGCCAAACTTGAAAGTCCACCACCAGAGGAGCTGGGAGGCTGCGACAGTATCGACATCGCTACCGAAGAGGGCAAATGTGTAGCAACGGGAGTACAAGTGTCGGGGTGGCTCATGACGTAATAAATAAATAAAGCACAATATCAACGCGAGCGGGATTCAAGCCCGCGGCGGTGCGAACAGAGCAGCTTCGCTGGCCACTGCATTAGACCCCTATGCCAGCGCCGCTTTTATTTTTTATTGCCAAGAAAATGATACAATATGCACACAAGAACTGCCAGCCAAGCTGTGACTGACGTGGAAAGGATAAAATTCTCTGTCTTTCAATGTCCAGGGAGCCAGTCAGATGCCTGATCCCCAAGTGTAATTATTTCAGTATAACTTGTAATTGCTTCTTTAAAATGCCCTCCAACTGGCCGCGCGTCTAGATATATGTGTGACGCAACGCCTTCCTGCTCCTCCACATGCTATGCAATCCCAACGCCATGACAAGATCGTAAGGCATGCCAACATCGTTTTCACTCTGGAGGTATCTAATGCCGTCGGGGTGAAGCGGAAAATCCTTCGTAAGAGTCCCTCGGAGGACATGCCAGAGAAAAACCGCGTCCCAGCAGTCAAAGAAAACGATGGTCAATCTTTTCGTCATTTTTACACAGAAAGCAGCGGACGCCCTCCGGCATAAATAATTACTTCTCCTGCAGCCACGTTTTAACGGCCAAAGATTGTTTACATGGCGGCACTATGCCATCGCCGCAGCCGAACATCCGTCTGTCCTAATTGCGACCACGGACTGGCACACATCCTCTGGGGATGCGAGGGTAACCCGCCCCCACAAACATTACTGCCTGCTCCCTCCGCAGAGGGTTGGATCCAACTCCTTGAAAGACTAGCCAAGAAGACACAACTGGCACTCATCTCGTGGTCTCAATACGTCGCCCCCACGTGGGGGCCACACTCGGCCCACCTGCTCTAACTCCCAACCCTCAAGTGGCTAATAAAGTTGCTCTCTCTCTCTCTCTCTATCCGGCGTGTTCAAATGCCAGTTCCGCGATCCTCCTCTTCCCGCCGCCGGATTTGGAAGCGTCATGGCTGGCCCTGACGACATCCCCACCACTGCAATCGCATCCGTGGTTCCCTGTGTAGCCGCCTTTGTAACGTCGTCATTTTAAATTACAAATTAAACTTCCTCGCTAATTCGGAGATTACATGGACGGACACTCAGAATGAACAGCAAACAATACTTTTTGTAACTCGTTCAGACAACATCTTCCGCATGTATATGGATCCTAGAGGCAAGCCCAGAGGCTTTGCAAGCCTGCTGCTCTATGGGAAATCCCTGAAAATTATGGTGTTTGTTGTTTTGGCAACACTGGGCAGCGGCGGCCATATTTCTTCCAAGCTCGGTGGCACGGGGAAAAGAAACGCGGTGACTCTAGAATGAACCGCTATCGCACTGGCCACTTAAGGTGAGTTAAGCGGCCCCGTAGCTTTCGACGACGACGCAGCCGCCTCTTAGGTATTTCGATAGCTCCGGAAAACAGGGAATTTCAAGGTGGTGTGCGTGAAAATTTTATTCACCCAAAATGAAAATTTGCTTTGTTGGAACGCATCAAAGCGTAGGTAGCAGAGCTCTTTTTTATCACATAAAGAAAAAAAGATATTTGATCGACGGATTTCTGCAGACCCATAGGAGAAAAATTCGCAAAAATAATGCATATACTAGGTGGATAAAGAGGAGAATAAAAAATCTAGAGTATTCGTGTCACGACTAAACATAAGAGAAAAGCGTGTTCAAAATTACAGAACTCTTCATGCTAAACTTTCCGATAAGTAAAAAAATGACAAATTGCTCCCGCGCAGCGCTTTGGGCGCAGTGGAGTGCCACGGACGACCCAGAGCCGCATATAATACAGAACGTGATCCGCCCAGTAGCCACAGCAGAAAGGCTCGAATATCCTCGGCAACGGCGCGAACGAGCATTCACAGACGGGCACCTGTCGGCAGTCCGGGCATCTCTGAAATCAGACTAGTGGACGTCAGCTTGGCACACAAAGCCTGCATTAAGTGTCGACGTTGCTTGAGCAGGGTCAGTGCGAAACGCAGGCGCCGTGGTCGCCCCGCGTCGACATGCATCGCGGGAATAATCGCTCATAAGGCTTGCAAAGAAGCCCGGTCCGAAAGTGAAGTACAGTTCGAATGTAACATAGTGGGCAGAGGCACAGCGCGCAGAATGGGCCATTTCGCGCCATCGCTCAAATTGAACGATTTGATTAGGAAAGAGTTAAGCTGCAAGAATGAATTCCTTCGGTGGTATATTTTCTTTCGGGACATCCTGTACAGGACGCTGAGGAAATGCGCTATCCGAGGGGGGCCAATAGCTACATCCGAATACCATCTTGAAACGATACGGGGGTGTACAGAAAGTGCGAAGAGTTGGTAAGCGTTCATGAGAAAAGCGACGCGAAGGGAAAGACGACGGATGTCACAAACGCCATAGGAGAGGCGCTTAGAGGTTATTACAGTTTAACCCCGTTAAAACGAAGTCGAATGGGCCCCGTGATCCCTTCGTTATAGACGCTCATGCGTTACAGACATACGCGACCTAGGCCGCAACTGTCGCATGCCAATAAGCTTATGTGCTTCCGTGTCGAGCGAGAACAACCTAAAAGAGTTGAGCATATCGCAGACGTGTGCTGACGCGGCCTTCAACACGCGCACCGAGCGCCCCCTAGGCCAGCCGAATGCAGGCATTCTATAGCCGAACATATCAGAATCGCCAGCTCGCGCCCGTGTTTTCGCGGCCCAAGCAGCGCCTACAGAACAGGCCATGGAAGAATACTGCCGTAGATGACACGAAGTACATTTGTTTATCACGGGGCTAAGTCCAAGTTCTTCGATATCTGCAGCTTGTTCGCGACCGGCACAACAGCTCTGATTAGGGCCCACATCTGGCCACCACAAATTGACTTGCGTTTTCGACTGCCGTAGCGGCAACTAATCTGGACCTCGCCTTTTAAATACGAGTTAGCTTACACGGGAGTAAAAACAGAGTGAGCTGTCATCTAGCACATTCTCAAGGGCAAGGTGTGCTACCGAAGCCCTGGGGTGCATTTTCATCCCTAAACGGATTGCTTACCGGTGACAACGGAAACATATTCCCTCTTGAACACATGGTAGGCTTTAGCGGACATGAAGGTTTTAACCAAAGTTTCATTCTGCTCTAATTCCTAACCTCAAGGCCTCCCATGTCGAGCTTAAAAGCGTCCTCCCATTGACAACTGCATAAAGTTACTAAGCTTCGCAGCGGCAATGTGCAGTCGTTGCCAAGAATAAGCATTCCGCATACTTTGCTATCGAATTTACTCCGGGACTTTGGGCAGCATATGCTTCATCTGAAAGGGGGTGCGCGTGAGAACAGCTGAGTCCTTTTTAACTTCGATACAGAGTGCGGCAACCCGGCACGACATGGTTCCGCGGGCCGAGTAACCGAGTTTCGGCGAGGATGGGTGCGCCAGCGTGAGAATTTTGTCGCACCGAAGCCGACGAATCGTCCCGAGAAACGCAGCATGCGGGACCCGCTAGAAGCGGGATATGATTGCTGCACGCTTTGACCGGTGCTCAACACAGCGGGATATGCGCGGTAATTTCGGTTTACCGCCTCGAATGAGTACGGAAGAGCTGAGCACCGTTACAAATCGATATACTCTGTACGAAATGGCCCATGGGATTCGAGTGAGGTTCGTTGTATTCCCTTGCAGGAAAATTTTACTTGGAAAAAAGGAGACATCAAACACGTGGGCTTTTATAGAAGCTTCCAACGGGGATAGCCATACTTTCACTCTATCAATTATTTCGCTATAAACCGTTTCGTTATAGCGATCGGTTTCACTGTACATAGATAAGAGCCCGCCGTGCTAGGAATCCCCATTAAAGGGGCTCTGAAATGGGCTCCAATAAAGCTCCAGTATGGCTGGGATGTTAAAGCACACCTCTTAACGAATCCTGTCCAGCAAGAAATCTTGAAATGTGTTTTCTAGAAGCTGAGTCATCTGTAGTAAAAATTCTAATTTTAGCGTTTTCGCGCTTTTCCATCTTCTCTCGTCACTTTCTGCACGCTGGAAGGTCGGCGCTCCTCCGCCGACACCTCCTCCGGGGGAGAGCTTCCTGATCCGCCGGAGCTACGCGGCTTATTGGCCGTGGCCTCGGTAGCTGCCTGACGTCTGAAAGAATCTAACCAGTAGCCACCTCTATACGTAGATGCGAGCGACGGAGGAGGGTGCGAGCATGAAAAAGTCGCCGGGAAGGGCTCGCCAACTTTCGGACGTATTGTGGGTTCTCCGCTGCGTGTAGAAGTGTATTATTTGGCTCAGGGTTTCATGACAACGCAATGCAGTGATTGAGCGAGTTGATGTGCTTTCCTCGGAAGGTGTCTCAGAGCCCCTTTAATCAACACAAAATTTTGGGCACGTTGCTTTAAGAGCCTGTTTTTATCCGTCGTTTTCCTTTCGTGCTACTTGCCATCGCTGTACGGGTGCTGTGTCTCTAAAACACTTTACCAAGTCTTCACGTCCACCAGGGTGTGAGCCTGGACCACTCCACTCCCATTCCCCGTTGCTCTCGAACTATATGCAGTTTCCTACGCGTCTCCTGGTGCGTCACTCAAGGAAGCGGACCTAATGTGGGAACAGAATGTGAGAATGCGACATACGGCAACACCAGTGAAGTTCCCACTAGATGTGCGTAGTGATTATTATCATGGGAGGGGATGGGGGATGACGGAGCAATTGCCTCCACTAAGAGCCCAATGGATCCGCGAAGCTTGCAAGGGCACGCGCCCTACACCAGCGGCAGAGGGGAGTGAAAGCCGGTACTCACATTGTGGCGGCGCATGGCTCAGTCTGAGAAAGACGGCAGGCGTACTGCGACCAGCCTCTCTGGTGCAGGTTTCCTCGCAGGCAGCCGAAGATGACTCACCAGACGGGCGTTGTTTGCGACACGCGCACCAAGTCGTCCTTTGACGCTCGGCGCGATTCCTGATAGTCACGTGAGGGCCGCGCACCAATTTTTTAGTCACTGAGTGTTCCCTCCTGGCTGCCCTGCAGAGGCGTCCCCGCAGAAACGGCACCAAGGTGAACCGGATGCTCCAGCAGAGGCCGAAGCTTCCCGCGTGTTAACCAAACGAGGCGCGAGCAGAAAGGGAGCGGGGCTTCAACTGTTCAGGGCCTTTGAGTTAGAATCGGAAGATCGCGCGCCAGCTGAGCGCTAAAGCACCGGGAAGTGCGCCGCTCAGTAACCACCGCCGATACCCAAACCTTTGGCGCCAAAGAGGTGTTCACCCATGATGCGAAGAAATAGCCTTCATCTCGTACGTCTTCAGGAAACCGAGCAAGGAGAGCAATCGATTCAATGCTGCATCACATCGAAACCAGGCTAAGCCGCAATTAACATCCCACCTGCGCCGGCATACGTACACAGCGCCCAGTTTATCGGGAAAATGCGCAAGGACGAACGCTACCGGCGTTCCAAGCACAGTTAGCCCATTCCGGCGCCGAGCGCAAGAAAAAAGAAACAAAAGCCGTGAAAGCCCGACCAGGAATGCATGCAATTGGATCGAAACAGAGCCGAAAGAGTGTGTGCTAAAAACTGTGCCCAAGTTACGAATTAGTACGCATCAAGCACGCAGTTTGTACATGCGAAATGCCTCGCAGATTGACCGGAAGTGACGTAATTTCAGGGGCCGGTGAAGTCAAACGCAGAAACCTGAAAAAACGGACCTCACTAAATATCTTCGAAGAGACATCACCCCGACCACTGCGGTGGGCTGTCTATAAGCACCCGGGATGACAAGATCAAGCGTGAATGTGTTTAACACTGCAAGATTCACTCACTGTGGATACAACCCAGTGTGCTTCAAGCAAACAAGAAAGTCCGCACAGACGAAACATCAAAGATCCCACACCTTCCACTCCGTGCATAAAATGCAAAACAAAGGTTACTAAACAACCCAGAGATGTGCGCCGTAGGAAACGTAAGGCAAAAAAACTGAAACGTCACTGAACAAAGTGCAAGTGATATACGAATTGTCAGACGTCCCTCAATAGCACTCTCCGCGTAGAATCCCCCGGGTTCAGTGCAGCCTATACCAAGAAAATGTGCACAGTGCACGAATAGTGCAGAGGATTAACACTGCTATCCTGACAATAGTCTACAAGGAAAACACTCACTCAGGACGCGTGCATATTACCTCTCATGCACTAATCAGCGCATGCTGCAGAAGGGTGCCTGCTCTGGCAAACGAGCGCTCGCACAAGTAGCGCGCAACACTACGAGAAAATCCCGCGCCCTACCATGGGGACAGATAAAAAGCTGGGCAAACCGAGCTTCCAGAGGGAGAAATGCAGTGCGCGAAGCGACCACACACGCTCAACGTTGACACTTGCGGAACACAAACTGGCGTTTCACGCGCAGATCGGAAAGTCGCGGTGCACAGAGGGGGCAAAACACTGGCCGAGAAAGTATGCACGCACGCCGGCGAGAAAGTGCTCACACAAACCGGACGGCAGCCGCAATCCAAACACCAAACGAACTATGCCAAGATTCGCTGGCGACGGAAGAGAGGCAGCGCCGGTTGAGATGTTGTGACGGCCGAGCGGCGGCATTTCGTGCCGCGAGCATCACTATGGCTATGGAACGAGAGCGCGCTGCCGAATCGGAACAAGTCGCGTTCACCGAGCGGAATTATGTCTGCAGTGTGGAAAGCAGGCACGTGACGAATAACTGACAGCCTGCCACCTGCATGATGTGCCCTAAATGAACATACGCCTCTCTTGCGGAAGAAAACGAGACGTCCCGCGATAGAGTGACGGAATGTAATTTCTACGAATACACGCTTACGAGCTTTGCGCCAGGAACAAGACCAGAAGCTCAAAGTCACGCACGCAATCGGAGAACCCCAACGAGGGATGACACAATGGCGCTCAAAACAGAAATGAACCCGCCCACTGACATCACCGGAAGCAGGCCCTTGGAAGCGGGTGATGAAGGTGAGGTTTGGATACGATATGTCCCAAAACCGCAGACGCTTCAAGAGACGCAGCCAGCGGCGGCTGACGACGACAGCTCAGCCGCGCAAGATGCAACGCCGCACTGATGCATGCTGCACAAGCGACAGAGTCCTGCCAAGCAGCACAGTCCAGCGCCAAGAGTCGGCGTGCAGCCCACGTGATGCGCGGCGGCTTCGACGGGCCGGAGTGCTACGCCAATCGGAGCCCCGAGAGCTCGGTCGGTCCGGGAAGACTCCCGCGCCCAGTTTGGGCCGCACGACCGGGACGCCCGCGTGACTCGAAAATCGGGCGACTGGCGCGCCCCTGGCGGCTCCCGCGGAAAGTGCATGCAGAGAAAGGAAGCGCCCTCCCCAGATCCCGGGAGAGCCGTCGAAGCGATCAACGCGCAGGGGGCTCCCCATTCCTTCCTAACCTTGTTCGCGCTCACCCGGCAGCCAACGATCGCCGGCACGTTTGCGGCGGCAGTTGCCAGTCTGTATCTTTCTTTAAGCCGAGGAAAGAACGCTGCTCCGTCAGGCGGCGTCGGCAACGAGCGGAGTGCGCAAACGACCATCCGAGAGCACTTAACCTCAATCAATTAGGCGCCCCGTTTGGTTTGTTTGTTTGTTTGTTAGCACGCTCAACACGCTTCACCAGAGCCTGTCGGCAGCCGCGGGCGCGAATGGATAAGTAATAGGTGGCCGAGAGTTCGAGACGCGGCAGAAGCGAATGCCCGATGGCGCAGGCATGTACCCCTTTGCGAGAGAACATCCTCCGGGGCTGTGGCAACACACGGTCCGACGAGTGGCGCACATTGGCCCCTGACCACGACTGGCGCAAGACTAGACTCGTGATCTCGACTACGTTGCCACAATGAGCGCTACATTTTTCAACTTCTGCCATCACCTGGTGTCGAGAACAAAACAATCAAACTGCAATATGTCACCCGAATGCTAAGTTGAGGTGTTCCTGCAATGCACTTTCCCCGGGTTTAGTGAACGTGACGGTGCTGCGAAGAAGGATGAGAGTTTCGACAAGTAGACATGAAATGGAACAGTAAGAGCCAAGACAACGTGCCACCACGCAGAAGCATCGCTGTCCGTGAAGCGACTTCATTGAGCAGCCAGTCAGTCTGAGGCACGACTGCCCCCCACACAGAGAGGAGTCCCATCGTGCATGAATACTCAGAAGAGGGGGAAGCGTGTTGTCGCTTCAACTTACGGCGCAGACAGTTCTGCGTAAATTGTTCGAAGAAAAGAAACAACACACGGCTACGCATGGTGTCCAACAGCGCTTCGAAGGGATATCACAAGCCCGTGAACGGGACCAACTGTGACAAAGGCCCAAAAAGCCGCTAGCAGAACAGAGCAGCTTTGGCGGCGATAGCGATTTCGACTCGTCACGAAATTTTGGCCCTAAACACGCGCTACATTCGACGCCGCCTGCAAGGTTTACGCCCCGGTCGACTCGTAAAACTCCGCTTGAAACTTAATGGCACAGATAGTGCGCCTTGCGCAAGGCGCCATGAGCTCTACGCGAGTATGAGCTTAATCGCCGGCGCTCCCGTCGGGTTTCATCAGGCGGTTGACCCTCCTGCCCACACACGCACATCGGCGCCGCCAACGACCCGGAGAAAGGTGAACACGCGTTTCACATTCGACGAATACATTCGCTTTGTCTCAGTAAGTGTAAAAAGGCGACACTGGAAGCACATCAGAGCGGAACAGCAAAGTCAGAAAGCAAGACAATATTGCAGGATTACCGCATTTATTCTCATTAGAAAGAAAGATGCAGGTTACTCAAAGAGAGCAAAGGTTAACTAGGGCATGCGCCTAGCCTGACAAGGAAATTACAAGGACAGGAGTGTGCTTTTTTTTTTCGCATAATATACAAAGCTACATAACACCACGCCTGATTGACGCTGGGAAGCGCAGTCGCAGCGATAACGCCTCTCCTCATACCAGTTAGGCCCGTTTGACATGCATGCGATTTTCGCCTGCTACGCTGCGAATTCCGTCGTTCTGCGACTGGGTTCTGCGACATCGGTCTAGTCGCAAACGGCTTGCGATGGAGTCCCGTCCGGTTGGCATTCAGTCGCAGCGTCGGTGTGTTCGCTCTACCACGGACCAATGGGGAGCGCCGAGACGGCGTGGGGTCACGTGGGAGCTGTTGCCGCGGTGGAAGCAAAACTGTTTATTCTAATCAAAACATACGAAATAATGCCCTGCATATAAAAATAGGCTGGTCATAACATCGTCAACGCATTTCGTGTAGCGTTTCTGTCGCGTTTAATCATGGATCAAGCAGCCTTGTCTGTCCCTCTGACAGAGTTCACTGGGTACGCGTTGCATGTGAAAGCACTGGCCGAGAATCGCACTGCGGCGTCACCGACTAGGGCAACTGTTTTCGTTCTAGTCGCTGCAAGCGAAACGCGCCTTACGAGGCGGAAGCGACATGACGCGTCAGTACAGCAGCAGTTATGGAACTGCTACATCAAAATTAGCGCTTCCAGCTTGGGCACAAAGGCAAGTATTCCTCCACGACGCATTGAATCTCTCAACGAGAAATGCGAAACTGCCAGCCCTGCGACCACCGCTAGGCAGTTACAGGAAGTGAACATTTCTGTTACTCAACGATGACACAGCTCTGCTTCTGTTGAGCTCATAGCAGGCTAGCCCTCCAGTGTTAACGAGCCAAAACCAGAATTTGTGCGCCGTCATACATGAATTAAAAAGCTAGCAGGATGAAAGATCAGAGAATGTCTCCGGTCGCGTCCGACGCGCTGCCGCGCAGCATATTTGACGCCACTGCGTTAGCTGCCTGTGTGTGCACTGACGTCGAGCGTAACCAAAACGGTGGAGAAAAAAACGAAGCGGACTTCACGAGGGCCGCGATGCACGATGGAACTAGGCGCGGCGGCTGCTGTCAGCATAATAATAATAATAATTGGTTTTGGGGGAAAGGAAATGGCGTAGTATCTGTCTCATATATCGTTGGACACCTGAACCGCGCCGTAAGGGAAGGGATAAGGGAGGGAGTGAAAGAAGAAAGGAAGAATGAGGTGCCGTAGTGGAGGGCTCCGGAATAATTTCGACCACCTGGGGATCTTTAACGTGCACTGACATCGCACAGCACACGGGCGCCTTAGCGTTTTTCCTCCTTAAAACGCAGCCGCCGCGGTCGGGTTCGAACCCGGGAACTCCGGATCAGTAGTCGAGCGTCCTAACCACTGAGCCACCGCGGTGGGCAAAATGTGTTTAGCCGCATAATATAACAGACGGAAGGGCACAACAACAAAGAAGGGAAAACACGAAGATGTACTAACAACTGGGAGGTGAAGGTCCTTAAAGGCACTGAACAGACGTATCTATGCCTGTTCTATGCCTTTAAATACCCACATATTAAAGAAAGTTTCCAGTTTTTAGTACAACCACGCGTCTCATTTTTTTTCGTTTTTTTTCTGCCTTGTCGCGCCCTTCCCGCTGCTGCTGAGATTATGTCAGTGAACCAGCCAGCTCGGTTTCGGCCCCCTGTTAAGGCCGCAGTCAGGACACCTCAGAGATGGCGGCGTGCTCGTCAGCCATTCCCACTGGGCTTCTTCGACGGCCCCCAAAGAGCCGGAACATCCCACACGTGATTCACCACCCTTGCGAAAGCCGCAGCCCTGCGAACGGGCGCGCGGGAAACACCGACCTGTGGCTGCCAGCCAAACTGTACCTCAGAAATCTCGGACGCAAGCCAACACCGCTCTCTCCTGCCTGCGCCGATTTTTGGCATTTCGTGCATGAGCCCCACTCAGGGTCATTCGACGCTGGCTAAAATTAAAATCCATTTCCTCCACTAAACTCAGTTTCATCGAGTCTAAAAAAAAAAAAAACTTTGTACGGTCACTGAGAAAATCTTGTACGTCGTTAAGGCCGTCCTGCATGTCCGCATGTGTCTAAGTCGCATACGTTATTTCTTCAATCGACTACCCCACAGTGCTTGCTTGAAGCCGCATAATCGCTATTCCGAAAGAATAATATTTTATCTCTATAGCCGACCTTAAAAGTGAGTAAAAGGTTATTCGGATACCTCAGCCAAAGGCGAACATCGTAGTCCACGGCATCCGAAGAAGGAACTTCGAAGAAATTTCACAACGAATATTTACGTACTTAAGCAGAACACGGGCGCCATTAATGTCATCATAATCATCATCATCAGCCTGACTACGCCCACTGCCGGGCAAATGTCTCTCCAATGTCTCTCCAATTAACACTGTCCTTTGGCAGTTACGGCCACCATATCCGCGCAAACTTCTTAATTGCATCCGCCCACCTAACTTCATGCCGCCCCCTGCTACTCTTGCCGTCTCTTGAAATCCACTCCGGTACCATTAAGGACCAGCGGATATCTTGCCTTCGCATTACATGCCTTGCCCAAGCCCATTTCTTCCTCTTGATTTCAACTATAGGATATCGCTAACCAGCGTATGTTCCCTCACCCACTCTGCCCGCTTCCGGTCTCTTAAATTTACACCTGTAATTTTTCTTTCCATAGCTCGCTGCGTTATCCTTGAGCTGAACCCTTTTAGTTAGCCTCCACGTTTATGTTCCATAGGTAACTACTGGTAAGATACAGCTGTTGTAGAATTTCCTCTTGAGGGATATTCATAAACTGCAGTCGAGGGTTTGACGGCATACCGTCTGGTCGGCAATCATGGTGATGCAGAATGCTGGTCACTGGCCAACGTCAAAAGATTAAAAGACGTTTCGGGAGCAATACGGCTCCCTTGTTCACTGTGAAGCAATCGGCGCACGGATCCGTTCTTTTGTAGCACCCAGTAGTCTTTTTAATGATTTAGCATAGATAGGATATACAGTTCCGTCGTTCCTGTTTAATGTGTTAGACGATGTCTGTATGATAAGGAACTCAAGATTCTGCCGTGCTGACGTGTTCTTTTCTGTTGTCAATATCTTTACTTGATCCCAGTTAATCTCGTGGCCGGATTCTTGCACGTGCTCGGGGATGGCGTTAGATGCTGCTTTCTGGTTTCGGACGTCGTTCTGGTGCTCTCTCAGGCGTCTCCTGAAGTCCTTTGTTTCACCAATATATACTGATTATCAATCGGCGCAGCCAATCTCATACACAACACCTGGAAATCTTTCACGAGGAGCTTGTCCTTCACGTTCACCAGTTCTGTTCGCACCTTGCCAGCGGGTACGTGCGCAATGTTGACGCCATGCTTGCGACAAATACGTGCAAGAGCTTCGCTAATTCCCGCTACGTATGGGACAGCAGCTCGTTTTTCTTTTGGTTTTTCTGTGCTCTCGCGTTCTTCGGAGGCAGGCTGATTCGCTGGCATTCTTCTTTCAGTGTTCCTGATATATATATACACACACACACACACACACATATATATATATATATATATATATATATATATATATATATATATATATATATATATATATATATATATATATATATATATATATATATATATATGCGCGCGCAACGCCTCAGTGTATTCTAGACGTTATGGAGAGCGCGCAAGAGACGCAACAACGCCAGAACGAAGCGAGGGAGAGACAACGCGCTCAAGAGACGCCAGAAGAACGCGCCGCACAACTCGAGAAGCGCCGTAACGGAGATGCGGCTAGAAAATTTGTGCCACGTCCCGGAGTGACTCTTCAACTGCGGAAAAGACCGGTTTGAGTACTCGAGAGCGTCGGAATGAGCCGCTGCGTATACGACGTGCCGAGGAAACGAAGCTTTCGAAATTCAACTAGGGTTAACCAGAGCTAAACCACAGCCAATTTTTGACCTACCGTTCTGCTCTGCCTGTCTAATGCTTCGGTCATGCTTTGCAGTTTATCTCCTGAGTGACTTTGCGATTCGCTGGTGACAATGCCTTGCTGATTACTTAAGTTCCTTATCCCTCACTGTTCCCTATCCAGGCCTCGGAACACCTCGTGTAAACAAGCGGTGAATAGCAGTGTTTTCCTCCCTGACACCCTACCTTACTGGAATTTTATTGTTGACTTTCGGCAGCGGCGGCAGCACCCTGCAATCGCCGCTAATTTTCGGCACTGTCTTCACGTTGTCGCAGGAATAGACGCTGGTTTCGGACATAGCAGTGCCTGCCGCTTGGGCCCGTGGAGAGTTTCGCCATCGTGGTCAGCTGCAAGAGGGATCATCTGCCGACATTTTCGGAAGCTTTGACCAACCTGACCGGGCTGCCTCGTACTGCGGGACTACTGCGCAGGCGCCATTTTCAGCGGACCACATCAAGATAAATAGCGTGCCTTCCTGCGGCGGCGGTCATTTCGGCAGCGGCGGCAGCACCCTGCAATCACCGCTAATTTTCGGCACTGTCTTCACGTTGTCGCAGGTCAGTAATTAAGTCAAACACTTTTCGCATAGTGCTGTTGCTGCTTCCGCTGCCGAAAATTTTGCTCCTTGCAATGTCAATGTTGTGTCCAACATGTCATCTGTCTATATCTGACGACTGTGCTGTAGAGTGTAGCGAATGTCGTCGCATGTATCATTTAGGAAAGTGTGCAGGAATCACAGAAAAATCTTTCAAAGGTAAAAATGCTGCACAGAAGGAAACTTGGCGGCGTGCGCCCTGTCATAGTCCGGGACCAGCTTCTGTAGAAAGTAATAACCATGATAGTTCAGATATGAAAGCAATTCTGTCTTCCATTAACAAGAAGCTTGAAAGTCTTCCGATTTTGACAGAAAAGGTTCAAAAGATGGAGCATAGTCTACAGTTCATGTCAAACAAATTTGACGATCTTCAAAACACAATCAGTCGCCAGGACAATGAAATTAAAGAGCTAAGAAAGAAGGTAGCAGAACTGGAGGCAAAAGATGCTACTCGCGCAACCGCACAAAGTGATCTTGAGCGACAGACAAATGAGCTGGAATACGGAAGCAGAAGGCTGAACTTGGAAATTCATGGGGTCCATGTAGTGCCTCATGAAAACCTGACTGCATCACTAAACACAGTCGCTGACAAACTTAAAGTTCCTCATGTAGTCGAACAGGACGCGGTATCTGTTCATAGGCTACCAGCAAGACCAGAGACAATACCAGGAATAATTGTTCGCTTTGTTCAGCAACAAATAAGGGATGCGTGGTTAACGAACAAAAGTAACCTGAAACAGTCTGACCCGATGGTTTTCATTCAAGAGAATCTGACGCGGCACTGCCGGGAACTGCTACGTGAATCAAAGAAAATGGCTAAGGATAAAGGCTACGAATACGTCTGGCATAGCCACGGTAAGGTTCTGGTGCGGAAGACTAAAGGAGCACGTGCTGTTCACATTGGGAGCTATGCTGACCTTAACCGACTCTAGACAAGCTAATCACCGTTATGTTCCTTTGTGCAAGTAACTTCAATGACAAATCACCATTATCATCTGCCAAATGACCTAAACGACATTGTATGTCGGCTACCTCCTAATTCATGCAGATGCGTGCACCTAAATGCGAGGTCGATTAGAAATAAAGTCTCGTGCCTAGAAGAGTTTTTCACTGAATTTTCATTCCAATACTCCGCCATAATGCTGACTGAAACTTGGAGCACTAACGAATGCGACGTCTTTAGACTGTCCAATTACAGGACATTTTATTTAAATCGCATGCACGGCCGTGGTGGGGGTGTTGCTTTGTTAGTTTACGAAAGCGTTGAATGTCAGCTTTTGGATTATTTTACCCAGACAAACTCTGATTATGAAATGCTTTGTGTACGTGCAAACAATAACGTGTTTTCAGTTTGTTATCGTCCACCAAATGGCGATATTGCAAAGTTTCTTGATTTTTATGATCAATTCCTTTCATATATGGCCGAGAATAAGTATACATTAATTGCTGGGGGAGACTTTAATATTGACGTCAGTTCTACAGGCTCTGTTAGCCGTGACTTTAATACTATCATACTGTCTAATGGTTTCATAAATACAATTAACATACCCACGAGAGTGGCACTTGAATACGGTTCAGTCCTAGATCTTTTTATTACAAATTTGTCTGAAAATAATATTAGGTCAGGTGTTTTGTCATGTTGTATCAGTGACCATCTTCCAATATTTTTATGTGCGAAGCTATTGGCACAAAGTAGAGCAAAGCCTCGAATAATAAAGTTTCAGTTAATCACACCTGTGGCGCTCAGTGCATTTCGTAACAGTCTATTGCAGGCAGATTGGAGCGATGTAAGAAAATCTCTTGACGCAAACAATGCTTACGGTAAATTTATTACAATTTCCAAGCGATTATATCACTTGAATTTTCCGTTAAAAGAGCGCAGATTAAATCGCAAAACACGAAAACCATGGATAACGCCGGAGATGCGTAATCAAATGAACACAAGAGATAAACTTTACCAAACATTTCTACATACTCATTTACTGGAGGACTGGCTGGCCTTCAAGTCTTATCGTAACAAACTTACAAAACGCTTGCGATCCGCGAGAACTCAGTATCAATCCACATATCTTGAAGTTCCTGGCAATCGTTCTGATGTACTGTGGTCTAGATTAAACACACTCCTTCATCGCGGCCATTGTACCGCCCTGTTTCCAAACTAGAAGTAGACGGTATTGATATGGATGGATCAGATTTGGCTGACGCATTTAATAATTTTTTCACTGGTATGAAAACGACCGGAACCCCGGATGATGCGTGCGAATACGTAAGTGCTCACAACGCTCAGTCATTGTACTTGTGTCCTGTCACCGCCCACGAAGTCTTATCAACAATAAAAAGTATAAAAAATAGCGCCAGTTGTGATATCGACGGAATTCAAATACGTCCTGTCAAAGAGGTGTCTGATGTTATCGCGCCGATTTTAGCCGTTATCTTTAACATTTGTTTAACTAACTCTGTCTTTCCTTTAAATATGCAAATAGCAAAAGTGACCGTACTTTACAAAAAAAGTGACCGAAATAATTTTGGCAATTACAGACCCGTGTCTGTCTTGCCTGTGTACTCAAAGGCCTTCGAAAAAATTCTGCACACTCGATTTTCAAGTTTCATTGATAAATATAATTTATTTACACCTAACCAATTTGGTTTTCGGAAAAATAAATCAGTTGAACTGGCGCTCCTGGAGCAAAAAGAGTATATTCTTAAACGATTTGAAAATAAGGCACTCGTTCTCGGTATTTTTTATTGATTTTTCAAAGGTCTTTGATTTAGTAAACCATAAAATATTGTTGAAGAAATTGCATTGCTATGGTATTCGTGGACAAGCCCTAACGCTTATCGACTCTTATTTATCGAACAGACAGCAGGTCGTTCAGATAAGCGACTCTATTTCCGGAGTGAAACCTTTGCTGTGTGGAGTACCACAGGGCAGTATTCTAGGCCCACTATTATTTAATATCTATCTTAATGACATTGTAAATATAAATTGCGAGGCGAAATACATAATATATGCTGATGATACCAGCATACTTTTTTCAGGGCATGACATTCATGTGCTTATCAGAACTTGTAATCACACAATGAAAACACTAGAGAGATGGTCAGCGGAAAATGCTAAGCGTATTAACGAAAATAAAACAAAAGCTGTTATATTCCGACCAAAAAATAAAATAATTCCACCTCATGAAAACATAGTACTGAGTACTCACACTATTGAAATAGTTGATCATTTTAAATGTCTGGGCATATTTTTCTGTATTACCTTAGCATTTCCTTTACTTAGTGTGTGCCCTATAGTCTGTTAAGTTTCAATTTTTGATTTATTTTACGGTAGTGCTGTTACCGCTCCGAAATTTTTCCATGGGGCTGTGGCCTAGTCAAGCTGTTCTGAAAAACAGCTTTTTGTCACAGTCCTTCTTTCTGTATCACTGACAGAATGAAAATAAAGATTGATTGATTGATTGATTGATTGATTGATTGATTGATTGATTGATTGATTGATTGATTGATTGATTGATTGATTGACTTTATAGAGCACTATGGTAGCGGCGCTGTCGTTACAGATGTCTTGCAGTATTTTTGCATAAGGGTCTTCTACACCCTGATTCCCCAATGCCCGTATGACTGCTGAGGTTTCAACTGAGTCAAATGCTTTCTCGTAATTAATGAAGGCTATATATAGTAGTTGTTTATATTCTGCGCATTGCTCTGCCACCTGATTGATATTGTGAATAAGGTCTATTGTGGAATACCGTTTACGAAAGCCTGCCTGATCATTTGGTTGATGGAAATCTAATGTTGTCCTGATTCTATTTGCGATTACCTTAGTAACAGCCTTATAAGCAACGGACAGTAAGGTGATCGGTTAGTAATTTTTTAAGTTCTTGACGTCATCTTTCTTATGAATTAAGACAATGTTAGCGTCCCTCCAAGCTTCTGGTACGCTCGAAGTCGTAAGGCATTGCGCATTTAGGGCGGATAGTTTTTGTAGCACAATCTTCCCTCCATCCTTTAAGAGATGTGCTGTTACCTGATCCTCACCAGCTGCTTTCCCTCTCTGCATTGCTCCTAAGGCTTTCTTTACTGCTAGGATGTCCCGCTGCTGTACGCTACTGTCTCTCTAATTAAATTCTGATTAGATTGGCTACTTTACAGATTCGTGTATAACGCTTCGGCTGTTTTATCTATTATATCCATATTGCTAATGACATTGCACTCTGTCTCTTAGGGCATACGTCTGGTGGCCACTGCCCTTTTCACGGCTTTACTTGTACGCTTTACTTTTTTCCAAGCACATCGAAATCTACCACCCTAGGCCTGCAAACTTCTTATGTCATCCGCCCACCTAACCTTACTTTTACCTAGCCTTTACTTTTTTCCAAGCACATCGAATTATACGCTGACTGCATAGCACACACCTGCACTAAAATGAAGCGCACACGGTACAACGTTTACAAACAGCTGTACACACAATAGCTCCGAACAACTGCCACCACACCTTCTTCCTTACTGCACCAACGTAGTCTTCATTTTGAAGCTCGTCACTCATGCCAGTAGAGACGATTCCCCTTTTACGAACCCGGTAACGTGTAAGGCCCAAAGTGTAAGCGTATGTCGATTGTCTCGTCATATCTGGCAGTAGAACGAACCGCGCTTATTCAATCACAAGTTCTAGGCGCCTATAGCTAAGGATGTGCCGCATGCGTGGCGCATCCGTCTGCTAATCCGCGGAACTGGCCACTTTGGGAACACCCGTATTTCGCAGTGGGGCTTTTCAAATGTCTTCAATAAAAAAACTTGGCTGGGCGCAAGGAGGGTTGCACGTTACGCGTTAGAAGTGCCTGATTCCTTGTAGTCGATTATATTTGTAATATTGTAATCATTCATTTCTTTTCCAAAATGGTAACGTTCTGCATAATTCAATTATTTTTCCAGTAATTTTGTTACTTTAACACAGGTCTTTTTTCCAAGAACAAGTTGTAACCAACGGCAGGGCTGCGAGAACCTCAACCTGACGGAAAATATTGGTGCTAGCGGGAATGCCCTTCGCGACAGTGTGAGAACGCACCGGCTGAGGATAGGAATCGCGCGCCATCACGTGCGGTCCACAACAGGGTCATCGTCTTCTACGGCACTTCTAGTTGCAAGAAATGTTACGTGTCCTCTCTGTAGGGACGCTCCGTTCTATCAGAAGGCGTTGCAACTTACTTTTCACTAAACTCAACTTGGAGGCTTCCAAACAAAACACGGAGCAGCAGCGAAACGCGGCGCTTCACAGGGGACTTGGGACTCTAGCATTAAAGCATTGCGCAACTACGAGCTGGTGCGTAAGGTGTTCATACGCTGAAATACTGCCTCTCCGTCCAGTGCATACACTGAGGGTGTCCAGTGGAACTGTTGGTCTCTTCACGAGGAAATCTGGCAAAATTAGCTCCTCTTGAAAATCAACAGAGTGTAATAGAATATCAAGCAAGCCACAGCAGTTCACTGTAATCTGTGTTAAGACATTTAATATGAAGGAAAATAACGCAGTTGTAAAATATTGCTTGTACGTAGTTGTTTAGTTACCTTTCTGGGGTTTTAACCGACCACTGTAATATGTTACACTTGAGTTGGAGTAATCGCAATCAGCTACTCATTTTCTGTGACGTGTACAAGACGGGAGGGCGGGAGTGACTAAGCGGACTGCATCTCAGTTTGGACATCAGATACGGGCATCCACGCAGGAGCACGAAATGCTACTGCAAGAAAGACGAAGCCACGCATCCGTTAGTTCCACAGAGCGTCAGCTTTGATCCAGCCTGAAAAGAAGGCAAGTTAGCGCTGGTGCGAGTGCAAGCTGGGCAGGAAGCGCGGCGAGGCTTTCACACCTGGCAGAAGCTATTGCCTCGAGAGAAACAACGGCACCGCAGAGATAAAATGAAGCCGCAACACGCGCTTTTCGTGCACTTCTTTTCGTTTTAATGCGGCAGTTTGAAGTTATGAAAATTATTTGCGGTTGTCATAAAAGCTGTTCCATTGGATGCCTCACGGATCAGGGGAATTTAAATTCCTAATAAAAACCTTCGTAGAGACCTACTCTCTGAGGTGGCTCGCACACAATGCAAAGCGGCAAACACGCGTCACGCGCCGAGATGCGAAAATTCGCGAGTAAACTCAACTTCTGGGGGCGCTGCGAAGTCTAGCAACATGGCATCAGTGGAGGTCCACGCATAGCTCGTCGCTTATGAATGCATGGGCGTTGCTTGCTTGTGCCGAAATTCTCGCGGTGACACGTGTCACCTCGACACGTGTCAATTGCCTCTCTCGGTGACGTGAGTTTGCCTGTGTTAACGCTAAATTCGAAATGGTAACCCTTGAGAGAAAGTTGAGAAAGCGGAGGTTGCGAAGGTCAAAGCCTAGATCGTGTACGTGGGGCCGTATACCGTGCAAACATGTGATAGGCGATACTTGGCAAAAGTCCAGGTGCTGCGCAGCCTTTTTTTTTTTTGTATTCATCACAGCTTTCGGAGGCCTCGTTCCCGAGCGAGAGCCTCGGGAGCTGTCGCTTAGCAGGCATTGTGCTCAGAAGCCCACCAGTAAACAGATGTTCACATGGTACTCGAATGGCACACGTCGAAATACATCCCGAGAGAAGCTTAGAGAAGCAGAAGTCGATTGTCTTCACCATGGGCCAGTGAGGGCATAGTCCCTTGCTTTACTTTCCTGAAACTTCACTTCTCTGTCGAGGCTGTCCTGACCTGTAATATTACTTTTATGCAATTTCTGCAAACCCTATAATGCGCCTTCGTTTACAGCTAACAATTTTTACTGTCCTGGTGGTATTTTTTTTTTCAGCAGTGCAGCTGAAAACACCTGTCATTTGTGCTCAACTACTTCGCCAGAGGTGCCTAGGCACCAAGCTAAAGAGCTCATGCGAAAGGCTAGAAAACATACTGAAGCATGTGTGTTAAATATATAGCACACAAACAGCGGTAAGAGACAAATCGACAAGAGTTGACCATCGGGCTAGTTGGTTCAAGTTCATCATGAAAAAATCTTCAGATTGGCTTTCCCAAGGCAGTAGGTTGCAGTTTTTTTACATTGACATCACCCTTAAAGACGAATGCTTTTGCTGGATGTATTGCCCTCGCGCGCAAAAAGAATCAATGCCCTATGATTCTTCCCATTCGAAGACTAAAGCGTGCCATTGCTCAGATGTGCCTGGAAGCGTCGCTGAAGAAATCATGTTGCCATAAAGCGGGGGAAAGCTTTCAAACCCAGGTGCGGAAGTTAGAACAAGCAGGCTTTCCAACGTCGATCTTAAGCGGAGTAGCTGAAGCTTTGCTGAGAAAAATGAAGAAAGAATGTAGTAAAAAGGGCAATCAAGATGAGGCGACAAAACGCAAAAGTAGACCGGTTGTCATCCCGTACACCCATAAGGTGGCGCACGATTTGAAGCATGTGGCGACAAAATATAAGGTTCCTGTGGTTTTTTCCACCCCAAAGAAACTGGCTGGCTTGTGCGTTAAAACTGATTCCAACAAGGCAAACAAAAAAACAATGTAAAAAGAGAACATGCAGCTCCGTTTATTAAATGTGCCGTGGGAGTCGTCTATCAGATTCCTCTCACATGCGGAAAGAAGTACATCGGCCAAACCGGCAGATGTATTAACGACCGATTAGCAGAACATAATCGGGATTTACAAAATGGTACTGGTTCACATTTGCCGCATCATTGCAAAGCCTGCGGAGAAGAAAGAAAGATTAAGTGTGCAGCAAAGCTGAAAGGAACGAAGGTTTTCAACAGAAGCAAGGACCAGACAGCCCGTGAACTGTTGGAGGCTTTCTATATCAAAAGCAGCTGTAGTGATTGTGTTAGTACCCCATCTATCACCATTTATAAGAATGAAACTGCTTAATTAGATACACGGGGGTGATGCACCTGTGTGGCTCACTTATTTCTTTTACATTTTTTGTACAACCCTCGTGCGCATGTGTGCTTCTTGCTACCCCTCTCGATTATTTTCCTTATATTCATTCGCATTCGCGGTGAGTAAACAGCTGGAAGTTGCGCCTGTGCCGTCTCGCTTGCTATGTGTTGTCCTTTTCAGCGCTACAACCCTTTTCTGGAAGCGTTATGCTAACGTGTTTCTATTAGGCTCGCGAGGGGCGTGTGCTATTGGCCCTCCGCTCTCCGTTTCTTTCCTGCGCCG
Source organism: Amblyomma americanum (assembly GCF_052857255.1). Taxonomy (NCBI): domain Eukaryota; kingdom Metazoa; phylum Arthropoda; class Arachnida; order Ixodida; family Ixodidae; genus Amblyomma; species Amblyomma americanum. The sequence continues at coordinate 47,598,872 of NC_135500.1, forward strand.
CTAGGTGTCGCATGGAATGGAGAATTCGCGAATACGGTGGCCTGATTTTGAGCCGTGCAGTAAGCGACTTAAAACACCTCCTCCTCAGATCAAAATCTTTGGGCGTTGAGAAGAGGTCTCGCCCGCACACCGATAGATTTCCTTTATAGGCGCCGCCCCACGTAGCTCCTAAAAAACAGAACCTGCTGCGACCTGGAAACTTTTCACCCGCCCTGTACAGAGAAGCCCACGGGCGGCGAGAACACCCGGTGAGTACTCCGGCAGTGTTCACCTATCGCGAACCTCTGTTTACGGAGTACGAGTGAAAAAGGAACGCAGTAAAGCCCGGCAAGCACCGCTCCAAGACCCTTAGCCGCCAAGCGAGAGAGCCGAAGCGCCCGCGTCACCCGGAAGAGCATGCGAAGAGGACAGTGAGAGGGGTTAGACACCATACCCAGGAAGAGAGTGAGGAGGAGCCCAGCGTTCCCGCAGAGAGGAGGCAGCAGCAGCAGCCGTGGTCCGAGCAGTCAGTCAGAGGCAGGGAACCGCATGCGTCCGCAGCACGGGCAGAAGGCGGAGACGCGCACTGTTCTTCCACGCACTCGGGGCAGCTCTCCCAGGGGTCGGAGGTGGAGGAGCTGGACTCGGAGCAGGCACCGCCACCGACCCAGGAGTCCCCGCTCGGGTGGACACTCACCTGCAACGATACGTGCGACAAGACAATGAAGTGGGACATAGCGAGGGCACGGCAGCTTGAGCGGAACACAACGCGGCCACGCCAGTTTTGCACTAAGTCGAGTGCCACTAATATGGACACTGGTTCCCGAGCAAATAAAGCGAGTCGACCATATGAACGAGCCATGAAAAAAAAAAGATGTTCAGAAAAAAAAACACCTTACGATTAAAGTAAGCTTCTGTGCTTAGAGGCTAGCAGTGAAGAGGAAAGGCCGCAAAATCTTGTGAACTCCAATTCTATTATCCCAGTCGCTGTTATCAAAATATTTTCGTGCAGTATGCAGCGCTCAGTAGTCCATGAGATGCCTGTTGGAGTATCACGGATTGAGTACATGTCTCATAGTGCGAGTATTCACATCCCGCGAACCACTGGTACATCCTGTACCCTTGCTGCTGACAGCTGCTGAATCCAGTATTCAACCTACAAAAACCTGCAGAGATTTTCGCCACAGCAATTCTTGTAATAAGGCAAATGGTATACGGCTCATCGACCGGGCACTGTAGAGCATGAAACCACAAAAAGGTCATCACTCAGGCGGGGGAGAAGAAGAGGGGGAGAAGGGAGGACTTTGGCACTGCCTTTCGCTGGCGTCCTGTACCCGAAATAATGTAAAAGAAAGATCTCGTTGGAGGAGTACACAATTTGTTTTCACTGCTGTCCATATTAACGCGACAAAAATACATGCGCCCTAATGAGACCTATGAAATTTCGTCCTGTCCATTGTCCGGGCAGCGAGTTTCCTTATTAACGAGGCGTAAATAAACTGAAAAGTTTGGTCCCCACAAAAATTTTCCATGATTCGAGTCGTCCATATTAGCGGGGGTCGCATTAACGGCGGAGGACTGTTCTCGCCAGTCTTTTCGTTTCCTCCCACAGGCGCGTGACCGTAGAAGAAATATGATTTCAGGGGCGACAATTCTGACTGATCAGGGATCTGATGTCATTCCCGAAGGAAACATGATGTCAAGGCAGTGACGGCGGTTGGTCGAGGTCCTGCCACCACTTGGGGCGTATGACTCTCAGGCCGTCAGTCGCTGACCGCGGTTAGGACAACTGCTCTGGAAGTGTAGCGGCGCTGGCATCGCCAGCGGCGCTGATAAAGATGAAGTTGGCGCGACCTGCCTCGCGCAAAACCAGAAGCTCTCGCTCGTGCAAGGAGAACGTTTTAGCAACCGACCAGGCAAGCGATGTCAACATTCCGCTCCGCCGGCGCACCAGCCGCGGCTACCGGGACGTCAAATGAATGTGGTCCTCCTACCACATTCTGGTGACACCGGACGACAGCTTCGACACACGCAACGCCGCTCCCACCGGCTCTGCACTCCTGCCCGTCCTGTCCTTCCACTTGGCCTTGCCTCTGCACGCCCACTGTTCGCACCCGGCCTTCGGCAGCTTTTCATCGCCATGTACGCACCTCCCATCACATCAGGTGAGCTCCTTCAGCCGTATCAGCGCCCCTTCCTTCCTCGGCTGTCCGGCCTGCCCGCGTTTTATGCTAGGGATCCCGTTTTGTGGCTGGCGCTGCTGGACTCGCACTTGCATGTCCACAACGTGTCCAGCCAGCTGCTGCGCTATCAGCACGCCAGCCTCGAACTACCACCCGGTCTCCTGGCACAGCTGCGGTTGCCGCCTCCCGGTCCCGAGATATACGCCGATTTCACGAAGGGCTTGACGGCATATTTTGGCTTGGAGCTCTCGCCGACTCTCTGCGCTCCTGTTCCGGACACAGAAACTACAGGCGCCACTCGAACCACCGCCCCTGGCCGCATTCCCGAACCGAGCTGCTTCGGTTTGCCCTCCGCCAGTTTACACCGGAGCCGCTCCCCACACCGGTGTGTCGACTATTGCCGCCACCGAATGAGCTCCCACCCATGGTTCGGCAAGTGCCACGCGAGCACGCGTCGGTCTCTTGCCAACCTTCCCAATCAGCTGCCTCATCGTACACCGTGTTTTCTCCCAAGCTTGCTCCACCCACTCCTTCAAGCGCCTCTACCACTGCCTCCAGGGATGCCCCACGCCCCGTGCGCCCCAGCGTCGACTCGGACTCTTCCGTTTCATTCCACGTCTCTGAACCCCCGGGCGCCGATCATGCCGCTGGCGGGCACTGGCGCCCGGCCGATGCCAAGAGCGCTGTGTCGACCTCAGTTGTCCCATCGACCTGTGTTGTGCATTCCGGAGCACATGCTCCTGCACAGTGCACTTGTGAGCTCGACACACAGCGCCCTTCTGCCCTCGGTACCACATCCGCTTTCCCTGCGCTTGGACATCTGAGCGGCCGCAGTGGCGCAGTTCAGCACTCTGGCCTTCTGCAAGCCCAGACGTTTCGACTTCATCCGAGCTCTGCTTCCCATAACCCGTGCTCTGTGCCTCAGTCCAGCTCAGCGCTGCCCCTTTCACCTGAAACTTTCGCGCACAACAGTGTCTCCTTCCCGCCTCCCAAAACCTCCTGCCACCGAGACACTTCGGCTTTCAACAGTGATTCTTTATGGGTCCCCTCCATGCGCGCCATTCCTCACGTGAGCAGTGTGCCGTTCGCCTGTGCCTACTGGGACACCCATATTATTTCATCCTACTGTCCCGTGGCCCTTCCTCGGCCACCGCCCTTCAGCCTTGTCCGCCCTCCTGAGGCCTGAACTCAACGCCGGCGCCCCCACTCGGAATTTCGACGTTCGCTTCTCCCTGGACATTATGTGCTCACCCATATCTCCAGGCCCTCCACGGGCCCTGTACATAACTCTCTTCGTTTTTTTTTCCTTTATCGCGCATCGCGCTAGGGGGGGAGCAACTGTAGCGGCGCTGATGAAGATGAAGTTGGCACGACCTGCCTCGCGCAAAACCAGAAGCTCTCGCTCGTGCAAGGAGAATGATTTCAGCAACCGACCAGGCCAGCAACGCCAACATTCCGCTCCGCCGGCGCACCACCCGCGGCTACCAGGACGTCAAATAAATGTGGTCTTCTTACCACATTCAGAAGGTTGCGTGTTCGAATCACGTCCGGGTCACCAGAATGTGGTAGGAAGACCACATTTATTTGACGCCCCGGTAGCCGCGGCTGGTGAGCCGGCGGAGCGGAATGTTGACGTTGCTGGCCTGGTCGGTTGCTGAAATCGTTCTCCTTGCACGAGCGAGAGCTGGTTTTGCGCGAAGCAGGCCGCGCCAACTTCATCTATCCCTCCGTGCCGCTGGCGATGCCAGGGCCGCTACAGATGCAGGTACCAGGCGCCCAAAGCTCCGAAGTTTTGGACGCGCTGTCTCGTCGATCCCCACCTCTGCCTCTGCATGTTTTTGTTTACATTCTTAAGATCACGCTTTGGATGACATTACAAAGAAAACAGTAGAGCAGATAATGCATCGGTACAATAAGAAAATAAAGAATAAAGGACGACAAAGCGCGAGCAGTGTTCAAAAGTACAAAAATCGAAGATAGAAGGTGCCGACTGCTTGCATACGTTCTTCCCACTACATGCACATATACACAAGGAACATTTATGATAGGAGAACCCTATCGATCAGTGGAATAAGGGAATAGCGGGCCGCGAGAGCGCAGGCGCAGGACAATAACGCCCCTCGGGTAATTGTCCTGCGCACCGTTATTCGACTATCCCCTAATCGATAGGGTCTCCCTATTCTAAAGGTCTCCATATGCGACGAAACATTCTGCAACTTAAGCTGTGGCACGGTAGGCAGGACTTTCGTTTCATAGCGACGCGTCAAGTGGCCGCCTGACGCCATCACTGGGTTGTCTTGTCACTAGACACCGAAAATGGAAGGGGCCGAGTAGGCCCATGCCGACCAGCTGGAAAGATCTCGCAGGCGGTACAGCTACCCGTACAAAAATCTTGGCGGTATCCTTGGCGACGTATCCCTTAGTTCACTGTCTCGATGGACAGGTACAGCCGTCCAAACGTTTAGCTAGCGTGCGCGAAGGCCGCTTTTTCAACGCTCCTGCGCTTTACGACGAACCAAACTTGCGGAAAGCTCAGTACTATTAAGCACTGCCTTAGTGAGCCTCAATAACACTTCTGTTGGGCCTAGTTGGTGCATGTTGACACAGACGAACGATGTGCGCAAAACATTCGACGAACCACATACACGAGAGAAACACTTCCTCCCGTGTATGTGGTTCGTCGAATGTTTTGCGCACATCGTTCATCTTAGTGAGCCTGTGCTTAGATTTGATAGTTTCGAAAGTTCGCTCCGTGGTAAGCTGCAGGAGCACGGAAAACGCTGCCGTCGCGCACGCTAGCTAAAGATTTGGCCGCCTGTACATCGCGTGCGATGTCCGTTAAAGAAGGCGCCAGTAACTTTGGTCCTCAATTACAGCGCTAGAGCGAATCACGAGTGGCCCGACGTTCTTCGGCGTGAAGAAGGTTGAATTTGTTTTTTCTCGAAGGCTCGTACATGCGACAAAAAGGCAGGACGTGTTGTTAGGCGCGAACGTATTTTCTTCACGAATGACGTCCTGTAAGCAAAAAGAGGACAATCCACGCCTGAAAATTCTGAGGAGTGCAGCAACCTTTCCTTCCAGGTTCTGGACGACCCGCTGCAGTTCAGGGTCGGAGCGTTGCTCTTGTGCGAAGGTGCTGGAGATGAAAGGTCTGGGAAAGGCGTCCTCTTGTTTTTTTCAGCTTTGCGTCGACGGGAGCGCCTGACAGCCTGCGTCGGAGGACACGTGGGTGTCGAAATTTTGGGTCGCAAGCAAATACGCGCCTTGGGGCTTCTAATACGCCGTCTACACAAGACTGATACCACCCTGCAGAAACTACTCAAGGTGGAGGATCAGGTGGGCCGCATGGTCAGCGCGGTATCCAACAAAATGGGGGCTTACGGTGCAAAGACGCTCTGCGGCTGGAGGTTGCATTCGTAACAAGTAGGATTCTCCACTATGCCCCATACCTCCACCTACGAAAATGCGACGAGCATGCCCTCGAGCTAATTCTCCGCAAAATTTATAAGGCAGCCCTCGATCTCCCCATTGCCACGTCCAACCAGTGTCTCCTCAACTTGGGGATGACCAACACCTTTGGGGAACTACGAGAGGCCCATCTCAACGATCAATTCTTGCGGCTCAGCAAAACAGACGCGGCCAGCCGCCTCCCGGCCCGCATACACATCTAATGCACAGCACGTACCGAAGAGCGGGCGCACATCCCCGAAGCCTGGTGCTTCACTCTGAAGGTGCCCCCCCCCCCCCCACCAGTATGACAAAGGACCCTCATGAGGGCCTCCGCCACTAAGCCGGGAGTGTTCTTCGCGGACGCGGCTGGCGCACACCACGGGGGCCGGCACACCGTCGTCCACCAAGGCAAACCTGTTCAGGGCCTCACCTTCCGTGCCCCGAACATTAATCACGCGGAGGATATCATCAAGAGTATCTAGCCATCGTCACCGACTCTCCGAGCGCCTGCATGCCGGAACAGTGAACAAGGCCGCATCTCATGCGGGCCCTTCAAAATTCTAACAACTTGCGAGAGCCAGGGTTTTTCAACCCACCGCACCATTGTATGGGCCCCGGCGCAGCATGTAGGCATTGAGGGAATGAGGCAGCTGATTCTGCCGCCCGCGCGCTCACTCACGGGGCATCGCCTCACCTACAACCAGCGCAGGACAAGGAACTGAAGCCTGTTATTGGGACTTTTTTCTTTTTTGCGCTCAAGAGAGCTTCGCCACCTCGTAGGCGGAGGCGACCTCTGATTTGTGCCCATCGCCTCGCTGGAGGCGCTGGAGTTCCATCAAGGACCCACGGGCAGAGGGATTTCGGGCATCTCCCGAAGGGCTGCCGACTTGAGGGCCCTTTTTCGAGGCTGGCATAACAGTTCTCGTTGCGTCTCCCAGAGGCGCGGGTGGCCTTGCCTCAGTCTCACTGTGTGTTAGCTGTGCAGGTGCTGGAGACCGTTGTGGTGAGCCGCACCCACGCATTACATCGGCCAAGTTTGTGTGGGCGGTGAAAGAGAAAGTGCCCTATGCCATTCTGTGACGCCTTCTTGCCTCTTTAAATGTTACATTCTCTTTTGCCTTTATGGTAATTATTTCCTTTTCTTCCAGGCAGGACACGACCTTAAATAAGCGGCGTGGTCACCATCGCAGTTTGTGTAGCTTGGCGCAGCATAACAGTCGTCAGTTTGGTGACCATTTGCGGCACATCTGGCATAATTATCACGGCCGCCGCAGCTTTGGGAGCAGTGGTCATAGGCCGTACCTCTGGCATTTGAAGCAGCATCGAGGATTAGGAACATATGGACGGACAGATTTTTGCGTACCCTGGCTCGATTGACTCGGGAAAGGTGCAGGAGCAGAAAGAGTTTCGTTGGAATCTTTTTGCTTCCTTTGCGGATTTTAATTCTCTGAAAATTAGTAACATTGTGAGTAGACATGCAGTCCTTCAAGCATTTATTTCTCTGTTAAGTGTATAAAGTCATTCTTTGTCCGAGTTGACATCACGTGTTGTGTTCAACAATCTACGTGGTGCAGCGGAGACAGGGATATCGCCGAAGGTTTCAGTCTTTACAAGCTTCGACATCTCAGTTATATCGAGTGGAACGAGAAAGAGGTCCTCACTAGCCAATTTCTTCACCTTGTACTTAAGTCCCAAGAAATCTGACAACTTTTGACACTAGAAACGGGGATATTAATCTAGCTGGCTTTTCTTCCGTTCGCTTTGGGAAAGCTGGTTTCTTTGTGTTAAAGAACTCAGAGGTGACTTCGGTCAGCCCTCTTTTCAGGGGGCGATCATTTGAAAGCAATGAGCCAGTCATAAAAACATGTGTTCTTCGGCGATGGTGCCAGCCAACCACAATGAAGCCAAACTAGGGCATGAGACAGGAACTTAAAAATGCAAATCTTGCCCATGCCAGCGGTACATCATTGCTATAACTAAATATGAGGCAACTCAGTGTAGTTACACCACACAAGATTAACTCTAGCCGGCAGGAAAAATGGAAAGACTTAGAAGGGAGTAGAGGACTGGAAAGTTGTGAGAAAGGGACAGGAAAGCGAAAGACTGAGGGAGGATAGGAAAAGGCGACTGGCGATTTACCCCGGTCGGGTCAATCCGGAGGTATACCGTCTAAGAAAACTGGGGCCAAAGCGGTGTGCTGCCTTCGCCGAGGTGCATTAAAGGTCCAACCCTCGCACCACACCTCTGTTGAACCCCTTTTGCCCGGCCACGGCGCTGCTACGCATGGCTAAGCGTGGGTGCTCGGGTCCGTGCTGGCGCATTGCCTACCAACATCCCCCTGCGATGACATCGTGGGCGCTAAAACTGTTGTTTTAAAACGGACATTATAATATTAAGAGCGGATGCTGTGCTAAAAAGCGACAATTACACTACTTGCCTGAGTAAAATATTTATTCCGTTTTCGGGGCTGGTTTGCGCTGGCCATATCTGCGCTTATGCGAAGTTTTCTTATTTTCGAGCAGGTTGGAATTATTTATAGGTGCTGAAAAGGTAATGTAAGTCCATCTTAGCCGCAAAGCGATCGCATTCAGAAGAAAAAAGATGTTCAAAAAAATAAAAAGAACTCTAGAGGGGCCTATGATAGTCAATAGTTAAAAAATTCAGCAGTATATCGCGATTAAAAGACAGATCTTCTCTTGTAAGGTCTAGTTTAGTTTCTTCTTATGGTATCTGAGGTTTAGACCCGCCGCGGTGGCTCAGTGGTTAGGGCGCTCGACTACTGATCCGGAGTTCCCGGGTTCGAACCCGACCGCAGCGGCTGCGTTTTTATGGAGGAAAAACGCTAAGGCGCCCGTGTGCTGTGCGATGTCAGTGCACGTTAAAGATCCCCAGGTGGTCGAAATTAATCCGGAGCCCTCCACTACGGCACCTCTTCTTCCTTTCTTCTTTCACTCCCTCCTTTATCCCTTCCCTTACGGCGCGGTTCAGGTGTCCAACGATATATGAGACAGATACTGCGCCATTTCCTTTCCCCAAAAACCAACCAATTATTATTATCTGAGGTTTAATGTTCCGAACCTCATCGCGGGCTAAAAGGGACGCCGTAGTGGAGGGCAGCGGCATGGTTTCAATTACCCGGGGCTCTTCAGCGCGCGCACGGACACCGCGCAGTCCACGGGCCACTAGCATTTCGCCGCCACCGAAACGCGGACGCTGAGGCCGGGATTCGATCACGCGACCTTGGGCTTACAAGACAAAACGCCAAAGCTACTGGGCCACCACGGAGGGTCGGCCTACCTCCCTCACCAGGTATGACTACGCTTCCAAGATTGACACCAGGTTTTTCTAGAAAAACGGCTAATAAATGAATAGGACAAGCCGCAGTTCAGTTCATTCGAACAATTTTGTAGGCAGTGACCTAACTAAACATGTCAGCTTCCTACATATGGGCGGTCTGTGGGAAAAAGGGAAGTAAGCGAACTTTTTCATGAAAAAACGGACTCAAGGTTCGAACACTGCGCAAAGTCATATCGACAGCTTCAAGAGTTACTTCAAAGAAAAGTTTCCAAGTAATATTACCTTCCGAAAAACTTCAAAATTTCCCATGTTCAAAATTCGTTTTTGCGCACCTCGCATGGCATTCTCTTTAGCAGTGCTCACATGTAATGGAACGAACGAAAAATGTCTGTTCGAACAAAGGTGTTTCACTGGCCCCGATCAATCAGCGCCCGGTGCTGATAGTCCCGAATGCGCCCGTATCAGCAGCGGAGGCTGTGTGCATGGTGTTCGGCTGAGGGCCACGAGGTAGCAACATCGAATCCCTGGCGTGGCCTCCACATTTGTCATGGAGGCAAAGTAGCACAAGCATAATCATCATCATCCTCTTCAGCCTAACTGCGTCAATTGCAGGACAAAGGTCACCTAGATTTGTGAGGACCTGGGCCATAGGGCGTGGGCCCAAACACCTCCTTGTAAATAATAAATGTTTACCACCACCACCTTCTCTTCGAGGTTTCCTGCGTTACCCTAAGGGACCTTTTTTTTTTTGCCTCGCTTTCGCAATATACGCCCTGCCCATGCAAATTTATTCTTCTTGATCTTAACTAGGATATCATAGACGCTAAAAACCTCAAGGTGACCTGAATTGGCCCAGCACTACGGCGTCTCTCATAACCCGGAGTGCAACTCCGAGACATCAAAGTCCATTACCACAATTGCGTTCGCGAGAATTACGTCCAGACACGTCCGGTGCGGGCGCCGCCAGTACAATCGGCAGAATTTCTCGCTGACTTTACATAGGAATGAAACCTTGAACACCGGTCATTAATTAGCTGAGGCATCGATTGCCCCAATAGCAGGAAAAGGCGTTTTAGCGGTCGGAAGTCACCATTTCTGCTTCAAACAATTCATAAGTGAACAAGAACCATGTGCGAAAGCCATTTGCGACGAGCAGAAAAAATAAAAGAAAAAAAAAGCAATTCTTTCTTCCCATCAGAGAGCATAGCGCCGAATGCGCTGTTCAAGTTCAGGCAGCAGGCAAACACTGTCATACTCTGCTCGTTAACTGGTCGACCCGTTCGCCGGAGGGGGCGGGGGGCATACTTTGCGCTGCTCCTGTACTCACGCCTCTTAAGAGGAGTACTGCGACGGTTGGAGTATATACACCCTCCTTCAGAGAATGGCACTGCGGGCGTTAAATGAAATACAAAAAGGCGGCCGACGAAGTGCAACGGAAATCACACATCGATGGCCGCGCTTTAGAGCAGAGGAAGATATGCAACGCTAAACACTGGAAGGTTAATGGCCACACTATCCGGTCACTCTGTCTTCACATACTCCTGGAATGTTCGCTTCCCGTGATCATTCCTGGTGAAAACGCAGGCCAGCCTTCGCGCTTACGTGGCAAGCAAAGGGAGAGAGAGAGAGAGGTTTACTTTTTTTTTATATGCTCTTAGACTTATTAAAGCAACATCTCACGAATTGCAGCGACATGCGTAGACGCTCCGCCCCCCCCCCCTCCCCACACACACACACACACAGAATCGGATTAGCGTAGTAGCCGCTGCCTACTACAAGGTGTTTCCCAATTAACGTCACCGCCAAGCGGATCGGCCAACCTTTCCATTCTCGCAGAGTAGCAGTGACTCATCTCGCAAACAGCGTCCCTGCGCAGTTAAACATTTTGCCTCCCAGGACCACGGCAAAGCTCCACAGGTATACGAAGCTGAGTAGCACCCGCGGTTCGCCGGCACAGCCCCAGAGGGCAGCAACTTCGATTCGGCCGGCGTGACTTGTGGGCCCGCAGCAAAGCGTCGCACACACAGCGCTGCCTACACGTCAGTAGAGGACAAGCGCCGCACTGGCAGTGGCAGATAAAAGACGCCCAGTGTTTCTCCGCGCCCGTGCGCAGCAACGTGCTCGCGGGACAAAAAGCGCTCCTCTCCCAGGGGAACAAGGAGCGACTGGACGCGGCCCCGCGTCGATGGGGAACGGAATGGAAGAGGAGGCGCAGGGAGAACAGGGAAGAAGGAGAAGGAGGCGGCCGAAAATGAAGTCGCACGACGCGCCGCAATTATTGCACGGCGAACAAAGCGTGCTGCCTACACACACGCGCTTACACACGCGCGCTCACAAAGAGCGCCGAGGCCGGCTCCCCTGATCCTGGGGCCCATTTTTCCCACCGCCTCGCTTCCTAATCTGGAGGCGGGCACGTCACCTGCAGGCGCCGATAAAAGCGACCTCCCCGCAGTTTGCGGCCCACCGCGGCGGAAAATTTCGCGGGGCGCAAAATTTTTCACCGGTGGCCGCGCCTGCTCGCGAGGCACCGCCGCCGCCCGACGAGTACATTCGCGCGCCGACTTCGCCCGCGTGAGCGGGCGTTGAAATTTCAACATTAATTGCCGCGCCGCTCCGTACGCAGCATCGCGACGGCCAACAAAAGTCGAGAGACGTGAACACGAAGAGAATTAGCGTGCAGTCACTCGCGGCAGGATTGCGGGAAGCGGCTTGCCGAAGACTAAGCAGGATATTATCACCCTGTTTCAACGTGGCTGAGCCGAATTGAAAATCCTTTATTACGCAAGGAAGGCGCATCACCATGCGAGTTGGCAACGAGGAGCATGTAGAACCTCAAGTGTCTGCACAGTCGTCACTCACCTGACGTTGCTCTGATCAGTCCTTAAAGGGGCTGCGAAACACTGCTTGAACGGATGCCGGTTACGCTTCAGATGGATTATTTAGGTCACACAGATGCCGACTCAAAAAGAATTACGAGAATCGATGCATAGGAACGGGAGTTATTCAAAGAAATTTCAAAATACAAGCAAAACAAAATGCTGCCCTCAACTCTATTTTCGCGCAGCTTCCCATTCCCATTCCACTCTCCCAATGACGACACTTAGGGGGACCAATCAAAATAGCCTATCTGAGCACGTGGCGGAAGTTTGCACTCCATGGTTGCCTGTTCTCTGTAACTCGTTCATGCCAAGGCTGGCAGCGCCGTTTGCATGGTTACAACAACCATATGAACGCCCCGCTGACCCTGCGATAGGGTGCCAGCGATGCTTCATCGTCACGCCGACGGCGCTGAAGGGAACACTGATAAGTGACGTTCCCTGACTTATGGATCCGAACACGATCCGAACTGGATCCGAACTCGAGCGCGAGATACTGTGACGGTGCGACGGCCTGCGCAAGGTATCAGACACATTTAGCACAGTGCGTACCGCTACTGTTTACCGCTTACCATGGCTCGTCGCTCCTATCGCGCTCGTTGGTCACGGCGAGAAAGGAGCGCGCTGTTGACGGGAATGTGGCGTGGCGTCATTTGCCGCCGCCACCCGGTGATCCTCCATAAATTGACGATGCGCACTGCTAAATGTGAAGCGAACGGCTTTTTTCTTTGCATCATTCCTTGGGAGCGAAACGAACGTTTATAGAGTGCAATGGCTCGACAAGATCCATTCCGCAAAGCCGTTCTCCGATACATAGAACGTAGCCATAAGTGTTGTGTGCTAGGTCGTAGGATGTTCACAGAGAGGCGCGAAGTCCGATGCAAAAAGTAGCCAGAGCCGCTGGTGGTGTATTTTTGTTTTTACTTCCTTTACAGCGCTTTTATCTAAAGCAATCAAGTTGGTTTTGTTGCTGTAATATAGAACACAAAAACTTGACAAAACGTATCTCTAGTTATTAACCCAATTTAAAGTATATTTACTGTTTGCCCAATCATCAAGCTCCCACGAAGTGATGTCATATCTACTGCTAAAAGCCGCCAATGTATGGTGACACCATCAGCGCGACGAATTTGCTTCTGCAAGCTAATTAAAATATTAAAAACCGGAGTATACGCAGTACGACCGATGCTAACAGCATCACTATAACTCATTCTATGCAACCAAGAGGCAAAACAATGCACTGATTATGTGTTTCGGGCCCCTTTAAAGAAGCCATTGCAAACACCGTTTACGGTATTAGAGCCCGTTGCTGCGGTAGTTGAAACGGCAGGGTGCGATCTCGAATCGCCCTTGTGGCGAAACCAGGCCAGTCTCAGAGAAGACGGGACATGGCACCGCGAATTAGCATCGTACAGAGCGAGCACGTAATCATTTCCTCTGAGTAGCGACGCTGCAGTGAGCCACAATATGGGGCATATAAGCTGCAAGGGCGAAGAACTCATTCAAAAGGCCTCCTTTCATTAGGTGAGAAGGGTCCTGCGTGTAAAAAGTGAGGCGGCGTGGTCAACTCCATACAACGGTGAGTGAAGCTGAGAGGTCATGAGCTCATGGCTTTCACCGTCTGACACGTGTGTAACGTCTACATCGGCATCGTATTTCTTGCTGCATCTACCGCCCCCAACAGCCAACAACAGCCTTCGTTATCTCATCACCGAAGACGTCATCTTCATGCCCCTGTCTAGTGGGACATCGACACTGCCGCCAGCGGCAGCACTGCAGCGGCCAGATTTAAGCAACTGGTCCCTCCAAGGCGCTTCCAGCGGGCACGGGAGAGCAGCTACCATGCGGTTGCTGCTAAGAACTCCTTTCTGCTTTCTTGTGCAGGTTAGTCAATCTGAATAGCTAGTTTGCAAACGTACAAACAATGTCTGTATGCTGCTCTTCCCTTGCCCAAAAGTGCTGGTTGCCACTCTGAACGATTGTGTATCTGTTGCTATGTTGCTATTACTTTCCAGGGACGTGGAGTTAAATCCAGGTCCTGGAAACGCTGATCATCAGCACAGTGAAGTTATGGCCGCTATAGCTGCTTTGTCGTCCAAGTTTGACGCGCGTCATAATGAAATGATGAATGCCATAGCGGAACCTAAGGTCAACCATGAAACCCTTACTGAAACTGTTTCCGACCTATCCAATAGAGTGGCTGCCGTGGAGGCCGCGGTCGAGTCCCTTGAAAATACGCCTTCAGGAACAGATATTACTAGCGCAGTCCAAGAAGCAATTTCAAATAAAAACGCTGTGCTCGCGTCAAGGCTAGACGTTCTGGAAGACCAATCAAGACGCGATACTTAATTTTCTATGGAATCTCAGACAACTTATCAGAGACGTGGGTACAATCAGAAGCCCAGATACATCATTTTCTTTACAAGTGGCTCAACATGAATTCCTCGGAAGTCTCAATTCATAGAGCTCATAGATTAGGAACATTTAATGCCGGCAAGACACGGCCTGTTATTGCCAAGTTTGCCTATTCTAAAATGAGAGATTACATACTTTCCCAAAAAGCAAAGTTTAAAGGGGAGGCTGTTTCAATCGGCGAAGATTTTTGCAAAGCTACCCGTCGATCGAGGAAAGCACTAAATGACTTTGGAAAGGCTAGCGGTCAGTCCTATTCTTTGCGACATAACAAACTAATCATAGGTAATAAATGCTACCTGTATATCGCAACCACAGACGAAGTATGCGAGATCGGACCAGCTAGGAGCTCGATTGAACCCAAAACAGTCAACGCATCACCGGTTTCACCCTCTCCACATTCAGGTTCAGCATAACTATCTCATGCTCGAAGACAACCAAACTGCATATCGCTTCTTTTCACGAATGTTCGAAGTATCGCCAACAAACGCACATCACTGTCATCCCATATCGACGCATGCTCAGCTGATATAGTTGTCCTTAGTGAAACGTGGCTCTGAGCAAAAATAAAAAATTGTGGAATATTAGACTGTGAAAAAACATAACTTTTACAGATTCGATCGCGATTTCCGTGCTGGCGGAGGTGTACTCATTGCCGTGAACTCTCTTATCAATTCCTTCGCAATCCCCATTGATTCACCGCTAGAAATAGTTTGCACTCATGTAGCTTTTCCAACAGGCGACCTTATCTTTTGTGCTTGTTATAGGTCCCCATCCTCAACAGCTACTTTCTGCACTGATCTTTATGATGTTCTTAACAAATTAATTCTCCGATACCCAAAATCACATTTATTCTTTCAAGGTGATTTCAATTTTCCAAATATAGTGTGGAAATCCGGTGTTCTCTCTCTTAAGCAGCCATCCACCGAATGCGTCCATTTTTTAGACATCTGCGCCGACTTCAATCTAACACAGCTGATTCATGAACCTACAAGCACTAGCAGTAGCTCCTCAAATACTTTAGACCTTTTTTTTTACCACAGCCCCTGATTTGGTCTCTACTCCGACGTACATGAAAGGAATCAGTGACCACTCTCTTCTCCACTTGACAATTAAGAAGACAGTTCGTTCTACGAAAGTCATGAAAACTATATGTAACTACAATGCCGCCGGTACCACATCCATCACAGCTGAACTAGAATCATTCCTTACTGAGTACACACTAAACTTTTCCAAACGTACCGTTGAAGAGAACTGGTTATTGTACAAGCACAAACTGCTTGCACTAATAGATCGCCATGTGCCTAAAAGAAAGATAGTTTCTAATTCTGCTTCACCGTGGTTTACTGGAACCCTGCGCCGCCTACGCAACAAAAAGAAACGTATTTTTCGTCGTGCCAAAGCAACTAAGCTTCCTGAACGCTGGGCTGCCTATCATCACATTCACGCGGAATACGCTATCGCAGTCAAAAATGCAAAAAAAAAAAAAAATTCGATAACACCCTTCCATCACTTCTCAATCTAATCCACGCAAATTCTGGAATATTTTTGGTGGCAATGAAAGCAAAGTAATCAAACTAGCCCGTTCTGACGATGTCCCCATTCCTACGAACCAGTGCTGCTCCGTTTTAAATGATGTATTTTGTTCTGTTTTCCTCAAAAGTGCTCCCACTGCTCTTCCCTCTGTACCTAATTACTCTTACTTGCCAATGAATTCTATTTCTATAGATTGGGCCGGCATTGCAAAGTTGATTGAAAGCGCGAAAATATCTTCTTCATCGGGTAAAGATTCAATCAATTGTAAAATGCTCAAAATTACTCAACCGTATCCCGCAATTATGCTTCGATGCTTTTTTCACAGTCTCTAGGTTCCTCAGTACTCCCAAGCGATTGGAGGGTTGGCAGGGTTGTTCCGGTCCCTAAATCAGGTAACACTCATTCCCCCGAAATCTATCGCTCTATATCACTCACAAGTATTCCATGTAAACTTTTGGAGCATGTTATATATTCTCATCTCGTCAATTTCTTTGAGTCTAATTCCTTCTTTGCGGCTGAACAACACGGTTTTAGAAAGACGTTCTCATCCGAAACACAACTTATATGTTTTACTAATGACCTGTTTACCTACGCTGACATGATCTTCGATGTAGATTGCGTGTTTGTGGACTTTGCGAAAGCTTTCGATACTGTTTCACATGATCTCCTAATTCTTAAACTTAGCAAGCTTAACATTGATCCAAATGTTCTAAATTGGATTAAAAGCTTTCCGTCAAATCGAACTCAGTACGTTTCTGCTAACGACTGTTCATCTTCTCACATTTCCGTAACATAGGGCGTACCCCAGGGATCGGTACTGGAACCTCTTCTCTTCCTTATCTACATTAACGACCTTCCTAAATGCATTTCCCATTCATCTATCAGGCTTTTCGCCGATGACTGCGTCATTTATCGCAAAATAACTGATCACAGTGATTCTATTAAGCTACAAGAAGATCTTAGCAGCATATCTAACTGGTGCGATAAATGGTTCATGCGACTAAATGCTAACAAATGTAAAACAATGCATGTATCGCGTCGCACCAACATCCCTGACAACACGCCTACTTACTATCATGGCATATGCACGTCGAACACGTCACTAATAACGCTAACCGGGTTCTTGGGTACCTACGTCGAAATATCTTTGCTGCGCCTCTGCCGATAAAACTAATATTGTACAAAACATTAGTGCGGCCAAAACTAGAATATGCATGCGCAGTATGGGATCCCATTCAAATCACACTAATAAACACACTTGAATCCATTCAAAATCGCGCAGCCCGTTTTATCTTATCGAACTATTCCCGTCACGCCAGCATTACTTTCAAGAAAAGCACCCTTGCCCTGCCGGACCTTTCTTCGCGCCGTAAATGCTTTCGACTGTCTTTTTCATAGAATGTATCATCATAACCCTGTGTTAAAGTATCATCTTTTTGCTCGCCCATCACACATATCCTCCCGTTCTGACCACATGTTTAAAGTTGCTGTCCCATTTTTCAAAACAAAAGCGTGTCATAATTCATTTATTCCAAAAACCAGCGCAAACTGGAACGACCTTCCTCCCTCCATCGCTGCCATTTCTGACATTAACAACTTCAAGACCACTGTATTTTCTGCCGCCTTGTAAAATAATATTGTATAATATGCACTGTTTATGTTAAGTACCAATACCACTCCTGTTCTAAGTGTTTAACGACTCTGTCTCTTTTCTCCCCCTTTCCCCCCTCCCCATGTGCCGCGCAGCGAAGGTGATCTCTAAATAGAGAGAGACAGTTGCACGCGCTGCACAGAACTATTTCCAACAAGAATAGAATCACAGAAGAAGAAGTGTTTAACGACTCAGTGGAGAAGGAGTCGCAATGCCTCTTTCCGGATCCTAGTGCCAACTGCCACGCACGTTTAGTGCAGGTTCCCAGTCATGCGCAGGGCCTGTTTTCAGTCTTTTGCAGAAAACATCCGCGGAATTAGGCTATACACATTCTCATGCTGCACAGCAACTCAGACGTCTAACATGGACTGCAGAAAACTCACAAAACACCATGCTCTATCGTCGAGCGTCTTGATATTCCAGTAAGGTCGCCTCAGGTGCAAGGCATCCAGACGTTCAGTTACACAGTGTTTAGACCACAAACCGCATAAGCCCATGTCCTCTTCGCAGTACGTGTATCGTCTCATCATCATCAACAGCTTAACCACGTCCACTGCAGGACAAATGCCGCTAACATATTCTCTCCAATTAAACCTGTCCTGCGCCAGCTGCGACCACCTTATCCCCGCAGACTTCTTAATCTCATCCGCCCACCTAAGTTTCTGTCACCTCCTGCCACGTGCTTGCCTTCTCCTGGTATCCACTCCGTTACCCTTAACGACCATCGGTTATCTTGCCACTGCATTACATGCCCCGCCCAAGCCCATTTCTTCCTCTTGATTTCGACTAGGATGTCATTAACCCGCGTTTGTTATCTCACGCACTCTTCCCGCTTCCGGTCTCTTAACATTGCACCTATCATTGCATGGCTCTCTGCGCTGTCCTTAACTTAAGCTTAACCCCTTTCATTAGCCTCCATGTTTCTGCCCCATAGGTGAGTACCAGTAAGGTACTGCGTCTATACACCCTCCTCTTGAGGGACATGGGCAAACTACTATCCACAGGCCGAGAGTGGCTGCCAAATTCGTTCCACCCCATTCTCATTCTCCTCATCATTTAACTCTTGTCGTCCGGATGCGCGGACGCTACCTGCCCTAAGATGTATTCCTTTACGGCTTGCTAGGCTTCGCTGCCTATCGTAAAGTATACCGTTCCCTTCCGAAACTGTTCAGCATTACTTTTGTGCATATTATTTTTGGACAGTAATGTGTAGTCTCAATGCGCAGCCAGTAACGGTCTGCTTTGATCACTCACGCTGTACGGAAATGGTGAGCAACATGATTTTTCTTTTTTGCGAGCTTCGAAATGTGCTTGCTTCAGGTACCGGTAAAAATGGCCTCTTCCACCGCACGCAAGCGTTTCGAGCGAAAAGTCAGCACCGCTCATGTGAGCCGGGCTCAATTTCTCGCTTTTGTTTTGTTTTCTTTCTTTCTTTGCGTGAGGGTGAGGAAGGGCCGCGACTGCGCGTCCTCCCGGCTACGCCCTGCGTGTTTCTCTCCTTGCCGAAAGGAGCGCACCGCATGACATCTGCCACACTAGGGACGCAGGCGCTGCACATACAAGCGGCGGGGAAGCGGAGTCGACACCGAAGCACTGCTGAATAGCTTTCCGGCCAATCCGTGCTACGCCTACGCCTCTGGCCGTGCCTACGCCTTTCATTCCCCCGACACCGATGCAGCGCGTTATGCCTTCATTTGGTACACGGCACCAACGGGGGTGGCCCTTCGAGCTACCCCTCCATCATCTTCTTCCAAGCCCACTAGGATAACGCACAGCCTCCTAATTATGTACTCGCGTATGCTGCGCACACTATACGTGGCGGTGTGTACACTTGTACATCCTCTGTCAAAAGTTTCGAGCCGCCGCGTCGTGTGGCTCATTATTAATTGCCAGCGTTACAAATCTATTGAAGGTAAGAGGAACGCTCTTCCAAGATTAACAATTCCACGGACGGTATCGATTCCGACACTAGAGAGCTTAGAAGCAAACCTACCTGGGCTCTAAACTTTAGAAAAAGGCTGTGGGTACTACAGCATCAAATGAAACGCTAAATAAAAAAAAAAACTGGAAAATGTTACACTAGAGAGGCAGAATACTGGAGCGGTTGAGTTTCGCATCGAAGGCCTGAAGACCGCTCTTTTGAAGTGTTAATAGGCCACGCCTGCATTTCCTCTTGAGCCGCTAATATTTTTTTATTGTTCGTGCTCACGTTTCAGTTGCTTCGCTCCCGTTTCATTTGACGCTGATCGCACATAGGCGCTCAACTGTTGTGCAGCTGAAATAGCACCTGTGCGGTTATACCGGGTGTGCGGGATTCCACCGAAGCAGCTCAGTGCTCCGTATATTATGCTTCTTAGAAGCGTATAAAATGTACACCCCATAGACTAACATGGCAATGGATGCAGTGCACGTATGCAGGCACTAGGCAGATCCGCTGCGCGGAATGTAACATGCAGTCTAACGAGTGGCGATGCGGTGGCCCTGTCGCCGATTCTTCCACACGTTGACGGGCTCCTGCTATAGCATCTCCGTCCGAGAGTGCACTTGAGCTATAGTGCCAGCACTGAGCGGTTATCTGCGGGAACATGTGCCCCGGAGAAGTTCTAAAGTTTCTCCGTGTTGCCTGCTAGTATCCTAACATAGCGCGGCAATGGTTTGGCCACAGCTGAAAGGGTTAGACGATATACAAACGTCAGGCTTTCAGAGCTGCTTCGAGCCCTTCAAGAAGGGTACCACGCAGCTTAGACGGCCAACCTGAGCAAGGTACGCCTGCCTTCATCTCTCCTAGAGGGGCGGGCCGCTCGGGATGCGGATGGTTGCTCGAGCTAAACGGCCTCGAATCGTCACAATCTGTGGTCACTACAATTTCTTTGGCTCGGAGGCTTCCCTGTCCTCTACACCTATCCTGATATGCTCAGTGGCGTGGACGAGGCGTTATTTCTCTTATTAATATACGAAGACGCAACATATAGACCTGCCCTGCCCTCTAGGGCATCCTGGAAGTCACAAAGGCACAACTGTAGCAGCGGACTCCATTATCGGTCTGTCATGAATCGACGCGCCCATTCTTTGAAACGTTAGCTGTCCTTAGTACTTTTTGTGCCGTTGAGGTCGGCGGCCGGAAGCCCACCGCTGGGCATGGAACCGCCGGTAAAAGTGCATCTCCCACCTACGACCCCAGCACCTGCCAGCCCCTCCTGAATATGACGCGAATGCGCTAACCGGAGGTTACCGCTGCGGTCGCTTAGTGGTTAGAGCCCCGCTCCAATTACATCCACTCTAAACGTCTGCACATGTTCACCATCACAAGCCAGATATCGATGGACCACTCGCACCGAAAACTCATAACCGCGATGCGATTTCTTTGTTCTTTTCAGAAGATACGCACATGATAGCGATCACCCCTCGACTTCTATCGCGGAAGAAAATCCGTTATCGGTAGAATTCCATTATCAGTGACACAACAAAAGTCACCCGGACACCACCACAAAGGGCAGCGATCGATTGAAAGGGGCACACCAAAGGGGCAGCAGCTGCAGTCTCTTGAAATACTCCCACTCAGGCAGATCTCCCTGCTTATTAAGTTTTAAGGAAACCGCAGTTTGCCTGTGCGTCGCAACAACAGCGGGCAGTGGCTCGACGGGCGAGCATGTATTGACTCAGAGTGCGCTTTTTCACACTTATACCACGCCTGCCAGCAAGCTCTCTCCGCCATCGATCCTGATTGCCATGCTTCGGCGCACACAGGCCGGGCTGATCTCCGCCAGCTGGCCTTCACTAAATGGCAACTCCCGAGACTTTCCTAACCCTAATGATCGCATTACATTTGGACCTCCTCGCTCTTCCGCTATACAAAATTATCGAAATATTGAGTAAAAAGCTCAAAACAGAAGTAAGATAGACGAAAGCTGTAATGCCCGGATGAAGGAATTGTTTAGCGCGAGATACAGCTCACTTCACAAACACAAGAAGAATTGGCCCGTCTCTTGTTTCCAGCGCCGCTTCCAATGCTACACATTGTCACGGTGTTGGTGAGCGCCACCTGGAAATATATCTGTTTTGGGCACACGCCACTTTGCAAATTTAATTTAACGTAGACGCTAGCACGCTGACAACAAAAAGGGGCCTTTACCGCGTGCGTGAGATCGGCCATATCATTCAAAGGCCGCAAAAATCTGGTGAGATACTTTGCACTGAAATTCGTCTTGCTCGTTCAAAACTTTTGCAGTTCATCCGCCCTCCATAATGTGCCTTCAAACTACGACTAGATAACCTACACGTTGGAAAAAAGTCCTTTAGTTACAACCCCCTTCTGCCGCGGTGACGGAATGTACGGCACGTGTTCCCAACGCCGATGGTAGCGAATAACGCGCAACGAATCGTGTTCACAACAGCCGTCCTCCGTCATACCTCGACATCCATATCGCATTCACCAACATTAGGAGCCTAATTCCAAAGCGTGACCAGCTTCTTAGCTTTATCGACGACATTGAAGTGCACATTATCATTCTAACTGAAACCCGGTTAACTGAAGATATCCTCGATAACGAAGTGCTTCCCGCAAGTCTTAACTTCACCATGTACCATCATGATCGCAGAAACCGTGGAGGGGGGGGGGGGCGTTCTAATAGCTGTAATAAATACATCGTCATCATCCTTAGTGTACCACGACGACGTACTACAATTATCATGGGTTTCTGTGAAACTATCACCTCAACCGTGAAAGCTATAACTGGCATTTGTTGCCGGCCACCCGATTATGGGCCATCTTTCAGCAACTCACTCTACCTTAGGTTATTATATTAGGGATAACTTCCCCAACTCACCTATTTTTCTATTCGGCGATCTTAATTTCCCCCAGATGAACTGGCCTTTACTTAGTGTACCTTTTTAATCGTAGTCCAGTGAGTCCGAGCAATTCCTCGACCTAACCCTCGATTTCAGTCTCCATCAAACCATTACACTTCCGACGAGAGGGAATAACGCCCATGACCTCTTGCTGACGTGCAGTTCTGAAGACACAAAAGGCGTAACGGCTCTTCCTGGACTCAGTGACCATGCCCTTTTACACATTTCCATGCCACCACTGCTGAAAGATCAACCGCTGAAAAGATGATATTCAATTACAATAAAGCGAACTTCGATGCCATCAACGCGGAACTTACACGATTTTATGAGCATTTTTGCGAGTCTAACCTATCAACAAGAGTTAATCATAACTGGGACTTATAGAAAACAGCAGTGATAAACCTCAGAAACAAATACATCCCAAAAATAAATATTAGGTACGAACATGACAACGAGTGGTGTACCGTAAGCCTGAAACGTCTCCTAAAGAGCAAAAAGCGCCTATATCGATTAGCAAAGAAATCTAGCTCCCCTACTACATAAGACCGATATTATTCGTGTACAAAACATATATTGAAAGCCTAGCTGCAGCAAAAAGTAAATTGTTTTCCATCTCATTTAATTTATTTACCCTCAGGGCCGTTAGGCGTTACAGAGGGGAGTGCGAATAACATACAAGTACAAAAAACAAAAACAGCAGCTAAAAAAATTGAATACAGTTACAGCACACACTGGTTTAATATAAATAACAGCACTAGCAAAAGGCAGCATTACACAAAACAAACCACAAAAGAAAACAGCAGCTAATAAAATAAAACATAAATATAGACAGAGACATATAAAATTAGTAACAGCGTTACGAAAGGCAACAGTATCAGTAATTTCAGCAATATCGTGGGGAAGGTGATTCCAGCTGACACAAGCTCTAGGTATGAATGAATCGTGAAAACATCTCGTGGGACAAGGAGGGATACAAACTTTGTGGCGGTGATCAATGCGTGCTGAAATATACGATGGTCGTTTTAACAACCTCTCTTTAAGATAAGGATTATGGTAAATTTTGTGAAAAGTACATAATGAAGCTATTGACCTGCGATGGGAAAGAAGCGGGAGGGAAAGGTTGGCTTTCATGGCAGTTACACTACTAGTACGATGATAGTTGGAAAGTATGAAACGACAACCCCGGTTTTGAACTGATTCTAAGACAGAAATGAGAGATTCGACCCCAGAGTTCCACACCGATGAAGCATATTCCAATTTAGAGCGGACCAACGTTTTGTGAAGTAGTAGTTTTAATGAACTCGGTGCACATGAAAAATTTCTGCGAAGGTATCGAAGGATGCGGTTAGCGTTATTTATAATGTAGTCAACATGAGGTTTAGAAGACAGGTTAGAAGAGACATGAACACCCAGATATTTATAAGACAACACAGTTTCAAGAGTGATGCCATTAATGCAGTAGGTAGAGTGTGTAGTAGAAAGACGAGAAATGGGCAAATGCTTGCATTTAGTAATGTTTAGCTTCATATTCCACAGGTTACACCAATTCAGTACCTTGTTAATATCTGACTCAAGAACAGATACATCATTATCGTCAATAACTTCGCTGTAAATAACAAAGTCATCGGAAAAAAGACAAACGGAAGACGATATAGTAGTTGTTAAGTCGTTTATATAAATGAGAAAGAGGAGGGGCCTAAGAACGGACCCCTGAGGCACACCAGAGCCAACAGGCGAGGATTCTGAATTGACGTTATTTGCTGTTACGAACTGACTTCGGTTTGAAAGAAAACAATACAACCATGCAAGTAATGTGGAATCGATGTTAAGGCTGTTTAGTTTAAGAAAAAGAAGCTCATGTGAAACCTTGTCAAATGCTTAAGAAAAATCCATAAATATAGAATCAGCGCGGGATCCGCGATCTAGAATGCAATGCAAGTCATTTGTGAAGCATATGAGTTGCGTTTCGCATGAAAATGATTCACGGAAGCCGTGTTGGGCATTACTGAAAAAGCAATTGGATTCTAAAAAGGTAGCAAGATGAGAGTAGATGACATGCTCCATGATTTTACATGGAATGCTGGTGAGCGACACAGGGCGAAAGTTATCAGGGCAATGTTTATCGCCAGACTTGTGCAGCGGAATCACCCTCCCAACCTTCCAGTCATTGGGAATACAGCCTGTTTACAGAGACTGGTCAAACAGTTTGGTAAGGATCATTGAACTGTACATCTTTGTATTAACCAGAAATTTCGAATTAATGTTATCGACGCCACAGGAGGAAGAAATTTTAAGGTTTTCAATTATTCTCAGGATGCCGGTTGTGGCAAAAAGAATTGGATCCATGGGAAAAGCGTCCAAGACCGGACACTCCTGATTGGTAAGGCAAACATTTCCAGAAAAAGCAGCAACAAAAACACTATTAAGAACCCTAGCGCATTCATTAGGTGAATATGCAACGCCGTCAGAAGATGTAAGAAGTATTGACGAACTATCTTTCTGGTTCACAATGTTCCAAAACTGTCTAGGGTTATTAATCAGCAGAGCAGTCAAAGTACTGTTAAAGAAGGAGTCCTAGCTTAGCATTTTTCAGAGCTAATTTGTACTCAGCGGCCGCAGAAAGGTAACCGTCCCATCGTTGTTGCGAATTCGATGATTTGGCCGAGCGAAACAAACGCTTTTTCTTATTCGATATCCTTTTTAAAATGATATTAAACCATGGTGATGGTCTATTAGACCGCAAAAGTCTTAGTGGCACAAATGTATTAGTGAAACGTTCAACAGTGTCCCTAAACAATTCCCAGTTAGTGTTACTTAGAATCCTACAGTCGAACCCCAACAAATTCTGGCGCATCCTATCCCCTAGGTCTCACCCGAACCAAGTAGCGCCTATGGGAACTGATGAGGAACCAGACGAACCAGAACAGTTAGCCATCGTTTTGGACCGCTATTTCGTCTCGGTGTTTTTTCCTGCAAACAGCTTTACCGCCATAACTTCACCAGGAGCCTCAGCAGTTACGATGCCTATGATCCAGGTTAATGCCTACAGTACGAGCAGCCTTATTGCTTCTCAAAAATTGTCTTCGTCAGCAGGCTCAGACCATGTCAATAGTAAATTACTAAAAAACACATCCGCGACCTCGGATTCGATACTACTATTAATCCAGTCTTTACAATCGGGGAAGTTCCGGATGATTGGAAAATTGCCCAAATCATCCCAGTCTTTAAATCCGGTGACCGCAAATCAGCCTCCAACTACTGTCCTATTTCTCTAACGAGTGTGTCATCAAAACTGCTCGAACACATTATATCCACGAACCTAAGGACACATCTTGGATCTAACGACTTCTTTTATCCGCACCAGCATGGTATTAGGAAACACCTTTCATGTGAAACCCAGCTTGCCCGGTTCATACACGATTTGCTCTAATCCATGGGTGACAACCTTCAAATAGATGCTATATTCCTCGATTACTCCAAAGCATTTGATCGGGCCCCCCACAACCATTTACATCGAAAGCTTTCATCACTAGGAATTCCCGTCAACCTAATCCATGCATTGGATAGAAAATTTTCTTTCAGGGCACAAGCAGTTCACTTCTACAATTGATAGCCACTCTCCTTTTTCCAGTGTAAAATCGGGAGTCCCTCAGGGCACCGGACTGCCACCACTACTATTTGCATTAATGACCTCTCTTGCAATCTAAAATCTGAATTACGGCTTTTTTCGGACGATTTCGTCATATACAGAGTGATTAGGGCGTCCAACGATTCATCTTTGCTTCAGTCCGATCTTGACACACTCTCCTCTTGGTGTGATAAATCCCTCCTCCCCTTAAACATTAAAAAATGCAAATCCATGTCGTTCACCAGAAAACGCACCATGAATCAGCATCAAAACAGCATTGGCTCATTTTCCATTGACACCGCATTATCCTACAGATACCATGGCTACCATCTAATACCATCGCTATCATGGGTAACTCAAGTTCGAAACATCTGCGCTGAAGCCTCACGCACACTCATATAGCTGCGCCGTAACTTGAAAGCCGCATCCCCTGGCATAAAAAAAAACTAGCATATAGATATTTATTCGCCCAAAACCAGAATATGCGTCATCCATCTGGCACTTACCACTAGCGTATCTCGCAGTTGATGTTGAAGTCGTAGGGAATCGCGCCATCCGATTTATAACATCTTGCTATTCAAGGAAAACCAGTATCAACGCGCTGAAACAGTCCCTTTGCATTCCATCATTCGTGTCACGCTGCGTCACATCTCGACTCTGTCTTCTTCATCATTTCTATTATCACCCACGCACGAGACACGAAAAGCTACAACCCTGCACAGGACGTCTAGCCGCCTAAAGCATGACCATAGCATTGCACGCATCAACTGTCGCACCTTAGCACTGAAGTCTTCATTTTTTCCGGACGCGATAGCTCTATGGAATGGCCTAGCAAATCCCATCGCGTCATGCACTAATCGCCAATCATTCCGGGAAAAACTAAGCGACCATTTTTCATGAGGGCAAAAAGTTTTCGCCATATTCACGTCGGCCCTTTGCTGTTTGTTGTTACTTTTCTTTTTGATGGCATGCCTTTTGGTCTGTATCTTTCTCTTGTATTAGTGTTGCATATATAATTTTTTTCCTGTTTCGATCCCGTGCATTCCGCTTAGCATTGTATACGCGTAACAAGATCATTTAACTGTCACATACTGTTTTTTTGTTATTGTTCTGTTTTGTTAAATTATTCTTTCTCTGTTTGATATGTTCTTGTCACAAAAATTTTGACTTTGCTCCCCCTTATGTAATGTCTTCGGGCCTTTAAGGAAAAAAATAAATGAAATGCAACATCTGGACAAGGCGAGACAAAGCGAACTTGACGCAGCATTTAATGGCCCTGAAAACACGAAAGCTCGCTGACACGGCGTTCCACGGGCAACTCAATTCTTACTTGAGCAAACGTTGCGAACGAAAAACTCGCCAGATTGTGCTTGAAACACAGCCGCATATGTGAGGCCTCGGAATTGAATAATGTGGAGGACGTGAGCAGAGTGGATCAAGTGACCTTTGACGCGCGCACCGTTCGTGTGCTTCTCCCATAGTCCACAATATAGTTCATTGCATGCTCTTGTTAAAACTAATCGCATTGCTCCGGAGCCCTCCACTACGGCACCTCTTTCTTCCTTTCTTCTTTCACTCCCTCCCTTATCCCTTCCCATACGGCGCGGTTCAGGTGTCCAACGATATATGAGACAGATACTGCGCCATTTCCTTTCCCCAAAAAACCAATTATATATATATTGCTCCCAGGGGAGGTACTTATAAGGACCAGTCACGCCTTCAGGAAAGAACTGAACGCAAGTCTAAATTGCACAGCGGGTCTCGCACAAGGAAGATATTTATTTATTTTGATTACTTACTAGCGGGCCTCTAGGAGCTCAAGATACGTGTTATCGTGCACGTCAGTCGGGGCAACTCGATTACGGATGAACAGACGTGGCGAGCGCTGCGTGAGTGTGCTTCATTCCAAGATGGTATGGAGCACACGTGGAAGGGAGGTGTATGCGCGGCTAGATTGCCCCTCCCCCCCCCCCCCCCCAATCGAACCACGAGTACGGAAGGACGAAGCGAATAAATTGAGCTGTCAATTTGGCAGAACAAAGAAATGAGTCGCAGCCGCTACTAAGGACAATGATGATCAGTGCGTCTGGCGGTGCATGGAGACGTCGTCGAAAAGCGGAATATTCAACGAAACCGTAAAGCGCAGTGCACGTTGAAGATCCAAAGGTGGTCGAAATTATCCCGGAGCCCTCCACTACGGCACCTCTTTCTTCCTTTCACTCCCTCCTTTATCCCTTCCCTTACGGCGCGGTTCAGATGTCCACCGAGATATGTGCGAGAATTACTGCGCCATTTCCTTTAATCAGAAACCAATTTTCAGTCCTTTGTTAATGTACCACCCGCCGCGATGGCTCAGTGGTCAGGGCGCTCGGCTACTGATCCGGAGTTCCCGGGTTCGAAACCGACCGCGGCGACTGCGCTTTTAAAGCCAAAGCTTTACTGGCCGCGACCTTGCGATTTCGCCGTGGCGGTACTCCGAGGAGGCACATGACGTCACAACGCTCGCCTCGCCGCGGATATTTCTCTTTCTCGCTCCCTAGTCACTACTGCGCATGCGCCACTATAGTAGCACCAAGCCACAAGTGCTCCACCACTGTGCAGCGCCGCGCCTTTCATCAAAACCCAACTTTCAATTTCCAGTTTTCTCTGTCTTTCCCTCCGTCCTTTATCCCTTCCTTTACGGCGCGGTTCGGGTGTCCACAGAGATATGTGAGACAGCTACTGTGCCATTTCCTTTCCTCAAAAACCAAACAAAACAAGTTAGTCGACGCCGTTCATATAGTTCATAGGCGTTGGCAACTTTGGAAAGGCCGTTCATTTTCACGAAAGGTAACGCGCACAACCGGCTCCGTGGGTCAGTGGAAACCTCAATCTCGCTTGCATGTACGTGGCGTTGGTGTCCAACTGCAAAAGCCTGCTTTGATTGCGTTCCGCACATTGGATAGGCAGCGCGCCCTCCCCGCCACACTGGGAGGTGGCATGCAGTTAATGGTTGATCGCGAGAGATTGATCACCAAATGAAGGCTGCGGCCTAGCTATTGCTGCAGGGCCTCATGTCAGCCACGACGCTGTCAGCGTTAATGCATTCAGGCCCCATCTCTCACCACCGCCACATGCAGCAAAGCACGAATGAGGCGTCCGCATATCCGGGGAGCCAGTTATGCGCCCTTCCTTTCCTTTCCTCAAAGCCACCACCGTCTAGAACATTGTCAACGCCAACGCCAATGAACACAGTGAACGTCAATATCTTTCGCTTTGTATATCCTGGATTAGCTGAGCTAACCCTTGTTGCAGGAACAGGTCCCGAATAGCTTTTATGGAGGCAGAATGCTAAGTCGCCTGAGCGCTGTGCGATGTCAGTGCACGTTAAAGATCCCCAGGTGGTCTAAATTATTCCGGAGGCTTCCACTACGGCACCTCTTCCTTTCTTCTTTCACTCCCTCCTTTATCCCTTCCCTTACGGCGCGGTTCAGGTGTCCAACGATATATGAGACAGATACTGCGCCATTTACTTTAAACAAAAGCCAATTATTATTATTATTATTATTATTATTATTATTATTATTATTATTATTATTATTATTATTATTATTATTATTATTATTATTAATGCCCCCACTGTAAGCGGTGCCGCACGCGGAGAACAATGAGTGGTCCTAATTTTTACGCCCTTTTGTCCCGACGGCGCCGCCATGCGGATGCTGTCATTCGCGGCTTTCCATCAGATGGCGTATCGTCAGCACGTCGGTTCCTACGACAGCTTCGCAGTTAAAGCATATCGTTACCGCGTTTACGTTACAGTTTACCGGGCTCGGCTACCTTCATCTGCGCATGCGCGGCCATTACCAGGGCGCGAGTACTTAAGGGGATTTCGTTTTGGGTTTCAGAGTTAGCGTTCGCTCGTAAACAAGCATGGCATCGCGCTGCACGCCCGCTTCAGACCAAATGCGGCATTACTGCTGCAGTCTTCGCCGCGATTTCACGAGTGATGCCATTCGCTTTTATTTCGCATGCTCTCAGTCATACGTCGAGGTATAAGCGCCAACCATGGCCCATGGTTTCAGACAATTCGGCAATTTTCGAGCTATTATGCCTCACTATATGCCGTGTCCATCAAAGTTCTTAGACAGTTCCCGCCGCTTGCTGGCGTGCCTATCGTGGACGTCGCGGAACGAGCGGCGCTGCAGTCGCACTTTTCTGCACATCTCGCGCGTCGTATGCTACACCTCCGTAAAGACAGGCGGCACTGCGCCCGTATACCTGTAGATAATTTTTTTTTCAGGCGTGAAAAAACAAGAATATGGTCTAGCTGGTGGTGGCACATGTTGAAAATATTAGTAGATTACTTGCAGCGCACAAGGGTACACACAATGAGGTTGAGAAACTACATGATAATAAACAAGGCACGCTTCTCCATTGTTGTGTCTCATGCCGTCCAAGCAGTTTAGTTTGTCATGTGTTTTTTCGTCGGTTATAGCAGTTAACACCAATCGAATGCAATGACAGAACTGTTTCAGTGTAGAAGCATCGAGCTGTGTACTGTCATGCCGCCCGCTGATGACATGAACGCCAGGCGCTGCAAATGCTGGAGATCAATCATGCAGTGCTGAGTTCCTTGGTCTGTAACTTTTGAGAGTGCTGCCCTCAGTGCCAAGACCTTTCTCTTTCTTCTACCTCGCTGAAGTTGTCTGTGATGAACATTCTCCGGCTTCGGCCCCTGTTCATCACGACTTGCACTTGCACCTGCACAGATATCTAAACCCCCTACTTCTATCAGAATTCCCTCAAGGTAGATCACAGAGGCTGCAGTTTTCAACAGCTGCTTCTGCAGCTTGTAGCCATTCACGAAGCAGATACCATCTTCTTGACAACAGCCTTCGGAATTGTTGATGGCCTGCAGCTAGTTTTCTGGAGTAGAAAATTCCACCCATCTTCTCTGTTATTTCATGCGACATGTAAAAATTTTCCAGCCTCAACCACTGGCTCGTGATAACCCTGCGCACAGAACTTGCGTATTGTTGCAACTTTTATGTCGTCGCAAGCTTGACAACGGCACTTACTCGGTTCAGCCCCGCATGATACAGACCCCTAATCGTATGCGCCCAGATCGACGAACTGAAAGCCGCTAGCACCAGATGGGTGGCGCCATCAAAGGACCCGCGCACCTTGCAACGCTCGCTTCGGCGCCTTTCGCATCTTTACGCCAACAGATGGTGCCGCCGCCACCCTTTTGGTGAAAACCCGGCGTTGGTGGCTTCCGGTTCGTCGATCTCGGAGCAGAAGATTACGGGCCTGCGCGGCTGTTCCACAGTAAGCACCACTCTCAAACTTGCCACGAGGAAAAAGTTACCGCAATAGATCTGAGCGCAGTTTGACCACACCCGAGCCAACGGTTGAGGAGGAAAATTTTTTTAAAGTCCTCACTATAAAGACAAGCAATATTATATATCTACATGTCGTCAGTCCGTAGAGGTGTCACAGTCGCCTGACCACCAAGCGTCAGTGCAGACGTAATACTGGTCTCAGCAGAGCAGCAAAGCGGCTCCAGTTCATTCGGAAATGAGTGCATACGAACGGCTTGCTTGCAGACGACGTAGTATGTACGTCGATGCGATGAACTCCGGATTTAAAAGCCTGCCTGAAAGCATGCTTTCTTGGTATATTTCGCCTGCATTGCACGTTTTTTGGTTTTCTGATTTGCTCCGGAGGAGAGAGATGAGTCCAGGGACAGAACCGTGCAGCACGCAGTTCCCGCAAAGAATTCGCACCTGTTGCCCGTTTACAACGTGCTTGTGGTCCTTGATAATGTGGTCAGCCTCAAAATGACGTTCACCTAAGTTAGACGTGCGAGACAGCTGT
This sequence comes from Amblyomma americanum, assembly GCF_052857255.1. Classification (NCBI taxonomy): domain Eukaryota; kingdom Metazoa; phylum Arthropoda; class Arachnida; order Ixodida; family Ixodidae; genus Amblyomma; species Amblyomma americanum. The sequence goes on from NC_135500.1 coordinate 47,630,591, forward strand.
TTAAACCTTTTAAACTGGATTTCATCGCGAGGCGGTGTGAAAACATGATGACCGGTGGCGTCGTTCCTGTTGTCACTTGTGCAGCGAGGCGCAAATCTAGATGAGAAGTGCAACCCTCGCTTGGACTCACAAAGTGCATACATTTCACCACAGAGAAGTTTTACACAATCACTGCGAGCACTATACACGCAAAACCGAGCTTGAAAATCCGAGTAGCCTGTCGTTACCGCAGCGAATGAAACTGCCGCGATAGGGGACGATGTAGAAAAGCTCCACTACAGCGCCATTAGTTCCCGCCACCGCCACTGTAGCCACCCACCGAGTGGAGCTGCGGAATTGGAACTGTTTAAGAACGTTGGTGTACATACCAAAATAGCAATGACAACATTGCGCTTCTTCAGCTTCGCCCCATCTTTAACGTTTTCCTGCATTTTCAGTTTTCTTCCATGAAAAAACATAGGATAGTAATGCACTCTCCATATTCATGAACAAGTGCGGGAAAAAATATTCCTTGAGAGTGGGCGTGTGAACAGCATCGTGGCACGGTTGCTTGACAGCATGCGTTTGTTCATGCAGATAGCGGGATGTCTTCAGATCTACGTGGCATCGACCGCTCCAACAGACACCGCATGGATTGCACCTGCACCTTATTGCTGTTATGCTGACCTGGCTTCATATGACCCGTCCTGGCAACCCTCTTGGACCGTGGCTCCTTCGCAGAAGTTCAGCTCATCGCCTACGACATCACCATTTCCTCTGGATATAAACGAACGCCAGCGGCCCGCGCCTTCCAGTGGGCGTGTGAACAGCATCGTGGCACGGTTGCTTGACAGCATGCGTTTGTTCATGCAGGTTAGTAATGACGTTCCTATGTTTGCAAATAAATCTAGCAATGTTTGTCTTGTGCTGTTCCCACGCCCACAAGTGCTATTAGGTTTGCTTGTGCAGTCATTTGATGTGTGTGCTCAGCTGGTTCTGCAGTCGGGTGATGTCGAACTTAACCCTGGCCCTGGTACGCGTTCTAAGAACAGTGAAACGGATGACTCTGTACAGGAAAAGCTTAATGACGTGTTAACTTTATTACAGAACGTTAACTCACGCACTGCTAGAATGGAAACCGAACAGTTACGCTTAATTCCTTCCATATCTGAAATAAAGGAAAATCAGGAATCTATGAAAAAGAATATCTCCGATATCGATGCGAGACTGTCGGCAGTTGAACTTCAAGCTTCTGCTTCTGACGAAGCTCACCAAGAGCTGCTGACCCTGCGCGAACTCGCTGATAACCTGATTAGCGAGAATGCCAAATTGCGGCTTAGTCAGTCACAGCTTGAAGACAGGCAGCGAAGAGACAATCTATTGTTTTTTGGCTTACGTGACAGTCCAACGGAAACATGGGAAGGAACGGAAGACAAGCTTTTGAGCGTTATCTCTAACTGCTTTAGTCCGGCGCTTATGAAGGATGCGTTTGAACGTACCCATAGGATTGGTACATTTACGGATGATAAATGTCGCCCGGTCATCGTGAAGTTCTCCTCCTTTAAAACAAAGCAACAAATTCTATCCCAGTCAGCGAAACTTAAAGATGAAGGTATCACCGTAAGTGAAGATTACTCGTTGGAAACGCGTCAGGCCAGGAAAAAGCTGCTTCAATTCGCTAAGGGTCAGGGCTCATTTTACAAGCTTAGGCACAACAAACTGTACATTAAGAACAAATGCTACAGTTATAACCCTGCTCGCGACTGCGTTTTCATGGAGGCTAATCTTCGGGCATCAGCAACTTCTCTTGATAGTAACTCAAGTCACGGTATCGCTGCTTCATCACATGCTGAGCCGACTGATCGATTGTCTCCTTCGCCAGTCCACAATCAGCAGTCAAATGACGGTACCTCTGGCTCGACCTACGCGCCGTAGGGCTGCGCGAGGGGCAGTGGGCCAGTGTCCGATACTGGCAACTCGCTTTCTTTTCTTTTTTCCAACATACGAAGCTTACTACCCAAGCGCGATAAACTTAATCATATCATTGATTCGTGTGATGCTGATGTCGTCTTACTAACCGAAACATGGCTTTCTTCCAAGATAGCGGACATTGAACTATTTGACTGCAAAAAACGCTATAACGTGTTTAGATCTGACAGAAGTGAGAGATCTGGAGGAGGTGTTTTAATAGCTGTCGCGGATAATTTTGTAGCATCGCCTATTAATATTCCAACTAGCCTGGAACTGGTTTGGGTGGAACTTAGTGTACGTTTTAAGAGAATGATTTTGGGTATATGTTACCGTCCCCCGTCCTCGAGCCATACCTTCGTTGATGAATTGCATGATTCCCTTAACATGATCACTGTACGATTTCCGAGTACACCTATTGTCTTAGCTGGTGACTTTAACTACTCTAGTATCGTGTGGACTAGTACATCACCTTATCTCAGCTCTTTTTCTACTGAGTGTAAAAAGTTTTTGTCAACTTGTATGGATTTCAATCTTTCGCAGTTAGTCTCTAAACCTACTCGAACTACTTTATCCTCATCGAATGTTTTAGATCTTGTTCTAACTAACGTGCCTGATCATATCCCTTCGATTTTTTACCTACCTGGTCTCAGTGATCATTCTTTGCTGCATTTTGATGTACAAATTCCTGTATCTATCCGAGTTAGTCAGACTAAACACATTAGAGATTATAAACGGGCTGACTTTCATGCTATTAACTGCGAACTAGCTGGTTTTTTGGATGATTACTTACCAGGCTTTTCACAGCGTTCTCTTTACGCTAACTGGGATTTGTTCAAGGATATCGTTGAACATCTCATTAACACTTTTGTACCATTAAGATCTTTGAAGTGCGATCGGGAATCACCTTGGTTTATTAATGTTTTAAAAAGACTCCAATAAAAAGAAGCGCTTGTTCCGCTCTGCGAACTTGTTGAATTCTAAACAACGATGGGAGGCCTACTTTTCCGCAGCTGCAGAGTACAAAGGTGCGCTAAAAAACGCAAAGGACACATTTTTTAACCACACACTGTCTGCTATGCTGGTCAATAATCCAAAACAATTTTGGAATGTAGTTAACAAGAAAGACCCTTCCACAATACTACTTACTTCTTCTGATGGTGTTGCCTTTCCTCCATACGAATGTGCTTCTGTTCTAAACAATATATTTGCTGCGGCATTTTCTACCAACGTTTCTCTTGTTCATCGCGTGTGCCCTGTTTTTGATGCTCTTCCTATGGATCCAGTTATATTCGACGCGGCAGGCATCCAGTGCATCATAGAAAATCTTAAGGTTTCCTCTTCCTGCGGTGTTGACAACATTAATTCGAAGTTTTTAATTAATACAAAGTACTACTGTTCCATAATTCTTACTAAATTGTTTGAGCAGTCTCTTCCAACAGGTTGTATTCCCAATGATTGGAAAATTGGGAAGGTGATTCCACTGCATAAGTCCGGAAGTAAACATTCTCCTGATAACTTTAGACCTATATCACTCACTAGTATTCCGTGCAAGGTCATGGAACACGTCATATATTCTCATCTCATTTCTTTTTTAGAATCTAACTCCTTTTTCAGCATTGCCCAGCATGGTTTTCGTAAGTCTTTTTCATGCGAAACTCAGCTAATATGTTTCACACATGACCTTCATTGCATCCTTGACCACGGGTCTCAGGCAGATTGCATATTTTTGGACTTCTCGAAAGCGTTTGACACTGTTTCACATGAGCTTCTCTTTCTTAAATTAAGCAATCTTAACATAGACCCTAATGTCCTTGCATGGCTACAATGCTTTCTTTCTAACCATTCACAATTCGTAACAGCGAACAATATAAACTCTCATTCTTTGCCTGTCCGTTCCGGCGTGCCTCAGGGGTCAGTTCTTGGGCCCCTCCTTTTTCTCATCTATATAAATGACTTACCGGCTAACATTTCTTCTTCAATTAATCTTTTTGCCGATGATTGTGTTATTTACCGCGAAATTAAAGATGGTAATGATGTCTCTTGTCTTCAATCCGATATTAACAAGGTTCTTGACTGGTGTTTTACTTGGAACATGCAACTAAACATTAATAAGTGTAAACATGTACGCATTTCTCGTTTCTCTAATGCCCCTTCTTATCACATTAACAACGTGTCTCTCGAAACCGTGTCATGTTATAAATATCTGGGTGTTTACGTTTCTTGTAACCTGTCTTGGAAAACTCACGTTGAATACATAATAAATAACGCTGATCGCATGCTTGGGTACCTTCGCAGAAGTTTCTCACGTTCATCTACTTCAATAAAATTATTACTTTATAAAACATTGCTTCGGTCCAAGTTAGAATATGCTGCATCTGTCTGGAGCCCTGGCATCGATTCACTCGTTTCAGATTTGGAAGCTGTACAGAACCGCGCATGCCGTTTCATTCTTTCTAATTATCACCGAACAAGCAGTGTAACCGCCATGAAATCAAGTTTGTCCCTACCACTTCTTTCCCACCGCAGATCAATAGCCTCATTGTGTCTCTTTCATAAAATATACCACAACAGCTTTCTCAATCCTAAGTTACTGTCTAGACCATGTTACATATCAGCACGCGTTGATCACCGTCATAAAGTTGGAATCCCATCTTGTCACACCAAATGTTTTCATGACTCATTCATACCCCGAACTTGTGTCAGCTGGAATCACCTTCCCCACGACATCGCAGGTATTTCCGATAACAATTCATTTCGTAAAGTCCTTAATGTTTCTTTCTGAGTATGTGTCGTTTATTACTGTATAAAAATTGCCTTTTTACTGTCTACACACTGTTTTAATATATCCCCACTGCATTCTAATCTTATTGCCTTCCTGTGTTTTCACTTTTTATGTATTCCTGGTTTATTTTTGTTTTCCCTCCTTGTTGTTGCTGTTTAGGCTGAATTTTTATGTATTCCCACTCCCCTCTGTAATGCCTTCGGGCCCTGAGGGTACAATAAATAAATAAATAAATAAATAAATAAATAAATAAATAAATAAATAAATAAATAAATAAATAAATAAATAAATAAATAAATAAATAAGAGTTTTCACCGGCTTTGGTGACAGTCACTAGATGGCGCCACTTTGTTTACATCTAAACCACGCATCAAAACAAGCGACGCTGCGGCAGAAGTGTTGCAGTTGCGCTGTTTACAGCGTTCTTAACTCAACTCTAACGCAATATGCTCTGCGTAAGCACGCTTACTGCGTTCTAAAATTGTCAAGTGCTCACTAAAATTGTCAAGTGCTCACGATACGCAATGTGGCTAGCTTCATGGGCGCCTCTGAAAAGCCGCTGAGCCGGCTGTCAGCATAAAAGTAGCGTGGATGTATTTATATCCAGAGAAAATACTTATGACAGTGCACGTAGAATCTCACTGCACAGAAATGCTTGCAATGTGTGCATATTTATCTCTGCAACAAATAGCGGGACACCTGCCATCACCATCACTACTCTTCGCCTTATGGTAAAGTACTACGGGGGACGGTATGCTAAAACGTCTTCTGGCGCGTTTTGCAGCACTAACGGGTAAATTCGGCGTCCGGTAACACGTTAAACGGCAACCCAAACATCGTAACGATATGCCATAAGTCTCTAATGACCGCTCGTTGGCGCATGTCTTCTGAAGTGAGGCACGGGAGACGTGCTTTTACGGACGGGCCGGGTTCGCCCGCTGAGTGTGCATGTGAGGGTCCCTGAGGCTTTTCAGTGATGACGAAGTAATGATGCACTCTGCCTAAGAGACGGGTTTTCGACGACCTTGTGTACTTACTACGTGTGTCTTTTATGAGGTAGTAGATATGCCGAAGCGAGGGAAATCGAGCATGTTTTGCTAAGCTTATGAATTTGCTTCTGTTGTTTCGCTTTTGTCTGTTGTTTCGTCCTTTCCCCCCAACGTTCGATTGAACCAGCGTTTGGGAATTTACCCAACTGGTTGTTCTCCCCAGTGAGGGCGGGGACATAGGAATAAAAAGAGGTTGTTTTGGGGGAACCGGAGGCTAGTTTCGTCAGATCTATCTTCAAGGCAGTCATCTGTATGTAGTTTACTTCTTGTTCTTACGTCCTGTTTTATTTGCTTTAAATGTTAACGAAGAGTTAAGCGCTCTCGAGGTTCACTTCGAGTAATATGATCGGGCAAGTCGAGCCTGGAAGACGTTCTGCATCCCTTTACCATCATTCAACATTTATTTCCTTCTCAATAACATCAAGAAAGAGGTAAACATTACAACTGGCGCGGTGAATAAATACGATGGAACAAATGATGGAAGGAGAGTTCTAATCTAAGCGATGATAAAGCTTCCAGATTCTAGAATAGACACTATGCAAGCAGGCAGCAGGCTTGTGGCTCTAGTCTCAGCTGGTCTTTGGAACGAATCACAGTACTGGTCAGTTATGAAAGTCGGTACGCGTACTTTCAACCCAACACCAGCGCAAGATGATACGTAACTACGCATTGTGAACAAAGCGTGTTTAAGACATACGTTCGCGCAGTTTCTTTCTTAAATCACGAATTTTCAAATTTAAAAGCCGCGGCAGCGGTTTCACGGGGGTCCTTCCCCCTTACAAATTGGCATTCATACAGGTACGGCTATGGTGCAAGTGTTTCACAGGTCAATAAAGGAAAGCGCAAGTATTAGAAATATGCTTGAGCAGTGATTGAAAAAACAGCGAGTATTGAGAATGAAAGCGAATGAACTTGAATAAAGACTAGTGACCGAAACGAACCGAATACGAACACGACTGAAGCATATTACACACCTAGAGGCCATTCTGAAAACGGAAGAAGCGTGATATCGTCAAAAAAAAAAATATAATGGGAAGGATAACGGCAAGGAGAACTTGCTACACATCTCAAGACTTTTTTCTGGAGTAAGTGCATATTCGATTTCGGATAGAAAGAGTCTTTTGTAAAGATGTAGTTTTAAAGCAACCTCAGCAAGCGAAAATTCCCGGCGAACAAAACTAAGCACGCCATTACCATTGTTCCCGTTGAGTGCAATGTAAAACTCATAAAAGGTTAGTGTTAAAGTGAACTCCCGGATACTTGCACGCCGAAACAAAGCTTAAGGACAAGTCGAATTAGAACCGTTGGTAATTCGCGTTACTTTCTTTGCATTTGATCGTTCTCCTTCATAAGACAAACGCACACAAAGCAGAAGCGTCACTAAGGTCACGTTGATGAATGAAAATATTCGAGGGATCAAAACATCCGCAGCACATGACACAACAGTCCGCGGAAAGCGTTGTAGATGATGGTACCCCTTAAGAAATGTCATTAACATAACTAACACAGATCAGAAAAACGACACACCCTAATATTGGCCGTCGAGGAACACGCGACGTGTGCTGTGGAAAAATTATGATACTGACTGCTAACTGTTCCGTACTGAGTGTGAACGTCGAAACGAACACTCGATCCACCTTAATACTCCACTGACAATGTTCCTTTTAAATGGGTTTTAACAGAAAACGTTCATGAAACTTGGTGCCGAACGTTATAGCAAAATCAATGAATATGCAGTCACCGCCAGAGGGATCGTCTGGAATTGCAAATCGGTCATTTGCAACTGCAGTTCATTGTTTCACAAGAACGGTTCCTCCGTAAAATATATTTGCAGCAGAGAACAAATCGCATTCTAAATTACTGAAGAGGGTAGAGGGTTGCAGCGCTCGCGGCGTGTGTTCTGCCTTCGTCCGTCGTCTTGTTTTCGCGCTCCTTTTGTCATGGGTAAATGTTAATGATACAGTTCTGAAATTAAGGGGGCACTGAACATCAATGTATGTGCGGGCTAGAAACATCTTTCCCACACGTTACTGTCGTCGAGGCAGTTTGCAGTGACCGAGCGAAAACTTCACAGAACTTGAGGCGAGTACAGGTAACGGTGCTCTTCAAATTAGCCAACCAGAACAGGACGCACTTAAAGCAGGAATAGGCTCTGCCCTCCTTCGTCCCGCATGCTCCACAAAAGTGGGCGGTTCTTCCGTATACTGCCAGCCGCCACGTACTACTCACACGGTCTTGCAAGACTACGGCCTCTAGACTAAAGACCAGTATTAAGACGCTTCTGTGCTGACTCTGTGCAGGTAGCTCGGTTCTTGCAGTAATGGAATTCACTGAACATTTCCACGCAACCTCCGCGACTCACAGCGATTGGTTTCATGGCTGAATCGGATTTATCGTCCCAAAGCAACTCAGGCTACGAGGGGCGCAGAAGAAGGGCTCCGAATAACTATGACCACCCCGACAATGTGCGCTGCCATCGCACAGACACGGGCCTCGAGAATTTCGCCTCCATCGCAATGCGGCAGGGATCGAACCCGGCCCCGTCTTTCGGGTCGGCAGCCGAGCACCATAACCACTGAGCCACCGCGGCGGCTACGCGACGCACGATGAATGCAACAACGTCCTGCTGTGAGGAGTGGAAGTGCAGCACCGCTTTGCTCGCACTCAAAGGCGGCCGCCACCACTCCCGTTGAGACACGCTGCAGGATGTGTGCGTGCGTGCGTGCGTGCGTGTGTGTGTGTGTGTGTGTGTGTGTGTGTGTGTGTGTGTGTGTGTGTGTGTGTGTGTGTGTGTGTGTGTGTGTGTGTGTGTGTGTGTGTGTGTGTGTGTGTGTGTGTGTGTGTGTGTGTGTGTGTGTGTGTGTGTGTGTGTGTGTGTGTGTGTGTGTGTGTGTGTGTGTGTGTGTGTGTGTGTGTGTGTGTGTGTGTGTGTGTGTGTGTGTGTGTGTGTGTGTGTGTGTGTGTGCGTGCGTGCGTGCGTGCGTGCGTGCGTGCGTGCGTGCGTGCGTGCGTGCGTGCGTGCGTGCGTGCGTGCGTGCGTGCGTGCGTGCGTGCGTGCGTGCGTGCGTGCGTGCGTGCGTGCGTGCGTGCGTGCGTGCGTGCGTGCGTGCGTGTGTGTGTGTGTGTGTGTGTGTGTGTGTGTGTGTGTGTGTGTGCGTGCGTGCGTGCGTGCGTGCGTGCGTGTGTGTGTGTGTGTGTGTGTGTGTGTGTGTGTGTGTGTGTGTGTGTGTGTGTGTGTGTGTGTGTGTGTGTGTGTGTGTGTGTGTGTGTGTGTGTGTGTGTGTGTGTGTGTGTGTGTGCGTGTGTGCGTGTGTGCGTGTGTGCGTGTGTGTGTGTGTGTGTGTGTGTGCACACAAACACCGCAATGATACGGGCGACAAGCAGCGCGTTCAGTAACGTTCCCATCACCCATAGTGCTCGCTTGCAGTTTCGGGGGAAATGATGGGCGTTGTTGAATTTTCTTTCCAGCCACCGCCTGTGAATCACTCCTGAGAGGCGTGCAGATGTGCTACCAGGCGCATTGGAAGGACGGATAAACGTAGCGAAAGATACAATCACTGGAAGAAAAAGAAAAACGAAACGAGGAAAACGAGGCTGCGGCGAAACTACTTCCGGAGCAGCGGCCGTTGGGAAAGCAAAGGGGCGAAACGAATCACAACGCCGGAACAGAAGGAAAGCTGGAATGAGAGTCGCATAAAACGGTATTCCCAGCCACGTGCTCTTCGCTTAGCTTTTCTTTTTCCTTTCCTCCGATAAAGTGCATCCTTTTCTTGAAAATCATTTAGCAGCTGGCGGGGCTCGCACTGGTCGACGACGAGGCAGCGACATTGGCGCGGGTTCGCACTTTTCCGTCTCCGTATACCACCAGGTCGAATGTTCTTTTTTTTATTATTGTTCTTGCATACTCGCCCGCCGACCCGAAACGGTCACATTGTGTCGGCGAACGTCGACTGTCTGAACGCTTTATTCCTATCTGGAGCCATTAAGGGCTTAATGCGCGCACGCCGAGGACGTTGCTGACGCTGCAAGTCGTTGAAAGTTTTCTGCCGCAGTGCTCTGCCGCGCAAGGTTTCCAGCACGTACGTTTGAGAGATATTCGTTCGTTTTGTGAGAGTACATTTGATTTCCACCGCCCGCATTACGGGGCGACTTTTGCGAAAACTTTCCTCGCGTGCTGGCGCTGCTGCTGACACATCAGTTTATGGCCTTTTGATGTGCCCTGAGGGCCATATCCTGACCACCTTTCCACATCGGGTTATGCCCTCTGTCTCGCATACTCCCGCCGAATATAAGAACGGAACTTCCGGCGATAAATATGGGAGTGAAATGCCTGCATAGAAGATAACGCGCTGTCTGGAATCATCACAGCTGCAATGACGCAGCTTTTGAACGTCCGATGCTTGCAATGACTACCACTTCTTCGGCCCGATGAAGCCGAGAATGATGGGATTTTGTCAAAAGAGAATTTTACGACAATACTGCGACACTGGTAACGTTGTGGTGAAGTCTTCAAAGGTGGTACGAAAAAGTCACGAAAACAAACCCCTCTAGCTCATCAGGGTCCTGTGATACCTGCATACTGTTGGACTTAGAACACTGGCTAGGTAGCCGATAAGTTGCTATTACTTAAGCTTTGTAAATGAAAGTACCTTAATAAAGATTTATTCCAAACGCATTGAATCACTTCTTGCTAACCGGCAACGTTTAGTAATAAAACGTGACATTCTAGACGCCGACCAAAACATAGAAAAGAATGCTCAAATAACGATTCGGTTCCCATAAGGGAGGCTTGTTCACAGTAAAAACGAGAAGCGGGTGCGCGAGCTTATGAACAACCTTTGTCCGTGAAGTTCCGAGGCTGAGTCCATTAAAAGAAATGCATTTAACATTGAAATAATTTGTGCAGCACTTCTTCGAAACAGTCTCCCTTGCAGTCTATACACAGTTTCCAACGCTTCTTGAGGTCTTGAAAACAGTTGGAAAACGCTTCTTTTGGCAGGGCTCTCAGCTTCTTTGTCGTGGCGTCTTGAATGGCCTCCACGCTCCCCATCCAGCGACCTTTTAGGGCTCTCTTCTCACGAGGAAACAGGAAAAAATCGCATGGGGAAAGGTCAGGCAAGTATGGCGGATGGGGAAGTACAGTAATGCTGTGCTTGGCGAGAAATGTTGTCACGCTGAGAGCAGTGTGCGGCCTTGCGTTACCGTGGAGAAGGCTCCATTGTCCAGATGCCCATAAGTCAAAGCGACGGAGTCGCAGTGCATCACGCATGAGTTGGAGCACGCGGATATAAAACTCCTGATTCACCGTCTGCCCTTGTGGGACGAACTCGTGGTGTATGGCACCTCTGGCATCGAAACAACTATCAGCATCGTCTTTGTTTTGGCCTTCTGTCGCCGCACCTTTCCCGACGCAGGAGAGGTTGTGGACCGCCATTCGGCTCTCTGCCTCTTTGTTTGAGGATCGTATTGAAAACAACATGTTTCGTCTTCAGCACTGATGCTGTCGACGAATGTAGAGCCCTTCTGTGCCTCGGAGAGCAAATCAGCGCTCAATGATGCCCGCGTGTACTTCTGGTCCAGCGTGAGGGAGTGCGGCACAGGTCTGGCATTCAGCGTTCGTTTCCCCAAGTTATCACGCAAAATTTGGTGGCATGTTGTCTCACTAACGTCGAGAGCATCAAATAGCATGCGGACTGTAATGGTGCGGTCTTGCTGTACGACTTCCCTGATCCGAGCCACGAAGGCTTTCATTCCGTGAGGTTGCAGGGCTCCCTTGCCTTGTGTCTTCCACCGACGTTCTCCCTGAAACGAACCCCTTGTGCCACTCGCAAACTCGCACCTGCGATAATGTCTCGTTGCCGTGAGCGTCACGAAGGAGCTCATACGTCTGTGTGGCTGTCCTGCGTAGCTTGACACAAAATTTTATGTTTACCCGCTTTTCGAACTGGACGTCCATCTGTCCCCATTCACTCACAGTAGAATGCGCAGACGACTATTGACAACGTATGGACGGAAGGACGGACGGACGGACGGAGGGAGGGAGGGAGGGAGGGAGGGAGGGAGGAAGGGAGGGAGGGAGGGAGGGATGGACGGACGGACGGACGGACGGACGGACGGGTGGGTGGGTGGATGGATGGATGGATGGATGGATGGATGGATGGATGGATGGATGGATGGATGGATGGATGGATGGATGGATGGATGGATGGATGGGGTCAAAGACCCATTTCCCAAGCATTTCACCAAAAAGAAGCCGAGCACCAGGCAGGGGAAAGCTTCTACCCATTTTATCACCGGTGGGTACCAGGCGGCACTGGGGATCGAACCCCGCACCTCCCGCATGCGAGGCGGATGCTCAAACCACTAGACCACTAGGATGGATGGATGGATGGATGGATGGATGGATGGATGGATGGATGGATGGATGGATGGATGGATGGATGGATGGATGGATGGATGGATGGATGGATGGATGGATGGATGGATGGATGGATGGATGGATAAGGCTGAACACTTTAAATCGGGCGGTGGTTCAAGCCAGCTAGTGATGACTTCTGAAATATAACTTTTCTTGATTTTAGCCACCAATCGGATAACCTTCGCTTGGTTACTTCTACCCGCTTAAAATCTACTTTCCCTTCACTGTCCTTAAACCCCAATGTCTTGGATAAATCAGCCCCGCTGCTTTCCACTGTGAGTCGAAGCCCTTTACAGAAAAGTATCAAGTGTTCAGCCGTTTCCTCCTCTCCGCACGCAACGCACAACGTGTATACCTCGTGGTACCTGACTGTCTCCAACACGTGCCATCCAGCATGTGCATCCGGCACGTGCCAGTAGGTTCCACCTAACGGCTGCCACAGCAATTAACATAAATAGCGCAGGTTAGATCGAAAAGATGGCGCTGCACATACGCACCAACATTTGTTTCGGGGAATCTTTTCTAGAGAAAAAAATAAATCAGTCTCGAAACTTTACGGACAAAGGTTGTATGCTTTGAAAAGGGGCGCAGGGAGCGTGCTTAAGCAGTTGGCAGATTTCTGCAGTTTCGGTTCAAGGTGTAAGAGGTCATTTATATCGTCAAAGATTGCAGCTGACGGCGAGGGAATTTCTTTTCTGTAGCAAGAACGTGTGCCTTACCCCAGGCGATAACGTGCTGTTTCGATATGGAGCGTTCGGCGATAGCACTGGAATCCAGTTTTCTGTTTTTAACGTCGTTTTTCTGATCTTTTAGGCGCCTTTCGAAGTTACCAGCTTCGCCAATGTAGACGCAGTCGCATTTCGGGGTAGGGAATGCTGTAAACCACGCCGGGATATTTTTTTTTTCCTCTGGAAGAACGTTCTTTACGTTGACCAAGCATGTCGCAGTTTTCTGGTCGAAACGTGGGCAACGTCAACATTGAAGGTGCGCAGAAAGAGTGCCAACGCCTCGCTGATTCCAGGGGTGTAGGGAACAGCGGCAGGTTTCAATGGTCAAGACATAGCAGTTTCACGTTCTGGTCGACTCAGCTGTTTTTCGACCGATGCCATGAATGATGTCGGGTAGCCATAGCATGAAAGTTCTTGCCGCACCATGTCGAAGTCATTTGCCCTGTCTTCGGGCAAACTGCAAATGCGTTTGCTCCTTTTTAATAAGGTAGCAGCAGTCGATCTCTTATCTGAAACTGGGTGGACGGATCTAGAGTTGAGATAACGCCCGTCTGGGTGGGTTTCCTAAAGACGCTGAATGATAGTTTGCCACTACAGCATTTTACCAAGACGTCTAGAAAGGGCGACGCACCGTTCTCCTCGACCTCAGGGGTTAAATAGGCGTCTTCTGTAGAGTTCGAATGCGACGAAAATGCAGGCAGAGAGTATTTTTGAATCATGCAGAAACAGTCGTCTACATATCTGAGGAAAGCTCTTGGCGGGTGAGCAAAGGTTTCAAGGGCACGGTGTTTGACAGACTCCATTGTGTGGTTCGCGACGGTAACGGATATAGAGGCACCCATAGGAGTGTCTTTAAGTGGACGGTAAAACAAGCCTTGAAATACAAAATACGTATTCCTGAGGCAGAACTGTAGGAGTCTGCAGAGGTCAGGAACGTCAATAGGGGTCCTTTCAGGTAAGGATCTGTAAGACTCGAGGGCAGAAGAGCAGGCTTGTACGAAAGGTCAACAGGGACGCACGTGAAAAGCGACTTGACGTCAAACGAGCCCAGCAGCTCGTTGTCGTCCGGTGATATGTCGCTTACCTTCTCTTCAAGCTCTTGATTTCATTAGCCTTCGCCGGGCGTACGGCCAACCTATCAATACAAGCATCCGCAAGAACGTGTCCCTAACGACTCGTGTGGCATCGTTCAAAGCCCACCTTCAGTTCAATCTCAGCTGCAAGTCTCTAGCCCTTATTCCTCGTTCGCTTCACCTGATTCGCGCTGTCTGCACAAGCTTCGGACGCAGTGTTATCGCCAAAGCTGAACGTTCCCTTTTTCAAGCAAGGATACTTGACTGCAAAGAGAAGCTGAACCCTAGAAAATGAAGTCTTTTTCGCTCGTCGTCGACTACAGTCGCTCTACCCGGATGAGTTTGTCAGGATTCAACTGCATGATAATCATAATGCTGCAATGCATCCCCCTTCTGCTGAAGTCTCGCGCAAAAACAAGTTACACCGGCTACTCCCATCCCTGTCAACTACTTCGAAAGCTGCACCTGCCACGGTTGGCCACAACGTTTCGTCATATGTATAGCCCCAACAACGCTGAACTCTCCGTTTTAAACATTGGCCTCAATTTCAACTGTGGACCTACCATGGAGGCTATAAATCTGGTGTGTGCTGTGGAGAACGCTGTTAATCAAGTGGACGTTGCACGTCGAGATGAAGCAAGGACTCGTGCTATCAGCATACTCTCCAAGTACCACCCGGGGCGATTCCTGCCCCCTCTTACTAAGGAACAGCGCCAAGCTGCCAAGAGCCTTCGCAAAAATAAGGAACTAGTCATACTTCCCGCCGACAAAGGCAACACCACTGTCCTTTTGGACCGGACAGACTGCGTAAGCCGGATGCAGAACCTACTTGAAAGTGACACCACCTACTGCCGACTGGACAGGGACCCAACCGCAAAGGTGGAGCGCGAATTACAGAAACTTCTCACCAACGTTTTCAGTCTCATCCCTCCGACCCACAGGCTACTTTACCTCAAGCTCTTGTGCACCAACGGTTCGGCACCCGCCCTCTACGGCCTTCCCAAAGTGCACAAGACTGGTATGCCGATGCGTCCGATCGCGGACTACAGTCGTTCCCCACTCCACAGCTTATCTGGTTACCTTCATCGACACATCTCGCCTATTGTGGGTTGTGGCTCGACACACGTACGGAATTCGACTCACTTCATCGAGAAGGTAAGCGACATATCACCGGACGACAACGAGCTGCTAGGCTCGTTTGACGTCAAGTCGCTTTTCACGTGCGTCCCTGTTGACCTTTCGTACAAGCCTGCTCTTCTGCCCTCGAGTCTTACAGATCCTTACCTGAAAGGACCCCTATTGACGTTCCTGACCTCTGCAGACTCCTACAGTTCTGCCTCAGGAATACATATTTTGTATTTCAAGGCTTGTTTTACCGTCCACTTAAAGACACTCCTATGGGTGCCTCTATCTCCGTTACCGTCGCGAACCACACAATGGAGTCTGTCAAACACCGTGCCCTTGAAACCTTTGCTCACCCGCCAAGAGCTTTCCTCAGATATGTAGACTACTGTTTCTGCATGATTCAAATATACTCTCTGCCTGCATTTTCGTCGCATTCGAACTCTACAGAAGACGCCTATTTAACCCCTGAGGTCGAGGAGAACGGTGCGTCGCCCTTTCTAGACGTCTTGGTAAAACGCTGTAGTGGCAAACTATCATTCAGCGTCTTTAGGAAGCCCACCCAGACGGGCGTTATCTCAACTCTAGATCCGTCCACCCAGTTTCAGATAAGAGATCCACTGCTGCTACCTTATTAAAAAGGAGCAAACGCATTTGCAGTTCGCCCGAAGACAGGGCAAATGACTTTGACATGGTGCGGCAAGGACGTTTATGCTATGACTAGCCGACATCTTTCGTGGCATCAGTCGAAAAACAGCTAAGTCGACCAGAACGTGAAACTGCTGTGTCATACCCCTTGAAACGTGCCGCTGTTCCCTACAGCCCCGGAATCAGCGAGGCGTTGGCACACATTCTGCGCACCTTCAATATTGACATTGCCCACGTTCCGACCAGAAAACTGCGACATGCTTTGGTCAACGTAAAGGACGTTTTTCCACAAGAAAAATATCCCGGCGTGGTTTACAGCATTCCCTGCTCCGGCTGCGACTACATTGGCGAAACCGGTAACTTCGTAAGGCGCCTAAAAGATCATAAAAACGACTTTAAAAACAGAAAAGTATTTCAGTGCTATCGCCGAACACTCCATACCGAAACAGCACATTATCGACTGGGGCAAGGCACATGTTCTTGCGACACAAAAGAAGAAATTCCCTCGCCTTTACCAGAAATCTTTGACGATACAAACGACCTCTCACGCCTTGAACCACAACTGCGGAAATCTGGCAACTACTTACGCACGCTCCCTGTGCCCCTTTTTCAAGCATATATAAGCTCGCGCACCCGCTTCTCGTTTTTACTGTGAACGAGGCTCCCGTATGGGAGCGGAAACATCTTTTGTGTATCTTTTTCTATGTTGTGGTCAGCATCTGCAATGTCACGTTTTATGATTCACCCAGATCACATGAGTTTCTGTCCAACTCTTGATTTCTACGTTTAGTAATAAAGCACTATACGCGCCGAGGAGCTTGCGTGTGTGTCTATGCAATGCATGAATGTCGTAGCGTCGACTCGAGAAAATACCATGCTTTGCCCTAGCAAAGTGCTCTACTCCCTAGCCTTGCGTCAAAAGCGTCTCCCTCAGCGTGGTGCAGCTGACATCCCAGCGGGATATCCACATTGCGTAGAGAGTCTTCGATCTGCTCCGTCAAGGCTGCATCTCGGAAGGAGGCATTTTTGGTGCTCGCGGAATGCTCCCAAGAATTCCTCCCCACGAGATGCAGGCTTCGGCGTCGCTCCAGGCCCGGCACGCATTCCGCCGACAGCGGCGGTTCGCTCCGTGCGCAGCGATCCGATGATTGCGGCCTCTCAGCATCTCAAGCAGCACGCGCCGCCGTCGCGCCATTCCTCAACTTGCGCGTTCGTCTCTCTCTCGCTAAACCGCGCCATCGGCACTGTTTGCGGATCGTTCCGAGACGGGCACTGCTTTAGCGAGACAGCAGGACTCGGCTGACTCGCGAGCGATTCGGAGGAGCTTTGCCGCTGCGATTGCCAGCGTTTCTCGGCCGCCCGTTGCTTCAGTTCTGTGCAGAAATATATCTCGCCAGGCATGCACAATGAAGGCAGGAAATAGTTTCTGAAATGGCAGCCTCCGTGATATATGGTGGATCTGACAGGGCACCAGAGGACATCCCTGCATCAAATCGGACTGCTCGCGGAACAAAGATTTCAATGACCGCGGTGATTCTGCGTGGTGGTCCATCGCTTACGGCCCTTCCAGAGACTAAATAGTCCCATCAACATAAATAGAACACATATCACAGCACAGTTTTTCTGAACAGGCAAAAAAAGTATAATGTAGGGTGTGATTTCAATGTCCTTTTTAAGTGTCCACTACAAAATGTCCCAGGAGAACATAGCATCAATGCACAAAATAAAACAATGGCCAATGGTCTCTGGCGTACTGCACAGGCGGCAGTTCGCTGTGCATGGCAGAAGCATCTCCTTAGCGTGAAGGCATATGCCTTAAAAGACAGCTAGCGTCGATGTGTGTAGCTTAAAGAAGAATGTTCAAATCGGAAAACAACCCCCTTTTCAGTAGCTGTGCTTATTAGGTGTTGTGGTGCGCATTTGCCTTTCCCATTGGCACCGACTGGACACACTTGTGAGGGGCCTTTATGTGGATTGCTTAAGGAAGTTTCTGACACCTTCAATTTCCTCACTGTTTGCTTTTCTTTAGGCTACCTGTACGTATCCTTAAAGAATGGAGATGACTCAGGAACTAAGAATTTGTTTCTGTACCGTTGTATTGCAAACTTTTCCTGCAGTTTCTTGACACAAGTGCTTTAAAACATGTTAAGCGAATGTGCATTTCATCTGGTGCATAAACATTCTTACTATGCTATCGCGCTGTGCCTTTCAGAGCGTCGTCTTCATCAACACACCATCTGCGGGCCCACTACCCGCACAAATCCATGTTTTCGCACTGATTCGCACGTAGCAGACATTCACTGCCATTTTCTTGCACGCGTGATAGTTTTAAATTGCCTAAAACGTGCAGATTTTTTACATAGGGGTCTCACATGAGGGGAGGCAATGAAAAGAAGAATAACCCGAGAACCCGAAAGCAGTGTTCACCCACACGACGTGGACATATGAGGACTCAACAAGAACTGCGTAATCAACCGTCTGGGAAGGTGGGAATGTTTTCAGTACAAATCGTGGGATACTCCCAAGAAAAATGCCTGGATAATAATTACCGCCTATAGGAGAGTTATTCCCTTGATCCTCAAAGGTGCCTACTAGAAATTTTACATGAGGGATGGCAGGGCTGGGCACGATACTTTAGAAATTATCCTTGGTACCGAAAACCTAAAAAAACTGTAGTTTAAATACCAATACAAGATACATTTAGGTAATTCGTTTTCGATACACATACTCTATTCTGTATCTTCGATTCACAATCTTTAGTGCGTAAAATATATCAAATTGACTCGGCTGCACGACCAGAATTAGGCTGAAATTTCTTCAAGGAGCACCGTCGGCGCCGCTGATTTCATTAAAACTTAAGGATTGGACTGACCACATATTTAATGAGCAAAAAGGGGGAAAGACAATGAGGGGTCATATTTAGCAGACTAATAAAGTCATTTTTTTAGTTGCTCTTCTTCCGGCGAAGTTGTCTGTGACAACTGACTACAATCGTTTAAGCTGTAAAGTGTGTTTGATGCTTTTCATAAGTTATATGCAGTATTAGACTCTGCCTCTTCCCTATGCTGAAAAGGGCAAGCTCCTGCGTTTGCGAAAGCCGATGAGTTATATCCCCGTAAGTGGGTTTAACAGACGTTCCACGTTGAACGTTCTGTGTATAAAACTGGAAAGAATACAAAAATATAATGTCTTAAAGGATTTATTACAGGACACAACCAAAACGCGCACTGGACGGCTATTCGCACAAGCCAAGACGTCGGGGCAATAGTTAACTCGGCTACGCTGAATCACCGCTTTTTATCATCATCATCAGCCTGACTACACCCACTGCAGTGCAAAGGCCTCTCCCATGTCTCTCCAATTAACCCTGTCCTTTGCCAACTGCGGCCACCCCACGCCTGAAAACTTCATCTCATCCGCCCACCTAACCTTCTGCCGCCCCCTGCTAAGCTTGCCTTCTCTGGGAATCCACTCCTTTACCCATAAGGATCAGAGGTTATCTTGCCTTCGCATTACATGCCGTGCCTAAGCCCATTTCTTCCTCTTGAATTCGACTAGGATGTCATTAACACTCGTTAATTCCCTCACCGACTCTGCCCGTTTCCGGTCTCTTAACGTTACACCTATCATTTTTCGTTCCATGGTTCACTGCGTTCTCATGAACTTAAGCTGAACTCTTTTCGTTAGCCTCCATGTTTCTGCCCCGTAGGTGAGTACTGGTAAGATACAGCTGTTGCACACTTTTATCTTGAGGGATATTGGTAACCTGCTATTCATGATCTGAGAGAACCTGCCATATGCGCTCCACCCTATTCTTATCCTTCTAGTTATTTCCCTCTCATGATCCGGATCAGCTGTCACTACCTGTCCTAAGGTATTACTTTACCGCTTCTAGCACCTCACTGTCAATTGTGAACGGCTGTTCTCTTGCTAGAATGTTGAACATTACTTTGGTTTTGTGCATGTTATTTTTTAGACCCACCTTTCTTGATCATAATTTGCAGTTCATCTCCTGAGTAACTCAGCAAGGCAATGCCATCAGCGAATCGCAGATTATTTAGGTATTCTCAATTCACTCTTAACTGTTCCCAATTCAGGCCTCGGAATACCTCCTGCAAACAGACGGTGAACAGCATTGGAGAGATCGTGTCTCCTTGCCTGATGCAATTCCTTATCAGAATTTTATTGCTGACTTTATGGAGGACTATGGTAGCTGTGCAGTTGCTATAGACATCTTCCAGTATTTTCACATAAGTCTCTTCTACACCCTTATTCCGCAATGCTTGTATGAATGATGAGGTTTCCACTGAGTCAAATGCGTTCTCGTAATCAATGAAGGTTATACATAGTGGTTGGTTATATTCTGCGCATTTCTATGTCACCTAACTGACAGTGTGAATATGATCTATTGTGGCATATCCTTTACGAAAGCCTGCCTGATCATTTGGTATTAGTCTAAGGTTGCCCTGTCTCTATTAGCGATTACATTAGTAAATGCCTTGTAGGCAACGGACAATAAGCTGATCGGTCTGTGATTTTTCAAGTCCTTGGCGTCTACTTTCTTATGAATTAAAATTATGTGTGTGTTTTTCCAAACTTATAGGTACGGTCGAAGTCATAAGGCATGGCGTATACAGGGTGGCTAGTTTTTCTAGCCCAATCTCCCCCCCCCCCCCCCCCCCGTCATTCAACCGATCTGCTGTTTCCTGATCCTCACCAGCTTCTTTTCCCCTTTGCATTGCTCCTAAGGATTTTTTTACTTCCTCTTGCGTTACTGCCGGGATGACGCGTTGCTGTGAGCTACTATCTATCATTAACGTTCTGATTACATTGGCTACTGTATAGATTTGTGTAAAACTCTGCGGCCAATTTAACTAACTTATCCATGTTGCTAACGACATTGCGTTCCTTGTCTCTTAACGCATACATCTGGTTTTTACCTATGCCTAGTTTCCTCTTCACAGCTTTCAGTCTACCTCCGTCCTTCAGAGCATGGTCGATTCTCTCCATTTTAAACTTTATAATGTCGGCTACCTTGCACTTATTTCTTAACTTCGATAGCTCTGCTAGTTCAATTCTGTCAGTAGGGTTAGACGCCCTCATGCTTTGGTGTTTCTTAATCAGATATTTCGTCTCCTGAGATAGCTTGCCTGTATCCTGTCGAACCGTCCTACCGCCTACTTCTACTGCGCACTCCGTAGTGATAGCTGTCAGGTTATCGTTCATCGTATCAACATTAGGATCGTCTTTTTCAGTTAAAGCTGAATATCTGTTCTGCACTGATATCTTGAATTCCCCTATATTCCCTCTTACCGCTGATTAATGGACTTCCTCTTCACTAGCTTCTTCCGTTCCCTCTTAAAGTGTAAGCTAATTCAAGACCTTACCATTGTGTGGTCGCTGCAACACGCTTTTCTAAGGACGTCCACATCCTGAACGATGCCAGGTTGAGCGCATAGTATGAAGTCGTTTTCATTTTTATTCTCGCCATTGGGGCTCTTCCATGTCCAATTCCTGTTCTCTCGTTTGCGGAAGAAGGTATTCGTGACCCGTAAATTATTTCTATTTGCGAACCCTACTAATAGCTCTCCCCTGGTTATTCTAGAACCTATCCCACAGTCGCCTACCGCATGGTCGCCAGCCTGCTTCTTACCCATCTTCGCATTCAAATCGACCCGTTTGTGCATTACAGCGCCCAAATATAGTGCGCTCACATATATTTTTTTCTTTTGGAGATAACTGCTCATACACAGGACAGGACATGAAAAGGGACACAACATCTTTACCAGGCTATATGTGATATAGGTACACAGAATGCATCGAAAGATAGTATCGAGGATACATGCACCTTACATGTGTCGAATCTTCGATTGTGCGCATGGCTGAGGGATGAGCGCTATAATCGGGACTGCCATGGCAGCAGTTTCGGATATGAATCAGCTTCCTCAATGCCAGACTCAAAGCTGGTGCATTCGTACCGCCGCAAGAGAACTGGCATCAAGCTCTGTGGTCGCACATATAGACGCTTTACAGCGCGGGAGCATGGGCGCCGCCTTATTTGGTCATGTGACCATTTCGCCATCGCCAGCCTTCAAGCCTTCCCGTTCCGAAGGCTGCCGGCGCGCTGGTGCCCGGCTGCAAGACGCTTCTCCGGCTCTCGCTGTGGATAAAGAGGTGTCGGACGGCCGGCACAAAAACTGCTCATAGAACGTGTTGGTACTGGGAAATGCTTGTTTCAACCAGCTCATTTACTTGTCTCCTTCAGACCGCCCGCATCCATGACGTATGCACATTCATTTCTACCAAAAACATCACGTGACTGGAACCACTTACCTGCTGCCCTGGTGGCTATCACCGACAACCACCGCTTTCGTGCTTCAATTACTAACATATTTTGAAGTCCTTTTTTTTTTCACATTACTCGCACTTGGCGTTCACCATGCTCTGTATGACTGTTACTTAATTTTTTTTAATACGTTCATGCGAAAGCATCTAACGTTATCGCAAGTAAGGCAGCAATGTGGGCTAGTTGGTTGTACATTTGGTGTGAATAACGCGCAACGCACTAACAAAACGACAACTGGAACGAGAAACACAGGTGAAGCGCGCACCACGAACTTCCCTGTTTTATCCGACAGCAGTAACGCTAAGTAGTTTGACTTCAAAAAGTCCAGCGTCTCCTTGGTGGCGCACCTTCTCATGTTTGGAGGAGAGTACCTCATGACACACCACATACCTTAAGCCGCACAAGCCGCTTTTGTGGTTTGGACACCTTCGCGGTAACGGCATGTGCCATGCTGAGAAGTTGTTCTGTCGATGGACAAATGTCAGTAGCGAACTTGGGCCCTTTGTCGAGCGTATCTCTCACCTTCGCTGGTAGTTGCTGGCCAGACAGGTTCCGTCCGAGCCATATTTCCCAGTAAGGAGTTCAGCACGGGGATCGAAAGGCCATGAGACCAAATCTAACTTTATGCTGCATTCTGTTCTACGAATCTATTGCGTATTTGATACCGACCCGTGCTCTTTAGATACGAACCGTTTTTTTTGTTGTTGTTGCCTTTATTTTCTTCTTTGATTTTTTTCTCTTCTTAATGAAATTGCAAAGTGTAATTTGTATTTATGCCCCTCCCCTCTACAATAATAATAATAATAATTGGTTTTTGGGGAAAGGAAATAGCGCAGTATCTGTCTCATATATCGTTGGACACCTGAACCGCGCCGTAAGGGAAGGAATAAAGGAGGGAGTGAAAGAAGAAAGGAATAATAGGTGTCGTAGTGGAGGGCTCCGGAATAATTTCGACCACCTGGGGATCTTTAACGTGCACTGACATCACACAGCACACGGGCGCCTTAGCGTTTTTCCTCCATAAAAACGCAGCCGCCGCGGTCGGGTTCGAACCCGGGAACTCCGGATCAGTAGTCGAGCGCCCTAACCACTAAGCCACCGCGGCGGGGCTACAATGCTTTTGTAAGCCTTGGGGGTAAAATAAATAAAAATGTATCAACAAACCGTGGTCAGCTACCTGTGTGTTCATATTTATTCAGCCAATTCACGGTCTAATGCTATTTGTGGACCGCATTGCTTGTTGTCCAGCAGCAGATCCCAAGCGGGACAACGCCTGAAAGCTTGCTTTTTGGAGCTCGATATCTTTCCGAATGAAAGAATGTGTGTTCGCAGCTATTAGGAACGTTCACTGCTCACCACTGTGCACGCGACTTACAACCGAACGTGCATGTGATCGCCGGCTGATCGCGCAGGTATTTACTTTATCTTCCGTTAACTTTCCGGTTCCCAAAAGAAGAGTATGCATGTTTTTCAAGGGCCCGTTCAGAAGCTCGGCGACGTTTGACTGTGCACTGTTGTTAATTACGTAAAAGTGAAAACTGCTCCGGAGTTCATTACCCGCAGATGTAGCCAGCAGGAGAAAGCGGAAATATACCTGTCTTGATAAATTTCACCTCTCTCCGGTGTATTAGAGTACTTCTGTAGAGCTTTGCACTGGGCGAGAGAATTTCATGTCGAAGCGCCTCCTCTGATGACATTTGCAAAAGCTCCGTTGCCGCTTCCACCGTGCTAGCGCCAAGTACGCACGACAGTTTAGTGAGCACTGCGCCGACGCACAGGAAGCACTTATTGCAAAGGTCTAAAATAGCACCGATTATATATAGAGAGAAACCTTTTAATGTAAAAACAGAATTTAGCCGGCGTTTTAAAATCTCTGGCATGGTACTCTGCATGGGGAAGGGAATTTGGGAGATAAAGACGAAAGGAGAGCGGTGCGGAAAAGGTAAACAAAAAGAAATAAAACGGAAAGGTGATAAAATGCGGCCATTAAATGCGTATTAAGGTGCATCGGCGAATGATCATGCAACGTATTCGATGTATTGGGTCAGTGTTTGTCGAAGATGAGAATGGTTACAGGCATGTACGCTCGTTCTGGCATTGCCGCCGCTACTGCTGGCTCTAAATTAAACTGGCGCATGGCGTCTGTGAGACGTTATTATTCGTGGAACAACACATTAACATTCTGTTCTTCCTTAAAGCAACATTATGAACTAGCAAAACAGCTCCGCGAAAGACGGCGGCAAATGTGTCGCGAAGTTTCCCAGATGTAACAAGTGCGTCTATTTTTCTGACACTAGACCACAAGGATATTAGCTCTAGATATTAATTCAATAATAAGCATGACATCCGTATCACAGCCGGATTGCTTAAGAGTCGCTCGACGTTCGTACACAAGCTGCGCAACAGCATTTCTCACTTCGCGCCAATGCTGCTAACGACTGCTACGAAGGCCAGAAGTGGCAGTCACAACATGCGTGGCCTAGTGTCACAAGTTTGTGACAACATGCGTGGCCTAGTGGCGCCACCTCTCGTGGAGAGAGCAAACTGCTCTCTGTAAACGGTCCATCGGTTGCGCTAAGTTGGATTCCTGACACTCGCTATGCTAACTATACTCAGCTGTAGCGTATGCAAGAACAGAACTTGCGCAGAGATCGTTGTTTGCGTATTGAAAGATACAACTGACTGTTTGAAGGACAAAAAACGGCCTATCAACATAATTTTAATCTTGAACGGTTCGTAAGCGCCAGTATCACGTGACCGAGGAGGCCCGCCGAACTGGATTATCGGGAAACTGCCGGGAAGACGCAGTCAGCTGCCATCCATTTCAACGGAAGCTGAAAGTCTGAACCGCCATCCACTCTAATTGCAAGTGAAACTGAACATGCTGTGCCGTTCTTATCGTAAACAAACTGGGCTTCACCCTTGTTACTGACCCTCACACTCCCACCGCGTAGGAAACAGCGTGTCTCTTGACACTTCACCTGATATAACATTCTGCAGAAATGTGCGACTTCACCTGATATAACATTCTGCAGAAATGTGCGGATCGATCGGTGGCTCTACACTGGGGATACCCTTGGCAGCGACCACTATCTCCTCGCGACCACCCTCAGCACGTCCCCGTACCGTCGGAAAGGTCGCCCGAGCCTAATCACTGATTGGGACAAGTTTCGTTCCCTACGTTCTCAGAACGCCCCTACCCGGATTAATAACCTGGACGAGTGAATCTCCAATCTCCAGGCAGATACGTCTCTGCTACAACTCAGGAATCACCTGCCACGGCTGATCAGTGCAGTACAGACAGCCGTCAACTCCACCTATCGCAGGCCCGCGAAAACATGCAAAACCGCTGGAAAGCAACGCCACTATAGAACGCTTCGGCGTCGAATAGGTCAGATACACAAACAGATTGAGGCGTGCACTCTCTCATTGGCTACCCAGCAATGGGGTCAAGTTTGTGACAACATGCGTGGCCAGCTCGGGCTAAGCCGCACCTGGCAGCTTCTCCGATTCCTTTTAGACCCGGACGGTTGCAAAACGTCCCAACGAGACAGCATTTCCTGCATAGTCCATCAACACGCCGGCACAGACCAGGATCTTCTCGATGAATTTCGTGTCCTCCGGTATCTCAGTACTGCTTCCCCGGACTTTCTCCCCCCCCCCCCCCCCCCCATCCCCACTACATGGGTGGTGCCAACCCTGCCCTCGATGCGGAGATTTCGGAGGCTGAGGTAAGATTCGCTCTCACTCAGCTCCGCCCTAACTCTGCCCCGGGACCGGACCGCAATTCCAACGAAACTCTCCGTAATTTAGATGACCCGTCCACTGAGGCCCCCACTGCCTTTATGAATGATTGCTGGAGAGAGGGTGAAATACCTGCAGCATAGAAACATGCACGCGTGACCTTCATACCGAAGCCAGGCAAACGACTAGCTCTCGAGCACCTCCGCCCCATCTCCCTCACTTCCTGTGCTGGGAAACTGATAGAGCACGCCATTCTCAACCGTCTTAATCATTGTGCTGAAGATAATGATCTCCTACCTCGCGCCACGATTGGCTTCCGCTCGAATCTCTCTCTACGCAAGACATTACATATGCTCCAGCTCTTTCGAGAGATACTGTGCCCCTCTACCGGAGCGGGCACAAATGCTATTACAGGGCTTGATTTAACTAAAGCATTTGACAATGTCTCGCACGGAGCTATTCTCGCTAACCTCTCCATACTAAATCTTGGTCACCGTACTTACGAGTATATACGCACCTTCCTCTCTGGTCGTACAGCTGAAATAAGCTTTGGCTCTCTCCTCTCTGACCCTATAACCAAGGATCCGTTCTCTCCCCCTTTCTTTTCAATGTCGCCTTGCTCACGCTACCTTCCAAATTAGACTATATCCCCCGGCTATCTCATACCTTACACGCAGACGACATCACCCTCTGGGTTTCAACCGACAACGATGCTGAGGTTGAATCCGCACTTCAACAAGCGGTGGATGTCATTGAGCGCTACGTAGCCGGAGCCTACATCCCGTGCTCACCTCAGAAGTCCGAGCTGCTGCTCATTCGAGGTCAACCTGGCCTCCACGGCCATCCTCTCATCTGCATTACTGCTAGCGGCCAACCCATACGCTAAGTATCCACCATTAGGATACGGGGATCTCTCATCCAGAGCAATTGTGTGTTATGTTGCCTGTTGTTTTATCTTTTTGTCCTTGTCTTTTTGTGCGCAGTACCCCCCTCCTTGTATTTACTATGATTGACCGACTAGCCCAACAACGTACGCTCTTAAACACCGACACTCTGGCTAAACTCACAGTCGCTGTCTCGCAGACCATTCGCCTAATTCGTCGCATTGCTAATAAGCAAAGAGGCATGCGAGAGGCTGACCTCCGACGGCTTGTTCAGGCGTTTGTTATCAGTCGCATCACATATACCCTCCCTTACCTCTACCTTAGCTGCAAGGAACGGGACCGTGTTGACTGCCTTATTAGACAAGCATGCAAGGCGGCTCTCCATCTCCCCCACCGGGCTCCCACCTATAAACTACTGGCATTAGGGGATTACAACACTCTGACGGAGCCCTCGGAAGCTCATCTCACCGCTCAGTACGAGCATCTCACCCACACCTCCACGGGACGTCACCTACTCGACAAGCTTGGAATAAGCTTCGAAACGACCGTCGCTGACAAGGCCTAGCTTCCGTCCCATATCCACAGCAACCCTATCTCTCCTCCACTCCACCAATCTCCAACTCCGCCCGATCCAATTGATCTGGGTTCCTGCGCACTCATCAAATCCAGGGAACGAGGTGGCCCACAATCATGCCCGAGGATTCGTCGACCGGGATGTAGAGTCGCTCGTCCGAGATCTTATGGTTATATTTAATTACATCTCCATGCAATACCACTTAGGTAGAATTCTATCTACCCCCGCACATATTTCTCTAACCAAACCCCAAGAGGTTGCGTGGAGGCAACTCCAAACGAATACCTTCCCCAACCCCGCGATATATGCCCGCATATACCCTGGGGTCTACTCTCCCTCCTATCAACTACGTGGCCAACATGCCACTCTATCCCACATACTCCGGGCTTGCCCTCAGGACTCCCCTCCGCGAGGTTTGCAGCTCTCGAATCCAGACCAGTGGGAGGCCGCATTGCTCAGTTCCGACTCGGACACGCAGATCAGGGTTGTGACAAGAGCCCTACAAGTCGCTGAACGCCACGGGCTCATGGCCACTTGATGGGGCTATAACCCCACACCATCTGCTACCTTGTTCGATGAAAATAAAGTTAATCCTCCTCCTCTCCTCCATATCGTAAACACATTTATTTGCACATAAACAAAGAAAAGGGCACAGGCGATCGCACCAAGTGACGCGAGAAATCAGCGTTAGCAGAATTTGGCTGCATATTTCCCTTCGGCACTGACCGGCTTTCCACTGCGTCCTTGATTTCCACTGCTGCGTGGGTGTCTGGTAGCGCCGGCTTCAAGGCGGGAGGCGCATTTTCACCGGTGGGTGCTCCGGAGGAGTCACCTTCTGGGTTCCGAGACTGCCCGGAAGGTGACCCGATCCGCTGCAATCTTCTCTGGGTGCGGAGGCTTAACACAGACAGACAACGGGTTTCGTGCCGGAAGAGGTCTATACTGTTAACCCAGTGAAAAGAACGAAGTAGCACTTGCAAGCATGTTGCACCACCGGGCATTGCGTGGAGGAGGTTCGCACTGCGATAAGCCGTTACGCTGCCAAAGACATCTTTTCCTGACCCCCATCCGCCCTGAAGAACTGAAAGAGGCACTTTGTAGAGGCAGCAAATGTCACGTTTCGCTGTAGTTTGCGGCAACAGCCAGGTTGTGTGAGAGTGCGGTCCAACGTTGCCATAGGTGGTGCCCCCCCTTTGCTGGAGCTTTTCAGATCTGGTGCTCAGTCGGGGCGCGTACTGGGCGTGTTGCGCTCAGCCCGTCGTGAGGATCCCCTCCAATAATCCCAACAATCCTGCTGGGCGACACCACAGACGCCAGCAGCCACCTGCCACGAGAGGGCCGTCGGCGGAGCCGGGGAAGAAACAAGCGAGGCAAGCAGAGCAGACAGGGGCGCAGTTTGTTATGCAAATGACGTCGGGCCGCGCTCGGCCGACAACCCGCCTGACGGGCCCTGCCTCTGCCGCGGCGGTGCTGACCGGCAGGCTGCGTTGCCAGACGCCGCCGCCATAGCGCACGACTCGCCCGACCAGCGGCGTACCGGGAGCGCGGCACGGGGCACTCCGAGAGTGATCGTGCTGGGTCGAAAGGGGTGCACCACATCGCACTAACATTGCGGGGCACTACCCTACGGAAGAGTGCTTTACGGCACAGTGTGCTTCTACAGTTGAGGCAGCGAGCGCCAGTTGGTGGGTTCGAACCTGGCCGCAGCAGTTGCATGACGACGAAATTAGATTTTGGAGCGCGTTAAATGACCCCATGTCGTCCAAAGCAATTCCACAGCTTTCCACAACCGTGTAGCTGATATAGCCAACAGTGTTCTTTTGCCAGCTGCATTTCCATTACTCAATCAGAAAGCAAACTTCGTGCAGTTCTCGGCGCGCTGCCACAAAAAAAAAAAAAAAACTGCGAGAGGCCGAGGGCGCAGAGACGGGCTATGACAGCGAATTTCACGCGGCGAGAGGCCAGTGTTCGCAAGGATAGCGAACGAAGCGAAAAAATTTGAACCTCCTAATGGTATCCGACGGTTATATTATTTTAAAATGCACAGAATGCAGCGTAAATACGACGAGAACACGGAATACACTTGATAAGCACTGCTGCCTCCGTTCCCGAAAAAACAAAGAATACGCTAAGCTCAAACAGAATGCCGGTAGTGTTCTTTCCACTGAATGTGCAGCAGCTAGCCTTTCGAGATCCATTCTGGCGCTCCTTCATAGTGGCATGGTTTTTTTCTTTCAGACAAGCTGTCTTTCGATGCGCTCGCCAGTAGCACAGCATCGACCTGGCGCAAGTTGCACCGGTAGTGAGCCAAGAAGCAGCAGCGTTTCTTTACATACGGACACTCGCTCGGTTTAGCCCGATTGCCGACACGGGAAGATACCCGTGAGACGACATCATTCCATTCGTAAGTGCGCTAGATCGCCACCCATTTCTGCGCGTGCAGCTGCATGCGCTGTGGCACCGAGGATTTTGATGTTAGCCGCATGGTCTATTTCTCTTCCTTCCGGTGCTGAACAATCAACAGCGACTATCGGCGTTCATAAAGTTCCGAAAATCGGACTCCGAGGCAGCCACACGACCACAGCACGGATAAGACGGGGTCAGCTCTCGTGAAATGAAATTCGCAACTTCTGGTGATCACCTGACACTTAGGCTGCGCGAGACGCCGTAGTGGAGGACTGCGGATAACTTTCGAAGACCTGGGGTTGTTCAACGTGCGCTCACATCGTACATAGAGCACACGGCGCCGTTTACGCTCGGTCTCCACCGAACCCGCGACCGTGGGATCAGCAGCCCACCGCCAAAGCCGCTGTGCCATCGCGGCGGCTGTGTTTTCGTGAAACGTTTGCGAAGCTACTATAGTACGCTGGCTCTAGACACATCTCGCCTAAGCGCGGATGACGCAAAGTGCACGCGGGTTCAAGGCGGCTATGCAGTATTGCAGTGATATTGCTTAGCGAAGATGTATGGGCGGAAAAGTATACCTGATAAACGTGCGCCTTACGCACGGCTAAGTGCTATGCCTGCGTTTCTTGCTGAAGGTGCGCTGCGCATTACATTAAGCAGCGCGAGATAGAAAATATTTTCACCCGATCGTCTAAACTCTGCTCAAGTCGCGCCGACCGCTCCGAGTGTTTTGGGCTGCGCGCCAGCCGGACAAGGGTCACACAAGTGAACTCGCCGATTCACGATTCATTTGAGTGTGTCTCACGAATATCAACAGAATATGGCAGCATCACGTGAGCGCATGCGCTATAAGCCATGTACATACGTTTACTGCGGTGGTCTTGATCCGAACGTTCTGCTCCTCACTGACATTGAACACTAGAATCGTGCTGTAATGCCTAGAGTAAGGAAGCGATGGGCGGAAGTTTTAGAGCCCTGAATTTAAGTCGGCTCTGCTTCATAGATACGCGAACTGCAAAGAAGAAATATAGATAAATGCCTTATTCAAAATATCCGCTATGCGATAACTAGAGAATAAATCTGACTGTTACGCGGCTAAAGCAATACAATTGAAACATTTACTAGTGTATAGGCAGCAGAATGTACACTAAATGCCAGAACTATACCTAGCGGCAAGCACGAAGAAATATCTAGTTCATTCAACGTGAGTGTTAGTGTTCATAGTACGCCTCCATTAATGTGTTTTCATTATTTCTGTAGTAGTTTACAATTCGATTGTAATTATTTTATTGCCACGAATTTACGTCTTCACAATCCAGCACCGTGTGTGGCACTGAAAGCCAGCAATATACATAACTGGTCCTGCACATTAAGCAAGTAAACAAAAATTGAAACAAAGTTTGAAGAAAATGTCCGTATACGACTTGCTCACAGTCAAACATCTTTAACAAGACGGCAACACATAGCTACGCAAACATGTAATACACATTCAAGTTTCTTGACGCACATTGACAACAAAGTACAGAAAAAAACAGGCAGCAATGACATCAACTTCACGCGAACAGAATTTACAACAAATTCTCCTATGGCTTTTTTCTCCGCCAATTACTATTAGATAAACAGGAAGAGTGTTGGAAAGGGTGAGACTGTGCCGTATAATGAGGCACTGCTCAATTTCGTGTAGCGCTGAGCCAACCACCAGATCGTTAGCAAGCAAGGATTAGTTTAAGACAAGGGGCATTAAGGAGAGCTTCAACAAATACGGTAAGCATAAACTAATATCCTTGACTTAACGACACGAGCATGCCTCGAAGCACGCTCAATATTTGCATGTATTATCTGCTACCGAACGAAAAGATGACTGGCCGATTATGGTGATCAAGTTCGTCACTTATGTATTGTTACGTTCACACATCGACAAAGGCAACCAAGTTTTCTTACGTAGACCGGAGACAGGCCGGACATGAAGCGCACATTCGAGACTAGACCACACCGTCAGCAAAATGTTCACGGATGTCCCAGCCGTTATGCACAGCGATAAAATTTAATAAAAGACTCCAGCGAATATGACTTTCCTGTCCGTGCGTCGCCCGTTGAAAGAAAGCAGACTCCTTCCGAGGACCCCACACGTGCCTGTTGCAATCCTCACGACCAAGTTTCGGCCTCTTTAGTAAATCTAGAACATGTGACATTCGCACGCACACAGTAAAGCACAGAATAGGCTACAACACCCTGGACGAGCAGCAGTGACCAGGAGAGACGAAGCACACGTACCGAAAGTGACAGCGTAAGATTTCACTCTCGATAGCGTCGTAAAGAAACACATGCGGCGTGCCAGACCGCAGGAAGGGAATAAAATAAGACTTGTCTACATAGAGTAAGCAGTTTGAGCAACACAAATGCTTTCCTTCGCTAGTACTCACAACAACCTCATAACCACCGCCGCCTACCCGCAACGCAGCACATGTTCCGAAGCATCGATAAGTCAAAGCGCTGCACTGAACTAGCAAAACTGTGTCCTCCGGGCTTCCGCAGCGCTGCGACACGCCAGAACAAGCTACGCGAATATCTCACTAATAACGCAGTCCTGACGCGCACACAGTTCGGACACGAGTATGGCAGGCAAGCCAGCGCGCCACCGTAAACAAACCGTCTCCGGCTCCTCACCTTGGCAGTTCTCGCACCGTTGTGGTTGCGCCGACCCAGGTCCGCACTCTTGGCCGTCATTCCGCGGCAGAGAGCTGTATCCACAGCGCACACAATATCACTAGCACCAAACGGAAAAAAGTGAGACGCACGCTGGCGATCACCGATCACGCAGTACCGAGATTCACCACATTCCGACAGCGGACCGGTCGGGGAAACAACCACTGCAGGACGCCATTTTGGAGGAGACGGAAAGCGACGAGAAAGGGAGACAAAACCGAGAAAAGTAGAGGAACCAGTCCGCATTGACGCGCGCCCGTGCGGGCGCAGCTGGAACTCGTCAGAAGTGAAAATTGAGTGAGTTTCGGTTTCGGCTTCGAGAGCGGATAAGTGGAAGAACGGCTTCTTTGCCGAAACACAATCACCGGATCTTTAAAGGGACATTGTTGTTCTCCTTTCCGTAATCGCTTTTTAGTATTGTAGCAACTTCTTGGAAAATAAACTTAATGTTTTGTTTGTTAACTGTCGGAGCTTGAAAAATAAGGTAGACGAGTTAGCACATTTTCTTTCCGCTGTCCAAACACACATAGTGACCGGAACTGAATCCTGGCTTCATGAATCCGTCGCCAAAACCCAGGTTTTTCCGTATGGTTAGGAAGTTTACCGGTGTGACAGAAACACACATGGTGGCGGCGTTTTTCTTCTCATTAATTCAGTGTAGTAAACTATCTACTTTTTGAAATTATTCTGAATCCATATGGTGCAGGGTTAGAATGAGCAATGGCAATTACCGCGCTTTTGGGTCTTTTTACCGGTCTCCTAGTTCTTGAAATCTGGTATCATTTAACGAGCTATCAAACTTTTTAACTACCGTAAATACTGAGTATATATTTGGGGGCGACTTTAACATGCCTGCTGTTGACTGGCAAAAATGGAAAACCTGTGTTCACAGATTCTACTGTCCTACCTCTTTCCCTTTCAGTGTATATTACAACTAATGGACTAACCCAATTCGTGCACGAATGCACGCGACGAGGTCATTTTTCTGCCATTACATTGGCTTTGTTTTTCGTTAGCTCTGAGACGTCGATCCAAAATGTAGCTGTCATCCCTGGTTTCAGTGATCACGATTGCGTTGTTGCCATGTGCAGTGCCGCTACAGTTAGATCAGCCCATAAATATCCTAGAAAGGTTTTTTCTACGACCGAGGGGATTACACGTCTTTATCAAGAGAGCTATCTAATTTCTTCCCTATTTTTGATGAGGTCAGCCAGTCAGTGGACATAAAAGACGGTTGGATTATTTTTAGAGATAAATTAAAGGCTTTAACTGAAAAATATTTACCTTCCAAACTTTTGACAACTAGACGCCTGAATGATAGACTTTAGGTGGATAAGAAAACTCGCTCGCTAATTATCAAGAAACGCCGCCTGTATGCTTCGTATTTAAAGACTCGCAATCAGTCTATGCTCCAGGAAATACGTCACGTGAACTACAAAAGTAAGCAAAAAATAAAGGTAAATAAACAAAATTATATTTCATCGCTTGACGAAAAGTTTAGGGATAATCCTAAAGAATTTTGAAAATTTGTTAATATAAATAGTAAAGAGGCCACCACTGTCCCTAGTTTACCAGATGGCGAGAAAACAGTGCTTGATGATTATGAGAAGGCTTGCTGTCTGAATTCCTATTTTAAGAGGGGTTTTTTTCTGAGACATACAGTGATGAATAGGACAAGCTGTCGAGCTAGTGGGTGGGGTTCCATTCTTTTGTTGACAGCGCTTAAAAAACACGGACAGAAATCATAGAAGACGACGGCACAGGCGCTGAACTTCGACTTTATTCAAGAACAGCGAAACACTGCATATATACCCAAAACACAGGCGCCAACAAGCGGCGGAAACTTTATGCACTCGTGGCGACAGAAATGATATGACAAGTAGTGGTAAAATGACAAGGGCTATAAACCAAAGAATTGAACAGGGAAAGAAAAAAACCAGAACAAGATGAGACAAAAAAACATCTTTACCGAGTCATTTCAAAAAGAAACACCTCCGACACGTGAAATAGTGGTGCGGTTTTACTAAAGGAATTTGCAAGAAGGGGTCCGATAACATTGAACCAAAACATACACACCGACAGATGAAACAAGGTGACAAATGAGAAAGGCGTAGTGGTAAGAAAAAAACACGCAATGAAAACACAATAGTGATCGGGTACGGAAAGGAAAATTTAACAACACAGATGAAGCCAACAATTAACGCAGCTAAACACAGGAGATGAAGTGCGCTAGATAACTAAAATGATAAAAAACAGGGGTCAGCAAGGAAGGTGAAGCCAACAAAAAACACGGCTGAAGGTATAAGATGAGATGCAGTAAAACTGAGAGAGAAAGATAAAATATGAAAAAAATGAAATTCAACAAAAAGTAAGTCTAAAAGCAAGAAAAAAATAGTAATAAAAGCGATAAAAGGGAGATTAGGGAAAAAAGCACAGAGAATGTAACTCCTTTCTAAAACCAAGATTGAGTCAAACAGATTCAGAATGAAGGGCTAACTTTTTTTCCGGCAGTGAAACCGAGGGAGCGCTTACACATTCACCTTCGTGCCTCAAAATCTCGGTGGCTTCCACTATTTCACGTGTCAGCTTGTTCCGGTGCTTTTTTACACAGTGGCGTTTTCGAGCATTTGGTGGCATGGCTTTTTTGGGTCACAATTTCGGCAGTGGACTCGCACATTCCTGAGTGATGTACCTGATAAATCATTCTTGTGCTGCCTTGCCGTTCATTGATGCATTGGCCTGTTTGGCCGACGTACACCTTGCGGCAAGACAAAGGAATTGAGTAGACGACGTCTTCCGCGCATGCCATTGAGGGATTTCTGCGCCGAGTGGTGCAACCTCTGTCCCTTTTTTCTTTTTCATTTACAATCCCACAGACCTGCGTTAGGCGCTGGGGGGGGGGGGGGGGGGGGGGAAGACAAGGTCTACTCCTGCTTTCCTTCCAGTTTTCTTAAGGTTGTGTGAAATTTCGTGCATGTAAGGGATAACAGCAACCTTTTTATATTGCTTACGCGCTTGAGCCGGTGTCCCACTTTTTTCGCGCTTGATACATTTTGGCACTTTTTCTGCAACAGAGCTAAGCAGTTGTGACGGGCACCCTGATTGCGTGAGCCTGCATATCTGGTTTGTGAAGCTTTCTTGCAATTTGTGCTCGCATGACTTGTTGAAGGCATTAATAAAGGTAGACTGAATGATACTTCTTTTCACCAGGTTCGAGTGGGCGGATTCGTAAGGTAAGATGGCCTTTTTGCCCCTTGGTTCAAATGCCCAGCACACGTGACTGGGCGTAGACAATCCTTATCTCCAGGAAGCGCATGGAATTATTGTCCGGCAATTCGTGAGTTAGTTCGAATGGAGCCAGGGTACCCTTAAAAACACTAATAATTTGAGGCACTTCCTGAGTAAATGCTTCGTTGCCGCAGTCTAAAAGGACTAAGAAATCGTACACGAAGCGAAAAATTTTTGAACGCTTGACTGTTCGAAGCGGTTCCTGAGAGCTCTGTCATGCATAGCAAGAAAAAGATCGCTGAGCACGGGTGCAATGCATGATCCTATGCAAATTCCTTGCTTTTTAATGAAGCCTGAACCATTCCGTTCCTCAACTGTTGACTTTAGGTTAGAGCAATTCCAAGAAACCATCCACCGAAACTACACACTTATTATGGAAAGGTATGGCTCCGTGATTGTCGATAGCTTCGCGAACGCATTTTATGAGGTCATTTTGAGGGATAGAATAAAATAAGTCCTTAACGTCTATAGAAAACCCGCGAAAGACTTTACCTCTATTCTCATTCATAAACCCAATGACTTGTTCCGAGTCCTTCACCAGATAGGGATTGTCAATAGAAAGCAAATTCAGGTTATCTTGCAAGTACTTAGCTACGTCTAAGTACTTGTAAAAAAAGTTGCTGCCACACTGTGTCAATCATTGTCACTACGCAAGCCAAACGCCTGTCTGATGCAGGTTTCCCAGCAGAAATGTTGAGAGCGGTCGCTGAATCTGTATCTAAGGAGGTGAACGGCGGGGTCAAGAAGACAAGCAATGATGCCACTGACAAAAGAAAAAAAATTTCAAGTCATGCCTTATTTGCACAAAGTGGCGCACAATGTTAAGAAAATCGCCGAGCGCCAAGGGGTCAATTTGATTTTTTCGGTTCCCGTTCAGCTTTCAGGTCTTTGTGCACGAATTATGCCTGGCGGAAATAAGAAGCGTTGCACGACCGAATACAGCACTATGTACTCAAAGCGCCGGACCGAAGTGATTTATAAGATTCCGCTGACCTGCGGAAAATTTTACATAGGTCAGACGGGTGACTGTGTGAACGAGAAAAGGCGCTAGCACCGAACAAAAGTTGGCGCTGGTGAAGATCGCAATCTTGCTTGGCACTGCAGTAGATGTCACGGAAAATGTTCTCCACGTTTGTCTGATGTCAACATTCTGGGCTATGGAAAAACACGAAAGGCCCGCGAAATATTTGAGGCCTTTCAAATAGCAAAACATGGCGATGCTTGCGTCAGTTCCCCATCGCTAGCGCTGACGATAAAATAATTTGATTATTTTAATAACCATGTTTGAGTGCCTGTCTTGCCTTGGCGCATGCGTTGAGATTACTTGGCGGTCTGTTCTCAATAAAGATTTCCGTTGTTAGTCCAGGGCCCGGATTACGGAACTAGCTCTGACCGCTCTACAATTGAGAGCGCTCTAAAATGCCGCTCCTATTGGTTGCCGGCGCAATTTTGAAAAGTTGCGTCACGGGAAGCTGCAATGGCGTCACGGATGACAAAAAACACATGACGTTGCACAACTAATTATGCCCGCGGTTTTAGACTGTTTTTTGCGAGCGCGAAGATTCGGTCTAAAGAGTTTTAGAGGGAAAATGGCGGCGGCTGCGGCGTCTGCTATCAATTGGTGTCGGAGGCGGTTACGTCGGCGCCAGCAACGACGAAGGACGGTTTACGAGGACGCGTATGACTTGCCGGACGAGCTGTTCCGTCGCTTATTTCGACTGGATAAGGAGAAAGTGGAGTGGTTGTGCGGCGAACTTGCCGACGAACTGCGAGACATAGGGACGAGCGCTTTGTCGGTGCAGCGGCAGGTGCTGTGCGCTCTCCGTTTTTTTGCCTCAGGGGGCTTTCAAGTGTGTGTCGGCAACGAGCAGACCGTCGGCCTCGCACAACCGACTGTCAGCAAGTGCGTGTGGCTGAGGCCATATGCAAAGACGGCGCACAGAAGGGATGCGTGCGTTTCCCTGTGCACCCCGAGGAAAAGGCGGCAGCGAAGGCGACCTTCCTTCCCCACGGCACCATCCGCGGCGTCGTCGGCTGCGTCGACGGCATGCTGATTGCCATAAAAGCGCCGCGGGGAGGCCCAGCAAAGTGGGCAGCATTCTGGAGCCGCAAAGAAAACTACGCGGGCAGCACCATGATCGTGAGTAGACTGGTTTTCTGAGCGCATGTGTTCGAAAGCCGCGACATCGACAGTGGAAGTTCACGACTAAGTTTCTCGCAGATCTGCGACAAAAACATGAAGATCCTTCCGGTCGACCCTCGCTGCCCAGGGTCTGGTCACGATGCCTTTTCTTGGCGTTATTCATGGCTGCGCCGGAAGGTGCAGCACGGGCTGCTGAAGGATGGAGAGTTTCTTCTGGGTAAGCAGCTTGTTGGTCATCGTGCCGCTTCGACAGCACATATTAAATTACAGTACTGCGCAGTGCCTCATACCTAAATGAGGCGGGTTATAACATGGAAGGCATGTAACAGTATGATGTATCGTATTTATTTTTGTGTATTTACTTTTACTACCGGAGAAGAGGCACAAGACACATAGTTAAAAAGTGAATCGTATTGCAAGCGTAAAACACCAAGGCAAAAGAGGTGTGCACATCGCTAGTGTTGTGTAGGATATCACACTACATGATTAAGTTAGAAGGCTGTGCTTACAGAGGTACCCCTTAGTCGTGAATCATCTGCATGCCTATGAGTTCTGGTTCAGCATTTTGGTTTTGCGCTGCTTGGTATGAATCATTTATTGCACAGAAAGCAACACACTTCACTGCAAATTTTGGTCGTGCAGGAGACAGCGGATATCCAATGGAGCCGTTGCTGCTCACACCAGTGTCAGGGCATTCGGATCCAAACGCTGCAGAAGGGCAGCACAACGCAGCACGTGCCTCAATGTGATGTGTTGTGGAACACTGCATTGGCGTTCTGAAATTCCGCTTCCAGTGCCTTCAACGGTACCGGACACTCCACTAGGAGCCGGAGCGGGCGGTGGTCATCATTGCAGCGTGTGCTGCGTTGCACAACATCTGTCTAGAGGAAGCCCTGGCCGCAGACGAAGACGACACTACCGATGGCCCTCACAACAATGAGCCACCTCTTATTGCCGGGTACTTGGCGGGGACAGGATACATCATGACTTACCTGCGTGGTAGAGCCATGCGAGACCGTATCATTGTCCTCTTTGGCACAACTCGTCCGCAGATGCAAGCACACCTGCACACGGTGCGGCGACAGCGGCAACAGCACCAGAGGCAGTAAGCTCTACACCATCTGGCAGCTGTGGATGCAATGACTCACCATGCTGGCGTGGCAAGTTGTCGCAGCCACTCTTGCTCATGGCAGTGCCATTACCTTGTGTTTGTGCATGAGACCCTGTGTGATATCATGCCCTTGGCCACAGGTAGCCACATTGCAGCATTTCTAAAATACTTTTCCTTACGTGTGCTTGAAAGCCTCCAGTGGCAAGATATCAAGTGCACAAACCAGCTGCTGCTCCACCGACAGTGTTCACCAGTATGCCTTTCAGTGCATCGGCAAGCTTGCCGCACAGCTTGCCGCACTTTCTCCTTCTCAAGTCGAAATACACGCAGAAACAGCTCGTCCAACAAGTGAAATGTATCCTTTTACACCGTCTTTCGCCGTTGCTTATGTCGACCTGCCCATTTAGCCATACACTTGCTTGCGGTCACTACAAGTTTGGTGAACGGCGCACGAGGAAAAAGTGTAGTGCGGAGACGGCAAGGCACCATTAAAGCGTTTGTTTTTGCAACACATTTATTCATTGGTCACAATAATTATTTTTGCAGCAGCTCTTCATACCAGTTTCCCAACTGTAACACCGCAGGGAAGCAAAAGCATCTAGCATCAACAGTGATTCGCATATGCCTTGCCGAGTGCTGCGCAGAGATTGCACAAAAACAGTTGTATCTTACACTGTGGCCAAACGGGCGAGTTGGCTGTTTATTTTTAAGGGTGAACAGTGCTAAAGACATAGCCGGAAAGCAGAGGAAACACAGGACGAGCGCTCGTCCTATGTTTTCTTTGCTTTCCATCAAAGTCTTACGCGCTGCTTGCCCTTAAAAAAAGCTTAATCTTGACTGCAAGCTTCAATGCTAGTAATCACAGGTTTGGCATGTTGTGCATACTTGTAGGCCGTTGTAGCCCAGGTTTGCACTTTACTGGAACACATTACACAACTGATGGGGTGCACAGCAAGTGCTACACAAGACATTGCTCTTCGTAGATTT
This sequence comes from Amblyomma americanum, assembly GCF_052857255.1. Classification (NCBI taxonomy): domain Eukaryota; kingdom Metazoa; phylum Arthropoda; class Arachnida; order Ixodida; family Ixodidae; genus Amblyomma; species Amblyomma americanum. Next base: position 47,670,550 of record NC_135500.1, read on the forward strand.
TACTGGAATAAAAAACAATGTGACGTGTACAAGGCACACGAGTATCACAGACGATGACGCCAACATGGCTGCGTTTGAAGTCGTAAAGGGACCCACCCACGAACGAGAGCCATTAACATTGTTGCATTATACCTTTAAAGGAGGAGCTCAAACGTCCCCCAAATATTTTTTGCCTGCATTCAACGCCAGTTCAGAAGTGACTTTGGACGAATGCAGGCAAGCCTCAGTTTTCCTCGGGTCTCTTGAGGATAGAACATGTTACAGTGCACACAGTGGACACTGTACGGAAAAGAAGGAAAAGTAATGCGAAAGCAAACTTAACAGGCACAAAATCGAAGTGTTCAAAATTTATCCAGAGTCCCCATATGACGCCCCTCATAGCTACAATCATTTCAGAACAATTTGCCCCACAGATTGCACTTGCAAATGAAAGAAAACAAGCACTAGAAATTGCACCTTGTGCAGCTCCCACAGCTGCAGGTAAACAATTGAAAGAAATGGAAAATAAAAACAGTCTATGAGGCTTCCACACCTGGCATAAATTAAAATACATTACTCGAAGAAAATAAAGTGTGTGAAACGTCTGGGCCTGCAGAGCTTACAAGAAAAAAATGATGCTATAGCACATGGCAGAGGTGATCCCGAATAAATACATTAACAGAAATCTGACAGAGAAGCAAATAATGTAAATACAAACAAACATGAAACAGCACTTCAAAAACACAAACTAAAAATGGTAGGTCTCTGCAACTGGAAGAAAAGCAAACAATACATGTAAATAAAAGATACACAAAAAACAGAAATTTTAAAATGCAAACTTAAAATAGTTCAATGTGTCTGCACCTGGCAATAATGTTCTTGAATAAATATAGACATATGAAGCTGTTCTTTCATAAATATAAGAACACGCAAATAATGCAAATAAAGATGAACAATTCAATGCGGTGCCGGTGGCTCAAGCTGCTTTTTGAAGATCAGCATCAGTAGGTTCACGTTCCTGATGAGCAGCTCTTGCTGCCCTTTTGACGCCTGCACAGCATCTGCCACCTCCAGTATGGCCTGCATGTAAAACGCCTCCAATTACAAATTATTAGTGACAACCAATATTGAGATCTCGCTTAAGTTTTAAGTAAAATGTCAGCCGTTGAGATATTTTGGACAAGGTATGGTTGTAGAGGACTCGTGTCAGTTTCATGAACTCAGCTGTCCCAACCACGCCCCACAAGAGGCGTCAAAACAGAAGCAGAGGGGCTCAAAAGAGAGCACTGATATTTCTGCTTAAGGTGACAGTTCAGACTCGGCAAAGTGCAGTGTGCGCAGTGAGTACACACCTCCAGCATGCTCTGCAGAAACGCAGCGTCCTGGCGGTTCCGGGTCTCAGTAAGGTCTGCCAAATGACGCGATTCATAGAGCGTCTGGCGCAGCACCTCATCGGCCCCATCGTCTCGCCGTCGCTTCCCAAGAAGGCTCGGCGTGGCATGCGGTGTGGGCTGCAGTGGGGGCTCTGGTGTGTGCTGCTGTGAGGGCTGAGGTGAGGGCCGCGGCGAGGGCACCGGTGTAGCTGTAGGGAAAGAAATTGTGCTCATCACGCAACGCGTCATGTGGTGGAAAAATCCAAGCATTTGGTACAATGTGTTAGAGCACTTGACATAAATATACAGGACAGCAATCTCGGGCAGCATTGTTGTAGCATTCATCATGTGCACGTTTGTTAGACTACTAGGAGATATCGCAGCCTCAGTGCAAGAGAAATAAACATTCTGCACAGCGTGGCAAAGCAAGAGAGAGACAGTTTTGTGGATAGTGCAAAATCAGTGCAGTTATTCGGCTACAGCGGCGAATGCTGCCAGAAAAGATAGTGCTATTACTTTCAATCAGCTGCCAGAAAGGGTAGTATGGAGCTTGAATAATGGAAAGCCAACTCACGGTCTGTGGGGCTCCGTGTGTCTTGTCGACAACTTGCTGAGGGTCCCCGTTCATCTCCTCTGCTGTAGCAGGGTAAAAGGTGCGGCTGGTTGGTACTGGCAAGCCATGAAACGAAGAGAGCTCTAGCAAAACAGCAGCAATCAATAATGCTCAACCACTAGTTTATGCATTCCTGCACCTACTTTAAGACTAAACGAAATCACAGACGGAATAAACAGTGCTTGTAAGGCGCAAGGCACAGACATCATGTTTTTAAACGGCCGGCCCCTCGTTGTTCAGAATCGACGCGAGCTGGTTCCACAGCTCGCGCTTTTCAACAGCTGTGTATAAGTTTGTTAGGTCAGCAGAAGCCCGAACCAAGAGCGGATGGCTCTCCATAAACTCTATTATGATTAGCTCTTGCTCGCTCGGCATTCTTCGTGTTGGCGCCACTTCGGGACTAAAATTCCCGCGTAGAAAATTGCAGCAGCGAACACAGTGGCGAAAAAAAAAAACAGGCAATAGCTTCTGTTCCGTTTTTCGGAAGCAGAAATAACAGGGAAAACCCTTTGTGATTATGATTATGGATTTTTATGGCATATACTTGGCATATGGCATCTTTAAACCAATAACACATGCTTACCTCAAGTTGTCTTCGTCGATATTCGGGCCCGACGTTTCTTACAGGTTCCTTTCTGGAGCCCCGTGGCTCTCACTGGCCTCGATAAATGTTCTTCGCACACTTAGGACAACCAAATTGACCCTTGATTTCAGACAAGTAAAAAAGCAGGAACTAGCCATGGGATCAGCTGTTTTCTTGAAGGCCGCCATGTTCACTGTTTGCATCTGCCAGCGCGCCCTCATGGCAACAAAGGCTACCCACGAAAGCAGTTATTCGCAAAAATGAATGTTCTTGTTTTGCTTCATGTCGGTGAATGTGAAATACATTTTTTTGAAAGAATAAAACGGTATTAATTTTATTCACTGCGTTTTCTTATAAACAAGTTAGCATACGGCCCCTTGCCATGCAAATAGGCCTCTTGTCGGGCAAATAAAACGCTTCCGGGGCGGCACGCCCCTAGCCATTGGTTGATTCCGCGTTTCGTCACGCGTTGACGTCTCGCCTTGTGGTCATGCTGTCCTCATTTTGACGTCATGCTCTACAACTTTAGAGCGAGTTCCGTAATCCGGGCCCAGCCATTGTCCTGCGTTGTTCTCTCCTTGTGTGTTCGTCTTTTTTGGCTGGTATATTTCTTCTTTAACATGCCATACCAACAGGCCTACCATTATGCCCTGCTACATTAATTACTGAACTATAAGCGATTACAGATAGTCACGTGACTAGATAATTATGACGTCAAAAATCAGTGACGTTGCTTTAACTAACTCGACGCCACGGCGCGGCGATGTCCCGAACTACTTTAAACAGGATCGGCCCGTGCGGAAACACATCGTTTCCTCCGTTGCCTGCGTGGTTCGCCGCCACATTCAGACATTGTTCGTCAGAGTTTTGCAGTAAAATTATATCTTAGGAATGCTTTCACATTAAAATATTAAAGGCTAGCGTGATAGAACATCCGCTAAGTGTCACCCGTGAGTTTCTGGAGCCAGCAGCACAGAGAGATCATGGGGACAGGAAGTTCCCACGCTGATGTGGAATACTTCCAGAACCATCACAACACATTTTTTTTATTTTTCTTGTCTGGAAGGAGTGATGCGGAAATGGGCGCTTTGTATTGAGAAGCATCGCTGAGCACTCATGATTAACCGCGGCACGTTTCAAGGACTATATAGACATCAAATGTATGCTTGCGAGTTTTCTTTTTTAATACGATGCGTTAGACATTAGAATACATGAATCACCACATGGTATTCGCCTACGAGCGCTAAATACCTTTTAACTGAACTTCTACTAGACCCTGTTTCGGTTTCGGTGTCATCAACCGAACGATGGCTGTGGCGTATAGTTCGCATTTAGTTCACGTGAGGCACGAAAAAACAGCAAAATATAACTGCTGATACGGCGTTTGTTGCAGCGCAGGTGTACTGCGCGCCACAACCGATTACTGTTGTCGATGAGACAGACGAAGAAAGAGACAAACACATAAGGGGCGCGAACTCAAAACTGTTCAATACTTATAACGCACATGCAAAACTTATTTTTTATACATATTTATCGCATGATGTGGCCGGTTTTAGCTCATGAAGAAGAACTTATCACCCAAACTCTATCCGCTCTTGGCAAACGCGGTGGCACAGTGGTTATGGCGCTCGGCTGTTCACCCGAAAGACGCGGGTTCGATCCCAGCTGCGGCTGTCGCATTTCGATGGAGGCGAAATTCTAGAGGCCCGTGTACTGTGCGATGTCAGTGCACGCTAAAGAGTCCCATGCGGTCGAAATTATCCGTAGCCCTTCACTACGGCGTCCCCATAGCCTGAGTCGCTTAGGGACGGTAAACCCGAATAGCCATGAACCAAATCTATCAACTCTTGATTATGTCTATCTCTGTTCCTGTTAGTGCAATGGAAGGATAACAAACACTTTCCAGAACCTGCTTCGAAGATTGCATATACCTCTCTAATCTATCTTTGTATCCTTTCATTTCCATCTTCTGTTATGCTCATGTCGTCATATAATGGATGACACTTAGGCCGAGCCCAATGTGTGGGCGTGTTCTCTGGATGTGCAATTAGCCCAAAATTTCTCTAATTTTCGCTATTTATTTTGTTAATGCATGTTCCTGATTGGCAGACGTAATGTTCGCCACACGAGACTGGTATTTTTTTAAATTATTTGAAAAGTTTGCCATTCCACATATCTCTCTCTCTCTCTGTGGGCGATTTTGCATTTGGATTTTGTTTTCTTGGTTTTCACTTCTGTTTATCTTAGAGCACATCGAAATCAGCGGCTTAAGCACAGTAAAATCGACCGGGACCGCTCTGTCGCCAATCTTTTTTAGCCCATGGGTTATGAATTTATGGCACCGGGACGGGGGCTTTCCTTTCCTGGTTGCTTTTTGATGGCCTTACCTCGTGTAATCGATTTTAATTTTTTCTCTGCTACAGACGCATGCAGGACGTTCGGGTACCCGCTCTTATAATGCGCACCCAGATAACTTGGCCAACCATTGTGCTCGGAACAAGTGCCATCCATCGTTTGACGAGACAAGCATCATATGAGATGGAAATAAACGGGTAGAGAGAGATTACAATAATAATAATAATAATAATAATAATAATTGGTTTTTGGGGAAGGGAAAGGGCGCAGTATGTCTCATATATCGTTGGACACCTGAACCGCGCCGTAAGGGAAGGGATAAGGGAGGGAGTGAGAGATTACAAAAGCCATATGCAATCTTCGAAGCAGATGCTGAGAAGTGTGTTAGTGACCCTTCCAGTGCCTTACCAGAAGCACAGATAGATATAACAAACAACGAATATAGGTGGGAGGTGGGTGACACGCGCTTTATCATGAGCAAAAACCGGCCACATCATGCGATAAGAAAAGTGGTAGGGTTTTGAAGCGAAAAGCTTCACTAGGCCAGCTTTTCGAGCCGTCAGCGAGGCCGCAAGTTTAACCTTGTATGTAGCTGGAGGTCAAACAAGGAAATGATGCGTCTCACATATCTCGATGGACACCCGGACCACGCTGTAAGGGAAGGAAAGTGAAATGAGTTAGTTTAAAGGGAAAGGAAATTACGCCTCTCTCACATATCTCGGTGGACACCCGAACCGCGCCGTCAGCGAAGAAAATGAAAGTTGGTTTTAAAAAAGGAAATGACACCTGTCTCACATTGCGCCATTTACTTTCCCCCAAAATACGACTGTCTTTTTTCAATTTGTCTTTTTCAAATTATCTGCAGGGTTTGCGCGTCGTGTGGAACTGGATTTGGTTCCATATCTCCGCATAAAACGAGCAATAATACAGTAGTATCACCGAAGGTATATTAAATATAGGTGAGCGCCTTTAATGTCGTTTCGAAGAAAGCAAGATGTTTAATGGTGTCTTCGGCTGGTCGTTTTTGAGCGCTCTAGAGCGCTACGAAACGGGTGGTTGTATTCGGCTGGTCGAAAACGAGCAATTGGCATGTATTCGGCTGGTTCTTTTCGAGCGCCTCTGACTTGGAGCGCTCTGTGCCAGAGGGCTCCGAGTTGCTCTCACTTTCCCGACGGAGCAACGAAAGCTCGGCTGGAGATCGCATCACGTGATAGCCACGTTTTCCGGTGTTGGGATCCGCGCCAAGCCAGGCCAAGCCAGTTCCGTAACCTGCTGAAAAATTTGGCGCCAACGCACGAACAGATCGAGTTGCCTCTGCACCGAAGTTGTATACCGGGTACCGCTGTGCTAAACTTTTTGGTTGTTTTAGCTCTGCTGAGTGCACGCAGTTTCGCAGCATCATGTCGAAGCGGAAGCGCCTAGTGGCGTTAGCGAAGCCATCAGTTCTTTTGTTAGCTGCAAATGACAGCACCGACAGCAGTTCCGACGAAGATGACACTCAGGTGTATACAGCGATGTTCACAGAGTTGTTCACTGTGCCGGCTAAAATACCCAAAGTGACAAGTTACGTGGACACGACGGTGCGACAATATTCTGAATCAGAGGTAAGCGCCAAGGTGCGGTCAATATTGCTAGCTCTAATTTACATGTTCAACAGTTCCGCAGGAATTTTCGCCTTCCGCGCAAGGCTTGCTACGAGCTTGTCTCCAAGTTCGAGGGCTCCAATTTCTATCCTTCAAGCAGAAATCACGGTGGCTCACCCGCCAAGACGGCAGAGGAGCATCTTCTTTCGTTTCTTTGGCAAGTTTTCTGAAATTTCCCCAGCATGATAAGTAGTGAAACAGTGTTCTTGCTCCACGCGATTTGAATTTACAACTAGGCATTCTTGCAGGGTTCGAGCTGAATTGCCGCCTGAAAACATCTTTAAAGCATTCTTTGTCTGTAGCTAATTTCTTGGACTGTGTCATTTGCTCGGTTGGCTATGTTTAAAAGTGGTCAATCTACAGCTGACTAGTTGGTACTGCAGTGTTTAGAATTTTTCGTCGCTAGCGCACTGCTTTCCTGAATCCAACCCAGTTAAATAGCCCACACATCGACCTAAAGGGGTTACTTTTACATTGACAATTCATAAAACGTGCAACATGCATGAGTAACATTGCTTTATAATTGTAATCGCATCAAAGCAATCTTAATTCTATGTAGCACTTGCAATGCATCAACATACTCAAGAATGCGGTATAATAATGGCTTTACTCTTGTTTTTCAGGTATGCAAGTAACAAAGCATCCATGCGAGAGGTTGCAGTACTCTTTAACATGGCAGAATCAACACAGATGGCAGTGATAGACAGAGTTCTTCAGTTTCTCTGTCATATAGCACCAGAAGTCATCAACTTCGGAACCGACAAGGATGCCATCGCTAAGGATTTTGAAAAAGTATGTACACTTACTGTTCTATTGAGTAGCACTATGCAAGCGCAGGCAGTAGACGACAGCCTGGTGAAGGTTGAGGTAGCTCAAAGTATCTAGTGTAGTCAACGACCTATCTTGCGCAAAAATCACTTTCTAGAGCAGCACTGATATGCAAACGCCTTCAACGCTTCATTTGAAGGTACCGCAATTACATTATGGATGAAAAATATTTGCATGCGTAATAGCACAAGGTATCGTTTTTATCTTCTTGATTTTCTCACCTTTTCCAGGTTGCTGGCTTCCCCAATGTGATAGGATGTGTAGACGGCACCTACATACCCATGCGCTGCCCAAAGAACAAAGTGCGGTCCACATATGGAAACCGGCACGACCAGGTGTCTCTCACTATGCAAGGCATATGTGATGCAAATGCAAGATTTGAAGATGTGTTTACTGGCACGTCTGGAAAAATTCACGATGCTAGAGTGCTAAGGCTATCCTCTATCAGTAGTGATCTTCCAAAAATTTGTGAAGTAAACAAATATCATCTGCTCGGTGATGCGGCTTACCCTGTCAGGGAGCATTTGCTCACCCCATATAGAGACTATGGCAACCTTACTGCAGCAAAAATTGCTTACAATAACCGCCACACAGCCACGAGAGTGAAAATAGAAAATGCGTTTGGGCTGCTAAAACAGAGGTTTCGGCAACTCAGATACATTAAGCTAACCACGACTGACAAGATAACACAGCTTATAATAGCATGCTGTGTCCTTCACAATGTTTGCATTGATGCTGGAGACTCTACAGATGATCTGTTAACAGAGGAGGAGGTGGTAGAAAGAGCACTACACTTTGCCCAGCACTCATGGCAAAATGAAGTGGACCCTGAGCAATGTAGAGCGGGTCAGACGACACGTGAAAGTGTGCTACGTCATCTGGGGGAGCTGAAACGAGAGAAGCTAGCCGACCTCTTCCTAAGACGTGCTAGAATGAGGGTGCAGCATGATGCAAACTAGGCAATGCTCCCCTTGTTTGCAACCGTGTACAGAGCTGTGGCTTTCTCTTTACATTCATTAAGGCATTACTTTATCACTTTTATTTTTGAGTTAAATGTTATCTTATTTTGTGCAAGCTGTTATATTCTGCTCCTTACATTTGACTTCACACTGTGAGCTTAGAAATTGCAGTCAATAAAATTGCACCTGGCTGTTTCATTCTTAGCAATGCAGTTGCAGTGTATTATTCAACTCACTTTCTGCTTCACAGTACTTTATTGCAAAGAGGTGAAATGACAATATTCCATTGTGCTCCAAACACAAACAAAACAAGCTGTAAAAAATAAAGTAGGAATCCGTAACATAAGGTTGTGGATGGAAAAGTTAAAAACAGCTGTGAACTGCTCCACAACTCTGTGTAAACAAGAAAATGATAAAGTAACACAGCTGCAGCTTAACAGCAATAAATAAAATATTGATAAATATGCTGACTATTGTAATAGTAGACTAGTAGTGTAAACATTGCCAAGATGTGACGATGTCTTCTCAGTCTTCGTGATGCAAAATTTTCTTCAGCGTTTCCATGTGCTCTGCATGTGCCCTAAGCAATTCCTTATGACGTTCTTCTCTCTTCTTCTCTCTTTCTTCTTTTTTGGCTTCATTTTCTTGGACAATTTCTCTCATTTTCTCAAAAAATAAGTCCATGTGCTTTGCTCGTGAAGTACTTGGCCGCATGCTTCTATCTGCTTTGCGCTTTTTGCACGGCCTGACTGTATCTGGTTCCTCCAATTTACTTTGACACAGATCCTCGGCTAACAAACCCTCAGATGCAGTATCAAGCTCTGCAGAGCCCTGACTACTATGGGATGAACTTCGCACATGTGTTGCTGTGTTTTTGTAATGGACATTTCCAATGCCTCGTAGCACCTCGGGCTCCAAGCTATCATCAATGGCCCTTATAGCGGAAAATTCCTCTTCAAAAGTTGGCCGACAGGGAGCTTGTCCCGACGTTTTGTTGACCTTCTCTTCGCTCTTCTTTCTTTTAGCTACGGTTTTAAATCGAGTTTCACACTGTATTGCAGTGCGCTTGGTTCCAAGGACCTCCTCTATCTCACGAGCAATCTGCTCGTACATGGCGCGCTTTGTCCGGAACCTCATCAGTGGACCCACTTTCGGCGTATACAGCGCATATTTGTCAAGGAGGTACTTCGTTTCCCCAGAGGTCCAGGGCGCTGTGTGGAAAACAAAGAGAATACTAATACATTTGGGTGTACTTGCGGGCCTCGGCAAAACAGTGACGCAGAAATTGAACAGCTACTTAATGCCAGCTACTGCAGTACATGCTTAATGCTACTGCAGTACAATAAAATCGATTTTATGCACAGCAGCTTCACATTACTCCCTGCAATGCACAACTTTTTAAGCGCACAATGCCCAACTGCTATAAAATGGCCATGGAAAATATTAAATAGATAGTAGTAGTGGTATTTTTATTTGGCCATATAATACAATATGCCCTCGAGGTAAGGCAAAAGGAGGAAGACGAGGAAAACCTCCTGACGAGGCCTACACCCCGAATAATGCATCGAACAGTGGCCGCATGAAAAAAAAAAAACACTTTCAAAACAAGCAACAAAAGTTATACGATAGAAATAGCAAACACTGAAAAAACGATGCAAAGATAATAAACAGCAATTGGCAGAAAACATGATACGCACACTCGGCAGTAAAGGAAGTAATGCAAAAGACAAAATATACAAAGTTAGCTGAATTTATAGAGGAAAAAGAATCTTCAGTTTTTTCTTAAAACCAGATACACTATGACTTTCTACGGCGATTTTTATTAGAGACTGATAAGCATTACACAATGTTACAAGGTTATCTATAGTTTGTTTTCCATAGTTTGTTCTAGGTCTTTCAGTGGATAAGGCGACCGCACGTAAACCATACGTAACATTTCTTGAATTATAAGCATTTTGGAAAGACCTGAAATTATGCTTTACTTTATAAAAAATGTGAACAGCCAAACTCAAATCGTAGGAATGAAAGAAAGTGCGAACATGAAATGTTTCGAAAAGATTATTTTCGACAACTGGGCTTGAACATAATGAGCATAGAGCTCTTTTCTGAAGAGAAAGAAATTTATACGAATCAGTCTTGTTGCAAGTTCCCCACACCAGGTTGCAGTATACAAGATGGGAATGAACAAGGGCAAAGTATAATATTCTTCTAACCTGTAGTGGAAGTAGATGCCTAATACGATAGATAACACAAATAGACGAAGAAGTAAACGTGGGGAAGGGCGCACTAGTGCTTGCATTTGAAATATTCCACAATCTCCTTATTAGCAAATGAAGTCCGTGGAAACAGGCTAGACCATGCAGACGCTTCAGCATACCATTTGGTGGAGCATCCATGCTACTTGGCTGTCCATGCTCTGGGCTTGAGTACTGAGGCTCATCAGATGTGCTTGGCTGGCTACCTGAGAGAACATAAAGAAGGCAGGAGAGTCATCATATGATCGCTCAATGCGACGACCCTCACCCACACCGTGTTCTATGTTTACCAACATCAGTGTGTGAGGAAGAGCAGCATTAATTGGTCCCGACCTATAAATATGCCTATAAGTTGATATCAATACAGCTGAAGAAAACAAATCTGATACATTTTTTTAGCGATGTGAACGACACAAAGTGGCCACTTTTTAAGGCAATAGCACGATTTTTTTTATTTCCAAATATATTTTCATGCGCGTAAAGAAACTGGGTGAGCAGTTAAGAAAAAATAAAGCGAAAACAAACGAAAATTAGATGCTGGCGAGGAAATACAAGCGGGGTCATTAGCTTTCCCACGCAGCGCTCTTGTCACTGTAACCGCTAGATAAGTATTATTTCGTAATTTATGTTTAACGCTGACAACTGTATCTATCATCGACCAGTTCGTTGTGGAGGCCCTAATATGCCACGTCATTGAGGAGTGTCAACAAAAACTGAAAAGCAGAGAGCTTGACGAAATGCGCCTGCATATAACGTGCTACGGAGCACGCAAGTGGAAGCGCAGGCGAACAGCGGCAAAGTAGGAAGAGAGCGAAAATGATTCATCCAAACGCAAACATATGCGACTGGGGTTTAGATGCAAATTAACCTTCCGTATGTCGCTTGCGCAGAACATCTTTCTTGAAAATAGCCCACCATTTAGGCGCCAACACCACAGCGAGTTGTTGCTACACGTAAGAAATTTGGTGCCAGCACTCGTGTTTGCACGTTTACATCAAAGCAACTGGTGCTGAGTTTAAAATGAATGCATTGCAGTCGCTGTAAACTTACCGTCCAGCATTGCGTACAGTAGCTGTTCTGCCGTAGACGGACTCGATTCCCCGCCGCCGTAAACGGACGCCATGTTGTTTGTTGCTGAGCGGCGAAACCGCGAAATGTTGGCGCTGCTGTCGAGCGCTTCCGGCCGCTCCGAAATGCACCCTTGTGTTCGGCTGGGGCGCCGTACCTCCGGCTCGGATCACGACCCGCCCGCAGATTGGTTTGCTCCTGGGTTGCTCTGATTTGGAGCCTCAAAGCGACCAGCCGAAGACGCCATAACAAATAAAAAAATGCCTACTACTGTGTGTGTGTCCGTATGGCTATCTATGGAAACCTCCAGTCGCTCGACCACAAACGTAGCGAGGGAGATGCTGCTTTTCGCTTCCGACCAGGATTAACCACAGCGAAACTACCAGCAATTTTTAATGTAGGTAAATAGAGTAGACGTGCGAAAGCATGTTTCGCTTGGTTGGCTGAGGGTTTCACTTTTGCTCTGCCGTCGGCGCACCTGGTGAGTTTATTAGACTCAAGTTAAGCTCTGATCGAGGTGAAGCTGATCTGATCTGCTCGCACCGCAGGTGGAAGATGATGACGACGACGATGTGGAATGCACAGCGCGGGAGTGTGTTGCTGTTTAACCCGGGGCGTGAACGGCTGCTGCGATAGCATAGTGCCCTCGGGCAGAGGCCAGCGAAGCTTACCTGTTTGCGCCGCTGCGGGTTCGGAACCCAGTCACGGCAACATTTATTTTCTTTCTGCACGGCATGTTGCTATGCTAGGTTTTGCAAAGGTCGCCTTCAAGGTCAAGCTACACACAAACACGGTGTACCTGTTAGACCAAGTGAAGCAGTGCTTTCGCACTAAAAGGTATAAAAACCAAGTATTGCATGCATGTGTATTAAACATTTGTTAACTCGCGCCTTGCATGCACTTGTCTGTTTCTTCGGCTCTCTCTTCGTGGATAGTGTCATGTAGTAGCGCGCAGTAAAACGAGATGCTGAAACAAGTGGGCCTTGCTTTAGCTCCGCCCAGTCTGTACCACTCAGCATGAGAGTGGTACAGAGTGGGCAGGTCTCAGCTTCTGTGGCGCCTACGGTGGCGATGACGCTTTAGAGCCGCTGTACGATCGTTTTTCACCCGCATGCGGACGCGTTTTTGCGGCCGTGTGCACGGTCCGAACAATGGGGCGCATGAACGCATCCGCCCGGGCGCACTCAGTTGCTCAATTATCAACTTTGAGATGCACGACCAGATCGTCGCACCACAGCTATTGGCGGCTGTCCCGTGACGTCCTTGCGTTGCAAGAAACCGGGCACGCGGTCAAGCTCACGAGCTATAGTGTACTTTTCACCGAGACCCGTTAACCTACATGTCTCCTTGTCCACAAGGCCTAGACAGCGCAGGAGGTTAATCTCGACCTAAATCTGAAATAATCGTACGTGATGGTCTCTGTCCTGCCTCTACGGCAAACAGATAGCTCCGCACACATACTTAATATCTACTGCCGTGCGAAACTCAAAAAGATCAGTTCTTTAACATCTTTAGCGCAGCGCTAAGGATCGCGGGTTGCGACCCCCTCATGATAGTGGGCGATTTTAACGCCCCCTGTTCCATGTGGGGCTATAGCAAGGAAGAGCCGCGTGGTCGTAAGTTGGCGGAACTTATATGTACGCTGACCATCACTCTTCTAACCGACCCTGCCCACCCGACACTTGTAGGGGATTCCGCCACTCGGGACACCTGCCCCGACCTTACCCTCACGAAACACATACGACACGCAGGGTGGCTCAACACTGAAGACACCCTCGGTAGCGACCACTTCATACTGAGCACTGTCCTTTGCACTCGACCCTTACATCGCCCCCTTGCCCAAGCCAAATTTCCCGACTGGAATGCTTTCCGCCAGGCCCTCTCAGTAACTTCTCTCTTGGAGCAAGACTACTCCACTTGGGCACACGGACTCATGCAAAGAGTCCGTAAGCAGATCCAGCTTACGGAGCGTGCATCGGACGTCGATAACCACCCGATGCACCTCTGGGAAGCTCGCCGCAGCCTCACTAAACGATGGCGGGGGCAGAAACACAATCGTTTTGTTTTGTGGCTAGTTGGCCCGCTCTGTATATTGATTGCAAGTGTAATAAACAGCACATGAGTGTTAACGCCTTGTCGTCCTTCCCTTTGATTCCTCGAGCACGAACCCCTCGGCGGTTAGCGAGCGGGAACGCTGCATCCGCGGAGTGGGAGTGCGGATGGGGGAGGGAGGGAGGGGGCTTTTCCCCATATTTCCACAAGTGGATGCCTGAATCGCGCTTCGAAGTACGTGGCGGTGATGTGAGAGAGGCGTAGCCGGGTTGCATGCATCAGCGTTGTGGCAGACACGTGGCACTGCAGCAGAAGGTGACCACCCTCTCGCGATGAACCATTAACTGCGAGGATGGCAAGGCGGGCGCGCTGGCTATCCAGCGTGCGGAACGCACTCAACGTTACAGACGCCAAGCCGCGCCTACATGCCCGATACAGCACTGCTTTCGCTCTCTAACCAGGTTCAGCAGTTGTTAAACCGCACCTAATTTTCTTGCTTAGCAGAATAGAGTGAAGTTGGATTTTAGACAAATGATCACAGTATTAAGTGCATTGTGGTGTTTGCCATGTCTATTAGTGAAACGCAGCGGTCTTAAAGTGCTCTGTGAGACATGACAGGCAGGATAGAAACCGTACTCGTTGAGTAAGCACCTGATCCCAGATTTGTTGTTGCTTTCACTACACTGCTGTCGCCAAGCTGCTCGACAGCTCGGCGTTCTTGGTGTCGAACAGTTGTTAAGCAGCGCTTCCCAGGTAAGCTTCAGCGGTTTGTGTGAAATATCCTGAAAGCCTTTAGAAGCGTATGTCATCTATGCACATGCACACGTGCATTTGCTCGTTAGTTTACCTGCGACTGCCTGCAATGAACATTATTTGCCTGCTGGGTGGAGGCGATGCTGGGCATGTGAGAATGTATTTTCCAGGAATATAGAATGCTTCCTGTATTTCCTATCTCTTCCTTGCATTTGCTGCATTTCGTAACTTGTTTGCTTGAACATAGATGCTTGTTTGCACCTTCCACAATGATCAGCTGTAGGTTTCTTGGGACACTCACCTGTTCACACTTGTCATATGATCGCGACAGGGTTATTTTTTTTGCATATTGCAAAACCACATTAAAGAAGTTCATTTTGATTTTTCAAAATGTACTATGCGCTGTAGCATTGTGGTTGGCTCTGAAATGCTGACGTTGAGCCATTTCTGAAAGTCCTGCAGTGCCGGTGCAGCCATCGACCTGTCGAGGCTGAGACCACATTTAATTTGAACCCATTTCTTTACTGCTTGCATAATTACTGCTTGGATCTGTATTTGCAGATGACCTGCGTTGCAGCTGTGCTAAGTTCTCCTCCTGCCCGACATGCTGTGAACTCTAGCAGTTCTTTTTTCTTCTCGCCGCATGCTCTGTTAAAAAGAAAATTGCTTAGTGTGGCATGTAGACATCTGTGAGATTTTAACAAAAAATTATGCTGCAAGCGAGCAGCTTAATTCAATTTGTGCAGTGAACAATGTGCGCCTGGAAATTAGTCACCGAGCCTTTCAGTGCCAATGATTTTGACAGCAGAAAGAGATGTGATTCTTCAATCAGAAAGTGCGAGTGGAGAGAGTGGGCAGGCGTGACAGTTCAAGGTTTAACGAAAAATCCGCGCTATGCTACAAGTGGTATCATGGCAATTCCAGGGTGAGGCACCCGTATGATTCAGTCTGTATTTGTCGCCAAACACTTGTAACAGTCCTTGCGCTGTTTAATAGCAGCTGGTTACCACAGGTCAGATGTTCGCATTCCAATCCATATTACATGACAAAAATATGCGGGTCCCAATGGGCTTTGTGCACTTTCACCCTGTCCATTGTCCAAACAGCACGTGTGTGTGTTGACAAGGCTTGCATACTTTGAATAAGTTTTGCCCCACATAAAATGTGTATGTTTCAAGTCCTCCCATTACAGGTTGGATATTAACGAGGCATGGCTGCATAGAGCAAAATTTCGTACATATTTTAGTTCTGATAATATCACAAGCACCAAATCATTACTTCATTTCTATGACTAGCTTGTGTTCCTAATCATGAAAAACATTATGTACTCTCGCACTGCTAGATAGTTGAAGCTCATTAACATGTTCGTTCGAAATCGGCACGCTTTTTGAAATTCCTGTGGCAGCGAACTTGTGATTCTCAGTGACATACACTTCCACCTTGGTCTCTTTATGATAGAATGCCGACGTGCTCACACATGAAAGAGCACAAAGCTAATTAAGTGATCCTAGCCGGCTGTCACCAGTTAGCCCATGCAGACTCTTACTCATCCTGTCTTTTTTTTATCGAACCTCAGGCAACCCAAAAAGTATTGTACTTGCATGGGCCTTCCCTTTTTCTTACATTCATTAATGGCCATCCTTTCAGTGTTTCTTTTAACTAGTCTTGATTGATCATACTATCAATACCAAAATTGCAATCCTCCAGAACAACCAACTGCGTGCTCTATAATGGCTTAATTGCCAATGTTAATAGGACTGCACTAATAGTTTTTCTGTCAGCCATACCCGTTTCCATTACGAGCCCATCCGTGTCAGTATTTCCTTTGTTCTTGTATCTTACCCTGTGTCAAGCGAAGCAACACAGATACTTCAATTATGTGACGTGGTTAAAATGCTAGCTGCGTATTTGCATGTGACTTTTGTGTGCGTGTGTAATTTGATCCTTAACCTCATTTGAAATGGCTTCACAGAGAGATATGCTACGGGACCAGCATTTAGAGTGTTTATAAAAGAGTGCCTCCTTCTCCTCTAAAATGAGAGTAAATTTCACATACAGTTTTGTCGTCCTGTATGTAGTCCGATTACAGTGGCAGTGATTTTTTTATTCTGGCGGCAGTGAAACACATGGAAGAGCACGAGCCTGTAATAAATATTAATTTACTCATAGAGTTTCGGTTTTCTTTAAATTAATAACATGAGTTTTCATGTAAGGTTCTGAAGAGGATTATCATTTGGGGCATAAATTTGTAAGAGGAGGCCACAAAAGAACACATTTGTCTGCCTAATTACGTGCAGACATTTCAGCACGGTTTAAATTCACATAGACTCTCTGTATGAAGCAAAAAAGCAGGCATACCCTGGGAAAGATCTTCAAGCTACTTAGGTTGACGTCAAAGGACGAATTTTTCTTTAACTGCGACATAAAAGAGAAATCTGTATAGCTTTGCTTTATAGCCGTATGGCTGCGCTTGGGTGGATGCTAATGAGTTATTACTCCCTCATTAAAAAGTCACTTTAACGTAACATATCCTTAAAGAAAATTTTGGCAGTTTGAAAACCGAACTGGCTACGAAATAAGCTTTACTTTGCTAAAGATATTGCTAAAAAGCGAATAGAGCACTTTCCAATATTTTACATATAACAAGTGGTGCAGACAATGTTTACTTTTATCTGCTGTTTTTGGGAGCCAGAATCATTGTTACGATCCTTAATTTTTTTTCTATTCAGAAAAAAAAGTCTTACCATCACTGTAAAGCTATAAGAGAACATACGCAGGTATGCCTCACACACACTTAACTGCTTATATTTTTTTTTCATTGTATTTTGCGAAAACATAGCTGTCACCCTGTAAATATATTTCTACAAATTCCGCTTGAGATGACCACTATACATGGTCAGTGTATCTGCTTCCCTGAATATACGAAGTATTCTTCCCCAGCCTCAACCAGGAGCCGTCCAGGAGATGTAAACCATTTTACCAATTCCCACATCAAGTTGTGTTTATACTGAAGGTGAAATGTATGGCCTTTTTAATGCTCTTTTACTAATTACTAAGGAGCCACTTTGTTTTCATTAAGATGGGCACATTAAGAAGTTCTCGGGGTTGTACAAACAACATGCCACCTTGTTTCAGTATGCGTCAACGTTGACTGGCTCGCAGCATAACTCTGGCTTGTGCAATTTCCATTGCAATATGAGCTCACGAATGACTGCCAAAATAAAACTGGCGGCCCACAGTCACTGCGGAAACAAAACCGTGCATTTCAGCACAGTGATGCATGGTTTGGCCGCTTGCTTTGACACCACACCATGTTATCTCAATTTAGGCTTTTGTAATTGGCTGAAAAACATAACAGAAAGAAATGAGCATTGTTACACTGTCGCTCTTCTGTGAAATGCAGAACTGCAGCAGTTACAACTGATTTCACATATTCCAAATTAATGGAAATGTCATAATTTTAAATTTTCTCGTGTATTTGAATTTGTGTTTGATAGCAGTGTGCTCAAACATTGAATTTTTAATGGATGCATAATATACACACTTTTTATGTCAATGAATCGATAAGTGCCTTTTCCAATAACAGTTAAATGGGAAGACAATAGGAGGCCTGTTTACATGTCAGTGACAACCAACTTTTATAGATGACAGATATATACGGTGTATGGATTTATGAAAAAGGTACAAAATGAAGGCAATTAAATGCATGCAAAAAGACTGCAGTGTGCTAGTTTGAATAACTGATGATTTTACCTGTACCTGATCTTAGCTGTATGAATTTCCCTGTTGTAGTTACAAAGAATAGAATATGTACTGCTAACCTAGCTTGATGTAGCCCCGTGTCCTTGGCTCTAAGAAATCGTGATACGAATCGCGTCTTCATCCTGAAATTTTTATTGCACGTTTGGAGATAGCGTAACATTCAATGGGGGCACTCTTAAAATATTAGAGGGCAAACAACTTAGATCGTAGTGAGAACGGTTGCATATATGGGTGGGTTTTAGCGGAGACTACGATCGAACGAGTTGTGTCACGATCGCGGTGCGATGCATTTCGTCACTTCCCGGAGTAGAAATAACGTAAAGGTCAATCGTTTCCCGCAATGCTGTTTCAGATAAATCTCGCCTGCGGTGTTGCAACGTTTGTTGTGACATCGTGGACGTCGGCCACACCGAGATCTGTATGGCTATCACAACCCACCGCGGTTTTACCTCCTGAGAAAAATGTCACAGTTAAACATGTCTCGGTATATCGAGTGAACCACAATCAATGCGGGTATTCGTGCTGCAAGATATTTTCATGTTTTGCTACACGACATGCCTGCGCCCTTTCACGGGTGGGAGCGACGAGAGCGACAATCAGAACGCTGGATTCGTCCGATCAGTCGCATGCAGCAGACTTGATCGTACAACACCCCATCCGACCTGCGCCCTCACGCGCCCGTACGCACGGTCGGAAGGACGCGTCCGCATGCGGCTCAGAAACGATCATACAGCGGCCTTTAGCGGGTTGGGACACTGACTTCTTCCTCAAGGACGCTCAGGGCGACGAAATGTTCAATGGTTATCATCAAAGGGATGGCCTCCTCCGTCGACAGCGTGATCAGCTTAGATCGCTGGCCGATGATCGCCTGATGCTCATTAAGTAAATTCATGCCCAAGATAACTCCGCGGTAACTTTGCTCTAACACTAGGAAGGTCGCAGGACAGATATGTCCGCTGACGGTTACTCGCGCAGTGCATGCATCATCTCGATGGCTAAACAAAGTGACTTCCTGCGGTCCAAATTTGTGACTCGTCCCAAGCGGTCGCGGCTTTCCTTAGTTACGCTGCGATTGCTCCATTCATCACTTAATAATCGGCGCCTGTGTCGACCAGAGTGGTAACTTTACAGCTGTCGATAGCCACTTCCAAGTCAGATATCCCGGCTGCTGCGTTGCACGCCGTCCTCGGCGCCGGGTCACGGCTCCGTCGGGTAGGTGGCTCATGGGCAGGTCGTGTCATCAGGGCGTTTTTGGTTGGCAGCGTTATTCTGAAGTCCGGTCGCGTCGTGGTCGAGCTCGTGTTTGTGTGCAGCGTCAGCGGCGTGCTCGGTGGAGGATCTTCGCCGTTTAGCTAGTGAGCGACCTCGCCTCGTGAGGTTGCTGTCTTCACTTTCCCCTGTGGGGCTGGGGGACCTTCCGCGAAGAGCCTCTGCGTAGCTGCGGCCCGGTGACGCAAAGCGTGGTGCGGACGCTGATTGTTAGCGGGAAAGGAGGCTCGGCACATGCTCCTAGAGACTGCTAAGGCTCTCAATTGGGCTAGTTGGTTATCGTAACCACACATGTTTACTAGCGCATATAAAGAGATACGGACAGAGAGAGGAAACAGGGCTCCTCTCGAAGCAGGCAGTCGCCTATTTCTTGCGGGTGTTGGCCGAAGCTTAGTCGTGGTGCGTCAATGACAAAACCACGAAGACCGATACGTCGGTACGGGCAGTGAAGGAGAATGCGCCTGGCCTCACCGCAATTGAAGGACCTTGGAAGATTGTCGAAAGTCCTCCAGGCGTAGCGTTTCCCGGGGCTTGAGTGTCGCTCGTTAACTATGGGCTGGGCGGCGTTCTGGAACAGCTGGCTCACTTCGAAGAGGAGGACTTCTGCAGTCTTGGGGCTGAGGACTGCATACTCCAGTGGCGTAGGTCATCGCTTGAGGTTCCGCTGGAGGCGTGGGTGCCGGGGAGCCAAAGGCATGCTGCACTTCTTCGCGGATGGTTTCCCCAAGGGTCGCTGCTTGAGGCTGGATGGAAGACGCTAACAGCCGACAAAGTTCTTGCCGTACGATGTCGCGGATGACATCCTTCAGGTTGCCTTCGAAGGCTGTTATATCCGAGAGGGTTGTCGAGGTCACTTGGAGCTGTCGAGAGAAATGTCGGGTTTTTGTTTAGAAGGTTATCTCAACGGTGGCATCTTCGCTAATGAAATCAGCGATGGTCTTCGATGGATTGCGGGTCAGACCACTGAAAAGTGCCTCTTCAGGATCTCGCAACGAAAGCTCTACGTTCTGCTCTTCCATGTCAAGATCGGCTCGTCAAAAAAGCGCTTCATGTCTTCTACGTATACGCGGTCACCATCTTATTCTGATGCTAGATGCGTGACTGTAGAAGCAGCTGCGCTCCTTCTTTCCTGATGATGCTTGTGAATGCCATGAGGAACTCTCGCCTGAACGATTCGGACGTCGCCAGAGAAGCTTCGTGGTTTTGTAACCGAATTCTGGCTGGTCCTTCAAAGGCGAATAAAATGTGCCTCTCTTTCGTCTTGTCATCCTAACTGTTCAATGCATTGACACGCTCAAACTCGTCCAGCCATTGTTCAGGGCTCCCGCCCGATGAACCGCTGAACGTGGGCGGCAGACGGGGCTGGTGCAAAATAATGGAGGCTGATGTTGCAGCCATGATTGACGTCCGCGCTGATGAGTCCTTTAATCGCGTAAGGTCTGTCAGTAGCCCGTATTCATGTAAACGACTCTGGAGACGACGGCTGCTTTGCACTTCGTCTTGGGTTGAGGCGGTTTCTGAGGCTTTCTCATGATTTGCTTCTTCGGGACGGGTCGCACTGCTCTGCCGGCTCCCGAGGAGTGAGGACGAGAAGGACAAATCCAGCACCTCCACCAAATGTCACGTTGTGGTGACGGCAGTCGAAAGCAAGAAGCGTTCTGCGCGGTCGTCGAACAGCATGCCTAAAGGTATTGGTCGCGCTCAATTTAAAGCTGGCAAGGAACCTCCCAAATAAGGAACCAAAGCAACTACAACAATCTGCAAAATGTAAAAGCATTTCCGCGTGCCCACGATCAATCTAGATAAGCCGTTTCGCATCTCGCGTCACAAACAAAATATGAAAGCCGCCGACAGCGTGAAAGAAAAAGCAGCACAAAGATGCGCGGCAATATGATAGTGGGTAATGGTGAGGCACGTAACACTATTGACACTCGCATCACTTGAAGCGAACGCACCGAAAAGTGTGTTTTGCTACCAGTCATAGGCGGTGTTCAAGGCTTCGATAGAATGGTTTATGGTTTATGAGGGTTTAACGTCCAAAAGCGACTCAGGCTATGAGAGACGCCGTAGTAAAGGGCTCCGGAAATTTCGACCACTTGGGGTTCTTTAACGTGCAATGACATCGCACAGCACATGGGCATCTAGAATTTCTCCTTCATCGAAATTTGACCTCCGCGGCCGTGGTCGAACCCGCGTCTTTCGGGTCAGCAGCCGAGCGCCATAAACACTGGGCCACCGCGGCGGCCGAAGCTCCGATAGAATACATGTGGTTCTAAAGAAGACGAAAGGCGTGGTCACACTCAGGTGTACGACGTCTATTACTCTTACTATTGATAGGTTGTGAACACTATGAACCGATAAATGGCGCGGCAAATGTCGCGTGGAGCCCTGTGCCTCTGCCGGCTTGATTGCACCGAGCGAGAGGCCTTGTTCTTATCATCATCAGCAGCAGCTTGACTGCGGCCACTGCAGCGCAAAGGCCTCTCCTATGTCCCTCCATTAATCCGGTCCTTTGCCAGCCGCGGCCACCGTATCCCTGCAAACTTCTTAATCTCATCCGTCCGCCTAACCTGCCGCGCCCTGCTACGCGTGCCTTCTCTTGGAATCTATTCCGTCACCCTTAAGGGCCAGTGGTTATATTGCCTTCGCATTACATGCATTGCCCAGCAGCCCATTTCTTCCTCTTGATTTCGACTGGAATGCCATAACCCCAAGTTTGTTGCCTCACCCACTCAGCCCGCTTTCCGGTTTCTCAACGTCTTACCTATAATTTTTTTCATTTTTCGCTGCGTTGTCCTTAAATTGATCTGAAACCTTTTTGTTAGCCTCCACGTTTCTGCCCCTAGGTGGGGGCGCTGTGAGCGCGCGAAGCGAGTGGACATACAGCGCATCGTCTCCACCAACTTTTGGCTGGAGCCACGGTTCCTCGGCCGGAACCCCGTCAACACAGCCGCGTCTGTCTTCGCGAAGTCGACAGCTACCTGTGGACACCACTCACACACAGGTGGGGCAACATTTACGCATTTTAGGGCCGATCCTCACCTGCGTTTCGTGGCGACGGCGCTAGGCCTAACGCCTACGCCGACGCTCGGCCGTGAGTGAGTCGCCCACCCGTATCAAGATGGGTGCCCAAAAAGTACAACGCGGCTACGACCCGGACGCCATGGCCTGGTCCGAGGTTCCTTCAGCTCCAACGCCTGAGAGTCCGGATTCTGCGCCCATCGAGAACCCCAGGCTCTTCAAACTAGTGGAACGCCGCTCCCGCAAGCGGGACGCCGCCTCCAAGAAAGCGGACGCCACGTCGGCAGGCCGCTCAACACGACACAGCGCTGCTGCGCGCGCTGCAGCGCTTCACGGAGGGGCCCAGTCTAAGACCGGACCCTCTTGGAAACCAAAGCCACTGCCGCGTCTTCATCCAGAAGACATCGTCATCATCCTGAAGCCCCGGGTGACCGTCGCTCTCAGGGATGTCTACCAACATGGCGAGCTGGGAGCAGCGTTCGCGGCCTACCTGGGCGCCAAGGCCGCAGCATCCCTCAGCCTGCTCCTCACATGGGAGCAAAACCTGATCGTCGCAGGCACCAGAGAGCCGCACGTCGCGGACAAGCTTCTGCGGAATTTTCAACTAACATCACCGAAGGGCCAGCTCTCCATGTACGGCCAGTTGAAACTCACTGGAGACGTGTGCCGCGGCGTCATCACCGTGGCCAAGCACGAGACCAGTGAGTCCCTCCAAAACAAGATCCAGTGGCGTGCTGGAGAGCTTGCCGATATCCGCAAGCTTGGCAAATCCGACGTCGCGTCGCTCACCTTCGTGGGAAAAGTGGTGCCGCGATATGTGCATTACAACTCTGAGGTGACCCTTGTGCGTCCCTACAAGAGAACCATTCCGGCCTGCGTGCGGTGCGGCACTGTGGGCCACCGAGCAGACACATGCCCCTGCCCGGATGAAAAGTGCGGCCTGTGTGGCCAAACGGCGCCGACCGTCGACGGAGTCAAGGCGCAGCATGAATGCAGTCTGTCCTGTGCAGTCTGTGGGCAAGCCCACGCTACCAACTCCCGCGACTGCACGGGAAAATTCCGGCAGCTCAAGGTGCATGGCCCCAAGGCTAAGCGCCCAGAGGTGCCAAAAAACCAGCGACCTGGCAAGCAGCCAAGTCATTCAAAACCAGGTGCCGGTGGCGGAACGCCGCGTGGTGCTCACGGCACCGACAACAAGACATCGTCACCTTCTTCACCGTCGGTGAAACCAGCGCCCGGGAAGAAGACGGCGCCTCCACCGCCCACCGGCAAAGACACTGGCCACTTCCCGGCCCTCAAGACAATTGGCGCTACCGACGCCCGGGCATCAGCGCCTCAACACCACAAACAGGTGAGCAGCTGGGCTGAGATCGCCTCCTCTTCCTCCCATCCCTCACCCTCCCCCGTAACCGTCTCCGCACTCGACGCGGAATACAAAAAACAGATAGACGTGCTCCGGGCACAGAATGAGCTTTTGCTCAACAAAATTCAAAATTTAGAATCAAAATTTGCGTCCGCCGCACCGAGCCCGCAGAACTCGGACGCAATGGAGAGCGACGCGGAGATCTCGCCTGCCCTCGTGACAGCCATCTCTGCGATGGAGGAGCGCTTAACCTCTAAATTGCGATATATGATCGAGACCGCCATGGACCAGATCTTGACAAAGGTCAAATCTGCCGTCCCCGCGGTGGTCTCAAAACACATCTCGGACAACCCCCGCCTCCTCCGTCGGACGGGACCCATTAGGGACGTATCCCGCCCTTCAAAATTCTCCCGTCTGATTATTGATTCGGACAATGAGGACAACTGCCCCGCTCCTTCCGTCATCACCCCCTTGATGGCGCAAGTAGCTGGCTCTGAGGCAGCCAATCCCTCCTCCTCCCCCCCAAGAATTTTAAATCATGGCGAGACACCTTAATCAAAGGAATTCCGCCATCTCCAATTCGGCCATGTCAACTTCAATAACACAGTGGAACTGTAGAGGCTTTAAGGACCGCACTAAGCGGGCCAATTTCCGCCTCTACCTGGCACGAGCGGAAGCGCTAGCCCGATATTATGGCAACAAAACAGGTGTCTACTACGTGGACGCCTCCGGCCCTCACCACGGGGGATGGTACACGGCCGCGGTAGTTCACAACAGCAACACAGTTAACGGCCTAACTTTCAGAGCCCGCAGTGTAACACAAGCAGAAGAGGTCGCGATTGCTCTCGCGGCCTCACATTCCAATTCAAAATACATAATCACCGACTCGCGAGGGGCCTGTCGGAACGTCGAACAAGGCTGCACTCCCTTCCTAGCCTATCGAATATACCAAAATTGCATACGGGATACGGACCCCGCACACCGTTACCTCATATGGGCCCCTGCTCATCAGGGGTTGGCAGGAAACGAGGCAGCAGACGCAGCCGCCCGCGCGCTCTCTCACCGGGCTGTTTTCTCCTCTCCATCCGATCAGGAACCCGATTTTAATCCGGTCTATACATTCAAAGATATTACAACATATCAAAATTGTCATCGCCTTTACCCTAGTCCATGTAAAGGCCTGAAGAAGGCGGATGAGCGGCTCCTCCTCCGCCTTCTCACCAATACATTGCTGTGCCCGGCAGCGCTAAAACATTTTGACCCCTCCTTTAGTGGCAGCTGCCCACACTGTAGTGCAGTGTCCTCTGACACCTATCACATGGTGTGGGCCTGCCCCTCCAACCCCGCTATTCCCCCCATCCCCAACCCAACCCGGGAGGACTGGGAGGCGACCCTGCTCGGCTGCCACGACTTACAGCCCCAACAAGCCTTAGTCGGGCGCGCCCGGGCGGCGGCAACCGCCACTGGGGTCCCATACTAGGGACCTCCACCTAGTGCTTGTACGGATCGGTCCCTTACGGGCTGATCCAAACATACCTCCTATTCATCCGTAATAAATGTTTTCACCACCACCACCCTAGGTGAGTAACATACAGTAGAGTGGGCACACTAAGATACAGCTGTTGTATACTTTTCTTTTGAGGGAGATTAGTAATCTGCCATTTATTATCTGAGAGAACCTGCCAAATGCGCTCCACCTCATTCTTACTCTTCTAGTTATTTACATCTCATGATCCAGATCAGCTGTCACTACCTGCCCTAAGCACACGTATTTCCTTACCACATTCAGAGCCTCTCTACCAATTGTGAAATGCTGTCTCCTTGCGACACTGTTGAACATTACTTTGGTTTTCTGCACACTAATTTGTTCAGCGAAGGCGCAGAAGTAGAGTATCCACCTTGCGTGCAAGAGGACCGGGGTTAGAATCCCTGTGCCGTGCATTTCTCCACAGGGTTGACAAAAAAGTTCGTGAAAATTGGTTTTTGAGGAAAGGAAATGGCGCAGTATCTGTCTCACATATCGGCGGACACCTGAACCACGCAGTAAGGGAAGGGAAGAAGGAAGGAGTGAAAGAAGAAAGGAGGAAAGAGGTGCCATAGTGGTGGGCTCCGGAATAACTTCGAACACCTGGGGATCTTTAACGTGCACTGACATCGTACAACACACAGGCGCCTTTGCATTTCGCCGCCGTCGAAACGCTACTCGCTTGCCGATGGAATTGCATAACCAGGCCTGGGGTATGGCCTGATCTCGGTGACCAGAACCAACAACGCACACCCTCACCAAAGCAGGATCCACAACCTTCTACGAACAAACCAATTTACTCTCGGCCCTCAGTCCCCAGCGGCTACGGAGAAACTGACCACGGCGGCGGCCAGACCTGTGACGCCGAGGAGGGTACAAAGAACCACTGGATCCGGACAGGCCGCTATTGGAATCTGAATCTGGCAACGTTTAACCTTAGAACTATTCCATTGAGGCTAGCATAGCAGTGCTGTTCGAGGAAATAGCTGGGATTAAATGAGATGTCATAGGGTTTAGCGAAGTTAGGAGGAAAGATGAGGCGTATACGGTACTGAGGGACGGGCGTATACTGTGCTGTCGTGGATTAGCGGACAGATGAGAACTAGGTGTGGGACTCCTCATCAATCAGCAGGCAACATAGAGGAGTTGCATAGTATTGACGTTAGGGTGGGAGCTATCGTAATTAGGCTCAATAAGAGGTACAAGCTTAAGTTAGAGCAGGCCTACACGCCTGCATTCAGCCATAATGGCCAGATTGTGGAAAGCTTCTATGAAGGCATGGAATTGGCAATGAACAAAATAAAATCATAGTTCACTACAATGGGCGACTTCGATTCGGAGGTAGGAAAGAAACAGGCCAGAGACCAGGCGGTAGGCGACTATGACAAAAGCTCTAGGGTAGCAAGGGGGAGTTATAGTGGAGTGCGCTGAGAGAAATAATTTGCAGATCATGAATACCTTCTTCAGCAAACGAGACAACAGGAAGTGGGCGTAAGAGCCCAATGGTGAAACTAAATATGAAGCAGACTTCATACTATGCGCTCACCCAAGCATCACGCAGGATGTGGAGGTCCTCGGAAAGGCGCGTTCTAGCTACGAGGATGGCACTGCGAGCAGTCGAAGCGAGGGGATGTGTGTCACATGCACTCCGCAGTTCTCGGGCTTTTGGACCCGGATGATCCCACTGGACCACCACAATTTTGGATGGGATCGACGCAGGAAGTGAAAAGGACCACGAGGACCCAAAATTCAAGCCGGTGGGTCCAATATTTTGGATTTTATCGGCATTTGAATTTTCCGAGTGGCCAACCAGGCATTAAGCCTAACGAGGCTTAGCACGAGAGCGGGGCTCCGCGGCCTCCCCGGCCTAGGCCCGAGGTAGAGAAGACCCGGAACGATGTCCCGAACAGACCTCCTCAACTACGACCGACCCTCAGCAACAGGCCCGACAAGATTTTCGGCCGAATCGCAAATGGAGGAAGACATCGAGGTGATGCCCGAGCAGCAGCAGCAGCAAGTCCGAGGCGGACCGGTGGCGGCAGCGGCGGGTAGCCAAGCCCTAGGAAGCAGCACCCCAGCAACGTAACTTTCACAAGTAAGCACTAATGACGGATCCAACGCGGATTGGGAAACCGCCATGTCGAGAAGACAGAAAAGGCGCCAACAACGCAGCGAGCAGCAGCAAGTTCTGACGGGAAAGAGCCTAGGGAACGGAAATTCCCTAGGGAATTCCCTAGGGCGGGAAGGAGCGCCGCCGAGGAGGAGACTCCCGCCGCTTCCGAGAGACGACCTGAAGGTAGTCCTGCGACCGAGGGGACTTGCGGTTAAAGACCTGCAGACATCAAGTGGCGCGGGCGGTAGTCGTGGCTACCGGAGAAGGGTGTAAGGCGGAGGACCTGATCATCCGACTGCGCAACGGTTCGAATATTATCATCGTAAGCACAGACAACGAAGCTGCGGCCCAGAAGATTAGGTGCATCACGCAACTGAGCTTCGAGGGCAAGAGCTACACCGTCAACGGCTACGTGGCGGCGCCGGAAGGCACGCTGCGCGGAGTCATCCACGGCGTGGACCCAGGGACCTCGCCGGAGGAACTGAAGACCAACCTTCGAGTCCGCACGCAAGGCGTGAAGATCCTGGCGGCCCGCATGCTGGGGAACTCCCGCACGGCCGTCATCACTTTCGACGGACCCGCGCTCCCGAAGCAGGTGCTGCACTACGGCGGGGAGATGTGGTGTTAACCCCACCGGCCCACAAGGCAGGTGTGCTACGCCTGCGGCCAACAGGGGCACCGAATGGACGTCTGCCCGATCCCGGAGACCAGGACCTGCCGACAGTGCGGCTGCCAAAACCCGGAGGAGATGCACCAGTGCACGCCAAAGTGCCTGCTGTGTGGCGGCGGCCACGCGGCGGGGACCAAAGATTGCAAGCAACGCCTCAAGTCAGCGAGCGAGCTGAGATGGGGCCCTCAACAACAGCAGCGACGCAGTCGCAGCCGCAGCCGTGGAAGGCGGCCGCGGTGGTTCCGGGACGAGAGCCAGGGCCGGAGCGAGTCACTGAGCCGCAGTCACGGCAGGAGCCGGAGTCGGAGTCGGGGACCGCAAGGCCGGGACGAGTCCTTCCCGCCCCTGGACAACGCCGGCAAGCCGGGGCAGCGACAACAACAGCATAAGAAGAAGAGCGGCGGCGTTAAGGTGAGCTGGGGAGACGGCCCTCCCAAATCGCTTTATGCTCCACACTCTAACACAAACACGCAAACACAAAACAATCAATTAATGGCAGAGATTAAAAACCTTAGTCGCGAGCTCGAGCAGAGTCTAAGAGAATCGAACGAGCTGAAAAGACAGCTCAACGAGCTCATTAGAGAAAAACAAGAGATGAGAACAGGCTACTCGCCAATTAGAACACCAACCCCTCCGCCTATGGAGACGCAACGAAACAACAGTGAGGGGAGCAATCCCAACGACAAAATAGAAACCTTCATGACTCAAATACTTGAGCGAATGCAGCAAATGCAATACGAAATACAACAGACTCAACAAAAGTTTGCCTTGCAAGAGCAGAGCTTCAGAAATTACGTTAAGAACCAAAACACCCAAAGAACCACTAACGACGCTAGAGACAGACTATTTAACGAACGTAGGTTCGGCACAGAAACCCCAAGCACACCCAACAATAACCAAACATGGCAGAACGCAAACAACAACAATTAGAAATTTGGCAGTGGAACTGTAGGGGGTACAAGCGTAAGCAGGGCCTTCTACAGCAGTTTATTCACACCAAAACAACCCCACCAGACGTAATCATGTTACAAGAAACTAACACCACCCCTACACTCAGGGGCTACACATGTCAGGAGAGCGGCCGTACGGCAACCCTTATAAGTAACCAAGTAGTAGCCATAACACACAAAGCAATTGAGGACACCCAGATCGAACACGTAATTACGGAAATAATACCCAAGAAGAAAAGAAAAGCTAAAAGCACCATTATCATTAACCTATACAGCCCGCCTAGGCAAACCAAAGGAGACTTCATTAGGCTCTTCGGGGAGGCAAAAAAAGATGGCGGGACAGAACACCCTAGTGATAGCAGGCGATTTCAATGCCAAGAGTCCAAGGTGGGGCTACCCTACAGAGGACAAAAAGGGGCGCGGCATATGCACGGCGGCAGAAAACGCGGGTTGCGACCTGCTAACCGACGAAAACCAACCAACTAGACAGGGAAATAGCGTTAGTCCAGACACGTGTCCTGACCTAAGCTTTGCAAGGGGCGCCAAGAACGCGTAGTGGGAGAACCTGCTCGAGAACCTTGGCAGCGACCATCACATCCTAAGAATCAGCCTCACGGCGGAAAACGTCCGGAGGAAGATTGGCACGGCCCGGCTGACAGATTGGGACGCCTTCAGAGCGCACTGCAGACAGCTCGAGGGAAACACCACCAGCTCAGCAGAGGACTGGAGCCAACAACTAAGGCAAATCCAGGACCTTTACACTAAAGAAGTCGACAGAACAGAGCAAACACCCGAGGTGGACAAGCGGCTCCTCAAGCCATGGGAGGCAAGAAGCGGACTCACCAAGCGGTGGAAGAGACAGAAACTCAACAGAAAACTCAAAAATAAAATTGCGGACATCACCAGGCAGACGGAGGAGTACGCGAACCAGCTGGCCAGACAGGGATGGCAGCAACTCAGCAATTCGCTGAGCGGCACCCTCAGCACAGCTAGGACGTGGCAGATCCTCAAAGCTCTCCTGGATCCGAGCAAAAACAAGTCAGAAGGCAGCAAGGCTATACACTGGCTAGCCCACCAGTAGCAAGGGACGAACGAAGAACTATTAGAAGAAGTCAAGATCAAATGCTACGGCAGGGATCAGGTCGAAAACTACAAATAATACCGCGGGGAAGACAACCCCGCTATGGACAGACCCATCACGAGGGAAGTAGTAGAAGCGATCAGATCGGCAACGAAGAAAACAGCAGCAGGAGCGGACAAGATCCGGAACTCCCTGATCCGAAATCTCAGCGACGATGCAATCGAATAACTGTACCCGGACAGTATGTTTGGATTCAGGGCGAACCTCTCTACACAAGACGTGCTACTCCAACTCAAGGAGGAAGTGCTCGAGACGATGCCAAAAGCGGGCGAAAACGTGGTCATGGCCCTCGACATAAAAGGGGCATTTGACAACGTGAGCCACGCGGCCATCATGGAGGGCATCATCATCATCATCATCATCATCATCATCATCATCATCATCATCATCATCATCAGCCTTACTACACCCACTGCAGGGCAAAGGCCTCTCCCATGTCTCGCCAATTGACCCTATCCTTTGCCAGCTGCATCCACCCTTTGCCTACAAACTTCTTAATCTCATCCGCCCTCCTAACCTTCTGCCGCCCCCTGCTCCGCTTACTTTCTCTTGGAATCCACTCCGTTACCATTAAGGACCAGCGATTATCTTGCCTTCGCATTACATGCCCTGCCCAAGCCCATTTCTTTCTCTTGATTTCGACTAGGATGTCATTTACCCGTGTTTATTCCCTCACCCACTCTGCCCGCTTCCGATCTCTTAACGTTAAACCTATCATTTTTCTTTCCATGGCTCGCTGCGTTGTCCTTAACTTAAGCTGAACTCTTTTCGTTAGCCTCCACGTTTCTGCTCCGTAGGTGAGTACCGGTAAGATTATGCTGTTGTACACTTTCCTCTTGAGGGAAATTGGTAAACTGCCACTCATGATCTGCGAGAATTTGCCATGTGCGCTCCACGCCATTCTTATCCTTCTAGTTATCTCCCTCTCATGATCCGGATCAGCTGTCACTACCTGCCCTAAGTAGACGTATTCCGTCACAATTTCTAGGCTCTCGCTGCCGATTGTGAACTGTTGTTCCCTTGCTAGGCTGTTGAACATTACCTTGGTTTTCTGCATGTTAATTTTTAGACCCATCGATCTGCTCTGCCTGTCTAACTCATTGATCATGATTTGCAGTTCACCTCCTGAGTGACTCAACAAGGCAATGTCATCAGCAAATCGCAGATTATTTAGGTATTCTCCATTTATTCTTATTCCCAACTGTTCCCAATTCAGGCCTCGAAATACCTCCTGTAAACATGCGGTGAAAAGCATCGGCGAGATCGTGTCTCCTTGCCTGACGCCCTTCCTTACTGGAATTTTATTGCTGACTTTATGGAGGACTATAGTAGCTGTGCAGTTGCTATATATATCTTCCGGTATTTTGACATAAGGCTCTTCTACCCCTTGATTACACAATGCCTGTATGACTGCTGAGGTTTCCACGGAGTCGAATGCTTTCTCGTAATCAATGAAAGCTATATATAGAGGTTGATTATATTCAGTGCATTTCTCTATCACCTGATTGATAGTGTGAATATGATCTATTGTGGAATATCCTTTACGAAAGCCTGCCTGATCATTTGGTTGATTAAAGTCTAACGTGGCCCTTACTCTATTAGCGATTATCTTAGTAAATATTTTGTAGGAAACGGATAGTAAGCTGATCGGCCTGTAATTTTTCAAGTCCTTGGCTTCTCCCTTCTTATGAATTAAGATAATGTTTGCATTCTTCCAAGCTTCTGGTACAGTTGAGGTCATAAGGCATTGCGTATACAGGGTGGCTAGTTTTTCTAGCACGATGTCCCCTCCATCCTTCAAAAGATCTGCTGTTACCTGATCCTCCCCAGCTGCTTTTCCCCTTTTCATTGCTTCTAAGGCTTTCTTTACTTCATCTTTCGTTACTTGCGGGATGACGCATTGCTGTGCACTGCTGTCTTTCTCATTAATGCTCTGATTACATTGGCTACTGTACAGGTCTGTGTAGAACTCTTCGGCTACGTTAACTATCTTATCCATATTGCTAATGACATTGCCCTGCTTGTCTCTTAATGCATACATCTGGCTTTTACCTATGCCTAGTTTCCTCTTCACTGTTTTCAGGCTACCTCCGTTCTTTATAGCATGCTCGATTCTCTCCATATTAAACTTCCTTATGTCGGCTACCTTGCGCTTATTTATTAACTTTGATAGCTCCGTTAGTTCTATTCTATCGGTAGGGTTAGATGCCCTCATGTTTTGGCGCTTCTTAATCAGATCTTTCGTCACCTGAGATAGCTTCCCGGTATCTTTTCGAACTGTCCTACCGCCTACTTCTACTGCGCACTCCGTAATTATTGATGTGAGATTATCGTGCATTGAATGAAAATCAAGATCATCTTCCTCAGTTAAAGCCGAATATCTGTTTTGCAGCGCTATCCTAAACTCCTGTGCTTTCCCTCTTACGGCTAACTCGTTGATGGTCTTCTTCTTCACTAGCTTCTTCCGTTCCCTCTTCAAGTCTAAGCTAATTCTATACCTTACCATTCTGTGGTCGCTACAACGCACCTTTCCGAGGACGGCCACATCCTGAATGATGCCAGGTTTAGCGCATAGTATGAAGTCGATTTCATTTTTAATTTCACCACTGGGGCTCTTCCAGGTCCACTTCCTGTTTTCTCGTTTGCGGAAGAAGGTATTCATGATCCGTAAATTATTTCTATCCGCGAATTCGACTAATAACTCTCCCCTGCTATTTCTAGAGCCTATCCCATAGTCACCTACCGCGTGGTCGTCAGCCTGCTTCTTGCCCACCTTCGCATTGAAGTCGCCCATCAGTACAGTGTACTGCGATTTTACTTTATTCATTGCCGATTCTACGTCCTCATAGACACTTTCAACGGTCTGGACATCATGCCTGGATGTGGGTGCGTAGGCCTGCACCACTTTCAGCTTGTGCCTCCTATTCAGCCTAATTACTATAGCTGCTACCCTCTCGGTAATACTGTAGAACGCCTCTACGTTGCCAGCTATATTCTTATTTATTTATTTATTGTACCCTCAGGGCCCGAAGGCATTACAGAGGGGAGTGGGAATACATAAAAATTCAGCCTAAACAGCAACAACAAGGAGGGAAAACAAAAATAAACCAGGAATACATAAAAAGTGAAAACACAGGAAGGCAATAAGATTAGAATGCAGTGGGGATATATTAAAACAGTGTGTAGACAGTAAAAAGGCAATTTTTATACAGTAATAAACGACACATACTCAGAAAGAAACAATAAGGACTTTACGAAATGCATTGTTATCGGAAATACCTGCGATGTCGTGGGGAAGGTGATTCCAGCTGACACAAGTTCGGGGTATGAATGAGTCATGAAAACATTTGGTGTGACAAGATGGGATTCCAACTTTATGACGGTGATCAACGCGTGCTGATATGTAACATGGTCTAGACAGTAACTTAGGATTGAGAAAGCTGTTGTGGTAAAATTTATGAAAGAGACACAATGAGGCTATTGATCTGCGGTGGGAAAGAAGTGGTAGGGACAAACTTGATTTCATGGCGGTTACACTGCTTGTTCGGTGATAATTAGAAAGAATGAAACGGCATGCGCGGTTCTGTACAGCTTCCAAATCTGAAACGAGTGAATCGATGCCAGGGCTCCAGACAGATGCAGCATATTCTAACTTGGACCGAACCAATGTTTTATAAAGTAATAATTTTATTGAAGTAGATGAACGTGAGAAATTTCTGCGAAGGTACCCAAGCATGCGATCAGCGTTATATATTATGTATTCAACGTGAGTTTTCCAAGACAGGTTACAAGAAACGTAAACACCCAGATATTTATAACATGACACGGTTTCGAGAGACACGTTGTTAATGTGATAAGAAGAAGGGGCATTAGAGAGACGAGAAATGCGTACATGTTTACACTTATTAATGTTTAGTTGCATGTTCCAAGTAAAACACCAGTCAAGAACCTTGTTAATATCAGATTGAACACAAGAGACATCATTGCCATCTTTAATTTCGCGGTAAATAACACAATCATCGGCAAAAAGATTAATTGAAGAAGAAATGTTAGCCGGTAAGTCATTTATATAGATGAGAAAAAGGAGGGGCCCAAGAACTGACCCCTGAGGCACGCCGGAACGGACAGGCAAAGAATGAGAGTTTATATTGTTCGCTGTTACGAATTGTGAACGGTTAGAAAGAAAGCATTGTAGCCATGCAAGGACATTAGGGTCTATGTTAAGATTGCTTAATTTAAGAAAGAGAAGCTCATGTGAAACAGTGTCAAACGCTTTCGAGAAGTCCAAAAATATGCAATCTGCCTGAGACCCGTGGTCAAGGATGCAATGAAGGTCATGTGTGAAACATATAAGCTGAGTTTCGCATGAAAAAGACTTACGAAAACCATGCTGGGCAATGCTGAAAAAGGAGTTAGATTCTAAAAAAGAGATGAGATGAGAATATATGACGTGTTCCATGATCTTGCACGGAATACTAGTGAGTGATATAGGTCTAAAGTTATCAGGAGAATGTTTACTTCCGGACTTATGCAGTGGAATCACCTTCCCAATTTTCCAATCATTGGGAATACAACCTGTTGCAAGAGACTGCTCAAACAATTTAGTAAGAATTATGGAACAATAGTACTTTGTATTAATTAAAAACTTCGAATTAATGTTGTCAACACCGCAGGAAGAGGAAACCTTAAGATTTTCTATGATGCACTGGATGCCTGACGCATCGAATATAACTGGATCCATAGGAAGAGCATCAAAAACAGGGCACACGCGATGAACAAGAGAAACGTTGGTAGAAAATGCCGCAGCAAATATATTGTTTAGAACAGAAGCACATTCGTATGGAGGAAAAGCAACACCATCAGAAGAAGTAAGTAGTATTGTGGAAAGGTCTTTCTTGTTAACTACATTCCAAAATTGTTTTGGATTATTGACCAGCATAGCAGGCAGTGTGTGGTTAAAAAATGTGTCCTTTGCGTTTTTTAGCGCACCTTTGTACTCTGCAGCTGCGGAAAAGTAGGCCTCCCATCGTTGTTTAGAATTCAACAACTTTGCAGAGCGGAACAAGCGCTTCTTTTTATTGGAGAGTCGTTTTAAAACATTATTAAACCAAGGTGATTCCCGATCGCACTTCAAAGATCTTAATGGTACAAAAGTGTTAATGAGATGTTCAACGATATCCTTGAACAAATCCCAGTTAGCGTAAAGAGAACGCTGTGAAAAGCCTGGTAAGTAATCATCCAAAAAACCAGCTAGTTCGCAGTTAATAGCATTAAAGTCAGCCCGTTTATAATCTCTAATGTGTTTAGTCTGACTAACTCGGATAGATACAGGAATTTGTACATCAAAATGCAGCAAAGAATGATCACTGAGACCAGGTAGGTAAAAAATCGAAGGGATATGATCAGGCACGTTAGTTAGAACAAGATCTAAAACATTCGATGAGGATAAAGTAGTTCGAGTAGGTTTAGAGACTAACTGCGAAAGATTGAAATCCATACAAGTTGACAAAAACTTTTTACACTCAGTAGAAAAAGAGCTGAGATAAGGTGATGTACTAGTCCACACGATACTAGGGTAGTTAAAGTCACCAGCTAAGACAATAGGTGTACTCGGAAATCGTACAGTGATCATGTAAGGGAATCATGCAATGAGGAATCCCACACCAAGTTCTCGTCTATCCTCTAACCCGCGATAGCACAGTATGTGTCCGTCCTTTAGTACTGTATACGCCTCACCTGTCCTCCTAACTTCGCTAAGCCCTATCACATCCCATTTAATTCCCGCTAGTTCCTCAAACAGCACTGCTATGCTAGCCTCACTAGCTAAAGTTCTAGCGTTAAACGTTGCCAGGTTCAGATTCCAATGGCGGCCTGTCCGGAGCCAGAGATTCTTAGCACCCTCCGCTGCGTCACAGGTCTGACCGCCGCCGTGGTCAGTTGCTCTGCAGCCGCTGGGGACTGAGGGCCGAGGGTTAATTGGTTTGATCATAGAAGGTTGTGGCCAAGTACTACACCAGGGTGGCCAAATCCTGCTCTGGTGAGAGAGTGCGTTATCGGTTCTGGTCACCGAGATCAGGCCGCACTCCAGGCCTGGTTATGCAATTCCATCGACACGCGGATTTTTTTTTAAAACCCGGTGGAGAATTGCGCGGCACCATGATTTGAACCCCGGTCCTCTTGCACGCGAGGCGGGCATAAACAATGAAGGGCATGGAGGGCATAAACATAAACATGGAGGGCATAAACAATACCATCTGCTGGAAGAGAACCCACGACTAGATCAGGGACTTCCTAAGCAACAGAACAGCAACAGTGGGCCTGGACGAGCTGAGAAGCGACGTCTTTCACACCCCCTGCAAAGGCACACCCCAAGGATCCGTCATATCGCCCGTCCTCTTCAACGTGGCAATGATCGGCTTAGCAAATAGACTAAAGAAGATCCAAGGTATCTAGCACGCGATGTACGCCGACGTCGTTACAATCTGGACCACTCAGGGATCACTCGGTGAAAAGCAAGAGAGGCTGCAAGAGGCTGCCACCTGCGTGGAAAACTACACCAAAGAACGGGTCCTACGATGCTCGACGGAAAAATCGGAACTCCTCAGAATTGGAAAACATCCCACCCAGGCAACACTAGAAGTCATCCTCGAGGGACAACACATTCCCGAGAAGCCCGAGAAGAACATGATTAGAATTTTGGGAATGTGGCTGCAAAGCAGCCGCAAGTGCAGCCACACCATCAGCCTGCTAAGCAAGGCAGCGGTACAGGTGGGCCGCATGATCAACCGAGTCTCCCAGAAAAGACACGGAATGAGAGAGGAAGACACCATCAAACTCGTCAACAGCCTCATCGTCAGCCGAGTCACGTACTCCCTGCCGTACCACGCAACCACCAAGGCGGAAAGAGAGCAAGCCGACACCATCCTCAGAAAGGCTTACAAGACAGCCCTCCACCTACCCAGAAACACGTCCAACGAGAAACTCCTGCAGTTGGGCGTCAGTAACACCTTCAGCGGACTCGCGGAAGCGCTGCTGGGTGCACAGACCATCAGACTCGGAGGCACCCCCGCAGGACGGGCGCTCCTGAAAAGGCTGGGTCGGGACACGCGCGGACTAGTCGATAGATACGCGGAGGTTCCGGACCACCTCAGAAAATCCTTTAACATAGGGCCTATGCCAAAGAACATGGACCCTAATCTCCACGCAAACCGACGCAAGGCTAGGGCAGAATACGTCGAACGAACGCTAGCCCCAAAAGACAACACTCTCTACACAGACGCTGCCGTCTCTCCATGCGGATTAGAACATGCAGCCGCAATGGTGGTAGTAGACAGCGAAGGAAACCTAGTGACGAGCGCCACGGCGAAAGACGCTGGCGCAGCGGAGGCCGAGGAAATTGCCGTCACGCTGGCGGCAGCAGAAGGCTATAGGACCGGCCGCCCCCTCAATATTCTAACAGATTCGAAAGAAACGTGCAAAAACTACACGAAGGGCAGAATTTGCAAAACGGCCCTCAGGATACTCAGCGGGGTAGCCCCTACCGAGTTAAACCCAGACACAATCTGATTTGGATCCCAGGCCACGCGGGGGTAAAGGGAAACGAAAGGGCAGACAGCCTAGCTCGAGGCGAAGCAATCCGAGCAGGACAGTCTAACGCCCCGGAGTTCCATCTGCAAGCCTGCGAGGGGGGATACGCAGAACTTTTAAACTTACACAGGGGGATCAGAATCAAATATCCACCACCACACAAAGCTCTGACAAAGGAGGAGGCTACCATCTGGCGTAGACTACAGACAAACACCTTCTCCAACCTACACAAACTCAACAAAATGTTCCCATCACAATACAGGGCGGAGCCACACCCCCACTTTATCACATTACTTGGGAGTGCGAACGCAACAAAGCATTCCACAAACAGAAACACCCGAGTGCGGAGCAATGGGAGAGCCGTCTCACCAGCAGCGAGCTCACGGCCCAACGGGCCTTAATGAGGCACGCGGGCGATGCAGCACGGCTCAGTGGAGCCCTGGAATAGGGGCCCACCCATGCTGAAGAGAAGACTCCGATCGCCAGCGCCAAGAACGAAGACGACGGAGCTTTCGAATCCGCGAATATCTTGAATGGATCAATAAAAGTTTTCACTCACTCACTCTAGCTACGACAGAATGGGAATATCTCGAATTAGCTCAGACTTAAAGAGGTATGCCCTGTACTAGGTACAATTGCTGGCATTGCAGCAAAAGGTGCAGATCTGAGGCGAGCATAGCAGAGGCAGAGTTCTCAAAGTATAGGTGCGGTCAGTCGTCAAAATTTCTGACGAATGTAGTTTTATGAGCATGTGGTTCCTGATTCCCTGGCACCAGCCCTGACCGGCACTGTCGGACCAGCTGTCAGAATGGATGGGGCTGGGCGTGCCATCACAGCGCCAGGTGCGGAGGTGATGCGACTTACCTCCTTAACAG
Organism: Amblyomma americanum; assembly: GCF_052857255.1. Taxonomy (NCBI): domain Eukaryota; kingdom Metazoa; phylum Arthropoda; class Arachnida; order Ixodida; family Ixodidae; genus Amblyomma; species Amblyomma americanum. The sequence continues at coordinate 47,709,287 of NC_135500.1, forward strand.
ACACAGTTGCTTTTATTTAAAAAAGAACCAAAGTGGTCACTTAGTGCCCATGCTGCCTTTTAGACGAGCTCTGCGCGCCTTAGACCGGACACACGGCGCCAGAAAACATACAACTAGCTGGGCTCATCCTGCGCCAGAAATCACTGCCGGCTTATGTCGAGCCTGGCTCATATCAGTCCGCATGGGGGTTAATGCCACATTTTTCAGCACATGAATGGAAACGGCAGCTCGCTCATTCAACGTACTGCATCATTCTGTAAAGACACGCTTTTTCCAGCGTTTACGGTTCTTATTGCAACCAAGTAGATATTGTCTTAGAAACAGAAAGGTTTTAAGATCTCAGCTTTTAGTGCTGTGGGTGACATTAAGTACGTACCGGGATGTAAATAATGAAGCATAAATAAAAAGATCGTGGCAAACTTGTAGGCTTCTTTTTATACTACAGAGAAGAAAACAAGAGCCTCCGCCTATGCCTTCCATTTTTTTTTACTTACATCGCTACACACAGATGTGGGTACAGATGCACTCGACGCGATCGTTTACTCGTCGGCTTTGCATCCCCGCGAGTAAAGCGCGCAGTTTTGTTTGCGCATGCTTTAAAGCGCCGTCGTGAGGCACCTCCTCTGCATACGTCGACGCTCGGTAACCTGAGCGAAACCATCCATTTTCCGCAGCCGCGTTCTCCTGTCGTCTGGTCGATCGTTCGCCGTCTGCAGCTCCGTTCAGTGACGCTCGCGATCTGCCTAGCATCGAGCAGACGCCGCCGTTGTAATCTACCCGGCAGTCTCTCTCTCCGACTCCTTCCAGCCTGCGCGCGCAACTGCGGCCCAACGATGTTTTCGAGGCGGCAACGAGATTTGAATATACAGTCGACAAAGCGCTGGCTAAGCAAAATGCGAGCCCTTTTTAACGTTTTCCTGCCGATCGCTGGAGTCAGGGCTTTCGCTATAGAGCGCGGGCGCCGAGCTTTCGAGGTGGCAACGCGCTACGTTTACGGGATTGAGTGCAGCGCGCTGAGCCTCTTCCCACGTCTCGCAGAGCGGATATTGGCGAAAAAACCACTAGTACCGGTTTTGAGGCAAGCCGAAATTCTATCTTTCTTATTACGGATAACAGATACGCTGCAAGAATTTATTCAGTTCGGATGAAGTTCGTAGGATGCTTTTAGAGCTCGTTACGGGTGGCCCAGCTTGCAGAAGGGAATAGTGCAGCCGGTCTTGCGTGCCAAGCAGCAAGAGGATCTTGTTCCATCTTTAGCTTCGACTCCCCAAGTAAACGCTTGCATCCACGCGGTGGTGTTCAAGAAGCTACGGCGCTGTAACGTAACGAGACTCTTGCTTATTCGGCATGCAGAAAGTGCCGGCATTGGCAGCCGGTATCGCTTGTTCGGTCGCTTGGCTCGCCTGCTGCAAGGCGAACGATTCACGACACAACACTGTTAGCGCGAATCGACACAGGTGCGCAAATCTACTGTCCGTTGTGTAACAACAGTCCAGAAGCTGAACACTGACCTTGCGGCGAAGCCAAAAAACACAGGAAATGATGAGCGGCATGAAGAATCTGCCGCGCCAGGCGTGCACTACGTTGCTGGTGCATGTTGTGCACTTGATCCCGGCTAAAGGCGAGCGAAACGATGCAGTTGCAAGTGTCAGCTAGTATTGCATCGCATCACCGTGGAGCGCAGGGTGCATACACCCTTTGTGCTGCGGAAGCTGCGAACGCTGACGAAGTGATCCTTATTAGACATTCACTGGAAAGCAAGTAAAAACATGCCGCTAGGCTGACGGGGCTGCTTCCGATTTGCAGAAACGGGGGCCGTATTTCGAACCGCTCTAAAACCCATCTACAACTGAGAGGGCTGTAAAATGCTCGCTCCTATTGGTAGCCGGCGCCACATTGAAAAGTAGCCTCACGGAGAGTTGCAGTTGCGTCGTGACTGAGAAAAAGAGACGACGTTGCGTTCCCAATTCAAAAATGCCTTCAGAACGTACACACCGTCCAATTCAAAGCATTAGGCATAGATGTTTTGAAAACCGACTAAACTCTGTATTGGATGTTATTTTTGTATTGCGTTTGCACTTATATAATGTTATAACCCTCTGTACATGTCTGAGCATTCTATGGGTGACAGGGCGCTCGTCAGAGCACCTGCCTTTTGCTCTGCCATCCTAGACCGTTTGTGTCTGAAAGAATGTTACAAATAAAATAAACAAAATAAAACAAATTATGCCCACTGTTGTAGACTGTTTTTGAGAGCGCGTGCAGTCGCTTACAAAGTTTTAGAGCGAAAATGGCGGCTGTGTTCCTGATGCATTGGTGGCGGAGGCAGCAACGTCAGCACCAGAAACGACGAAGGGCGGTGCTAGAGGACGCATAAGACTTGTCCGACGAGCTGCTCCGCCGTTTATACCGACTGGGTAAAGAAAAAATTGAGTGCTTGTGTGAAGAACTGCGAGGGGTGCGTGCGGAGAAGCGCTCTGTCGGTGCAGCGGCAGGTTCAGCGCGCACCACGTTTATTTTTGGACGCCAGAGAGTTTCAAGCCTGCATAGGCTATGTGAAGACCGTCGGCCTCACACAATCGATGATCAGTAAGTGCGAGCGTCGAGTGGCTGAGGCCATCTGCAAAGTCGATGCACAGAACGGATGGGCGCGCTTCCTAGTCTACCCGGCGGAAAAGCCGGCGGAGAAGGCGACCTTCGTTTCTTCACGGCATCATCCCCGGCGTCGTCGGCTGTGTAGGCTGTGACTACACGCTTATTGCAATCAAAGTGCCAGAGTTTGATGCTGGAAAAAGCTCAGCATTCTGGAGCCGCAAGGGATTCTACGCGCTGAACACTATTTTCGTGAGTAGAGTGCCTTTTTGACGGGTCGCTAGTGGGGTCCTCGACAATGCAAGTTCATGACTGAGCCTGTGTGCCTGTTTTCTCTCAGATTTGCAACGGTAGAATGAAAATCCTACCGGTTGTCCCTCACTGCCATGGATGACATAAATTAAGCTGCAGTACAGCGCAGTGGCGGGCTAGTTATACTGTGGAAGAGATGTAACAGTACGATACAACGGCCGCGTAGTGTATTTTAGCAGACACACAAGGCACTTTGTAAAAATAATGAATAGCATTTCTTGTCTAAACACCAAGGAAAAGGGTGTGTGTACACCACTAGTGTTCTGTAGGATACCACAGCGCATCGTTAAGCTACAAGTCAGAGGTACTCCTTAGTCAAGCATTTTCTGCATGTCTGTAAATGTCATGTTCAGCATTCTGGCTGTGGGCTGCTTGGTATGAATCATTCATTACATAGACAACAACACGCTTAACTGCGCGTCATATTTTGGCAGTGCAGGATACAGCGGATATCAACTCGAGCCGTGGCTCGTCAAGGCATGGAGCAAACTCGGCAGAAGGGCAGTAAAACACTGCACACGGCTCAATGCTATGTGTGATGCAACGCAGCATTGATGCCCTCAAAAGCCGCTTCGGGTGCCTGCAGAGATACCGGACACGACACTACGAACTGGAGCGAATGGCGATCATCTTTGCAGCATGTGCCGCGTGCACAACATCTGCCTTGGCGAACGCATGGCTGCAGACGATGCAGAAGATACTGCTGATGATCCTGACAACAATGGGCCACCTCTGCTTGCCGGGTACTTGGCGGGGACGGGATCCGGAAGTACGTGATCCGGAAGCGTCACCGGAAGTGAGCTCAACACCTTCTGGCAGCTGTAGCTGCCGAGGCTCACCGTGCTGGCGTGGAGAGTTGCCACAATGTCGCGAATTGGTAATGCGTCCCCGACTTTCCGAAGGGGAACGCTATCGCGTGCAGATTCGAACAAGAGGACAAGAGAACAAGAGAACAAAGAGCCCGAAGAAAACAAAGCAAATCCGTATTTATAATATAGAGGAAAAGGGACCAATAAGAAATGGACCCGAAAACAAGAAAAACACACACTCGAGACGCGTACAACTCTACAGAATAAAAGGAGAGAGTTGACCACGTACTGAGCGTCCCAGGTCAAGCGGGGATGCCTTGCAGACAGGGCGGACGCGGGTGGATGTAGTGGGACGCGTCGCTAGCGTTGAGTCGAAGGAAGCTGCGGAACGGAGCTAGGTGGCAGTAGAAGCGGAGAGGACTCCAGGAAGACGCCGGTGGTCTCCCGTCAACAGCCCGAAGAACTTGGCAGCAGGAGAAAAAAAAAAAAACGCGTAGCCGAGACCCGTCGACGGCGTCCCGAAACACCGGAGGCTTGAAACGGGCTATCCAAGAGTGCCTTTAGGCAGCATGGACCCTCAGTCCGTCGGCTGCCACCTTCACATTTGCAAGGAAGGCAAGAGCAGATATGGGCATCCTCACAAGGGCGAGCCCTCATGAGGGCATCCTCACCCTCACCTCATGAGGATTTCACTCGGTGAGGTGAAGGTGAGGGAGGATGGACGCATGAAATTCATGAGGACGATGGTGAGGGAGGAAGGACATGATGAGGTGAGTGCGAGGGGCGAAGATATGATGAGGTGAGGGTAAGGGAGGGCAAGATGCGCTGTCTGAGGTCGAGGCTGGTGGCCCGAACTGTACTCCGCGCTAAGGTATTTTGTCTGTGCAGCCCGGTTATGCATTCCCATTATAAAGCGCCAGCTCATAGGGTGATAGTTCACGGGGAAGACCGTTTCTGCAGTCTGAAGGTACACGAGACGAACACGAAAGACGGAGAGCCACATACATGCCTTCTCCGTCGCCGCGACATACTACACTGCTGACAATGCTATGCCGAAAAAAATCATTCTTTTAACTCAAAAATCCTATTTTTAAAAATTGTTGTAAAGTCTTTGGTGAAACACCCTCTATAGTGCGCCAATAAGGGGGCACTGGCCGGGCCGTACGGGTGGCCGCCGGTCCAACAGAAACCTCTGCACCGCAGTCAAAATTTTCATTATCAGCCCCGGGTTTGTCAGATGATCAGAGTGTAGAGCAAAACATGTAGAAATCATATTTAGGAAGGATGTTTAATTCCCAAGTTCTAAGCCTTGTTTGCCGGAACAAAGTCCGATATCAGCTCAGTGAGGTTTCAAAGAACGCAAAATATGCTTTTACGAAATTCCACTGTCAAATCAAAGCCTGTTGGCGGCGTGGGTGTGGAATTTTTTCATGCACACTGTGAGGAGTTCAGTACAGTCGCATCTTCCTATTGTTGCTAGAAATGCGGTATAGGAAAGCAGTGCCGCAAAGTCTGGTGGGCAAAGCCAACCACTAATTTTACCACGGAAATAAAGCAGCAGCTTAACCACCTTGATCTGAGTCACCTGTCGCTTCGCCTCGCATTGTACGAGTTGCTAAAAAAGAAAAAGATGTACTGCTCTCCAAATAACAGGAACATCTTTTGATTCGTTTCTGTCCCTGGTCAGACGTGTGACTACGTAATCGCGCGCCTGGTATTATGAACCAAATTTCTTGCAGGCATGGAAGAGAATTGACACTCAGCGTTTGGGTAATGCATAGACATGCAAACAAAAAATCACGGGCGGTTTAGTTTGTGGTTAACCATGAATTATCGTACACTAGCACCATTAGCCCTGGTTTTGCATGGTTTACCTTGACTTTCTACGCTTTTGCCTGACTTGAACTGCCTTACTTTGGTTGATATATCATAAGTAATTTTGCGTGATATTGCATCATTTCAGACTTGTACTGCGGTAGAAGTGGTCATTCTCTGCACTTACAGATCCCTGCAGGGGAGCACTGATTCTGCTCCTGGCTCAGAGGTGCAACAGTTAAGTGAGGCACCCCTTGCCTGCGATGGGAGGTGCTGCCATCGGCGGTGCTTGTGAGACCCATGTTATTCCTGAGGAATCTCTCGCGACTAATCATTCACTTCAGACAAATTTATTACCCTCGATGAGAGCTCTGTGCTGACATTCCTCTCACCATAACTTTGTTCATAATCTTGTAATGCAGTGTTCCTCGGAGCGTATTTATTGTATTCATCTGCTATCATCAGTTTTATGACTCGATTGCTTTATTTATTATTGTCATGTGTACTGCACGTTTTGCCTCTATATTTGACTCTAAAAAAATGTTAGCACTGAACCTATATTTGTATGTTTTGCCCTGTCCTGTAAAAATCCCAAGAAGGGATTGAGAGTATTCCGAAATAAATAAATAAATAAAATTAACTGAACTGCCACGGTGGGCAGTAAATTTTCTCACGATCCGGTGGGCAGCTTGTGAGGTGCCACAACGTCAAGTGATCAAGGAGGCCCACGCGCTAGAAGCAGGCTTCGGACTGACAGACAACCGCATTACGGCGGAGTGGAAATGCTGGGGCACTAAAATGGCAACCACAGGAATCATTCACTTCAGACTCTGGGAGTTAGTGATTACCAATATTCAGCGCAAATGCTGCATTTTACCGAACCGTTTGATTTTCAAGTGGTTTAAATAATGTTTTATTTTAAGTGACAGCATAAGAAGTTCGCTGCATCAGAAAGCCGGCATCGCAATGAGAGAGGACACTAAAGAAATAAAAGAACTTCATAGCTGGGGTAGCGGGATCCGAACCTGTGCAAGCGCTAAAAAATGAGTTCCGGTGGCCGCTGCTTCAAACCACTACGACATCGCCATAGCGTCGTTTTTAGGCATGGTATTTATTACATTGAAAATGTGTTCTATTTACATTACATTATTTACAAAGCATTTAGGAAGTGCCACGATACACATCGCAAAAGGACAGAGCAACAGAGCATTAGACGCGAGGTAAGGCTGAGCACATCACCAAGAGGGAGTGCCACTCCGGTTTAAAGTAGGTCGGTTCATACACTGCCCTCAGAGGAACAGTCAGTAGGGAGAAAACTTAACATCCTGCCTGAACGCGCTGGCAAGCTCTGAAGCTTCTTCTTCTTCTTTACCTCAGTAAACATGGCACGTACCCACGCGGGGGGATTGGCCAAGGTGCAGTGGCATAAACAAAGAAATTTTCATAGGATATTACGACAAAATTTTAGCACCAAACGTGAATTTTGAAAAATGTATCAATAAAAACGACAGAAGAATAATTAAAGTTAAATAACAGATAGAATTTTGGTGAAAAAAGAAGACCACGAAGAATATTAAAAGAATTAGCAAATCAACCTACCAGTTGCAATTATGTAATCATGGAGAATCCCCCAAATTGAACCCAATGCAAATCCTTTGGCGCTCTGAAGCTGTTGTAATACCGTCGTCTTCGTCACGTGCCCGCGTTCACGCGTGTTATACTGCAAGTCTCACGGTGCAGTTTGGAAGCGTGGTCCTCATCATCTTCCATCGGTGCGCGTGAAAGCGACATTAGACGAGCGTGCAGCAAACGGCATAAAATGGCGGGAGATTAGGCACAGTGAACTTCAGAAGATCCTGTGCTATCGCAATGTTATCGGGTATTGGTAATTAAGCGCCCTGCAAACTTTCCTTGTTCCGAGTCTATTCTGTGCTTTGCACTTATTGTAATTGTCGTGGTGAATGCTACTGTATTGTTTTCCAAATATTCTTAGCGCACTTTAGTTTTTGTACAGAGACACAACGCGCTGACTCGTTTGAGCAGTGCATGTAGATTACAATGAAATGTTATAAGTGCAGGCCACATGTATGCATGTAGTGCTTGCCAGAAGTTAAGGCAGAATGACATTTATTTATTTATTTATTTATTTATCAAATACTGCCAACTGCCTCTTGGCAGTCAAAGCAGGAGTGGGTACATTGTTCTTGAACAATTTCCCAGTTGCGTTTAACAGCGGCAAGGAAAGAAAACGTGCGATTGACAATCAGCCACCAGGGTGATTGTCTTGTCTTGTATGTTTATTACTCAGCAATATCGCCAGACGTTGCCGACTACAAAAATAACTCGAGTTTTAAAATGCCCCTTGTGAGGGTGAGGGAGGGCCGACGGTGTGAAGGTGAAGGCGAGGCAGGGCGAGCAGATTTTCGGAAGTGAAGATGAAGGTGAGGGAGAGCCGGATAACTTTTCAAAATGAGGTCAAGGGTGAGGGAGGGCCATGAATTCAAAAGTGAGGGTGAGGGAGGAAAAGTAAAGATGAGGGCATTTGCCCACCTCTGGGCAGGAGGCTTGCGTCGGTGATCCAAGGGAGGTCCACGGCAGCGACGGCTGTCACCTCCACGCTTGAATGGCCCGACCTCCGCTGCACTGTCTCCATCCACACCTCGGTTTTCTGACACGTCAGCTCTTCGCTTCTCGTGCTCGCCACGCCCTTCCTCGCTGTCACCTCGCACACACCCTTCGCACGTGCACACGCGCAACGTGGGGCTGGCATGCGCAGCGCTCCGCTGTCCGACGCACCACTGTCGACGCGCCGCGTTCACAAATCCTCCGAGAAGCTGTTGTGCCCATCACACACAGCCACTCTTGCTACTGGTACTACCATGGCGCTGGGTTCGTGTCTCAGGCTCTGTGTGACATCGTGCCCTTGGCCGCAAGCAGCAACGTGCCGTCATCTTTTAAATTGCTTTTTTTTGCTAGCTGTGCTTGAAAGCCTGCAGTGGTGAGCGATGAAGTGCGCACACCAGCTCCTATTTCACCAGCAGTGTTCACCAGTATGCCTGCAAGTGCATCAGCAAGCTTGCCGCACAGCGACTGCACTGTCTGCTTCTCAACTCGAAATAGACGCCGGAACAGCTCGTCCGACACGTAGAATGCGTCCTTGTACACGTTCCTTGGTCGTTGCTTACGTCGACCTGCGGCATGCAGTTACCTGCGGTCACTATGTTTTTGGTGATCGTGCATGAGCATACGCAGTGTGGAGGTCGGAAAACGCCAACAAAGCTTTTGTTTTTGCATCGCATTTATTTGACGGGCACAACAAATTTTTAAAGCCAAAAATTCACTACACTAGGTAAAGCCGATTTCACCATGCGTTTCCTGTTGACCTTCAAGTCAGGCAGAGGTCAAGTGTTGCTATAGTCCTTACCACATGTGGTCAAACATAGTATCGCACCACTTGACCTTTGACTTTTCGATTCGCCGGTAGAGGGCGGTTGAATAGGACGCAGCCTTCATTGGGTGACCAACCTCTCGCGATGAACCGTTAACTGCCACCTGCCAGGGTGGCAAGGTGGGTGCGCTGCCTATCCAGCGTACGGAACGCGGTGGATAAGCGGTTATGGCGCTCGGCTGCTGACCTGAAAGACGTGGGTTCGATCCCGGCCGCGGCGGACGAATTTCGATGGAGGCGAAATTCTAGAGGCCCGTGTACTGTGCGATGTCAGTGCACGTTAAACAACCCACGGTAGTCGAAATTTCCGGAGCCCTTCACTGCGGCATCCCTCATAGCATGAGTCGCTTTGGGACGTTAAACCCCTATAATACAAGTTTTTGCCAAGCAGCTGGATAGTTAACTAGTCCTACTTGTTTTGTAATGCTCACCACGAGTGGCAATACTCTGGAATAAGCAACCGAGACATGAGCTCACCGAAAAAGTTGCAGCGGATGACGTAGAGACCCTCTGCTTCTCTTTACCTTGAGCCGCGTTCAGGGCCTGTTTTCTCCGGAACTACAAGAGCTAAAATTGCTGCAATAGTGTGATAGGGTTTATAACTTGCGGCTCTTTAGCTCAAGGAAAATGGCAGGCGCAAGGCCTAGTGTTATTTTTCTTTATTTTCTTTAGTAAAAGTCCTAAAATTTTTGAATCTTCAAGCTCGGAATAAATTGCGCAACAATTGTTCTTTCTTATATTTTAAAAATTCTATCATATCTGAGTTTTCTGAAAGTGTTTGTAAAAAAAAAGACCGGAAAATCTCCCCGCACCTCCACCAAATACGTTGCGTGTTCCAAGGCGGGTGGGAACGACGCAAGAACGCCCCGGGCACAGCACACAGGCCGAGAGCACAGGGCGCGCACAGACCACCCAAGACCATAACACGCGCACCTCCGAGACACTTCGTTCACCTCGTCTTGACTGAGAATATCGATTGCAATAACCTGACCTAACGGAGGAAATGTCGACAATATTCGTGTTTAGAGGAGTGTAGGTTCAAAGTAAAACGCCTTTATTCTAAAATTTGTCTGCATTCAAAGCAGGGAGGGAAATGCATTCAGAGGACACCAAAACGGCATCATCATCACCAGCCTGATTTCGTCGTCTGCAGAACAAGGGCCTCTTCCATGGCTCTCCAATTAACCCTTTCCTGTGCCAGCTGCCGCCAGCCTATCCCCGCAAAATTAGCCTCACCCGCCCACCTATCTTTCTGCCGGCCTTTGCTACGTTTGCCTTCTCTTGGAATCCAGTCTGTTACCCATAACGGCCATCGGTTATGTCGCCTTCGCATTAAATGACCTCTCCAAGTTCATTTCTTCCTCTTGATTTCGACTATGATGTCATTAACCCGCGTTTGTTCCCTCACCCAATCTGCCCGCTTCCGGTCTCTTAACTTTTCACCTATCATTTTTCTTTCCATATTTCGCTGCGTTGTCCTCAACTTAAGGTGAATCCTTTTGGTTCGCCTCCACGTTTCCGCCCGAAATGTGAGTACCGCTAAGACGCACTGTTGTATACTTTTCTCGTTAGGGATATTGATAAACTGCCATTCATGATCTGAGAGAACCTGCCATATGCGCTCCACCATATTCTTCTTCTTCTAGTTATTTCCCTCTCATGATCCGGATCAGCTGTCACTACCTGCCCTAAGTAGACGTATACCGTCACAATTTCTAGGCTCTCGCTGCCGATTGTGAACTGTTGTTCCCTTGCTAGGCTGTTGAACATTACCTTGGTTTTCTGCATGTTAATTTTTAGACCCATCGATCTGCTCTGCCTGTCTAACTCATTGATCATGATTTGCAGTTCACCTGCTGAGTGACTCAACAAGGCAATGTCATCAGCAAATCGCAGATTATTTAGGTATTCTCCATTTATTCTTATTCCCAACTGTTCCCAATTCAGGCCTCGGAATACCTTTTGTAAACATGCGGTGAACAGCATCGGCGAGATCGTGTCTCCTTGCCTGACGCCCTTCCTTACTGGAATTTTATTGCTGACTTTATGGAGGACTATAGTAGCTGTGCAGTTGCTATATATATCTTCCCGTATTTTGACATAAGGCTCTTCTACCCCCTGATTACGCAATGCCTGTATGACTGCTGAGGTTTCCACGGAGTCGAATGCTTTCTCGTAATCAATGAAAGCTATATATAGAGGTTGATTATATTCTGCGCATTTCTCTATCACCTGATTGATAGAGTGAATATGATCTATTGTGGAATATCCTTTACGAAAGCCTGCCTGATCATTTGGTTGATTAAAGTCTAACGTGGCCCTCACTCTATTAGCGATTACCTTAGTAAATACTTTGTAGGCAACGGATAGTAAGCTGATCGGCCTGTAATTTTTCAAGTCCTTGGCGTCTCTCTTCTTATGAATTAAGATAATGTTTGCATTCTTCCAAGCTTCTGGTACAGTCGAGGTCATAAGGCATTGCGTATACAGGGTGGCTAGTTTTTCTAGCACGATGTCCCCTCCATCCTTCAAAAGATCTGCTGTTACCTGATCCTCCCCAGCTGCTTTTCCCCTTTTAATTGCTTCTAAGGCTTAGGCGTCCATGTTTTGTAATAGAATGTGAGAATATTGTTTATTGAACATAAAGGTAATCTTCCCCAGTTAAAGCCCAATATCTGTTCTGCGGCGACATCCCTAATTCCTCTACTTTTTTTTGTTACCTCGAACTCGTTGATGGGGTTCCGCCCCACTATAGTTTCTTCCGTTCCATCTTTAAGACTAGGCAAATTCGAGACCTTGCCATCCTGTGGTCGCTGCAACGTACCTTTCCGAGGATCTCCACATCCTGCATGATGCCAGGGTGAGCGCATAGTATGAAGTCTATTTCATTTTAAGTCTGATTGGGGCTCTTCTACGACCACTTCCTGTTCTTTCGTTTGCGAAAGAAGGTATTCATGATCCGTAAATTATTCCTCTGCTCGAACTTCACTAATAACTCCCCCCTGATATTTCTAGATCATATGCCGTAGTCACCCAGTGCCTGGTCTCTAGCGTGCTTCTTGCCTACCGTGGCACTGAAGCACTCGTCAGTACACTGTACTGTGGCTTTAACGCCACAGCGTTAAAGCTCCCGTTGTGCAGAAAATACGACATCGTCGGCGTTGTGGGGGAAAAATCCACGGAGAAGCAACCTAGGTGTGCCACCTAGGTCATGCGTCCTTCTGGCATCATCACAACCTGCGAACCGGATTGTGAGCAAGCTGGTCACAATGGCAGTGGCAGCTAAGTTAAGGATTGGTCACTCGGGAAGAGCGACCTGGGTCGTACAAGGTCCACCGGTGGTAGCAACTGCCATCTCAGGGCAGTGACGCATCGCTTAACTGCTGAACCACTGCGCCAGGAGTGATATGATGACCCAGGGTTGTATGAATGTAAAATCGAGAATGGCCAATTCCGCATGTATGGTCGTAAATTAGCCCATTAACGCTATCGCGTCATACCCTTAAGTATCGCGTCATACCCCTGAATGCAGAAATCTAACCTGTATCGCGCTTGGACTTCGCAACGTCAAGTAGCCTTAAAACACCAATGCGACTTCAAAACGCCAAAGCTGGTTTCGTGTTTGATACACGCTCAACCTGACTAGCTTCGCCAAGCCAAGCGCGTGCTTAAAAGCAAGGGCGCGTTTCTCGTCTGGAGAAGAGAGTATTAAAAAAACTTCTATAATTACGCTCATTTCACAGCTATACAACCAGGCATTTCGTTTAGAAATCATAAGTGGACACTAGGTATGAGAAACTTTTGCAGAAGAATGCTTGTATTTCAATCCCGCCCGCCACTTTCTGGACACCACCGGAGCATGAAGGAGCATGACCTATGTTCTATCATTCATGCCTTCGTTCTCAGCCACTTTCTCTTCACGCTCCCCTACCTGAAACTGCAGGGCACAGAAATCTCCACCTGGATGCCATGACCCCAACAGCATTTAAGACAGCACTACACCTACCCCTAAATGCCTCAACCGAAAAACTCCTCCAGCTAGGCCTACACAACACGATAGGTGAGCTTATCGAGGCCCACCGACAGACACAATACATACGTCTCGCGAGAACCACCACCGGCAGACACATTCTACACACCCTCGGTATCAGGATACTAGCCACGGATCACACATAGCTCCAGGTCCCTCACCACATTCACCACGAACTACAATTAAACCTCTCCTCAAGAACGTGCACCCCACCTACCATGAACCGCACTGCAGAGCTCGCGCACGGGCGCTCCACAAACACTATGACACGGAACCGGATGCCGTGTGGGTGGATGCCGCATGCACAGGCGAGGACGCGGTTGTGGCCATCACGAGCCCCTCCCTACAACCGATTGCCACCCTTCACATATCTCCCACTGCCACTTCGGAGGAGGCTGAAGAGGCCGCTATTGCCCTAGCCATCACGCGCACGGAGGCCCGGTATATACTGTCAGACTCTAAAACTGCAATACTAAATTTTGCTCGCGGGAGAGATCACGTCCCTGCATTTCGCATATTGCGCTCCCTCGCCGCACACCTGCCCAGCCACATGGAACTCATATGAGTGCCTGCCCGCTCCGGGAATCCCGGAAACGAGGCTACCAACGCTGTAGCCAAGGCTCTCTCAACCAGGCACCGGCGGCCTCCGATGAAGTGTTCTCACGGGAGCGCATGCATTTATTTAGTGAACTGACGCAGGCCTGCAAAGCCGAGCGTCGGCTCTAAACCCGCAGCCCGTCCATCCCTCGACAATTATCAGCAGACACTTCGGAGGCGGCTCCAAACACGCACCTTACCCTCCCCTTATATACGCTCGCGCTATCACCAAGTCCATACAAACCCCTCCTGTACCCTCTGCCGCCACCCCAAAGCCACTCTCGATCATATCTTTTTCCTCTGCCTGGCGGATCCTCCCCCGCGGGGCCTGGAGCACCTTACCACTTGGGAGGGTTGGGAGACCCTACTGCGCTCCGAGGACCCGGCCAAGGAAGCCATCGCCACAGGCCGGGCTGCCAGTGTTATGAGCCTCCGGGACACGAAAGTTTAAGTGCAGTGGGGCCGTACGGGGGCCCAAGGATCTGCATGTCCTAAGCTCCCCTGTGCCCGTTAAAGTTTTTCGCCACCACCACCGCTTTCGCATGAATGACGTTTTTGGGTGACAATAAAACGCGCCCCAAATTCCCCAATTCTATTAGAGCCATGGTCGCTTTTTTTTTCTCCTGTTGCCGTGTAGCAACTGACAAGTCTCTGCTGTACGCTGTGTTCATCTGAGCTGAAATCGCGGTAGCAAAATGTCACTGCAATCATCACAAGAGGATTCCAGCTCTTAGCGGAGACCAGCGCCTCGTTTGACACCCGAGGAAAAGGTACTGTGAACCAATTTTGTAAACGCACTGGCATAGAATAGACGAAAAAAAACACGCGTGTCTTCACTGGAAAAAGAAGAAAACGACACCTGGAAGGAAATTCCCAGGCTGTTCAACAGCAATCATTGGGTGAACCGGCGCGACCCCAATCAGATGAAGAAATGCTGAGCCAGAGTGAAGCAGAAGATGACGGAGCAGTCCGCGAGGCAAAAGAGAGATCGCCATAAGACAGGTGAACGAATCTTGAGAGCCGTACACAAAGACTTGCTTCTGAATGCTTTGTATGCCATGAATAAGGGCGTGAGAATTCTACTTGGCCTGCGTAAACCACGGTTGCTTGAATGCATAGTTTCAGGAACAGTATGATAACAAAGAAGTGGACATGTAATCACGCTTTCCGTGATGTAGATAAATGCAGTCCGCGTTAATTGTGTAAATAATACACAAGTGTCCCGTAGAGCCTGCTTTATTTATAAAAACCAAAGACAATGTTTACTAGATTCGAGTCACTGCGAAAGCACAGATTTCTGCTACATAGAAAACGACAATGAGCGGGCAGTGCCGCGGGACGGAGCACTCGCGCTAGGCCAGCTGCGGACACACAAGAGAAGATTTTGCTCGGGCAGAACCGTTGGATTAATGCCACGTAGAAGAAGACGCTGAGCGGGCAGTGCCCCTGGACCGAGCGCTTGGACCGGCCCGCACGCTCCACGTGTGACGTGGCCCAGCAACCCAGGCTTCGGGGCAGCGGCTAAGTACCTGGCAATGTTGCGCTAGCTTCCTAAATTCTCCTTCTTTTTGTCTGTGCCTGCTTGCTCCTGCTCTGGGGTGATCGGGCGCGGGACGAGAGCTCAATGTCTACTTCTCCCGGCCGGGCGTTTTCCGCTTGTCGGCATCTCTTCCCCAAGACCAGCTCCCAATTGATCTCTTTTTCCGCAGTAGTGTTTCGAGAATTCCGGTCGCTTTAGTGCCATCCGATGGGGGCGCTATCCGACTGAACAACCCGGAGGCAGTGCAGGCGGCCTTTCAGTCCACATCGAAGCACTTTATGCACATTACCGATGTCCGACAGTTCGGCAGGGGTGGTATTTTGTGCAGGTCGCCGGATAAAGACAGTATTGATGACCTGCTAAAGTGTACGTCCTTCGCCAACCACCCGGTGAGCGCATTACTTCCGCCTCATCTAGCATGTTCCAAGGGTTTGGTCCGAGGGGTTGACTCTCGATTGAGCCCTGCGGAAACGCTTGAGAACCTCCTGCCTGCAGGGGTGATTGCTGTCCATCGATGCAGCAGGATGGTTGACGGAGTAAAAATTCCTATGGAGTCCATCATTGCCACATTTGCAGGAATATTTTGCCCGTAAGAGATTAAGGTGTGGCCATTGGTTTTTCGAGTAGATGCCTTTAACTCTCGGCCCCTTCAGTGTCCAAACTGCTGGCGATTTGGCCACAGCGGCAAAGCCTGCAAATCGGCCTTACGCTGTTGTGCCTGTGGGGAACGTCATTGCAGAGAGGAATGTCCTGAACAGCAAGAGAAATGTTGTTTGTGTAGTGGTGCTCACCCTGCTGATTCACCTGACTGTCCTGCACGAGCACAAGAAGTTCAGGTGCTCGAGCTTATAGACAAGCGCAGATGCACGTGGAGAGAGGCTTTTGCCGCAGTCAAGGAGTGAGCCTCAGGCTACTCTAGTGTGGCCGCCAAATGCCCACCCATAATGGATTCTAGTTGGTCCCAGGCTATTACAGCGGCAGTTGAGAAAGCTGTGGCAAATGCAATGGATCGCATTATGGAAACCGTGTCCACGTGCATTTCGCAGGTCATAGCTGCTCAGATGACCAATCTTCTGCAGGCGTCCACCGCTCCGCTCTTGTCTTCTTTGGCTTCGGAAGCTACCCTTAATTCTGAAGTAATTGATTCCGCTCCACAGGGCCAAAAACAATGTGAGCAACAAAAGACCTCTCAGGCCACTCCTTCGACCAGCGTTATGGACGCATCCTCTATGGACTGTATGGATATGGAGTCTGATCTCCACGCCCAGAAACAAAGTGGGTCTCCTCTAAATATTGCAGGCCCATCTTGCCCCCAGTCAAAGACAAAGAAAAGTAACGCAAGTCAAAATGCTAAGACCAGGATTCTAGAAATGGCAGTCGCGTCTGCGGCACTCCCGCCAAGATAGGGTTCTTAAGTGTACTACAGTGGAATTGTCGATCTATATTCTCAGCTTCAACAGATTTAAATTGCCTATGCAATCAGCTTCTACCAGATTTAGGTGCTTTACAGAAAACATGGCTAACTTCAAGTTTCAATTATCATCTCAAGAATTACCGTCCGTTCCGGCTTGACCGGTCATCACGAGGGGGAGAGTTGTAAGTGTTCATCTCTAGAAAGTTTTGCCACAGGGCATGCATTTCTTTCCAATATGCGGACAACGAATGTGAAATCCTTGCGGTTGACCTCAGCGCCCCAGGTCAACAGCCCTTTACGGTAGCTAACGCATATTTCCCGTCTGGTGTGCGTGACTCTCGACCCCTTGACTCACTCATGTCTAGTAGCCGATCTCAGGTTCTATTACTTGGAGACTTCAATTCGCACCATGTGACGTGGGTGTTTAAAACAGACAGCTTTGGTTCTAGACTATTTGATTGGGCTTCTGTCAACAACTTGATTTGCAACAATCCTGGGTTGCCAAAGTTTGTTCGGAGCCAATGCCGCTCTGCCTTGGATTTAACTTTTTTCTCCCCAGGAGTCTCTGTTATGTCTTGGGCGCCTGTTGACAATGCAACAAACAGTGATCATCTACCGACTAGTTTCAAGTTTGCGTGCAAATTAACTCTTCCTGAGCGACATCAGCGCACGTTAATAAATTACAGTTGCTTTAAAGACACGCTAAAATCAGCCCTCCAAATCACTTCAGACACTTGCGCTCAGACAAGTGCCGAAAGCAGGGCTGCACATCTATGTTCAGTACTGGACCATGCAAGGCAAAAGTCTGAATTTTTGGTTAAGAGAACCAAGGGTGCTATTGCGAACAATTGGTTGAATGCTGAGTGCACGCGTGCATATAGACGACGGAAAGCAGCTTGGAAGAAACTTCTCATGAATCAATGCCCAAAAAATTGGTTGGATTATGAATATGTTGCAGCAACATTTAAGCGCACCGTCGCCCGTGCAAAGGAGGAGTATAATACAAATCATTACGGTTTTCTTTCACAATCAGGAAATAAACGAGCCTCGTTTAATTTCATGAGGCGCAACAAGGTGATTCCACCGGCTGCCAACATTGAATCCTTCGTTCAGTCCACTGCTGACAACGAAAAGGTCTTAGAGGATATTGCGTGTGGCTTAGAGCTTCCTTTACATCTGCCTTACCTTCTCCTACTATGTTTACATGCACCTCAAGTGATTTCATTGAGGTATCTTTGCCTGAGCTGTCGCAAATTGTTCTGCGCTTATCCCCAGCGGCTCCTGGCCCCGATAAGGTCACTTTATCTATGATCAAAATTTTGTGCAATGAATCTCCTGCAGACCTGTTGGCTCTAGTTAACAATTCTAATAAAGGTCCTTGGATACCACATGAGTGGCGTCTTGCTGAAATAGTTCCACTGCTTAAAAAGCAAGGGGAGGGCTTAACTTTAGACAATATACGCCCTATTTTCTTAACATCGAACCTAGTGAAATTGGTGGAAAGGGTCCTTCTCAGCCTGTCATGTCATTCATTTCAGAAAATGCTATATTGAATCCATGTCAAATTGGTTTCAGGCCGGGTTGTTCAATTTGGTGTGCTCATACTGACCTAGAGATCGTATTAAATTAGTTCGCAATAGAAAACTGTTTGCTGCGCTTGTCACCTTGGATGTCAGTAAAGCATACGACAGCGTTCAGCACTCGACTCTATTACTAAGATTACAGGAACTGAACTTCCCAAGCTATATTGTAGCCTGGATTTCTGCTTTTTTGGAAAATAGAGAATTTTACTGCTGCCAAAATGGTGTTTCCTCAAGGAGATTTCAGCAGACAAGAGGTGTACCGCAAGGATCAGTTCGCTCACCTCTTCTTTTTAACATTTTTCTAAGCTCACTTCCATGCATTCAAAATGTGAAAACATGTGTACGCCGACGATATTGCATTTTTTGCAACAGCAGGAGACATTCACACTCTTAATCGAACCCTGCAAAATTACCTCAATGTTCTTGACAACTGGTTAGGAAGAATTCATCTTTCCCTTAATGTGAAGAAATGCGCATTGTTAGTATTTCTAGTTTCTGTTCCTGTAAATATCTGCCTGGTCTATAGAAATAACACAATACCTCAAGTGCAGACGGTGAAGTATCTCGGAGTAATATATGTCTCTACTCTTTCCTGGCGGCCACACATTGAGCAACGTTCTGCAAAAGGAGTTCGGGCCATTGGCATCCTGCGTAGGCTTTGTAGTGCTAGCTCAGGCATGAGAAGGCATACACTTCTGATGATTTATAAAATATACGTCCGCCCAATATTGGAGTTCTGGTGTGTCTTATTCTCAGGAGCTCGTGCCTATAGACTTCGCCCTCTTGTGCTGTTGGAGCATGAGGCGTTGGCGCCTTTGTCTTGGGCTTCCTAAATATGTCGCCAATGCTGTTCTGCACCTTGAGGCGCGAATGCCATCATTATCAGCTAGGTTTCGCCTTTTAACAGTTCAAACGTTTTTAAAATTGTGCGACTCACCTCTTCACGCTTCCAGTATAATATTTCTTAGTCTACCTTCCGCCTTTTTTATTGCTTCCTGGTCTCGTTTTCATACCCCGCAGATTTGTTACGTGCAGTCCCTCCTTGATCCCATAAATATTCATTTCACAGATTTCCGCCAATTGTATAACAACTCATCATCTGTAAAGATTGAATTCGATGACATTTTCCCATCGAATGCAAAGCTGCAGCCCTTCCCGCTTCTTCAGGGTCTGTTGCAGGACCACCTAAGGTTCTTTCCCTATCATGTTCTTATTGCTACCGATGCCTCGCAGGATCACGAGAAGGTAGGTGTGGGAATTTTTTCGCCTTCACTGCATTGGTCTTTTTCTCTCCGTCTTCCTGACTTCACTCCCATTTTTCTGGCTGAATTATTGGCAGTAATCTTAGCCTTACGAAAATTAGAAACTACCGTTTCCCAGGTTGAGGTTATGACAGACTCTCTGTCCATTTGTTCTTCCTTATCCTCACCCACTGAGTCTCGGGCATTACGCCTCGTTAAGTTTCTGATTCCGCTCCATCTAAATTCGGTAAGGTTGCTTTGGGTACCAGGACACATGGGTTTTCACTTAAATGAGGTTGCAGATTCCTTAGCAAGAGCCTCTCTCTGCGGCCCAATTGTTGCTGTCCTGCCAACGTGTGCGTATACAGCTGCGGTGAGGTTTCGCAGCTACACAATTTTTCAGGAATTTGCTGCCTCGGCTCTCACATCATCTCCCGAATATCAGCATCTTCTGCATCCTTGGAGTAGCAAAGACTGGCGCTCACGCAGACTAGAGGTCTCTTCAACGCGTTTGCGTTGCCGGGTTCCCCTTCTAAATTTCTACCTTCACAGATCTGTCCTGGCGGTTTCCCCATTGTGCCGTTTTTGTGCTGAACCTGAGACAATAGATCACTTCCTGCTGTTCTGCCGCCGCTTCTCTCATTTGAGGAAGCGTCTTTTGCAAATTCCATTTCATCAACTGGGCTTGCCTGTGTCCTCCACGGTTGTTCTTTCAATTGGCGCTT
Organism: Amblyomma americanum; assembly: GCF_052857255.1. Taxonomy (NCBI): domain Eukaryota; kingdom Metazoa; phylum Arthropoda; class Arachnida; order Ixodida; family Ixodidae; genus Amblyomma; species Amblyomma americanum. Next base: position 47,729,393 of record NC_135500.1, read on the forward strand.
CTTTGCTTGGACGAAGCGACAGGAGTGTGCGCTCTGCTGTGCAAAATTTTCTTCAAGAGACGCAGCGACTCCCATTCTAATTTCTTTTTCCCGCCCTCAGTCAGTACGACATTGCAACATTACATGCATTGTATACTATTATGCACGTTAAGCCATTGTCCCGTCTTCGATCTCCAAGTTAACAGGACCGCTGTCCTTCCATCTTGTAATCTATCAGACTACATACTATTACCACTCCTTTTCCCGTCAAAAATTTCCTGTATCCAGCTATTAACCGCCTGTGTCTTGGCCACTCCTCCGTAGTGGGTATGTGCCAGCAACGTCTGAGGCCTGCCTTCCTTCCTTCCTTCCTTCCTTCCTTCCTTCCTTCCTTCCTTCCTTCCTTCCTTCCTTCCTTCCTTCCTTCCTTCCTTCCTTCCTTCCTTCCTTCCTTCCTTCCTTCCTTCCTTCCTTCCTTCCTTCCTTCCTTCCTTCCTTCCTTCCTTTCTTCCTTCCTTCCTTCCTTCCTTCCTTCCTGCTTGCGCCAGGCCGGCAGCGAACAGATAACAGACGATTTTGCTCAGGGTTGGTACCCATCTGATTAGGGCTTACGCGCCATTACTATTGCGCCTCGAAGTGCAAACTGGGTGCACCGCGACGCCCGTTCGGTAGGTGGTCACGTTGGTAAAACACATGAGCAACAGAAAAAACATTTCTGTGGTCTTGTCCCGGCCACGTTCTGACGATTTTACTAGGTTATGAATTGAATTGAAAAATTTATTTCTCCACGCACATTACAGTGGAAAAAGGGGACACTGTGCAAAAAGCTGCATAATGCAGCTTGAAGTAGCACCCAGTGCCCCATGAATACAACGACAGCAGTGTGTTTCGCGAACATCAGGCTGAAGTTGAGCTGAATATCCCCATCAAAACAAACGAAGAAAAAGGACAACAATAGTGTAACCCTGACCGCGTACACGACAGAGATGCACATAAACAATAGGAACAATAGACAATATAATATAGCAAACCTATTTACATTGATGCCACAATAGATTCGAAAATGCACATGACAGATAATAACTGTTTCTTGAGATGTCTTCTATAAAAACATTATTCTCTGCCAATGTGTTGAGGTAATTTCCTAGGTTATAGGATAAGGACTGTTTACGGTATAAAGTACGGCAAAAGGGTAGAAGCCAAGGTAAAAGACATCGGGTATTGTATACTGGTGTGTATTGATGTAGATTAAAGGCTGCAAGGAACAGTTGCTTGTTTGTTTTAACTGCATTTCTGTATGCACATAACAATATGAACGGGTGCAATATATCAACAGACAAAATACCATATTGTTTAAAGTAAGGAAACGCATGGGAATGCCATGGTACATTTGCAATCAATCTGACAGCACGCTTCTGTGCAACTAAGATCTTGTGTTTGTTATGTTTCGTTGTGGTACCCCAGACACTTATACAGCAGGTAATGATTGGAAGTAAGTATGCATTATATATAAGAATCTTTATCTTTCTTGGAAGTGTGTATCTATGTTGACACAGGGCACCATTGACTCGGTTCATTTTCTTGCGGATAGTGTTTATATGTTTGTCCCAACTCAAGGTTTCCGTGAGCACCACACCAAGGCATTTTATAGTGTCTACAATTTCAATTCTAGTGTCACCCAGCATGAAGTCAAAACTCATTGAGATAGGCTTGTTCTTTGGACGGAAGATAATGGCATTAGTTTTCTTAGCATTTACTCTTAAGCAATTCTTTCTCGACCATTCGCACAAATATTCTAAAAATTGGTTTCCATACAGCAATAGATTTCTTTCATTATCACCGGGCAAAAGCATTGTGAGATCATCGGCGTAAGCTAATAAAGTCACAGGTAAGGGCATGTAAAATATATCATTAATATAGATATTGAAGAGTAAGGGGCCTAAAATGCTGCCCTGTGGGACTCCAGAAAAAATAGGTTTTAATGTTGACGATGTGCGGTCATTGACAACCATTTGCATGCGGTTTTCTAGGTAGGATTCCATTAAGGATAAACCTATTCCTCTGATTCCATAATGGAGTAGCTTATGCAGTAGTAGGCGATAGTGGACTAAGTCAAACGCCTTTGTAAAATCAATATAAATTCCAAGAACGATTTTTTGGTCCTCAAAAGAATCTATGATCAGTTCCTTTTGTTTATTAAGCGCGATCTCTGTTGACCTCCCTTGCCTGAATCCGTATTGACAGTCAGAAAGCACGGAGTGTTTTCCTAAAAATTTGGTTATTCTGGTATATATAATTTTTTCTAGGCCCTTGGATAGTACAGTAAGAACTGAAATGGGTCTATAATTGGACAGTTCTGTTTTCGCACCACCCTTATATATAGCCACAACCTTAGCGATTTTCATTTGGTCTGGAAAAGTTCCGGTGGAAAGAGCAAGATTGTAAATGCCTACCAGTACCGGTGCGAGTAAGTTAATCACATACATAAAAGGCCTGATTTGAAAGCCGTATTTGTCCTCTACTTTTCTAGTTTTTAGGTTTGTGAATACCGTTATTATTTCGTGATCTGTTACAGGCTCAAAAAACATCGACTCAGGAACACTTGGCGTTTGATAATCATACCCTGTGGCACCAGTAAAAGGACCGCAAAAGTACTTTGTGAAATTAACAAAAAAACTGTTTAGTTCATTTGAAAGCTCTTCGCCCTTAATAAGTTTACCATCCCTTATGATACTATCAATTGCAGTCTTTGTATTAAAATTCAAAATTTTATTCAGATGATCCCACGGTTTAAAAGTTTCACTGGGCGATCTAGAAAACTTTTTAGTAAAGTATGCAAGCTTTGCGTTGCGTAGCTCCTTGTTGAGGAGGTTGCGGAATTTTTTATACTGTTTCAGTTTTGCGAGATCCCTAGACTTCAGAAATTGCCCGTACAGCCTCTGTTTTTGCTTTATTTTGCGCAGTAACTCTTCGGTGACCCATGGCTTTTTTGCTCTACGTTTACGGCTACATACTAGTGGGAAACACCTTTCTTTAGCAAAATTCTCGAACACACTTTAGTTAACAGTCTGGACCTTTATTTGGGATGAGACCTGAATGTTAATATGCTTACACCTACGCTTTTCCAGAAAGAATTTGAGCATTTAATTAAGTCGTATTGTTTCACAAATGTTATAACCGAACCCACGTGTGTCACTCAAAAAAGCAGTTCTTTGCCAGATGTGTTTATAACAAACATTAATGCTAAGACAATAACCGCAGACACAGTATACACTTGTATCAGCGATCGTTTAGGAATATTTATGCTGGCCGACAAGGCTCGCAAATAAAAAGAAACAATTTACAGAAAATTATTTTGTTCAGATCATGACTCCCACCCATCTTGGATCTTTCCGTTTTACGATTAACGAAGAAAACTTGAATACCATCTACAAAGCAAGTAGTAGCGATGACGCATACTCTAATTTCATACCTGTGTTCAGATTCATATGTGATATCCATTATACTTTGCGTCATGTAAAAAAAAAAACATTCAAAGCGTGGAAGCCTTGGCCAACGCATGAGCTGCTGAGCATGAATAAACGCACGAAAGCAACATATGCTCGATTCATAAAAGACCAAAAGTGGCGATGATTTTGCTGTTTTTAAGACATATAGAAATAGCCGAAACTCAAAGTTAAAGGCAGCGCAGAATTACTATTTCTTAATATTTTCTACAACGAGACTATCTGCGGTCAGATGTAGTGTGGCGAAAATTGAAACCCTTGCTCTCAGTTGGTGGCCCAGAGGCTTTTCCTGAAAATTTCCTGCACCATGAAGTGTCTATTGCCGGTAGCGAACCAGCCGACGCTTTCAATACCATTTTCATTGAGCAATCTAATCAGATTAAGGATAGCAGTAATAATAATTAGGGCAAGTTTGACCGGTATCTGCCAAAAATATACAGCAGACAGTCACTATTTCTTGCACCCACATATCACTCAGATGTTTATTCTTCCATGAATGCCATAAAAAAAACAGTAAAGCTCAAGACTGAAATGGAATGCAGGTGATCCCGGTAAAGTAAATTCTTGACCCAATCTGTCCAGTTATCACTCATATTTATAACCTAACTTTATGTAGAGGCATATTTCCTAAAGAAATGCAGGTCGTTCGTGTAATACCTATATTCAAACACAGGGATAAAGGCACACTCAGCAATTAGCGTCCAATTTTCTTGAATTGAAGCGAAAAAATATTACACATAAGAATTTCTTCATTCTTTCCGCAACACAGATTATATTTCGACTTTCAGCACGGTTTCAAACGGCACCGATCAACAGAGACGGCCCTTGTGACACAAAAAGAAATCATTTTAGAAGCTTTTAGGAAGAGAGAGATTATAGCAGGAAGCTATATAGATTTTACAAATGCGTTTGATCTCGTAAACCATTCAAGTCTTCGTTCCAAGTTACGCACATACGGACTCCGCGGCATTCCTCACACACTGCTCACACCATATATTGAAAATAGAACGCAGTGCGTTGACATAAAAGGCAGTAAATTTTCCGCTCTGGAGGTATCGACTGGAGTCCCGCAAGGAAGCATACTTGGGCCACAGTAATCCATCGTCTAATTCAATGACATTGTTCGATGCACAGACTGCGCTCAGTTTGTCTCGTACGCAGATGATACGACGCTTTTTGTTAGGGGCAAGACAGAAGCAAACATTCAATGGCTGTCGAATAAAGCGCGTGCTGATTTACACAAATGGGTTAACACAAACTGTTTAAGGATAAACCCGTCTAAAAGACAAGCAATTTTGTATTCACCGAAAGGAAAACATCAGCTGACGTCATTGAATCTACGTCTAGGTACAGATCGCATCCAGACAGTCGATACAGTGAAAATACTTGGTGTTCATTTACCAAAACATTTAACTTGAAACAGGCATGTTGAGTACCTCCAATTGAAAATATCCAGTGCCATTGGCGTTATTGCGAGAATGAGAGAAATTTTGACTACCAAAGTTGAAATTATTCTCGATAATTTCAAGTATTATCTTTTCTTCAGTACTGTAGTATTGTCTGGGGCACGAGTGGTATGGCAGACTTAAAAAACTACACTTGCTTAAAAAGGAAAAAAACAGTTCGGTATATCGCTAATGTGTCTTATTCGCATCACTCTGCTCCCATTTTCGAAAAATATAATGTTCTCCCAGTGTTTTGTCTATATAACTAATTTAATGCTAATATATAAATTTTTTTGTGAAAGAAAAACGTACCTAGTTTCTTCAGCCCGGCTACAAGAAAACACGAGACCTCGCCTTACCAGGCAGAAGGAAAAATGGCTTGTACCTGCGGCTCGCACGTTATACAATATGCAATCCTTGAAATATACGATCCCCACATTACTCAATAGTTTACAGTCATCGAATTTCGACCCGGCACGCGAACTTAAACAGACCGTCAGTGTGTTCTGTCGGCATAAATTATTATAGGTTTCTTAGATCTTTTAATGTGAGATGTTTCCTGTGCTGCAATTGTTGTACACATGTCCACTATAGAAATTTATTGTTGAAATTCGGTTTGTTATATACTGTGTCCAGAATGTACAACACACTGCACCTGCATCTGTTTTTTTCTCTTTGTTCTTTCTTTTCTTTGTGTATCCGAAGCGTTACAAACTATTGTTGTATTGCGATGTTGAAGTTGTATTTATTTATTACGCTTTAAGTATATGGCCTCTGTAATTTGTATCTGTATTTATTTTGCCGTTATTATGGTGGTATTTGTCTCCGACACATTGCAGTGCCAATATATAGGGGCCGGGGCCCTTGTCAAGATGTTTTTATAGCTTTTAGTCCCGGCTCCTACCTTTTCGAGCGGAAAGGAAATAAAAATGACATGAAATGTAATGGTTTGCTTTCCCGCGGTGCACCCTCAACGGCTTCGCCTCAAGGAGGGGCGCGCCACGTAACTCTTCTTCGTTAGTTACCTTAATTAGCAAGAGAGGGTGTCACGGCGACACGAGATAGGCACGTTGTGCGTTGCGTGCGGAGAGGAGGAGGAAACGGCTGAACACTTGATACTTTTTCTGTAAAGGGCTTCACCCTACAGTGGAAAGCAGCGGGGCTGATTTATCCAAGGCATTGGGTTTTAAGGGCAGTGAAGGGAAAGTAGATTTCAAGCGGGTAGAAGTAACCAAGCGAAGGTTATCCGATTGGTGGCTAAAATCAAGAAAAGTTATATTTCACAAGTCATCACTAGCTGGCTTGAACCACCGCCCGATTTAAAGGGTTCAGCCTTATTCATCCATCCATCCATCCATCCATCCATCCATCCATCCATCCATCCATCCATCCATCCATCCATCCATCCATCCATCCATCCATCCATCCATCCATCCATCCATCCATCCATCCATCCATCCACCCGCCCGCCCGCCCATCCATCCATCCATCCATCCATCCATCCATCCATCCATCCATCCATCCATCCATCCATCCATCCATCCATCCATCCATCCATCCATCCATCCGTCCGTCCGTCCATCCATCCATCCATCCATCCATCCATCCATCCATCCATCCATCCATCCATCCATCCATCCATCCATCCATCCATCCATCCATCCATCCATCCATCCATCCATCCATCCATCCATCCACCCGTCCGTCCGTCCGTCCGTCCATCCATCCATCCATCCATCCATCCATCCATCCATCCATCCATCCATCCATCCATCCATCCATCCATCCATCCATCCATCCATCCATCCATCCATCCATCCATCCATCCATCCATCCATCCGCCACAGACGACGTAGAGCACGTCCCTTTCGGCTGGGGAACATCGTTGCCGGCAGACCTGGCGCTCGCGGCTCTCCACTCTCTGCCAGCAGGGCGAGGCCTCGTAAGGAGGAACGTTCTCCCGCATCTCGTCCTGTCCGGCCGCGGAATATCCCCTGCCATAGCGTTGGCTAACATTCGCTCGAAACCTTGCTGGTGAGTCGGACGTCCTCGATTCCTTAGCGTATTTCGTGTCTAACGGACGTTATTGTTGTAGCAATAAATGCCTGTTTGTGTCAGCCAGTGCCGTTCCTTTGTTCGCTTGTTGCAAGGCCCGGCGTGGTCACCGTGCACTTGGTAGCTTACGCGATCACGGGTTGAATTTGGCGCTGTTGAACTGTGTTGGCCGCGGTTAAGCGGGGAAAACGTATTTAGCTCCCCTATCAAAACACCACATCTGGCGCCCAGACTAGGGCCTGCTCTTAGACTTTTCGAAATGCTCAGCATGTTTTTCATCACGATTTTCCCTGGGGTTCTTCAGCACAAGAACCACTTGGTCCGCATCGAGGGAGCGCGAGGCCTGGCGCCCGCGGCGTTGCCAAGCCCGAAGCGAGTGAGTACGGAAGCCGCGTTGGTGGTCCGAGTTTTCTGTATATATTTTCTCTACTGTTCAAGTTATGGGGCCACTCTGCGTCCAGCCGGCTGGGAAGGCAAGCTTTTGTGCCAGCTACATGCCGGTGTTACTCGTGCGCGACACGTTTCCTCCACCAGTGGCGCCGAGTCGGAGCCACGGCAGGTCCGCACGAAATAGGCAACCGCAGGGCACGCTAGGAAATATAGTTTATTCTTCTAACGCGAGGCAAAGCACTCTGCTTAAGAATGTTCTATCGGAAAGTTAGACGTCCAGTAGCTCACCAAGTCGTTGTTGTCGACCGGTGTTGGGTTCGGAGGTCGGCGGGCAGCAAAGGGGTCCCTCGGGTAGTCAGGTGGAGGCCAGCAGCCAGAGAGTTTCCCCGCCGCGAGCTCCTCTTTTTATCCCCTCGGGCTATGCCTAACTACGAGCAATACGCTACTCACATACTCAGGCATGCAAGCCTTTCCGAAGTATAAGCAGAACGCTGCCCTGACGTCACGACAAGGTTTAGGAATGGGCGGAGACGCATGAGTGCCTGAATTCTCTGGTGGCCGCGCGCGCATGGGTGTCACGGTCGCCGCTGCCGCGGGGGACAAGATACCATTGTATGAATGTAACATACCATTGTATGAAGGTAACATACCTTCGTCAAAGGCGCCTGCAGCGCTGCAGAATCTGGGATATATATATATATATATATATATATATATATATATGCAGCGCCCGAAAGCATGATTGCAGAGGGGAAATACATGTTGTTTACGAGAGGCCGTTTTGTGCGAAAGAAAAAAAAGAGAAAAAAACAGAATGGCGCCACAGTAACAAACAAGAGAAAAAAATTGAAAGGAATGGACAAGCCAAATAAACGAAGCCACCGCACAAGCAGCTACACATCTGACAACAAAGCCCGAAACAATGTTTCGCTATGGCATTCAGCAATTTTCTTTGGAAGTCGGTTCCATTCGCTGACAGTGTGTGAATACACTGGCGATAAAAGTGCGCCATTCCCAGGAAGCATCTGAAGCCTGAAGCTTATCATCGCGCGGCTGAATGCGGCCTCTGTCGATCGTGTAGCCCAACAGTATTATTCGGGTCGCGGCGATCTGTACGTTCTTTGGGCTGAAAGTGAGTCCCGCGAACCACAGCCTCTCTAGGACGTCCTTCAAGTGGCGCAGGTGTTCCTCGAACATTTTTGAGTACAACACGATGTCGTCTAGATATGCGAGCGCATGTTGCAACTTCGTACCTCCCAGAGCATAGTCCATTAGGCGCTGATAAGTATCGGGTGCCCCTACCAAGCCAAAAGACTCTCTCTTGGATTGAAAAAGATCCCTGTGACAAGTGAAAACAGTTTTTCCCCATCGCGCTCATCCATTTCCACCTGAAAGTATCCGCGGCTAGCATCGAGCGTTGTGAAGTACTTCGCCCCACCTAGGTTGGGCACTAGGGAAGAAATGGTTGGTAGAGGGTGCGCGTCTTTTCTCGTAACCTCATTCAGCCTGCGGTAGCCTACGCAACTTCGATACCTATCGTCTCTTTTTGGAACTAATACTACTGGAAAGCTCGAAGGGCTGTTAGACCTCTCAACAACGCCAGTGTTGATAAGTTCGTGTAATGCGCTGTGTAGTGCTTTTCCCTTAGCCAAGGTAATTGGTCTAGGATTGTACTTCCAAGGCAGTGCGTCATCCGTGTATATTCTGTGCCAGACTAGTGAAGTGAGGCCAGAAAGGTCAGTGAATGTAGTGTTGTATTCACAGAACAGTGATGACAAACGTGCCTTCCGCCTCTCCGACACGCTGTTCACTTCCGACAACAAGGGGTGCATTGACCTTCCCTTCATGGCAGAACAGTTTTCTACCACGGCACCCTTCTCTCTGCCCTCTCTCTTAGCGGCGATTGTCCGCTCGCCTCCTGGTTCTCGGGACGGCGCGGGAGGTTTGTCACGGTCCCAACGTGGGGCGCCAGTTGTGGGTTTCTTAGTGAGCACAGGCCACTAACCACCGCGGGTTCGGGCTTCGAGCGAGCCAAGGGCCCCGATCAGCCGTCACCACACGCACCCTGCATGGGCACCGCTGCGGCGCACTCAACCTCTCCAGAGAGGAGAGCGACTCGCCGCAAAGGCACAGGCCTCCAAGTTCACCAAGGAGACATTTATTCACGCCGTCCTCCAGCAGGTACACATACTCAACACTCACCCCGTCCCGGACGCGCGAGGAGCAAGGCTCCGCTGCGCGCTCGGAGTGACAAGAGTAATGCGCGCCGCTAGCACGCCGTTGCAGGAGATTGTCCCCGCGGCAATGCTGTGATCTTTCTCGTGTCGGCCGTTGGGCCGTTTGCGAGAGAGAGTGGGCAGTCAACGCAAGTTGCGCCTGTCGGAGGTCGCTGGACCCCTGGACAGGCTCGAGCCGCTGCAGGTCGAGGACCCGTGCTGGCGACCTCGAGTATGCACTGGTCCGAATGGCAAAGGCCGGCACGAACAGACAGTAGCGTACGCACCTTACGCTGTCTCGGAGGGGTCTCTCTGGGCTCCGCTCGGGCTCCGCTCCGCCCAAGCGGATGCCGAATTTAAGCCAAAATGCACCAGTGGAAAAGGCCTTGGGAAGCCGGGATGGAGCTGCAGCCGAATGACAGTGACTAGTCACCCAGCCACCTCTCCGTCGCCTGAGGCGGCAGAAAAGAAAAGAGGAGAGCAACGCGGGATACCGGCAACAGCCGCGCAAAGGCAACGGCGGGAAGCCCGGATTCCCACAACCTGCCTCCTGTTGAAGGCTAGCTAAGGGTCGCGGTTCTGCAATAAAAATTTAGTGAACAAGGCTTCCGTATGGAAGCCGAAACGTATGTTTTTACAAAACCTTTGGTCGGCGTCTGCCTTTTTTTCTGTTGAAGTGAGTTACTTAATACTCGACCAGACGAGATTTCGTCAGAACTTAGATTTCAAAATAAAGTTGTGCTCGATTTCCGCGACGGCTTCAGCAGCGGATCTAGCAAACGTCAGCCGAGCCGCACGAAGAAGCAGCAGCAGCAGCAGGCGGCTACTCGACCATTCCAACGACTATTCGACCATTCCAGCGAATTTGCTTGTATCGTAGTTATCACTTCAACCAGCACCTTGGCATTGGTCAACGATCCTCAGTAATGATACCTTTTTGGACATTGATCTATCCCAGAGCTTTTTATGAACAAACAAACAGTACTATAGCGGATTTGTGTTCGTGTCTGGTGAATGTTTTAGCTCGGCGACCGATCTCACGACGACACGGTCGGCAGACTGGTTTTGTCGCCGTCGCGGGCGTCAAAGCATGCCACACTACGTAGACATCTGGTCGTCGGACGCGTTGGTGTCGTTGTCGGCCTAGTGTGACAGCTTGGTCTGCCACAGACAAGGTCTGCCGACCGGGTTGGCCGATCTTTGGTGTCTTTGTCGGGTCGGCGTCAGCGGCGTGTCGGGCTAGTGTGACAGGGCCCTAAGAGAGACTCAACGGGGTGCTGGGTGCAGAGCTCCAGCTCCCTCCAAAACGCCAGTCGTAGTTCGCGGGAAGGAATTCGTCGCGGAAGCTTGCGCTAAACCTCTCTATTGTCCTCGCTCGGTTGCGGGCTAGTCGGTACCACCGAGCCGCTTGCTCCGTCAATGAAATATGCGCAACACGCGCGATCATGTCGGCGTCTGCGATATCCAGCGCAGACATTGACGCCGACTTCGGAACACCGCGGAAGTCTGCGTGGGTGCTGCAAGGCCTGCCTCAAGTGCATGAAGAACAGGAGACTCCTCCATAGCATGTATTTTCAGGCGCGTGAGTCTATTTATAAAGTTGGGGGATGTGGGGACCTTCCCCCACGACTTCCCCTTTGGTTTGTTCATAGAAAGTTGTGGCCAAGAACTACACCAGGGTGACAAAATCCTACCCTGGTCAGGGGGTACGTTGTCGATTCTAGTCAGCGAGGTCAGGCCACACACACCATACCCGGTTATGCAATTCGATCGACACGTGGATTTATTTTTTTTTTCAGTCCGGCGGATAATTGCGTGACACCATGTATTCAAACCGCGACCCTTTTGCACGCAAAGCGGATGCTCGACCTCTACGCTATCACTGCACCATCGCTGCACCAGGCATAACTGCTGAACGGGCAGTCATTCCTAAAATGAGTAGACTTTTCATTCCTTCCTGCCTTGCTCGCTGGGCGCCTTTGTTTTTGCATCTGCTCTGCAGGCTCTTAAATAGTTTGCTTTACTAGGGAGTAGTTGTCCTTGACAGGATCGCCATGCGCATACACGTACTCCATTCCCAAAAGCTGCTGCTTCAGTAAGCATCAGAAAGCTCAAACCATTCTAAAATTGACTTCATAGAGCCCTAATACCGCCTTCCCTGATGCCGCGACCGATGCTAACCGAGGCACTTTTTCCACATCTTTGAGTATGCGCAGCGACATGTTAAAGAACATCTAGCATATTTGCTTAGAATTTTGCACGCAAACCTTTCTGAAAGAGCACGAAAAGAGGTCAATACCCATCACACGATAACAACTATCAGTAAGGCTGACCTTGATGTCGTCAATGCGCTTGAAACTAGAGCTGGCCGTGAATGCTTGGCTCAGTGTTCGGCTTTGCTCTCGAGATTCGCTTGCTTGACTGGCTGAAGCATTCTCATTTCCACAGAACTGACATTTGCTTAGCAGCTTGGCCGTTCTCATTTCGTAAAACGTTGAAGCCAAATTTCTGGGCCAAAGGAAAAGTGATCTGTACCTAATGAAAACGTGACAGAACAAATGTGTTTCACGCAGCGTCGCAAGCTTGGTTAAAAACGAAATAATGAGTCAAGTTTCGCGCAAGATGCATTGTTCTAGTTTATTTATTCTGAGTCATTTGTTGTACCGTCCTGTCATTAGTGCTGTATTTCATTTGATGAATTTCCGTTTACCATTGTAATCTCTAACAGCACTTCAGAGATGAGGGAAGCAATTAATCTTTTATTTCCAAATATGTATATTTGTTGTCCTGCTTGATGTTCACGCGTCAGTTGTTTTGATGTGCTGTTATTAGCCCTTTTTTTATTGCTAGTCTAGGATTCTATGCGTTCCAGGTCTGTATTTTTTGTTTCTTAGAAGAAAATTCCGCGCTTTCCAAGCTATGTAAAAGGTTTAGAGGCCCGGTCAGGTGCAGAGTACCTTTTGTCCCTGACTTTTTAGCTTTGCTGCACATGAAAAACTATGTACAAATAAAGTGAAACAAAGAGCGTCATGCCAAACTTAAAAAAAAATGACTGGCGTATTATGACACTGTTGTGGTGATTATCAAGAACGGAAATGAAGGGGCAGTGGTTTGCCTCCACCTTATTACTTAAAATGCCAATTTCAAGCCTAGAAATGTAACCCAAAGAGAAGTTAAACGACGAATATTGTTCAAAAGCGGGTGCGAATAGGAAAACGCAAAACGGAAAGCTAGAAGGCGATTCTTTTTGTCGAAATTTCTACTTGCCGTCTTCCCTTCAAATACGGGCTCTACCTGCCTCGGTGCTGAGAATGCAAGGTAGCCAAATGCGTGTGCACTGCATGGCGATAGTTAAACTATAATTGCTTCCTCTACGACAAAGGTCGACAGAAATGATAATAATGAAAAGCATATTGTGGGGAACAATCCTCACAGATTGCCAGAGCTCTGCAAAGCGCATCGCGTCGAGACCAAGCATTCATCACCAGTTCGCAGAAGTTTCGCAGCCCAACCCGTCCGGTCTCGCTCGTGCCGTTCCAGAAGCACTACGAGCCGTCATTCCGTGCCACGCCAGGCGGGAACGAGGCGTAACAAACGAACTCGAACATTTCCGTACCTTCCCGCGAGGCTCTGCTGCTGTGCTCGTATGGGACGAATTTCCGCCACTCTGGTGCGCAATTCTTTTCTCTGCATTCCGCGGAGGGCCTGCATTCTACGGACGTTATTATTTCGTTCCACACGCTACTCTTCTTCATATCGCAACGGGAGGCAACGTCCCAAATTCCTGCCGGAATCCAAAGCAGGAGCGGACGGAACGTTCCCGCCCGCAGCCAGCGGCCATTCCGAGCGGTGCGGCATCGTTTAACTAATTGCCGCGTCGCGCGCAGCCCCAGACGGGTATGCATGCCTCGCAAGAGGAAAAGGAAGCGAGCCGAATCGCTGCAGAACCGTGGCCGTTTCCGGACCGTCAGCACACTTCTAGCAACGTGGGCATCAAGCCAAAATCCCGCTGCATTCCCCTTTGACGGAAGGCGTCTTCTGCACAGAGGGCTGGGCGCTTGAAGAAGCGTAAGTTTCCGGTGGTTCTGACTATTCTAGCCCGACGCCTCTTCCCGTCATCTGGTACTTCACAAGTGAGTTGACTAATGCGTTCTTCCTGTGAATTACCAGTTAGACATGTGCAAAATGGTTATGGCGCCTTCATGCTTAATATAGTATACCAGTTAGTTCTAACCTTTTCGGAGATCCAAAGTACAAGTGTACGCAGGAAAAAAAAATTAAGAGGGCACTCAAGACAGCCTACGTGCTGCGAAGGCTAAATCATTAGTGTGTCATCGTGAGCGTTCGACCTCGACGGCGTTTGCGCATTGAGAAATGAAACGAATACGCGCCTACAAGCGCTCATTTCACACACGCTGGATCCATAAAGTCCCATTGAAACACTTGGACACTCGCTTCGAATACCAGTCACGAGCTGGCCTCCAAACAGAATAAAAGGTGTGTGTTATGCAACAAGAAGCCGTATGACAGCCACCGGCAACGTTGTACGACGAACGTAGCTTCACAATTTTAATGAGAAAATTGGTTTTTGAGGAAAGGAAATGCGCAGTAAATGTCTCACATTTTGGTGGCAACTCGACAGTGCATTACGGCAACTGGTAAAGTCTGGTAAGACATATATCGAAGGCGCATATGTTGTCGGTTCGAATCCCTTTCGCAAGCTAGCGTCCAAACCTGACTTGCACATGAAGATATAAGCAGCGAGCAATCGTATGGCACCACTCGGACCGCTGTACGACAAACGGTTGCTCACAATTTTGGTACGAATGTAGTCGGGAAAACTGGCGCCACATTTAAGTCAGTCAGTGAGGAGGGGGCGGCGGGGGGGGTATATGGGAGAGGTCTTTGACCTGCAGTGAGCGTATCAGGTTAATGATGATGGTATATAGAGGGAGGAAATAGAATTTTTTATGAGTGTCTGAGTGGGCTTGGTGGCAGCGGCAGCAACACAGTGCTTAACCGATGCTTGTTTCTTATGCAGGTATGTTACCTTCCTTGTGCGCATTGTGTCCGATCTGACGATCGTTCACTGCTGCTGTTACCTTGCCCACATTGCCTTGTCTCACTTTAACATGCTTTGTTTTGCTTTAGTCGCCTTTTGTTAAGAGGCGATGTCGGTCTTAACCAAGAACCCATCGAAAAACAACTCTTTGGCAAGGTCGGTCAGGTGTTAGGCCTGCAACACACTCTAGAAATGGTTCTTCTGGCTCTGCGTCTGGAGCAGATTATGTTTTAGGTGCTGCTGGAGTTGTTTCTGCTGAATATATCTGAGTTGTTTCAATGTTTTCGGAACTGCTTGAAAATCAAAAGAAAATGTCTCGAAATGTATCTGATATCAAGAAACAGTTTTTGGCCCGTTTTAGAGCTTTGGAATCTCGCATATCAACGCTCGAATCATCTTCCTGTGGTCACAACCGTGAAGAGCTTAGTTCTGAATTTTCTCTAACAAATGGCGAAATCGCAAACTTAAATAATAAAATGAATGAATTAGAAAGTCTTTCGCGACGTAAAATTTTAGTGCATGGACAGGCTGAGTAAGAAGAGAAAACTTATTACACACTGCTTGCCAGTGTTTTCCAGTTACGAAAAACAATGGACATTGAATGCTGTCGGCTCGAACTTTGCCAGAGGATAGGCAAAAGGCGCTACGGTCGGATTCGTCCAGTTGTTCTCAAACTCCTTGATTTTCACAAAAAGGTCAGCGTAATGAAGAATGTCTGAAAACTGACATTGTCAAAGGTTTAAATTACGGAGCACTTTTTGCCAAGGGTGCGTTCTGCTCGAAAAAACTGTGGGACGCTTCGGCTTCTTTTCGCAGCAACGGTTATCGTGTACGACTGGGTTTTGATCTTTTGTTTATTGATAACGTTTGGTACGATTGGGATCACGCTTCCAATTTCTTCATAGAGCTTTTTTGTACCCGAAATAACTCAGATAACCCTTGTGTGCAAGAAGCGTATCCATCTTTCATCTTCGGCAACAGCCGGTCCATCTGCTTCATCGGAGTCCTTTCCACCCTTCTGAATGACTCGATTGAAACTCTGAATGTTAATGGGCGAAGCATCGTCCATAAATATTTCAGTCCACTTTCACTCATTTCTCTCCATGCACCTAATGTTGTTTGCATCACTGAAACTTGGCTGCATGATGGCGTCTACGACTGTGTATTCACTTCTCCTGGTTATACTGCATTTCGAGCAGATAGGCAAACAGGCAAATGAGGCGGCGTTCCTCTGCTTGTCGGATCAGACCTTGGGGTTGGTCTTTTGCCTAGTCCTTAGATAGGGAATCCGTTTGGTGCAGAATCATCTGCTCCAAGTGTTCCATCATTATTTGTGCTTTTTATCGCCCGCCCACCTCTCATATCGACGCCTTGCTTATCCTGTATCAGTTCATATTCTAAAATGACTTTGGTGCCTCTAGCTGCGTGTGCATGGGATTCATTAATTCCCCTGTACTAAGTGGCCTTGCCAAAGTGCTTCTGGAAAAGGCATTTTTATCTGTAGTGAGGTATTGAATATTTCTACAACCTTCGGTTTTTCGCAATTCGCCGATGGTGAAACTCGAGGTGACGCATCGCTAGATCTAGTTTTCCTAAGTTCCGAGTTCTCAGCGAAATGTTCCTAATGTGAGTAATTGACAGTATCTCGCATCATAAAGCAGTTCTAGTTTCGACTGAGTGTCCTACTCATAAGCCGCGATATGTCCTCTCGTATTTTCCAGATTTTAATAGTGCCGACGATCTTTTGAACACTGGCTGTCTTGCTGATCATTTCGATGAGTTTTCAGCACTTAGTAAAGCAAGTGGCGTTGACACTTTAGTTACTTTTTAGCGCGAAAAACACTATTCTGTTGGGTAGACCCCGAGCAATGTCTTGGGATGTTTGTGTGCTTGCGGTGTTTGTGGGTTTGTGCCAAGTGGCAGCAATAAACAAAATATATGAAATAAATATCCACGGCTGGGATTCGAATCTGCGGCGGCGCGAACAGATCAGCTGCGCAGGCCACTGCGCGAGAGCACTAGACTCTCGGTGAAACCGAACACAAATCGAGTTAAACTATAACGAACTCTCGCGCTATGCATTGCACATCATCTTCTTCACCCACTAATGCTACTATCAAACTAATATTCGCGGTTTGAGCTCTGTGGCAGCAGTGACAGAGAAATGTGCACTGCATGCGTTGGCGGGGACAGCGCTGTGGCAGGAACACCGCACTACAGCAATTCGCACTGGCGTTGACAACATTGCTGCAGAAACACGGCATTGAAGCATAGGCCGCCGGCGTACATTGGGTAAATTGGCACTGACGACGAGAAAGTTCAAGACGCGCATAACTGGTTCCAGGTAAGTGGACACCTCAATCACTCTTTCAGGTGCATGACGATGTTGTCCACCTGCGAAAACTATGCTTTTGCAAAGTATTTCGTGCTTAGCAAAGCTAAACCGCTAGCACTTTTTTTGAACACTGTTAAAACTTGCATTAATCGTTTTGTTCCTCTTAAGACTAAGAAGAAAGGCTTAACGCTACGTGGATTAACCAGGAAATTTTGCACCTGTCACGTCGAAAAAAAGGTTAAGGTCATCGAGATCATGCTATATTTCTGAAAGCACTACCTGTCTTATAAGAGCTTCGAAACACCTTCCGAGGAGAGCGCATCCACTCGCTCAATCACTGCATGTGTTGTCATGAGCGCCTGAGCCAAGTAATAACCCTTTACACGCAGCAGAGAGCCCACAGTCACGCGCGAAAGTTGGCAAGTCCTTCTCGGTGACTCTTCCGTGCCCGCACCTTAATCCGTTGCTCGCACCTGCGTATACCAGTTCAGACACGGCTTTTGGTTACGTTCTTTAGGGCCTCACGCAGCTACAGTGACCGCGGCCAGTATGCAGCGTAGCGCCGGCGGTGGAGCGCCGACCTTTGTTGCATTTGGGTTGCAAGCCCCAAGGGTAGCGTTGGCCTGGCGGCCTGGGGCACAGCTGGAAACATCCGAAGGTCCCGGCAAAGGATGAGTCGACTGGCAACAGAACAACTTGTTTATTCTGGCATCTCAAAAGAGCAGCCGGTCAGGGCGACCACGTTACTCGAAGGGCGAAATCGAAGTCTCTCGTTGGCGTCCGGGGCAGCTCTCTTTATATACCCTCGGAGTCGAGGGCAAGAAGGAGCGGCTTGGGATGAGTCGCACAAGACGGCGACGCATGAACATGTTCAGGCGTGACGGGCGCGTCCGCCAGGCCGGCGCCGGTCAGACCTCCTCGCCTCCCAGTTGGAGAGCTCCTCTCCCCGGCTGCCGCGCTTTGACAAGCGTGGGCAAAACATGCACACACACACACACGCACGCACGACGACACGTGGCACTGAAACCTGCCTGGACGCGCTTGGCGGGAGGCGTTGCGGCCGCGATGAACGAAGCCGCGGCGTCCGTTGCATCCGCGCCGGCTATACCGCGCGTCGAAGGCGAGACGTAACAGACCGCCCCGCCGGGAGAAGGAGATCCCGATGGTCAGGGGACTGCATCCGCTGTCCAGAGGGATGTCGCTCGATGATGCTCGTAATCGAAACCGATCGTCCCTCGACGTTGCTTGAGCGCAGCGCACAGAGAAGGCCTCGTTCTCGGGTTCAGGATCACATAGGACACTGCAAAGTCACTTCGGGAGAGTTGCCATTTTTGTGCTCGTTCCCAGCAAGCGTTAGAACTACGCCGAAACGCAACCGCTCAGTCAGCAAGCACGAGACAACCCTCACTAAGCTCTGCCAGGCTCTTTCCCCTTTTATACTACTGCCTAGTTCCTTACAGTAGTCAAGCAGCACTCAGAACGCGTCCACAAATTGGAAAATTGCACTAGAAAGCACATAATCACTTTGAAACACTAAAAAAAAGCAATATGTTAAAAATCCTGCCTCAGGAAGAAAACATCAGTAACCAACAACTTTAAGGCGGATTCCTACGTTAGGGGCTTCGACTTAAGCCATCGGCGTTACCGTTGAGACTCCCCTTTTTGTAACGCACCTCAAAGGAATATTGTTGCAAAGCGAGGCTCCAGCGCAGGAGGCGGCCATTTTTGGGAGATATGGTCTGCAGCCATTGGAGAGGGCAGTGATCCGTCTCAATGATAAACCTCGAGCCGGCTAGGTAGCATGACAATTTCTGAACGGCCCACACGAGACACGCACACTCTTTCTCGGTGGCGCTGTACGCCTGCTCACGACAGGTCAGCTTACGACTAGCATACAGGACGGGGTGTTCCACTTCTCCATTGTCCCTTTGGCACAGTACAACGCCCATGCCTCGCTCACTAGCATCGCACTGAACAACGAACCCTTTGGTATAGTCTGGCGATCGTAGCACAGGCTGGCTTGTTAGGGCGCTCTTTAGGGCGCTAAAAGCTCTCTCCTTTGTCTCGCTCCAGACGACTGTTTGGGGCTCTGTTTTTCTTAGAGCATCCGTCAGGGGAGCCGCGATATCGGAGTACCTGGGGATGTACCTCTGATAGTAGCCGGCGACACCCAAGAACGACCGAATATCGGTCTTCGTGCGCGGTTGCGGGAAGTCTCGCACAGCGGCCACCTTTATTTCAGAGGGGCGGCGACGACCCTGTCCAATCACGTGACCGAGGTAGACAACCTCGGCCTGTGCTAATTGGCACTTGGGAGCCTTGATTGTCAAGCCCGCTTCGCGCAGGCGGGTTAGCACTGCCCGCAAGTGTGTCATATGCTCAGACCAGGATGCAGAGAATATCGCTACGTCGTCTAAATACGGTAAAGCGAATTCTTCCTGTCCCCGCAACACTTTGTCCATGAGGCTTGAAAAGCAGTATGGCGCGTTCTTCAAACCAAAACTCAAAACTTTAGGACGGAATGTTCCCATTGGTGAAATGAACGCCGCATACCTACTAGCCTCTTCTGTAAGTGGAACCTGCCAATAACCCCTGACAAGATCTAGGGTGGAAATAAACTGAGCGCTACTAACTTTCTCAAGGCGCTCCTCGATGTTAGGGATCGGATAAATTTGATCCTTAGTGATGGAATTAAGCCTGCGGTAGTCGACGCAAGGACGAGGTTCCTTGCCCGGTACCTCAACTAAAATCAAGGGGGAGGTATAATCACTCTCACCCGCCTCAATAACACCGAGCTGTAGCATTTTCTTTACCTCAGCCTCCATAATATCGCGCTGGCGGGGTGACACCCGGTACGCCTTGGATCGTACTGGCTCTGGGGAGGTAAGTTCTATATCATGCGTAAGGACAGAAGTCCTACCAGGCCTCTCAGAGAACTGACCTTGAAACTCTTGTAAGAGTTGGTGTAGTTCGGTTTTCTGCTCAGGCGACAGCTGTGCTTTACTGAGTAAGTCACTAATGACCTGATCAGTGTCTTCCCTGTTCGTCACTGAGCCTAGTCCCGGAAGCTCTACCGGAAGCTCTTCTAACTTTCCCTTGTCGGGCATTTCCTCTCCAGTACCTGGTGCCTTAAGCGCTACAGGCTCAATTTTATTCAGTTCGGACGTGCTCTGAATATCAGCTTGCTGCGCCTCCGACCCTTTCTCATTGTTCGACAACGTCGGCCCCGCAACTACCGCCTTTGCAGCGAGCTCCCGAAATCTCGATCTGGTTAAGGCCTGAACGCTAGCCTCACCAAACAAAAGACCCTTCTCGCGCAGGAGGTGATCGGACCGGTTCGAAAATAGGTACGGGTACTGGGGGGGCAGCATAGATGACACTGCGGCCTCCGTCTCAATTGCTCCGAAAGGTCCTTCAATAACCACTTTTGCTACGGGCAGACACACGCTGTGAGCTTCCACGGCTTGCTTGATCCATGCGCACTCGCCCGTGAACATATCGGGTTCTACGTAAGAGGGGTGAACTACATCCATTGTAGCTGCGGAATCACGAAGCACTCGGCACTCTTTCCCGTTCACGAGGAAGTCTCGCATGTAAGGCTCGAGAAGCTTCATGTTCTCGTCAGTGCTACATAATGACAAACACACGACTTCTCTTTTTGTTTCTGGACACTGCGCCGAAAAGTGACCCGGCTTCTGGCACGTATAACACACGCGCGCTTGCCTCGCCTCGAACCGCTTTCTGCGTTCGGCTTCGGCTCCCGCCGTCTCCTTACGTTCGGTCGGACTGCTTTCACTCGCATCCGCACTACGCGTGTCCCCCCTTGCTCTCATGGGTGTGAACTTCGGCCTCTCAGACTTGGAGCCAAATTCACCCTTTTGACCGTCCTTAGCTCCGCGAGCCCGACGCGTCACAAACTCCTCGGCTAGCTCGGCGGCTTTAGCCACTGTACTAACGTCTGGCCTATCCAAGACCCAGTACCGCACGTTCTCAGGTAACCGACTATAAAACTGTTCCAGCCCGAAACACTGCAGAATTTTCTCGTGGTCACCAAACGCTTTCTCTTCTTTGAGCCACTCCTGCATGTTTGACATAAGCCTGTAGGCAAACTCTGTATATGACTCATTTCTGCCTTTTTCATTTTCCCGAAACTTCCGACGGAACGCCTCCGCTGACAGCCTGTACTTTTTTAGCAGACTTGATTTCACTTGGTCGAAATCCTCTGCCTCCTCTCTCTTCAAGCGAGCGACTACGTCGGCCGCCTCGCCGGGTAACAAAGTGAGCAAGCGCTGTGGCCACGTTTCCCGAGAGAACCCCTGCTTCTCGCACGTTCGCTCAAAGTTAACCAGGAACAAACCAATGTCCTCTCCAAGCTTAAACGGCCGCATCAGGTCAGTCATTTTGAACGATACCCGTTCTCCTGCACCGTGTGCCTGACTTCCATTACGAGCGCGTTCCATCTCTACCTCGAGACGCTTCATTTCCAAAGCGTGTTGACGGTCGCGCTCGTCTTTCTCTTTTTCTTTTTGTTCTTTACGTTCGCGCTCGTCTTTCTCTTTTTGTTCTTTACGTTCGCGCTCCTCTTTTTCTTTTTGCTCCCTCTCCTCAATGGTCTCAAGGCATTCCGACAGCTCGTCATCATCAGCCTCCAACTCAAGAATAGCCCTTAGCAGTTCTGGTTTTCTGAGTTTGTCTGAGACATCCAGACCCAACTCTCTTGCAAGCTCCAGCAATTTCGGTTTGCGCAACGACTTCAAATCCATGGCTGCTCCGAATGCTGCTTTCTCTACTGCCTACTATTGTCTTGCCGCAAACTAACCCGGCAGCAACGACAACCACAATTACCAGCTCTGTTTCTGACACTAACAAAAGCCTGGCAAAACTCAGAAGAAGAAAGTCCCGCACTCACCAAACCTCGCAGCCAAGAATTCAGCGCAGTCGTTCCGCTGCAGGCAACCAGTCATCACACAGGGCTCGTTGCACTGCTCCCGGATTGTCGTTGTGCTGCTCAGCATACAGTTGAACGCATATCTTCGCTGCTGGCCTCCGTTGTCGGGATCTCACCGCTGGCAACCAGTTGTTGCATTTGGGTTGCAAGCCCCAAGGGTAGCGTTGGCCTGGCGGCCTGGGGCACAGCTGGAAACATCCGAAGGTCCCGGCAAAGGATGAGTCGACTGGCAACAGAACAACTTGTTTATTCTGGCATCGCAAAAGAGCAGCCGGTCAGGGCGACCACGTTACTCGAAGGGCGAAATCGAAGTCTCTCGTTGGCGTCCGGGGCAGCTCTCTTTATATACCCTCGGAGTCGAGGGCAAGAAGGAGCGGCTTGGGATGAGTCGCACAAGACGGCGACGCATGAACATGTTCAGGCGTGACGGGCGCGTCCGCCAGGCCGGCGCCGGTCAGACCTCCTCGCCTCCCAGTTGGAGAGCTCCTCTCCCCGGCTGCCGCGCTTTGACAAGCGTGGGCAAAACATGCACACACACACACACGCACGCACGACGACACGTGGCACTGAAACCTGCCTGGACGCGCTTGGCGGGAGGCGTTGCGGCCGCGATGAACGAAGCCGCGGCGTCCGTTGCATCCGCGCCGGCTATACCGCGCGTCGAAGGCGAGACGTAACAGACCCCGCGGCTTCGTTCATCCGCGCCGGCTATACCGCGCGTCGAAGGCGAGACGTAACACCTTCTAGCGTGCAAAAAGTGACGAGAGGAGAGGGAAAGGCACGAAGACGCGGAAATTCAAATTTCAACCACAATCCAGTTTATAGAAACGATTTAAAAAATCTTTGCTGGACAATTTTCACGAAACAGCGTGCTTAACATCCCAGACTTAGTGAAGCTTTATTAGAGGCCCTTTAAAGGAGTGAAAAAATAGTTCCGTGTTGTGACTATTTCTGCAAAAGGTTTTTGTTTTCATCTCGAACGGCATAATTTACTTATTGGCAGCCCAAAAAAATGTTGTCCACGGTCCTTCCAAAAGATACTCCGTCGAATTTATTTTTTGTTATCGAGCGACTAATTCAGAGCGGAAAGGGCAATTCCGTTAAGTCTGTTTCTCGGCATGACCATTACTTAATTCCTTCATTCCAGCACATTGACTTATCTTCAGTTGATTATGTTACGTTTTCTTGGATGGTTTTCTGAGCGTAACACTGAATTTTTATGTCAACAAATCAAGTGGGTCTTATGGAATCCCCAATGCATTCCTGGCTAAATATTCACCATCCACATCTCGATCCACATGCTATATTCATTCAATCTCTCACTTATGGTATTGTATCTAAATAATGAAAATTAGCAAAAGTTCAGCCGTTATTTCAGCCTTGCAATAAGCAACATCTTGACAACTACCGGCCTATCCGCATACATCGTCATCACGTAAAATACTTCAGCATATCATCCACACACACAAAGCATAAAATTTCTTGAATCGAATAATGTTTTGTATTAAGTTCAGAATGGATTTAGGCAAGGTTTCAGCACTTGTGCCCAATTAGTGTAATTCGTTCTTGACATTGCTCGTTATAGTAGCTTTGGTTATCAAATTCACGCGCTTTTCAATTTTTCAAAATCTTGTGACACTGCGATTCATTCTTAGCTAATGTACAAATAAATTTAATATTGAAGAAGTAAATTTTCATCCACGGTGATATATATTTCCCGACTCATTATGTATAGCAACACTATAAAAAAAGAGACATTAACTGAAGTTTATATCGTGACTTACAATATTTACAGGAAGGTAGGGCAAAAATGAAACGGGGATCTGGCTGGCTAGGCATAGCCGAAGAAGTACACCCAAAACAGCTCCAAACAACCGACTGGACTCCCGGGCTCAGTTTTAAAGCCTCGAGGTCCAGCCCACATTTGAGTGGCATCCAACTGCAGGAACTGTTCACGTGATTGGACTCTTGCTACATGCAGCGCTGGTGAACACACTCAAGGGTCGCTTACACGCAATGCATAAATACCAACGAGAGCAGCAAATTGGACAGCCGTCACCGTATCTCTGTTGGTAGAGCACCGGGCATGATTTTCGGAGGTCGTGGGTTCGGATCCCACAGGCGGCATGGTTGTTTTTTCTGCTGCTTTGTAAGTAATCTTCTTTAAGCAGGAGATTAATCTAAGCATTATTCTTCCATTCATCATCACTACAGAGAAAACAAACAATCCCCTATGCACTTTGGTTTCGGTGACTGTTGGCTTCCTTCATATATATATATATATATATATATAGTGGAAATATCGGGGATCAAAGCCTTTCGCCCCGCACTCCCACTCCGCGGATGCAGCGTTCCCGCTCGCTAACCGCGGAGGGGTTCGTGCTCGAGGGACAAAGGGAAGGGACGACACAGCGTTACCACTCATATGCTATTTATTACACTTGCAATTAATACACAGAGCGGGCCAGCTAGCTACACAACATCAACGAGGCATTCCTCGGAAATAGAAGGCTGCGTAAGAAGGACTTCCGACTTACCGGCTGGGGCAGGGGCGCCACTTCGGAGGTATCGGCGGCGAACGTTTGTATGCGCCGATAATGGCGGCCGGGTTTTCCCGTGCGCGCCGCATTCTTGAGGCTAAGCCATTCCCTAGCATTTGCTGGGGAAGGCGTCCAGAGCGCGCGTTCGCTGCGCTCGCTTCGCTGCCTGGAACCAGAAGTCCAGCGGCAAGGCACAACGGATCCCCGTGCGCCTGCCGCGGAAGGTGACGAGAGCGTGCGGCTCCAACCGCTCGTGATGCTGGCCGGATCCCGAAGAGCCTCTCTCCGGTTCCGCAGAATTCCGCGTAACCTACGAGGTGGCGCTCCCGTCGCCGTTCCCTTTCCCCCATGAGGGAGACTTCCCTCCTCGCCCAGCCGGGGGCTGTCCGTCCCGACGGCCGACGATGAAGATGGGCCACATCGAAATGGAGGGTGAAACAGGTTCTCCACATCCCTTCCTCCTTAAGGGCTGTTGTACGATCGTTTCGGAGCGCCTTCCGCCTCGTCCGCTTCGGGAGCGGTCCGCCAGTTTTCGGCCGCCAGGCGGACGTGAGGCGGAAAGGTGTTGTACGATCACTTTGGCGCTTGCGAGCGAGGCGGATGGTCCCAGCATGCCGATTGGCGCGCCGGGCATATCCGTCTGTCCAATAGCCTTCTCCGGCCGGTGGCAACCTAGCCGGCGCGAGCGCACCGCCAGCATCGCTCCACGCGCCGAAACGGGCTCCCGCATCCCAAGGGGCAGATCGGTATGCGCCCGACTACCTTCTCCCTTGCCTCCTTTCCTGCCCCCCCTCTCCAAACCCCGATATCCCTGCACACTGCGCTTCCACCCCCCCCCCCTTTCCTACCTACTTCCCGTACGAGCGCCCCCCCCCCCCCCCAAATAATAACCTAATGCAGCTGATAGCATTAAGCGCTGCTGCTCAACAACTGCTCGGCACTGACAAAATGTTGGCAAACAGGCCTCCAACAAAAGCATAGAGACAGCTTAATTCACTTTGGTACTTTTGTTTGACGTGTGGCACACACACATACAAAATGACGGTGCCCCCGAACTGACATTTGCACTGCGCACCGATTTTTTTCACACAGGCTACATAATGCCGCTGGCACACTGTCTCAACCTGCGCACCCATGATCATAAAACGTACCACTGTATCGTGCACCAAGACGCACAAGACTGGCGACGCTGCTGTTGTCGCAGCAGAAAACACTGCGACGGCCGTGCAGCCAAGATCGTGTCAAGTCGCACACGCAGCAGTTTGATATGTAGCAGAAACAACGTCGTGGGCTCGCCTCGGTCACGATCACTGCAGCCATCGCAACGGAAGCGACCAGCTGCACAGCTCCAAGTTCATTTCAACATTCGGAAAACGGCGGGCGTCGCGAGTTTTTCGCAGATGAACATATCGCTGACTTGACGGGAAAGCACTCGCACCGACCATAATCACTTTCACTACGCGGACACTTGTCGCTATGCTGTGAAACTTGCGCACGCACAGGAAAATAACTCGCAGCAGAAATTCAAAACGCTTGCCACAACCACAAACAGCTCGAAATAAACACTTCGTGACACCGCCATTGCACAGGTCTTGCGTCGGTTTGCAGAGCCGCAGCAGGAATTACAAACGCATGCAAAAACCAAAAACAGCTCGAAATAAACACTTCGTGACACCGCCACTGCACAGGTTTGCATCGGTTTGAAGAGGCGCTCTGTCAACTCCGTCAACGTAGATGATTACAGAATTCAACTAGTGGAACTATCGCTCGCCACTGCTGAACGCGGCGAAGTTTGCAGTCACTCTGACCACTGGTAATATCAAGATGTGTACAATATAATATGCTTCGCGACATCGCTGCCACTGCCCAGGCCGCGCTCCCCAGTTCAGTCGACGGATGGCCATCTTGCCCCGGCAGGCCGGGGCAGAGCAGAACCGAGGCGGAGGGAGGAGGGGCTCGGACGTCACTGACGTCACGGGAAAAGCAGCCAATAGCTGCAATCCGGTCCCCGGCCGGATGCGCTCGTCCGCCAGAAAGTTCACCAACTTTCCATCCGTTCGCCGAACGAGGCGGATCCGCCAGCTCCGCTCCCGAAGCGGACGAGGCGGAAGGCGCTCCGAAACGATCGTACAACGCCCTAAATGTCGGCCTACGGTTGAACCCGTCTGTGGATGCCATCGACGAAGGGGCCACGAGCGTTGCGATGATGACGGCAAGACAGCGCGTAAATGCGGGGTGTCGGGGTCATCCGATGAGCGGCAAGGTCACCGTGCACCCGTCCTTGTCCCGCGGCAGGCATCCAAAATTAGCGTGTCGGGAGGGTGTATATATATATATATATATATATATATATATATATATATATATATATATATATATATATATATATAGAAGTGTGCAACTTCTGGCTTCTTAAGATTTTGCTGTCCAGTAATCCTGGTTTCTCATCTTTGCACTCTAAGCATGACACATTTAATCATCTGTCATCGCATTCTGTAGCTAAGAGTGTTAACGCACTAAATTTCGCAACGTAGCCCTCGTGTTCAGCCATTGTGACCCACATTCGCGTTCTAGTCACGTGTGTGACACGGTTTTAATCTTCAGTGCATTATATGTTTGTACTTTTTTTGCACCCTCCGTCATATTCTTTGTCCTCCGTTCCTATTCTGTTATTCTGATGAAGGCCGTTACACGGTCACACGGTCAATACGTCAAATTACATTGTTTCAAATGTTGGTCTCTGTTTATTCACTATATATATATATATATATATATATATATATATATATATATATATATATATGCAGTCCGGAAAGCAGAAAGGCTGCGAAAACATGGTGCCTAAACAAAACTCTTTATTTGGGCAGACTTGCGCCCACAGTGGACTGAATCACTCGGCGGTGGCGTAGCAATTAGCGTGCTCGGCGGTCGTCGAACAGAATGCCCGCCGCTGTCGGCCGTGCTCAATTTAAAGCTGATAGCGAACTTTCTAGATAAAGCGCGCAAAGTTACTACAAGATTCTGGAACAACGTAGAATCAGCTCTGCCTGGCTGCGATCAATTGAGACAAATCTAGTCGCGTCTTGCGTCGCGAACAAAGTAATAAAGCGGCGTGGCGGCAGATTTGAAGAATGAACAAACACTGCAAAGATTCGCGGCATTACTGCACTCTCAAAGAAGCATCGACCCGATGCATTAAAACTAATAATGCGACTAGCAACAAATAAAACTGATGTTGCCAAAATAGAGTGCGGAACGACATCATCTGAATATACCAACGACGTCACCTAAATATACCAGACAAATTTGCCACTTCAGGCCTGCCAGCACTGTATCCATTACTCGCTGAAATTTCGCTGGGGCGGAACAGACACCAAATGGCATCACCTTCAACTCAAAGAGCCCATCCGGAGTGATGAATGCTGTCTTCTCGCGATCTCTTTCGTCGACCTCAATTTGCCAGTAGCCGCTCTTGAGGTCCATCGATGAGAAATACTTGGCGTTGCAGAGCCGCTCCAGTGTGTCTTCGATGCGGGGGAGGGGGTAGATATCCTTCTTTGTTATGTTGTTCAAGCGGCTTTAATCAACGAAAAATCAAAGCGCGCCGTCCTTCTCTCTAGAACAGCCGGTGCCGCCCATGGGCTGTTGAAGGCTGGATGATGTCATCGTGAAGCCATTCTTCGACTTGGTCCCGGATGGCTTGTCGTTCTCGCGGATACACACGGTAGGGGATTTGACGGAGAGGTCGGGCGTGTTGGTCGGTTATATTGCGATGCCTGGCAATTGGCGTTTGTCGAATCTTCGGCGATGACGAAAAACACTCGCTGTAGCTTCGAAGCAGATTGCGGATCTGGTCTTGTCTGTTCCGGGGCAGGGCTGGGTTGATGTTGAAAGTGGGCGAGATCTTTTGGTCAGGCGAATCTTATGCGGATGGGTCGGAGAGGGTGTATTTCGTCGAAGAAAGCAATCGTCGTTCCGCTGTTAATGTGCCGGTTTTCTTCGCTGAAGTCATTGAGGAGTACTTCGGCCTGGCCATTGCAGAAATGTCCGATGCCTCTTGCGATGCTGATGCCTCGGTCTAAAAGCAACTGCATGTTACTGTCGATGATGGCTTCAGCTTTAATGGCTTTCGTGGCACCTACCGTCACTATAACGCTTGAACAGGGTGAGACGCTCAATTCTTCCTCCAAGACACTCAGGGCAAAGTGATTTTCCAGAGTTTTCATCGAAGGGATGGCCTCGTCCGTCGAAAGCGTGGTCAGCTTGGATCGCAGGTCGTTGATCGCCTGATGCTGATTAATAAAATCTATGCCCAAGATCACTTCGCGGGAGCATTGCGGTAGCCCAACATAGGTCGCAGGATATGTATGTCCTTTGACAGTCACTCGCACTGTGCATCATCCTGATGGCGTAAAGAGGTGGCCCCCTGCGGTGCAATTTTTTGGCCCTTCCCAAGCCGTTGTGACTTTTCTGAGGTGCGCAGCGAATGTTCCATTCATCACTGAGTAATCGGCTCCTGTGTAGACTAGAGCGGTAACTTTCCGGCCGTCGACAGTCACTTCTAAGCCGGATGACCTGGCTCTTGCGTTGCATGTCGCCCTCGGCGTCGGGTCACGGCTTCGTCGCGTAGGCGAGTCGAGGGTGGGGCGTGTGGTCGTAGCTCTTCTGGGTGGTGGCGTCGTTTTGTAGGCAGTTTGTGTCGTTGCCGGGGTTGTCATTTTGTGCGGCGTCGGTGCAGCGAGTGTAGGTTTTTCTTGCGGCGTAGCGGGTGCAGCGTCTTCATGGGGCGTGGTCAGTGGAGGGTCTTCGGCCTTTCACTCATGAGGAACCTCACCTCCAGAGGTTGCTGTCTTTAGTTTCCCCTAAGGGGGCTGGGAAACCTTCCTCGTACCGCGGCTACGTAGCTGCGGCGTGGAGATTCAAAGCGCGAGGTTGACGGCGATGGTGAGCGCGAAAGGCGGTTCGGCGTGCACTCCTCTCGACGCAGGTACTCGTCGATTTCCTGTGGACGTTGCCCGAAGCGTGGTCGTGGGGCGTCAACGGCAAATCCTCGAAGACCGATACGTCGGTACGGGTAGTGACGAATAATATGCCCGGTCTCACCGCCATGAAAGCACAACGGTCGGTTGTCGGAAGTCCTCCAGGCGTCGCATTTCTGGGGGTTT
Organism: Amblyomma americanum; assembly: GCF_052857255.1. Classification (NCBI taxonomy): domain Eukaryota; kingdom Metazoa; phylum Arthropoda; class Arachnida; order Ixodida; family Ixodidae; genus Amblyomma; species Amblyomma americanum. The sequence continues at coordinate 47,759,034 of NC_135500.1, forward strand.
GAGCGTCTGTCAGAGGCTGGGCGGGCAGGGGCTGGGAGGCGGCGTTGTGGAACAAGTGACTCATCTCGGGGAGGACGTAGGGGTTGTCGTTGGGGCTGAGGAGTCCTTACTACAGCGGCGTAGGTCATGGCTTGGGGATCTGTGGCCGTCGGGGTGCCAAGTGCCTGTTGAACTTATTCCCGTACCACATTCATCAGAGTCGCTGCTTGTAGCTGTGGGGAGGAAGGCAGTAATCGGCGTAGCTCCTCTCGGATGATTTCGCGGATAACTCCCGCAAGCTGTCGCTGGTGGTGGCCGGCGTGTCCGAAAGGATTGCACAGGCAGAGGAAGGGCGATTGTAATGCCGAGCTCGGACGTCGAGGGCCTTCTCAATCGGGTATACTTCTTGCACATTCAGATGAATGCAGTTATCACCCCGTCCCGCCTCTTCCTCTATCGCTATCGATCGGACCCTTCCTGTTCCAACTGCCCCTGTATGTATGCGGACCTGGCCCATTGCCTCTTCTATTGCCCGGCTGCTCAGCAGTCGGGTTCCTTCCCCCCACCCTTTCTATCCATCACCACCTGGCTCGACTGGCTTGGCGCTGAAGGGGAAGAAGAACAGCGGCTTCTGTCGCTGTTTATAGGTCGACATGCTCGGCCTATAAATTATGGTCGAATAAAAGTCTTTTACTACTATTACTACTACTACTACTTCTTCTTGCATGAATTCCTCGACTGTTTTTAGCGGCTGGCGGACGAGGATGCCAAAGCGTTGTTATTTTAAGCCGCGCATTAAAAACTGAACTTTCTTTTCCTCGGTAATCTCGGGGTCGGCGCGTTCAAATAGGCGCTTCATCTCTTCGACGTAACCGTGGACGGGCTCATTCGTAAGCTGGATCCTGGATTCTAGGAGTCGTTCGACTCTTTCTTTCCTCACGACACTGGTGAATGCCTTAAATAGTTCTCTCCTGCATAGCTCCCATGTCGTTAGGGACGACTCGTGGTTTTCTTATCACGTGCGTGCTGAGCGCTGCCATGAGAAAAATATGTGTCCAATTTTTCTCGCATCATTCCACTTGTTGAATGATGCCACGCGCTCAAATTGGTCCATCCATTCTTCAGGGTCTTCGCCTAGGGATCTATTGAAATTTGGCGGCACTCGCGGCTGCTGCAGTAAAATTGGTGTCGACACCTTTAGTGAGGTTGCGGTGTTCGTAGCAGCGCCTTTTCGCTGTCTGGTGCGGTCCGGCTCCTCTCCCTGAAGACGTCGGCTGGCTTGGCGAGGTGCTGGCTCATCCTCGGGGGCGATAGCAGAGGGCTGGTCACGACTTGAAGGGGGCGTCCGGAACTTGGAAGGTCACCCGGCACCTCAACCAGATGTCACGAAGTGGTGACTGCACTCAGGAGGAATGAATACGGACAAAAGTTCTTTTAAAAGAAAAGTGTTTATGGGGCTGTCTTGCGCCCACAATGGACTGAATCACTCGGCGGCGCCATAGCAACTAGCGTGCTCGGCTGTCGTCGAACAGAATGCCCGCCGCTGTCGGCCGTGTTCAATTTAAAGCTGATAGCGAAATTTCAAGATAACGCGTGCAAAGTTACTAACAACGTAGAATCACCTCTGCCTGGCTGCGATCAATCGAGATAAATCTAGTCGCGTCTTGCACCGCAAACAAAGCGATAATGCGGCGTGGCGGCAGATTTGAAGAATGAACACTGCAAAGATTCGCGGCAATATATATATACACACACACACACACACACACATATATATATATATATATATATATATATATATATATATATATATATATATATATATATATATATATATATATATATATATATATATATATATATATATATATATATATATATATATAGCAGACAAGGTATAGGAAATGAGGGGCTCGTTTGACAAACATATTAAGGAAGCCAACAGCCATCGAAACCAAGATGCAGAAGGGAATGTAATTTTTTTAAATGTAGGATAATAATACTTTGATTATTCTATCGCCTGAAGAAAATTACTTACGAGTGGCTATTATTCCCTCCCGCTCCTCGTTTTTCTTTTTTCCGGGACGGCTCCCCGCGGCTCCTCGGTGGGGGGTGGGTATCAGCGCGTTTTTCTTTTTCCCTGTTTTTTCCCCTCTTTCTCTCTTTTCTAGTATGTTTTGTGCCCACCTTCTATCTAGCATCCGTTTGCTTGTTGTTTTGTTTTGTTTTACAAAACATGCATCGACAGCATATTAGTGCGGGTGCGGTTGGGGCGTTCATTTGGTCCATTGGTCTGTGTGTGTAGGCAGGGGCTATTATTAATGTGTAAGCATTGTATGGCTTTGTAGGCGGTTTCGGCGTGGACTAGATAATCTCGGTCCTATAACAGGGGAACTAGTAGGTATATCGGAAAAAGAATGTATCGTCCGATAGAGCATTTAAAGAGAGTGTGCAAGTGACAAAAGAGTTAAGGTGGGTTAATTAGGTAATTACTTAGAGCTAAAAATGTAAGAAATTGGGCGGGGCCGGAGCAAAAGTGGCGCCAATTTTGAATACACTGGAAGTGGGCGGAGCTAAAGCGTGGCGCCAAATTTGAAAAGTCGGAAGTGTCGACGGAGAGATGCGTGGCGTCAAATTTGAAAACGAAGCGTGGCGTCAAGTTTGAAAACTCAACATGGGCATGATGGAACTTGATTACTTTCGGCAAAGAGGGACAAAGAGGGGAGAGGAGGCGTCACTGCTTACGCATTCCACCAATGCGGGTGCCGCATCGATCTCATAATTTTATTTTTCATTCTTTTAGTTCGCCCCATCTTGTATAGTTTGTGGGTGTGGAGTGGGGATAGTCCATGCAGCACGGGCGAAGTACTTCCTCCACGACGTCGGCCTTGAACTGTCGACCGCGGTCTGTTATTATAACTCGTGAAGCACCATGTCTAAGAAAAATGGATCGGAGCATAAGGTACGACAAGTCATCTGCTTTGGCGGAAATGAGAACGGCCGTTTCAACTTATCGTGTCAGGTACTCAACACACACGATAATCCAGCGGTGGCCATTCGAGGACTTAGGAAAGGGGACCAGGAGATCGATCCCGACTTTTTTGTAAGAAGACGATGCAGTGTGAACGGGTTGTAAAAGATCTGCAGCAGGAATGGCGCGTGGTTTGAGGCGCTGCCATGGGTCACAGCTTGTGACGTATTGCTTGGTCGTTTTATACATCTTTGACCAATAAAAGCGCTGTAGGACTCTGTGCAGCCCACTGGAGAAGCCGAGGTGACCCGATATAATGTTGTCTTGCATAGCGTGTAAAGCATCATTGCGGAGGCTCTCCAGGACAACCAGAAGCAGGCAAGCACCATCGATCAAATAGTTTTTTTTTTTTGAAAAGCAGTCCATCTTGAATCATGAACGGTGCAGAACCCTCAGTCGTGCGGACTGCTTGAATGTAGGGTGTCAACGTGAGGTCGAATTGTTTCTCCCTCCGAAACGTTGCTACGTCGGGAAAGGCTGGAGCGAGTGAAGCTAAACACTCCTCGAAGGTGTCCTCATCTGCAGCAGTCGTTTGCAAGGGATGACGCGACCAGCAATCCGCATCACTATGAAGATATCTACTCCTGTAGGGGACAGAAAAGTCATATTCTGGCAAGCGCAAGACTCAACATGCAAGGCGTCCAGAAGGATCGCGCAATCCGACTATCCATCACACTGAATGATGATCAGTCACAAAGACAACGGCAAGTCATTGCAATGCAATCAATGTATAATTGCTCTCTGCTTTGGTTAATGTACGGCTCGCATAGGCAATCACATGCTCAGTGACCAGTTGAACGAGCACTGCCCCGACAGCAGGACCACTGAGATCGGTATGAATTTCAATGGCAGCTTTGGGGTCAAAGTGGCGCAGAAAAAGAGCAGAGGTCAAAGAAAATTTTAGCTGATTGAAGGATGGCTATCATTCGGGTGCCCACAAAACTGCGAGTCTTTATGCAGAAGAGAACTGAGGGGATGAAGAAGTTGCGGAAAGCTAGAATAAAGCAGCGGAAGTATATATTATCGATGTATTTAAAGACTTTTAATATTATTTATAAACGGACATATCTTTTAGTCTTTTCACAGGCGAGCATTTGGGGAGCCCCTCCTCAGGTAAAAACAATTCGAATCGAACAAAACCGAGGAAAATTAAAGTCAAATAGGTGGTAAATTTGATAAAGAAACATAAAGAGCTAGAGCTTGCGTGTCTTTCACTGGCAGTGAGTTTCATGTATATGTTTCTTTTTTGGAACAATGGCATTTGACCCCAGCAAAGTTCAAAGACAGACGATACGATACTCCTGTTTTAATCTCCCGCATTACGCTGGCCGGAGGAAACCATGTCCCATATTGTCTATCATTAGGAAGGAACAGAGAGAAAAGAACGGGACAGAAGAGAACAGAGACACAACCGCTAAATAACGACTGCGCAAGCGCATAACTAAATGTGAAGAAGGCTTGGGCAGAAGCAGCGCTCGTTGTGCGTGTGTTCTTGCTATGCGTCCCGTCTGTGTTTTTTGCGCTGTTACTTCGAGTTGTGCCAAAGGAGGGCGCCCGCTCCGACACCGCCAAACTTCGTGCTGTGACTGTGTTTCCAAAACCTACTTCCATTAACGAAATGCGCGGCTTCCTACGCCTCTGTTCCTGTTTTCGATGTTTTTTTCGTTACTTTGGGGCCATTGTTGCCCCTTTAACTGAGCTTCTCGGCAGCAACGTGAATATTTTTCAGTTGGTCGCCCACCTCCTGCGACGACGCCTACAGCACCTTGCGCAGACTCTTCACGACACCACCCATCCTGCGCCACATCGACCCGCAAGCCCAAACCGAAGTGCACACGGACGCCAGTGGCATTGGCCTCGGGGCTGTGCTCGCCCAACGCATGTCTGGATTCGTGTAATATGTGGTGGCGTACGCCAGCCGCGCCGTCATGAAAGCCGAATCCAGCTACTCCGTGACGGAAAAAGAGTGGCCATTGTCTGGGCCCTTGGCAAGTTTCGACCTTATCTATATGTCCGTACTTTTGACGTGGTAACCGACCACCATGTCCTATGTTGGCTCTCTTCGCTGAAAGATCCCTCCGGTTGCCTGGCTCGATGGGCTCTCCGTCTACAAGAGTATAACATACGTGTAGTCTATCGGTAGCGCCGCAAGCATCCGGACGCCGATGCCCTGTCCTGCTCCCCGATACCGGCCGCGCTTGCCAGCCTCTCCGCCCTTCAATCCGCTGCGCCTTCGCTCACCACCTGCGACATGCCTTCTGAGCAGCGTAAAGATCAATGGATTGCCTCTATTCTTGACTTTCTATCCGATACACCTACGACTCCAGCGTCCTCCGCCTTCGTCGCCAAGCTTCACATTTTGCTATTCGTGATTATCGAATTTATCGGCGCAACTATAACTCTGATGGGCGCAAATGGCGTCTCGTCATTCCTCGTCATTCCTCGAAATCTCCGGTCCCAAATAGGCCGCTGTTTCCACGCTGACCCGCAGTGTTGTCACGCGGGAGTATTCGAGACGTACACTCGAATCCGTGTCCAGTACTGGCGCGGCATGTGTAACTTCATCCCGAAGTATGTCCGTTCCTGCCCGTCCTGCCAATGCCGTAAGCATGCAACTGCCTCATAACGCTGCTGGAGAGTTGCAACCATGTTGGCATAGATTTATACGACCCTCTGCCGTACACCGCTGCTAGAATCCACTGGGTCATTTTTACAATTGATCACCTGACCCGGTATGCCGAAACTGCCGAAGATTGCCGAAGATTGGTATGCCGAAGATTGATGGCTCAAAAGCAGAGAGGTGACACAAGTCTAGAGTTTAGGACTGAAAACATATTTAAAGAACTACAGAAATCTAATTTCATTACGTGTTTTCTTCTTTCAAATGATGGTTTAGACATTAGATTACATGCATTACCGAGTGGATTCGCCTTCGACAGCTAAATAATATATTACTGAATTTCTTATTTCATGCTGTTTTGGTTTCGGCTTCATCAACCGAACGATGGCTGCGATGTGTAGTTGATGTTTAGGTAACGTTACGCACGAAAAAAAACGCCAATATAAAAGCTGATACATAGTTTTAACTCACTACAGCACTTAAACCACCCTGTTTCAGTTGCTAGAATTACAACAAACAAAGTATCAGCGGTTATATTGCCTTTTTTTTGTGCCTCACGTGATCTAAACATCAACTACATGTCGAAGCCATCGCTCGGTTGATCAAACCGGAACAGCGTCAAGAAGAAATTCAATTATAAATTAATTAGCGGTCGTATGCGAATACCACGGAATGCTCCGTGTATGCCAGTGTTTGGCGCATCGTTTGAAAGAAGAAAACACGCAAGCAAAAATTTGATGTCTACAGTCCTGAAAAGAAAAAAGCGAATTAAAGACCGATTAACAACCCGGTTAAAAAAAAATACAGAAAAAAAATCAGAGCATTGTGACAACCCTTTTAAAAGGGGACGCTCCTATCTTCCACCCCTCCGTCGGGAACATTGGGAACATTGAGCGCGTGCGCGCTGGCGGTGGACTGGCTCCAGATTCCCTGGTGAAGGCAGTGGCAACACGGCACTTTTGTATGATAAAATGCTTAACGATTCGAGCTGCAGGATTACGTTCCTAGCTCTTCAGTTTTTAATACACTGTTTGTCCAGCATTCTGTAATTCCTTTGCCCGGGCATAAGGAGTCGCTTCTTGGTGCAAGTAAAATGAACCCCTGTAACTTAAGCCCAACTAAGACGCAGGGTGAAGTATGCAAATTATGGGACGCACGAAATTAAACGCTGCGCTGCCAACAGAAAGAAGAAGCAGCAAGAAAGGCGAAAACGTTCCCATGGAACCGCGTGGGAGGCGCAGCTCTGCAAAGCACGTGGATCGATGCGCAGACCATCGATGCGATGCTCTCGGGCATCGGACGTCGTAAACATGCCGCAGGGAGAAGGCGGTGCTCGCAAAGTTAGCGGCGGTGCGTGGCTCGTCCATCGCTAGTTCGGGACAATCTGAGAAGGAGCTTCGCGCTTCTTTCAGCGGCTTCGGCGCTCTTTGGGGACGAACAGGCAGTGACGAAAAGGGGCAACCAACTTTTTATGGCGCTTTCTCGTAACATCCTTACAGGTGCCCAACCTTCGCACGCTATTCTGGACAATTCAACGACAGGCTTGCACCGCTTATACGTTACGCCGCCAGAAATACACTGTGGCGCCGCATACGATATAGTGAGTCAGCCCGTACCTCAACCCTGCTGAATGAACGGGGAGAATTAAACGGTGGAATTGTGCGTCTGCGTGGAAGATTGCATTGATGCAGCACAATGCTAATGCAAACAATAACGTTGCCGCACACGATACAGATAATCATATAATTTTTTTTTGTAAAATATATATCCATTCATAATTAACCTCGCCAAGGAAACACAACCATTTCTTGCTTTAAAAGAGAAGTAAAGCGGCTCCCTCTTCTATCTTCAGACCGGATATAACTTTGAGCAGGTTCCAAACTATTTCTTGGTTTATTTATAATTGCTTGCTTCAGCTGTTGAGTTGTTGTATTGTGCACTGTCTGCGTAATTCTGTAGTAGTGCATAGCTTGATTTTCTGTATTATCTTCTTTCCTTTTTTTTCTTAATCCAATGTTTCTGCTTATGTTAATTGCTTATGGGTCAATGAGTACAAATATAATGGTATTTACCTGAATGAAATTTGCTAGTATTGTCTGTCTGATGCCTAAGCCAGAGTAAAGGCTTCGTCAGGAGGCACATGAACCTTTTTTTTTTATTAATCTAGCGGACATATATATTTTTGCATTTCCAAAATAAATTGAATCCAATTTAAATGAGCTCATTGGGCCGCCCGCTGCGGTGACTCCTCTTTTCTGCCATGCGTCAACGACTTTTCTGCCATGCACACACAGCACAAAGGGAGACCCGTGTTCACGAGGCCATGAAAGTCCGCTATCACAGACTGGTGTATCTTGAATTAGCCAGCAGACGATTGCGTTGTGGACTACTAGTGCTACGCCTCCATGTCGCTGCTGTCGTGATCTGTAGTGCTGCAGGGCGTTCCGTGTACTGCGGGCCAGAGAGCCTCGCCTGCTGTGCTTTCCGGCTGCAGCTCCCCTTGGCGTACTACCAAGACGTTGACATGCGCTAACACAAAGTGATACTAGAACTGGCAGGCACTATAAACTTGAAGTGCATTTGAAACTGAAATTGCGCCATCAAATTATTTTTTTACGCATACAAGTGTAATGTATCTATTCGTTTCGTAAGTTTTTGCTGGTTCAGTGACTAGTGCACAGGTTGAGTGTAAGCAGTATGCCAGGTTTAACGTCCCTAAGCTGAACATGGTTCATGACAAATGGCGTAGTGGTAAGTTCCAGGTAAATTTCAGGCCATGTGGGGTTCTTTAAGTGCTCTGGCATCACACAGCCTCCATGGAAATGCGACCGCCACGGCCATGATTTAATCTGGCGTCCTTCTGCTCAGCAAACGAACTCCATGGCCACGAAGCTACAACGGCAGGTGGTTGAATATATTGCCACACTGCTCACATTCTGCGAGCGCCGCCATGCGGGTGAGGGGAATGTCTGGGCTCGTGTGGGAGCGAGGAAGACGACGTTCCCGCTCGGACGCGCGCTGCTGGTCTTCTTGGCCATCCGATTAATAGCCCCTTTTGTGTCGCCCTACGTTTGCCGGCGACATTTTGGTGGAGTTGCGGGGTGCCGTCCCATGAACGCTGACCCCGAGAACAATTCTGACGCTCATCAGCGACGCTTGGAAACAACCCCCGTCCACAAAGCGAGCCGCCGCCTGCGAGGCCTGCAACCTGAGTGTCAACCACTGACGAGGTCGGTGCGTACCATGACGTCCACTACTGGCAGTCAGACAGATCTATCTGCCTTCCGGCACTGTCCTGTCGGTTGTAGTCCTCGACATCCTCGAACCCACCGCCGTGAAAGGATGGCGGCGAGCCGCCATGATCCCAGCAAGCTAAGAGGATTCCGGCAAGCTATCTCAGGAGACAAAAGATCTGATTAAGAAACGCCAAAGCATGAAAGCGTGTAACCCTACAGACGGAATAGAACTGGCAGGGTTATAAAAGTTAGTAAATAAGAGCAAGGTAGCGGACATAAGGAAAAATCCAGCATGCTCTAAAGAACGGAGGTAATTTAAAGGCTGTGAAGAGAAATGTTGGCATAGGTTAAAACCGGATGCATGCATTAAGGGACAAAAAGTGCAATGTCAGTAGCAATATAGATAAGATAGTGTAGTAGAAGACTTCTACACAAATATGTAGTGTAGCCAATGTAATGCGAACCGTAACGAGAGAGGCAGTAGCGTACACCAATGGGACATCCCGCCAGTAACGAACGAGGAAGTAAAGAAAGCCTAAGGAGCATTGCAAAAGAGAAAAGCAGCTGGTGAGGATCAGGTAAAAACAGGTCTGTTGAAGGACGGAGGGGAGATTGTGCTAGAAAAACCAGCCACCCTGTATACGCAATGCCTTATGCCCTCGAACGTACCTAGAAGTTTGGAAAAACACACATAATCTTAATTCATAAGAAAGGAGACGCCAAGGACTTGAAAAATTACAGACCGAACTGCTTACTGTCCGTTGTCTACAAGGCATTTATTAAGGTAATCGCTAATAGAGACAGGGCAACCTTAGATTTAATCAACCAAATGATCAGGCAGGCTTTCGTAAAGGACATGCTACAATAGATCATACTCACAATGTCAATTACTCAGCAGTCATGCAGACATTGTGGAATTGGGGTGTAGAAGAGTATGTGAAGAGACGAAGATATGTATGTGAAGAGACGAAGATATCTACAACTATTTCACAGCTACCTTGGCCCTCTACAAAATCAGCAGTAACATTCCAATAAAAAAGGGTGTCAGGCGAAAAGACACGATGTTGCCAATGCTATTCACCGCCTATCTACCGGAGGTGTTCCGAGGCCTTAATTGGGAAAAGTTGGGGATAAGAGTTTATGGAGAATACCTAAGTAATGTGGGATTCACTGATGACATTGCCTTCTTAAGTCACACATGAGATAAGCTACACAGCATGATCATTGAGTTAGCGAGGCAGAGAAGAACGGTGGTTCTAAAAATACTCCATGCAGAAAGCCAAAGTAAGCTTCAACAGTCTCGCAAGGGAACAGTAAGTAGTTCACAATTGGCAACGAGGTGCTGGAAGTAGTAAGGGAATACGTCTACTTAGGGCAGGTGGTGACTGCTGATCCGGGTCATGAGAGGGAAAGAACTAGAAGGATAAGAATGGGGTGGAGCGCATATGGCAGGTTCTCTCAGATGATGAATAGCAGTTCACCAATATCCCTCAAGAGAAAAGTGCACAACTGCTGTATCCTACCGGTATTCAACTAAGGGGCAGAAGCGTGGAGGCTAGCGGAAAGGGTTCAGCCTAAGTTAGGAACAACGCAGTGAGCATGGAGGAAAAAAATGTAGGAGGGCGCGTGACGTCATAATCTCGAAGCCTAGTCATAAAAAAATATAATGGAAAGCATCATGGGAAATAGGCCCTCAAGTGACAAGGCAGCGGTAGCTATCAGCCGCATTTCGGTTTCGGTTTCGCTCTTTCGTTGTGTTGCGGCAGACTAAAAAGCACCGCGATCCAAGCTGGTTGGCAGTCTGGTAACTGTGGAGGGCTTATTTCCCAAGAGTCACGGCGCAAAAGGGCCCTTGGCAGCGGCGTCAGAGGAGGATGGCTTGCAGAGGCTGAGCGCGTGACGTCGTGCTTCCTCCTAATTTTTTCTTCCTCCATGGCAGCGAGCTATGGAAGGAAAAATGATAGGTGTTGTGAGGCCGCTATAGCGAGCGCGAGTCGATGCCAGCGCGCCCGCCGAAAAAAGAAAAGAGAAAGGCGCGTGCGGCCGCAAGCGCATCGTAGCACAAGGGCCAGGACCTCCTCCCGTCGCGACCTTGGCGAAGCGGGGCGCGCACGGGCATATGTTCGAGAGAATTCTAGCGCTCTGGAGAACACAGGGAGAGGCAGACGTAGCTTAACGTGTGCTACGATGCCTTCTCTCTCTCCTAGCGCCCTCGCCCTTTTCTGGAACTTTTGAACTAGGTTATTTAAGAGCGCGTTGCAGAACATTAAGCGGTTTTTAGTCAGGCTTCGCGCAGCGGAGCAGGCAGGCCCGGCTTTCTGCAAGCCGTGAGGAGCGAGCTTGGAGCATGAGGGTTACTTTGAGACAGCTTTGTTAGCTGAGTGCATAACCCCTGTTTCTTCGGTGTATAATTGTTTCTGTATAGTTTTTTTAATTGTTACTTACGTCCAGTTTCCTTGCTGGTCCGCGTGTCATCGCTTGTCCATCGTCTGGATGCCGGCTACGAGTGCAACGCAAATTAAGCGAGCACCTCCAAGGAAGTGAGGTGCGAAGAAGGAAGAACAATTTCACATCTTTTCAGGCATAACGCTAAGAGACCGGAAGAGGGCAGAGTTGGCGAGGTAACACACACGGGTTAATGACATCCTAATGGAAATAAAGAGGAAGAAATTAGCTTGGGGAGGGCATGCAATGCGAAGGCAAGATAATACAGAAGCCTGACTAAAAACCGCATAATATTCTGCAACGTGCTCTTAAATAACCTAGTTTGAAAGTTCCAGAAAAGGAGGAGGGCACTAGGGGAGAAAGAAGGCATCGTAGCACACGTTAAGCTACGTCTGCCTCCCCTGTGTATTGTTTTTCCTTTTCTTTTAAATGACTGGGAAATTTCACCTAAGGCACAATCATTAGCTTAACACCAGTTTACCCTATTCTATGGGGTCCCCCCACTTAACCCTGGCCAATCCCCCGTCGTGGGTATGTTCCATGTCACCAAGGCAACCACAACAATAACAAGGCAAGATAACCGCTGGCCCTTAAAGGGACAGTGAGAAGAATTCTATCAATGTTTTTTTTTTTGTAAGCAAAACCTGATAGTTCGGCATTTCGTGGCTTTGTTGTCGCTTGTCTGGAAGCGAAAGATGAATTTAATTCAAAGAAATTTGGATCCGAAGTTGAAAAACCTTTTGCCGCCGCTCCGATTCAAACTCGGGGCTCTCTTATGACGTCATAAGACGGTGTGACGTGAAACTTGACGGAATCGCAGACTCCGTGAATATTGGCAGCTAGCGGTGGGCTCTAGAAGCAGCCGAAATGAAAGCTACCGCCGGCCGCACGTTGAAGGCATCTATCGGCGGACGCTACCGTCGCTTCGTTTACGTTTGCAACGGCGTCTTGCCAGCGTTATGATGGATCCCGTCCTCGAACCCGACCACGAAGTTCTCGCAAAACTCCAGCCTGCATTTCAGCGACCTCAGCCTCACAGAGCGTAGGATGCTTTTGAGGGCTGAAGCGGCTGGTGCGGCCGGATATCAAGGCCCAAGCACCGCGGAGCCGGATGAAAGTGCACGAGCAGTCATCGCTGAGCCACCGTCACGACTGATGAGTTCAGAATGGTACGTGCGGACGTATGCGAATTGTGTAATAACAGTCCTCGTAGATCGTAGTGCTGCCCAGCGTCTTGTTACGTTTACTTACGCACCGAGCGGTGCGTCTGCTTATGTCGAGGCTCGTGCAACCATAGGTCCAACCCTCAATTTTGAATTTACGGCCCTCCCTCAACCTCGCCCTCATTTTAAAAAGTTATCCAGCCCTCACTCACCCTCATCCTCATTTCGAAAAATTTCTGGCCCTCCCTCGCCCTCGCTCTCACATCGTCGGCCCTCACTCACACTAACCCTCACTAATAGTCGATTCAAAACTCGAGTTGTTTTTTGTAGTTGGCGACTTCTGGCGATAACACTGAGTAAGAAACATATAAGACAAGCCCTCGAGGCATTATTGGACTTGTGGGTAGATGATTATATTGTTTGGCGTGTGTGTGTATGTGTGTGTGCGTGTTTTGTTTGAGCTAATACGTGTGACAAAACCGAGAGAGTTAAGAGTTGATCCCCGAGATATCACACTGCCTTTACTTCTGGCACGCACTGCATGCATGCATGCATGCATGCGCCGTGCACTTAGAACATTTCATTGTAATCTATATGCACTGCACAAATGAGTCAGCCCGTTGTTGTGTACGCCAAGGATATTTAGAAAACAATACAGTAGCGTTTCCCACGGCACTTACATTAAGTGCTAAGCACAGAATAGACTCAGAACAAGGAAAGTTTGTAGGTCGCTTAATTACCATTACACGAAGACATTGCAAGCACAACTCGAGAGGTTGACAGTTAGTACAGGCAGGTTGTTACGATTTCTCCCAAATGATTGTTCATCTGAGGGAAGTGTTTGAACCGACCGACTTTAAACCGGAGTGCAACTCCCTCTTGTTGAAGTGCTCAGCCTTACCTCGCGTTTCGTGCTCTGTTGCTCTGTCTTTTTGCGATGTGGTCGTGGCGTTTTCTGAATGCTTTGAAAACAATTTAGTTAATTTAAATAGAATATGTTTTCAATGTAACAAATACAACAAATACCATGCTTAAAAAAGCTGTGGCGATGGCGTAGTGGTCTGAGCAGCGGCCAGCGGAACTGATTGTTTAGTGCCGCCGCGGGTAAAAGTCCCGCTTCACAAGCTATAAAGTTTTCATTTCTTTAGTGTCTTCCCCACGTCGGATGCCGGCTATCCGCTGCTGTGAGGCTCTTATGCTGTCGCTTAAAGTAAAACATCATTCAGGCCATTTGAAAATCAAACGGGTCGCTAAAATGCAGTATTTGGGCTGAATAATTGTGATCACTAAATCCCCGAGTTTGGAGTGAACGATTCCTGTGGTTGCAATATTAGTGCCATAGCGCTTCCACTCCGCCGAAAAGCCACCTTGGTAACGTGATGTTTTGACGTCATCACAAGCTGCCCACCGGATTCTGAGCAAACTGCCCACCACAGCAGTGCAATTCATGATTAGTCGCGCAAGATTCCTCAGGAACAACGTGGGTCTCACGAGTCCCACCGATGGCAGCACCTGCCGTCGCAGGGCAGTGGCGCGTAGCTTATCCGCTGCAGCTCTGCGCCAGGAGCGGAATCAGGACTCCCAGGTATCTGTGAATGTAGAGAATGACCAATTGTACCACAGTATAACTCTAAAATGATGCCATATCACGCAAACTTACATCATATGATATATCTACCAAATGAAGCCAGTTCAGGTCAAGCAAAAGCATAGAACGTCAAGATAAACCACGAAAAAACAGGGCTAATGGTATTAGAGCACGATAATTCATGGTTGACCCGCAATTTTTTCGCTTCCACGTCTAGGCACTGTCCAAACGCTGAGTGTCTGTTCCCTATCATGTCTGAAAGAAATTTGGTTCATAAAATCAGGCGCGCGATTACGTGGCCATACATCTCACCAGGGACAGAAATAAACCAAGAGTCGTTCTTATTATTTAGAGAGCAGTACACCTTTTTCTTTTTTAGCACATCCTACAATGCAAGGCCAAGCGATCAATTATTCAGACCAATGTGGTTCAGCTGCTGCTTTATTTCTTCGGTAAGGCTATAGTGGTTAGCTTTTCCCCACCACTCTGCTGTACCGCTTTCCCATACTATATATAGAAAGAAGATATGGCTGTATTGAACTACTAACTGTAAAAAAATTTCACACCAATGCAACCAACAGGCTTTGGTTTGTCAGTGGAATTATGTAGAAGTATTTTTGCGCCGCGGCCAGTTCTTTGAAACCTTATGAGCTCAAATCGGACTTCGTTCCTGGAAACAAGGCTTCGAACTTGGGAATTCAACAGCCTTATAAGGTATAATTTCTACATCTCTTACCATACACTGTGATCGTTTGACAGACTCGGGGCTGATAATTAAAATCTTGACTGCGGTGCCACAGTTCCCGTTGGACCGGCCGCCACCCGCACCGCCCGGCCAGTGCGCCCTTGTTAGCGCACTATACAGGTGTTTCACCTAAGACTTTACAAAATTTTTAAAAATAGGCTCTTTGAGTTAGAAGACCGCTTATTTTCAACGGTGTAGTCCATCACGGCGACGGAGAAGGTATGTGGCTCCCCGCTTTTCGTATTCGCCTCGTGTACCTACAGACAGCAGAAACTACGTCTTCTTCAGGAACCTTCACAGTAACAAATAGTGCTTTAAAATGGGAATTCATAAAGTACTGCAGAGACAAAAGTTAGCCCGGAGTATGGTGTGGGTCACCGCCCTCTCCCTAAGACAGTGAATATTTTTCTCCTTCACCCTCATCTCATCACATCTTTCCACCCTCGCCCTTGCCTCATCATGTCTTCCCTCCCTCGCCCTCACCTAACCACGTCTTTCCTCCCTCACTCTCGTCATCACGAATTTTCATGCGCCCATCCTTCCTCACCCTCACCTCACCGATTGAAATTCTCATGAGGTGAAGGTGATGACGTCCTCATGAGGGCACGCCCTCGTGAGCTGAACGCTATAGGCTCACAAGTGAAGTTTTCATTGATGCTGGAGATACGCGTATCTAGTCAGATTTTTGCTTTTTGCACTCTAAATTTGCGGTTGTTTCAGATACAGTTGTGTACTGTGCCATGTTCTGTCGAACTTTGAGGAGCTCGAGTGCGTGTGCAGCCACGAGACAGAGCTCGTCGTCAGCCGGATGGCTGCATTATGGAGCACCGGAATTCACCTTTTATGCCTTAACATCGCCGTGCTCTGCGTTGCTGACTTCGAGCTACGCGCACAACGGGTATCTATGAGCGACGACAACCACAAGTGAAGTTATGGTTTGGTTTGGTTGGTTTATGGGGGTTTAACGTCCCAAAACGACTCAAGCTGTGAGGGACGCCGTAGTGAAGGGCTCTGGAAATTTCAACCACCTGAGGTTCTTTAACGTGCGCTGACATCGCACAATACACGGGCCCCTAGAATTTCGCCTCCATCGAAATTCTATCGCCACGACCGGGATCGAACTCGCCTCTTTCGGGTCAGCAGCCGAGCGCCATAACAACTGAGCTACCGCAGCGGCTATAAGTGAAGTTCTGCTCTATTCTCATATTCGCAGCATCAAACTAGAACAGAACAAGTGAAGTTTTGTTCTAGTTTGATGCTGCGTTAGGCTGCGCATACGGTACAACTTAGCATCCAGGGCGTTAATGCCCGAATGTTCTTATTTTATTCTAGATAATAGTGCAGTTTTTTTATGCGTATACGGTTCCTGCTACATGCCCTGTAAAAAAGTAAATTTCCGGTGCACTGAATTGCGTATGAAAAATTTATTTAGCATTCCAGGGTGTTCTTCCGTGAAAGTTCTTATTTTACAGTAAATCATGGTTGAGTTATATTGTTATGAGTAAGCGTTTCGTGCTAGATGCAAAGCAAAAAAACTTATTTTCTGGTGCACTGCATTACGTGCGAAATAGTCTTGTAGCATATTGTAACTTTATGGCACTATGTGACTATTCATTCTTGGGTGTCCTCTAACATGCATGCACGTGTGTATTGTCATCACAATGTATGATTCACTCAGTGGTTTTGTTTATTCTCAGAAGGTACCGGTGTACAGCGTACCGGCAGTTAGTTCGGTGGCTCTGGCGTTGCTTGGGAAAAAGCATCGCCTCATCTTGCTAGCCTGTGTAGTGGCGAAGATAAGGGCATCATTCCCGGCAGACACACCGACAGGGTTTCGATACGCTGAATACTAGGAGGAAAGTACTGCCGATTTCTGAGGTTCTTGAGGTGTGGGCTGGATTCCATGCTCCTAAAGGTAAGTTCAGAGAAACGTGGTTCTCCTTACATTTCAAGAGAGCTTCTTATTGGGTGGGTTGGTAGCTGCTCATTGTAACTATTTAAAGGCACCAACGCAACTACACGTTCCGCAATGGAGGACAACGGGACAGAGCACCACTAAAAGCTGCTTTATTTCACAGAAAACACGTCCATGTGTGCCCTCAGTCGTCAATTGCTCAAAGAACACATTCATGCATCAGTTCATCATCATCATCAGCCTGACTACATCCACTGCTGGACAAAGGAGGCCTCTGGCATAATTCTCCAATTAGACCTGGCCTGTGCCAGCTGCGGCCACGCTAGCCCCGCAAACCTCTTAAACTCATCCACACACCTAACTTTGTGGCGCTCCCTGCTGTACTTGTCTTCTCTTGGAATTCAGTCCGTTACTCTTGAGGACCAACGAATATCTTCTCTTCGCATTACTTGCCGTACCCTAGCCTATTTCTTCTTGACTTTGACTAGAATCTCATTAACCCATGTTTGTTCTCTGACCAACTTTGCTCTCTTACTGTCCCTTAACGTTACACCTATCATTTTCCTTTCCATGGCTTGCTGCGTTGTCCTGATTTTAAGTTGAACCCATTTCGTTAGCCTCCACGTTTTGCCCTATAGGTGAGTACCAGTAAGGTAAAGCTGTTAAATATCTTTCTCTTGATTGATATTGGTAATGCGTCAATCATGATCTGAGGGAACGGGCCAAATGCGCTCCACAGCAGTCTTATTCTTCTAGTTATTTCCCTCTCATGATCGAGATCTGCAGTAACTACATGCACTTAGCAGACGTATTCCCCTATCAGTTCCAGTACCACGCTTCCAATTGTAAACTGCTGCTCCCTTGCAAGACTATTGAACATTACTTTGGCTTTCTGCGTGTTAATTTTTAGACCCACCGTTATATTCTGCCTGTGTAACTAATTGATCATAATTTGCACTTCATCTACTGAGTAAATGAGCAAGGCAGTGTCATCAGCAAATTGCAGATTACTAAGGTATTCTCCATTAACTGTTACCCACAAATGTTCCAATCCAGGCCTCTGAATGCCTTCTGTAAAGAGGTGGTGAATAGCACTGGCGAGATCATGTCTTCCTGCCTGACACCCTTCCTTAATGGAAGTTTATTGCTGACTTTATGGAGGACTATGGTAGCTGTGTAGTTGCTATAGATATCTTCCAGTATTTTTACTAAAGACACATCTACAGCCCGATTCCGTAATGCCTGCATGACTGCTATGGTTTATACTGCTTTCTCGTCAAATGCTTTCTCGTAATCTATGAAGGCTACATATAATGCTTGGTTATATTCTGCGCATTTCTCTATCACCTTATTGATAGTGGGAATATGGTCTGTTGTCGAGTAGCCTTTATGAAAGCCTGCCTGATCATCTGGTTCATTGAAGTCGAAGGTTGTCCTGAATATATCGATCAAGTGTAATGTGATAAAGGATGCTTTCTCGGCCTTATACAATGTTATAGAATTTTCACTGATGCGCGAGCTACCTTTCTTTCTGGTGTAGAATGCTTTAATCAGTTCCATGGCTATTATATTCTTACTTCTTGCAAGAAATCGCATGCGAGCAAAGCATGGCTCACAAGAGTGTGAAGGCAAGTTCTGATGTGCTTTGTTAAATTTTGACCCGCTTTATTTTTTCAAATGTCTTGTTCATGTTCCCTGAGATTTGCTCATTTACACAGTGCCCGGTTTATCCTATATAGGAAAACCGCTTGAGAGGGCGATTTTATATATTACCCCTAATGTGCACCTCATGAAGTCACCCATGCTTGGTTCCGCATCCTTCTTTTTCTTTCTGCCTCCTTTTCTGAACGAAGAGGAAAGGCCTCCGAGCTTCCTGCGGGCTGAAAAGACAAAGCAATACGCCATGCTTGCTCGCAAATTTCTTTAAATTGTGGGCCACCTTGTGCACATACAGCACCGCCACTAGTCTCACCTCTTGTCGGGGGACATCTGTCCGAGCTTCAATGTTTTTCTCTTCATTTTCCGTGTGAGGCTTCTGGCGACCGCTTTCACAAGTGAATGAGGGAAGCCAGCTAAAGCCAGCCTGTCCAATTGCTTTTCAAAGCTCAACTGTATCTTGTGAGTGCATGGCTTCCTGAGCAGAAATTCAAGTTAAAGTAAAGGAATAACTTACTAATTTTGAATGTGAGAAGTCGAATGGCAGATGTCACTTTTTCTTAACACTTCATAACACCAGCACACCCAATTCCGGCAGAACTCAATGTTCAGATCTTAAAACTTTAAAATCTACACTCAGGCACTTCACATGTAAAATACAAGCCATGTCGTTTACATATGAATAAACAATGCCCACAACGTCCTAAAAATAATCGTAATGTTCAGATCTAAAATGAACAGCCTGTCGAATGAAATTAGAAATTACGACGAAAGGGGGACGGGGGAAAGGGGGATGAAGGGGGTGGTTCAGTAGTTGTTAGTGCACTGGCATGACTGTTGGTATGTGCCGCTGTGTGATCGCACTCTTATGAGGAAATCACAGTTTCAAGCGCTCTAGAACTGCCTAATCGTCCGCTGGAATTGTTTGAAAAGCCACTTAAGGCTGTGTTGTTGCTACGGTCAGGTTATGAAAGTAGTAATCACACTTCGGTATAACGTCATGCCAGGGCTAACATAGAGCCGCAGTGTTGCTTCCATTGCACTTCTCGCCAAATGAACCAGCTTCAAGAAGTGCTGTGCATGGCCACTGTTACATGTGTGCTTTCCTGGTCGAGGTGCAGCCTTCATTTAACAGCTTGCCAGTTGGCCAACCGATTAGTTTTAAAATTTAGTTGTTGGAAAATATGCAGCTAGTAACACTGATGGGCATATCAAAGACGTTTCAAACAAGATTCTCTGCAGGTCATTGCTAAGTTACTGGTATTGTGGCGAGGTATGAAATGTTTATTTGCCTCATACTTCACTTCTGACATAATAAGCAAGATAGAAGATGAATACGTATAGAGGCTGACATTGAATAAAAAAAAAGGTACATTCAGGAGTGCTAACAGAGCAAACCCTTAAAAATTGTAGACTGAGTTTACTTTCTGTTGCTTCCAACGTATTCACTGTCATAGTTGGTGGCAAGACCAGAATGGTGTTTGTTACATCAGCAAAAGAAGAATACAGGGTTGGTTTCGACATTTAATATATGGGGCCGTTAGGGCATAGAGTAAGTGAATTGCATGTCAATAATAAACACAAATTTTCATGACAAGCTTACAGGATGAAAATAAAAATATGGATTCCACATAAGACACATTACTTACATTACTTTACAATACTAGCAAATATAGGTTGCCACTGAACGTCAGACAAAAGGCCAAAAAAGATAAACGAGAAAAACAAAAATCGCGACCAATGCACAAGGTAAATCAGTATTATTTTAAATGCTTCATTTTTCGCGGAATGATATATGGTAGCGAGATGCGCAAATTATTTGAACACGTATATGCTTGCACCGTTTCATGACGCGAGATACTGGAGATGAGTTGAAGGCTTTCCAAGTCTTTTTCCGGCAGCTATTTCAGTGCAGCAGCCATTTTATGGCTTAGCAAAGAACGCTTTGTAGGCTTCCACCAGGCCTGCCTTGGTTGCCCTGGACTGCACATTTTTTGTGTACGCTGGTCCAACTGTCAGTCCAGTGTGTTTCATGGCACCTCTGAAGTTGATTATGATACAAAAAACACAGCTTGATGACCTTCATTTTTAGATCATCTGCATACCCCGTAATAGACAAATGCATTGGTCTGTCAGTGATATACTTCACATGCTTTTTTTCTTCCACAGTCTGCGGAAACTAGAGCCTGACTTGTTCTGCCATGTGGGACCGAACAAAGCTCGTGAACGAGTCGTGAATGCTGATGTCTTGCTTGGCGACCAGTGCCAATTAAAGCGACTCTTCACCACATGCTCACCTTTACTTTGATGAAAACAGTGGTATTGTGCATTTTTTGCAACATGAAGACTGCTGTTAGTTTTAGTAAAGGCGTAGTACCAGCATTGGTTGCTTGCAATGCACTTTTTCACGCAACCACAAACTACACAGGAATATAATATGCAAATTACAGCGACTTGCCAAATGTTGGCGCTGTCTTCTGTGGGGTGACGAATGTGGCACCGTGCCTGGCTTTTTCTGCCTTTACGTACACCTGTGTGTGCCATCGCTAGTTACTGTCTGGTCTCTGTGGCTATTCGCATTAAAATGAAGAGCCACAAGGAGTATGCTAGAAAGGTCAAGAAATATGACCCGAGACTTCCAGGCGTGTAAAAGCACGGAGAGTTGAGCTAGTTGGTGCATGACAGGATTGAACAGCGCACACAGGAAGAAGCGAAAAGACACGAGCGATGACTATCAACTACATTATTTATTGGAGCAACATGTGTATGTGCAAAACCAATCTGAAAACCAAGTGCAGATGTTCGCAAATAAAAGCACTGACATTAAGCAGCTTCGTCCAGATAGGCGATTTCGCGAGAATTAATGATTACCGAAGGTGTGTTTACGCACATGTCAGAATTCTTGTGATTGAGGTAGGCTTCTTTTAATTCTCTGGTTAATTTGTCTCTATGTTTGTACATAGTTGAAGCATCATTGAACAAAAGTATGCAAGGAGCGTGTAAAGGGGGCTTGTGGCAGCACTCCTTATGCTGTAGTGCTTTAGATTCGAGGATGGCGCTTTTCTTAAGAAGTTTCCATGTTCACGTAGCCTAATATTGAGACACCTTCCTCTTTGACCGATATAATTCTTGCCACATGTGAATGGAACTCTGTACACAACCCCTTTTGTGCACGGAAGAAAAGATACTTCATGTTTACCTGGCATTTTGTTAGATCTGCACTGCTTTTCCTGTCATCTATTTTTCTGTTTATTTTAGCTCAAATGCTGCCTAGCTTATTGGGCTAAGAAAACATAGCTTCTACTCCAAGCCTATGTCCAACTTGGCGTAGGCGATGCGACATTCTATGGACATACGGTATGACTGCGATATTTTTCTTTTCCTTTTCAGTTGATAGTAAGCGCTCGTGTCTTTCCTCTTCTTCATGTGTCCTCGTCCTGTGTGCGCTGTTCAATCCAGTCACTTTAAGACGTCATTACTATGTTGAAAAAATTTTCCTCTTGCATTATGTGCTGCACTGCTCTGACATCATGATAGTATTATGCATGTATCCTTATGCAGACTCACTGAGCCTACATGCTTTCATATCTAAATGCGGTTGATTTGGGGGCGTTCCTAAAGCAGCTCGTTGGCAGAAATAATTTCAACGAGTAGCACTTAATCATACTGAAGTGCTTGGAAAGCGCTTGCCTAATAGAAGCAGCAGACGTGCGTAACGGATATTTTCGAGAAATAAACGCCACCATTGCCTGACTTTGCATTTTTCGCTGTGATTGGGGAATCCCACTTACTATGAACTTCGGATCCAACGTATCCGTGCCCCGTGACTGCCAGTTATGAGAGGGCTTGACTGTACACAGCAGCTATAGAGGAAACCTAGCTGATGAGTCGTCGGAGTGCTGGTGTTCTGGCGCTCGTTATTTTACTCTTGGGCATAGAAATGGAATACTCACAGAAATGCTGCCATCACGCTGCAGCGAGGGCTGTTGTCCACTTTCGGCCGGAAGTATAGATGGGACCGCGGCTTGGGATAGTTTGCGGCGTTTCCATGGAATCCCGAAAGACGCGCTCAAGGACGGATCTATCATGTAGTCTTCGGGACGAAAATGCAGCGAACACACGTGCGCATACAGCGATACTGCCTTTCACCTTTCGTAGCGGCATAGCATGCAACTAAGTGGTCCGCTGTGGCTCATCTGTCGGCAGTTTAGGGTACACCACCTCACGGGCTCTGCTACTGCCCTGCTTTGATTCGGCACGGCTTAGGACAACATCCAACGTCGCATTGCCCGATCTGTTGCTGCGCAGCAGCCTCCACCGGCGTTGCTAGTACGGCGCTGTAGAGTTGACCAAAAAGAGACCGAAGACGCAATACGCCCACATAGTACGCTGACTGTGAGCGCGGCGCACACGAAGGCACTAAGTAGCGCACCCTGTTACGGCGCAAGGTAAACTGCGCCACAGGACAACAAATTGTTGCCGAGGCATATCTTTGTCCGGGGAGCATGGTTACGTTTCCCCCTTCCACCGTGAGCAGCCACTGCTAATTATATTGTAACCTCAGTGCGAGGAATGGCAAGGGGTGAGGACAAGGTCGCCGCGTCGCGCGCATCGGAGGCTGTCCGAGGCTTTGGGGCCCAAGAATTGTGATTCCTTGAACGGCGCCGTTGCTCGGTGCAGCAGGCGGCGTTGAGGAGGTTTGCCACGTTTGCGAGGGCCAGTGTTCTTTTTGCCACAAAAAGCGGATGGGTGCTCAAGGGCACTCACGTTTAAAGTTCGCGGCTTGGATGTAAAGCCGACGCACGACGCTTCAACGGGCTCCTCGCTTGGTTAAAGCAATGTGCACGAAACCTTGAGCCCTACGCGTTTCCGGAGGTACGGAGTGCACTGGATCAGGATCTCGAGCTCACTTGCATGTACCTTCAGATGCGTATTGTGAATGGATTAAATTGGCCGGCAGCTCGAATATAACAGCTCCGCCCAACTGCCGAAGTTATTGAATGAAGCCGCTAAAAAGGGAGTTGGAGGAGCGAATAGTCACGGTCTCGGCAGGTTCCAAATCTATTTTTCTTAACAGCCCTGTATCTTGTCTCCCATCCCCAATAAATGTTTTCCATTAAGTAGTTGACAGTTGACTGGCCCAACCGAGAACTTTTCGCCGGGATAGCGTACGTGGACACAGGGTGGTCTTTATACTCCTAACGGCCCTGTAGGACCATCGACCATCGTGCCATCATAGTTTTTCATCTACCGTGGCGATCACCTGACCAGCCTTAACAGGCTCCTTCACAGGCTAACTAGCACTTGAGGCGGCACTTGGAATCCCTCTGCTGTTCGGCGCTTGTAAATCGAGGCGCGTCAAAAACAAAACCACGGGGCTTGCAAAGCGCTTAGACGCCAAGCGCCATAAGATACCGAAGCTCTCCTGGCCGCCTGTGGCGCCGCCAGACATCGGTGTTCTTTGCTTCCACAGTGGCGTTGGTGGCGTCTATTCTACTATGATGTGATCACAATTGAACGTGCGAGATTGGCCTGTGGCGGCGATACCTGTGTGTTGGTTCTTGCTCTTTTCTACGCTACAACAGCTTTTGTAAGAGCGGCGTTTTTGTGATCAGGAGCTGGTATTCTATCGATACAAGCTAACTTTAATTTCTCCTCAGTGTCCCTTTAAGTGTAACGGAGTGGCTTCCAATAAAAGGTAAGCGTAGCAGAGGGCGGCAGAAGGTTAGGTGGGCCGATGAGGTTAAGAATTTCGCGGGCATAGGGTGGAGACAGCTGGCAAAGAACAGGGCTAATTCGAGAGACATTGGAGAGGCCTTCGCCCTGCAGTGGGTGTTGTCAGGCTTATGATGATGATGATATCGATGGAAGCCTCGCAGGGTCCTTTGATGGCGGACTCGTTGGCGTGCTAGAATGGCGCGACAACGAATTCGACATCAGCCCAACAAGCCGCGAACCTCCCTGTGCGCGCCCAAAAAGGATGGAACGTCCCAGTTCCAGTACAACATTTATCAAACAATTCTAGACAGTGGAAGCAGGACATAGAAGCACAAGCAAAAGGGCCGTACGCCCACTAAGGGTATAGAAACGTTCTTTCGGGAATCAACGAACACAAATCATAGCATTTCGTTACCAGAAAGATAAATGAGTATAACGTTTCGGAACCAAAGCTTTTAAACAAGAAATAAAAATCTACTAATCGCTCTCTTTTCTCTCCCCCTCGCGGCCAAAGCTGCGGGGAAAGAAGGCTTTCTTCCTCGTCGTTTTGGAAGATCAATCAGCAATTTCGTTCCAAAAGCTCAAGTTACTTATAATTACTTATAAAGCAGCAGAAAAAACAATAACTAATTTTCTTTAAGCGATTTATTAATCTAAGTAATATTATCCCACTGATAAGCACTACACATTAAAAAAAATAACGCTCCCCTATGCACCTTGGTTTCGGTGACTGTTGGCTCCCTTTATAAGTTTGTCAAATGGGCCCCTCATTTACTGTACCTTATCTGATAATAGCTTAACGAGGGTCTCGGTTCTGGCAGCCTTGATGCCACAGGTTGCTTAAGACGGCTATCACACAGTTTCCGCCCTCGCCGTTAGATGACGTTTTTACGTCACGCTCGCGGTATTACAGGACGTGCTGCGTCCGCCGCTATGGACGAATATGGCGCTGGTGAACACTCTCAAGCTTCGCGTACACCAAATAAACATAAATACCCACGAGAGCAGCAGATTGGACAGCCGTCGCTGTAGCTCAGTTGGTAAAAGCACCGGACGCGATATTCGGAGGTGGTGGGTTCGGATCCACCGGCGGCATGATTGTTTTTTCTGCTGCTTTATAAGTAATTTTGTTTAAGCGATTTATTATTCTAAGTAATATTATCCCACTGATACGCACAAGACATTAAAAAAAAAAAAACGTTCCCCTATGCACCTTGGTTTCGGTGACTGTTTGCTCCCTTCATAAGTTTGTCAAATGGGCCCCTCATATACTTTACCTTGTCTGCTAATAGCTTAACGAGGGTCTCGGTTCTGGCAGTCTTGATGCCACAGGTTGCTTAAGAGGGCTATCGCACAATTTCCGCCCTCGCCGTTAGATGACGTTCTACGTCACGCTCGCGGTATTACAGGACGTGCTGCGTCCGCCGCTATGGACGAATATGGCGCTGGTGAACACTCTCAAGCTTCGCGTACACCAAATAAACATAAATACCCACGAGAGCAGCAGATTGGACAGCCGTCGCTTTAGCTAAGTTGGTAAGAGCACCGGACGCGATATTCGGAGGTCGTGGGTTCGGATCCCACCGGCGGCATGGTTGTTTTTTCTGCTGCTTTATAAGTAACTTTCCTTAAGCGATTTATTAATCTAAGTAATATTGTCCCACTGATAAGCACAACACATTAAAAAAAAACGTTCCCCTATGCACCTTGGTTTCGGTGACTGTTGGCTCCCTTCATAAGTTTGTCAAATGGGCCCTCATTTACTTTACCTTGTCTGCTAATAGCTTAACGAGGGTCTCGGTTCTGGCAGTCTTGATGTCACAGGTTGCTTAAGAGGGGTATCGCACAGTTTCCGCCCTCGCCGTTAGGTGACGTTCTACGTCACACTTGCGGTACTACAGGTCGTGCTACGTCCGCCGCTATGGACGAGGGTGGCGCTGGTGAACACTCTCAAGCTTCGCGTACACCAAATAAACATAAATACCCACGAAACCAGCAGATCGGGCAGCCGTCGTTGTAGATCAGTTGGTAAGAGCACCGGACGCGATATTCGGAGGTCGGGGGTTCGGATCCCACCGGCGGCATGGTTGCTTGTTCTGCTGCTTTATAAGTAATCTTCGTTAAAAACTAATTGATTGGCACTAGATATAAAAAATAAAAAAAATAAAAATTCCCCTATGCACCTTTGTTTCGGTGACTGTTGGCTTCTTTAATATATATATATATATATATATATATATATATATATATATGGTAATTAACCTATTATTCTTTCGAGTCATACTCTTAACGCAGAGCTTAAATGTCCCTTCCAATTTTTTGCGGTGTGAGCTGCATTTCTTACAGTTTAAGGGGGCCTCCTGAGAAAAATCAGTGCGGCCCTAAAGTGAGAGAGAGGGCAGGAGCGCCAATACGCAAGAGGGAGAGGCGAAAACAAACTTCTCGCCGCTCGAACCTTTCAGTGACGCCTATTTTCCACCCCCTAGGGTGTGGGCCACGGTCTCGATGCACCCCCTCCCAAGCCTCCCCAACCGAAAGCGATGTGACAAGGGCCAGTGGCTGTGTCGCCGCGAAAATGTTTCGGGGAACGACTTCTTCCCTTCCGCCTCTTTCGCCCTGGCGGTGGCCGGAGGGCCAGCTGCATTGTAGATGGGAGAGGGTCGGCTTTCGGTTACATCGGGAGCTTCAAATCCGTCGTCCGCTCCCGTAACACGAGCCACTTAAGCGGCCGGACCACACTGCTGGCGCTTTCGACAAGGCTCCTGTATGCGGAGTGCGCTGTGTATAAGCGCTTCTTCCCGAAGATGGCATGTGGGAAAGGTAGCAAAGACTGCGCTTGTGTTCCCGGCCTAGCTGCGGACAACAATGAGGCGGTCGTACCGGAAGATTGTACCACTCAACACCCTGTGGCCGCTAATGCCGATCTGCCCACGCTCATTAATGCGATAAGCCCCTAAGCTTAGGTCTACCATTTCTTTTTAATGTGCTAGCAGTACAATCGCAGTCACAGATTGCGCCGGAGTCTGTTCGAAACCCCGCCGTGACCTTGAAGCGGGAGAGGCAAGCAGGTGGCGACCTGCGCGTCACGTGGCTTAGCCAATGAAGAGACGGCGCGGTCGCACAGCTGCAGCCGACATGTGTTGTTCTCGCTGGGGGCTCCCAATTGAACGGACGCGTGTAAGTCGCGATCCCTCAGCTTCGGCCGCTCTCCCCTCGCGTCAGCCGCAACTCAGCCCCCCACGGTCAGGCTGGGTTGTCTACACGGACAGGCTCGGGTGCTCTGCGTTTCTGCGTCGTGCTCCGCATCGTGAAGCAGCTTGTGCTCACCTTCGCGTCCTGATGCTCTTGGGTTATCTGCCTTAGCATTGGCCACTTACCTCACGGCGCCAGATGTGATAATGCCTAAACTCTGGAGCATCTCCTTCGCTCATGCATAACGAAATGTAGCGCCGCCGCGGCGGCTCAGTGGGTATATGGCGCTCGGCTGCTGGTCCGAAACACGGGGCTTCGATCTAGGCTGCGAGGGTCGAATTTCGATGGAGGCGAAATTTTAGAGGCCCGTGTACTCTGCGATGTCAATGCTCGTGAAAGAACCCTAGGTGGTCGGACTTCCCGGATCCCTTCACAAGGCATCCTTCATAGCCTGAGTCGCTTTGGGACGTTGAACACCCATAAACCAAAACCATAACAAAATGTAACAATGCATAGCAAAGTATAGCATCGGTAAGCAGTGCTAGCGCACCTACTTCGCATTTGATTAACTAGGTAATTTTGTGTCATTTTCTAAGGGGATAACACTAAGGGTGTCGTGAAGGCGAAAACTATCCTGCGGCTTCGGCCTAAGAAGGCTCCACCTGCTGGGTGGTGTTTAGGGGAATCGGTCTCTCTCCACCTCTCAGCCGTCCCCCTCTCAACTTGTAGGGAAGAGGAGGGAGACGCCGGACGCAGAATGACTCTCAGCAAAAGAAAAAATGAATCAGACAACAGCAGGTCTACACGAAAAATATACAGCCGCTCGAAGAACTGTGTGTCAAAAGTGAGGCTTGCGGGCGCCATTCCTCGCATAGCTCGGCAAGAACGACCTCGGTCCC
Source organism: Amblyomma americanum (assembly GCF_052857255.1). Lineage (NCBI taxonomy): Eukaryota > Metazoa > Arthropoda > Arachnida > Ixodida > Ixodidae > Amblyomma > Amblyomma americanum. The sequence continues at coordinate 47,787,221 of NC_135500.1, forward strand.
ACAGTTCCCACCGACTGTTGTGTTTGAAACGGTCGCCTGCCAGTGCAGTGGCGCATAGCGTGACCGAAGCGCCACTGCGTCGGGAGTTGTCTGAGGAGCCTCAGCGATCTAACGATGTGACACATTTGGCGTAGTGTCATATTCGGAATTGAAAAATAATGACATCTTCAGTAGATTGGGGAGTGAAAGACTATGGACTCGAAATTGCAATAGAATAATAACTTTAATCTATTGGCGAGGGTAACAAGATGGCCTAAATTTTCGCTCCTTTAAGGCAATAGAGTAAGCGGCCCTGTGTAGCGAAAAACCCGCTGTCGTTGTACATGACCAAAAAATCCACGAAAAATCCCCAGAGGAGCAATGTAGACGGTTTATGGGCCACATGGGTCACATGATCTTGTTACGTCATTACAACCAGCTTACTGAATTGTGTGCAAACTGAGAGGTTGCTCAGAAATACCAACTAGTGTCTCACAAGCCCCACCGATGGCGGCATGCGCCATCGCAACAGAGTGGGGCATTGGTTAATCACTGTGCCAGAAGTGGTATTAAGACTCCCAGAGATCCGTGAGTATAAGTTAGAGCGACCAACTGCGCATATATTAACGTTATCGCGTCGTACCCTTAAACAAGAGGTAAAGTGCCCTCCATGTTTTTGTCTTAGCGAACATTGTGACCACAAACAGAAATCCCAGTAAGTTATTATGTAAAGAAAACGCAAACATCCAGGCACTTAACTCTGCCATGAGCTGAGAATGCGATGTCATTAGAAGCTGTGGATGCCTTTGCCGGATGTGACTGGCGGGTCTTGTGAGAGCCAGTTTGGTCTACCCTAGCAGTGCACTTCCTGAACAACACAGTTGGCAGGTGATTTGACACAGATGAACCAGGTCTGGTGATTTCACTCTCCATTTGGTGACGTCCTTACTCTCCAGCCAATATGATTCTCTGGTCTGGTGACGTCACGTCTCGCCATCAATGAGATTTCTCAGCTCTGGTGGCATTACAAAAGATTGCACTGCAGCCCAGCCAATCAAGATTTTTCTGGACGACGCCGGGTGGCGCGCGTGTTCTCCAATGCAATCTATAAGAAACGGTTTCAATATTTCCTCCTCTCCGCGTGACCTGCGTCACAGGGGTGATCGGCGCCTGCGTTGCAGCTCAAGCGTGAGCCGTACTTGCAAATGATGACTTCTGCGCATGGTTAACGTGTCTAAGAATTAACAACGATGGTTTGCTTCATCCTGACGTGAGAAATAAAGCAGGCCTTTGCGCTCTAGGATACTTCTCGCTGCTCACAATAAAAAAAATTGATTTATTGTGCACGAGGACCGGCATACGTTCGGAACTTCGAGCCGCACAAAATGGCTGGGAAGAGATGCGACAACGACCATTCAAGGCCAAGCGCGCTGCATAGATGAGAGGTCGCGCCGAGAGAGCCTTGCGCACGGCGGTGCCATCTTGGCTCGTACTCAGGCAAGGATTCAGGGGGATCCGTTCAGATGACGTCACTTTGTGGTCATCGATTTTACTCCTCATCACCCGGCCTCCTTCGCCAGTCAGATCCGAAGTGGATCTCCCGCGTGACATCAGACTTTATGCATGCGCCATCTATCGGCGCAATGCGTGCACGTCGCTCGGAGACGCCGTGATGACATCATCTTTTTGGGACCATCTTGGCTTGAAAAACAACAAGGCCGGTCGGGGTGACCCACATGGAGCGAACTTTCAAAGCGAATAGGCCGATTTCACAAAGAGTTGCGCAACTCAAACGCTTGCGTAGCGCAAGACCACAACAACCAGAATGCGTCGCGGCAGCGGTGGCGTAGCGCAACTCCTTTTGAAATCGATCTAGTCTCTTTGAATGTTCTCTCCATGTGGGCCATGCGTATTTAACCCTCCAGGAGGGCTAAATAAAGAGGTCTGTTTTCTGCCTTAGCTATTTCTATGTACTGGGTAAGCACGACAGGCCATCATCTAAGCGCCTACCGGTTTTGAGCCCGTTCTGAAGTACTCCTACAGTTTTCTTTTACTTGCTGCCCATTAATGCACTTTTAATTTCACCGCCTACATCACCAGCCTGTATATAACTGATGTTATCGTAATAGCTCGGAAGGATTTCATGTTGCTTAGAAGGACTTTGTTGTAGGCCAGTTGGTAGGACATCGTGAGGAGCAAAATCGCAAAATAGGACGGGACTGAGGCCCTGTGTGGTTGCCTGCCTCAGACCCGTCCTGTGTTGCGGCTTTGCTCCTCGGGATTTTATGTTGTTCTTATCGCCTTTCCCGTTATAAATCAAATTCATTTTACTCTGTTTCCAGCTGTGCGGAATTTGCTTATTCGTTATGATTGCCACCAATGCTTTTATTAGCGTTTCCTTGCCTTTTAGGCCATGTTCATTAACTAGCTTGATTGTAATTTCGTCTATCCCTGCGCACGTGCATTTGGAATATTTGCTTCCGCCTTTTTCCAGTTATGATTGGTGAGTTGTGAGCTCTTTTCTATTCTGCTGTGCTGTGTTTCGCCTCATTTGGGGGATTACTCAATCACATTTCCTAAATGACTCAGCTATAACTGATGTAATGTAATTCACAGCATCAGCTCTCTCTAAACGTTTTCCCTCGGCATCGTGAATCTGTTCCTGCTTTCTATGATTCGCTTTGCCCAGCTAGCTTATAAGGTTTCGGAATTTTCTTTGCTCCCGTTTAGTTGGATCGCGAACTTCCGCCAGCCAGCGATCTGAGGACTGCTTCAATTTAGCCTGGACGAGGACCTGCACATCTTGTTTCTTTTGTCGATAAGATTCCCATTTTTCGCCTATTTCCTTTTCAGATAACTGCGCCCTCTTTGCTTCTCTGTGTTTCCGTGACACCAACCGTCGTTGTTCGATGGCCTCCCTATTTCGTTATTCCACGAACTTCGTGGCTTCCTCCTACCTCTCCAGCGGTTTACTCCTTTTACTTCTTCTATTTTTGTACTAAATAGTAGTTCTGATTATAATCCAACTTTTCCATGGGACACCTCTCTCTTGCTTCCTCTATGCCGGCCGCTATTTGCGCTAATTGTTCGTCATTTATTTTTTCGTACTCTTTTTGACTTCCCTGCATTTATCTTTTGAGCAGGGCTCACAACTGTAGACTAACACGCTTTTCATCACTACCTAGGCAGTACTTCCCCTCTTCGACTATTTCCATTATTGCGAGTTTGCTATACATCTCATGCGAGATTAAGCAGTAGTCAATGGTCGTTTGCCTGTTGCGGGATTTCAGCGTGATTTGTCCCTCACTCTCAGTTTCTCTATTTACAATAACTAGGTTGTGCCGCTCACAGAAGTATAGCATCAACTTCCCGTTACAATCTGTATATCCATCCAGATCCTCAATGTGGCCATTCATGTCACCCAGCAGAATAATGTCGGCGCCTTCTCGAAACTGCTTTATATCGTCATTGAGACACTTAACTAGACCCTTCTTTTCTTGCCTGCATTTGTCCCCTATCCCTAAATAAACTACACCAAGCCACGCCCTTTTAGCGGCCATTGTACCTGATACCGAGAGATGTTCCTTGCAAGTGGACTTTATTCTTTGCCAATTTTTTCTTTGATGTATCAGCATACCTTCCAGCTGCGTTCCTAGACGTAGCCAGTAATAAACGGTGGGTCTTCTAGATCCCTGAGATGTGTCCCGCATAGCACGTATACACCTACTTCTTCGTCCTTTATCTGCTGTTTTATTTCTTACCACTTCGCTCTCTTTCTACCGCTTTTCATGTTTATGCATCTGTTCCTGGTGTTAATTGTTTCTGTAGTTTTCTTCCTGGACCTCCTAGTGGCCATTTTATTGGAGTCAGCCTAAAATTGTTACACCTTATACTTTGCTTCTACGTACCCCTACATCCTGAGCCGCAGTGGACCCCCTAAAAAAGCTATTGCCCGGCCTGCCAGGCGCCAGTCGATCACGATTCCTACCTTCCATTAAAGTGGATGTCATCTCGTGTAAAGCTTCTGCCAAAGCCTGGTCTATGCACTTCGCTGTTTAAGTCTACCACTTCCGAGCTCTTCTCCTGGCTTAACTTCCTTATCTCTCGATTAATAGCCACAACGTCCTTGGCAATTTCTCCTATCCGTCCTTTCACCTCCGGCACTGTGCACACCACGATCTGGATTTGCTGTGCTATCGCCCTTAAATCGTTAACTCCGTCCGCTAATCTTTCCACTACTTTTGCGGCTTCACCATTCTGGACATCATTTAGCACCGCTGCTACAACTACCAATTTGCGCTCTGCAACATTTTTAGAAAGTTCGCTAGTTGTCTTTCTCAGTACTGCGTCCATTGTCTTGCCTGGGAATGCCCCGACTGCTACCCGCTCATCACCATTTACACGCTTCATTACAGTTCTTTTGCACCTACTCATGTTTGGGTCACCACTGATAAGTACTAGGGTATTCCCTTCCTCCCTCCTAACTTCCGAATTATGCGGCCTCCTATCATTGACTGTGACCTCATTCCTTGGGGTTAGCTTGTTCCCCTCCTCTCCATCGCCTCCAGACTTCCTAGCTGCCACGCGTGCGTAGCTGTTCCTGTCTGAACCTGCCTGACCTACTTTCCTATTGCTGTGCATGCAATTGCAGGCCCCATCCACGTGGCTGGCGCTGGAATGTCCGCCAATGTGACTTCGCATGGCAGTGTGAGCCATTTTTGCTTGCAACAATTCACTAAGCTGCTCTTGTAGTTTGCGCTTCTCTGCCTTCTCTACCTTTAGCTCTTTTTCTAGAGCATCCATACATAACGATAGGTTGGTATTCGCTTTGTCAGCCCTTTCCAGGCGTGCACTTAGTACGCAGAATTTGCACATACAAACTGCGCCTTCGGCCTCCTCTACACATTCGAACCGCATTTCTTTCAAGTTCACTGACGCCTCACACTCCTTGCATTTAACCTTCAGTTGCTTGGCCATCTTAGCAGGACTCTATTATTACTACCACCAAATGATAGAAAAGAAAAACCATTTGCAACCACGTGCTCAATTAAAATCCTGCCTACCGCAAAATCCGATCACCTAGAAAAAAATACTAACCACCTGTATAAACTAGTGAACTCTAAAATGAGCCCTGCAACTCAATAGCTGCCTGCCGGAACAGACCATGCCGATAAGGTACTGACCTGTTCTCACGCGAGCACTTCTCTTAACTAGCCTAGATCTAAAACTAGCCTAAATCTAAGCTCTCAAAATATTAACGGAAAGAACTCATCGATTTGTCGTAGTGACGGCGCTCTCGCAGTACTCCTCCGTCCGGTCCCGGTCACCGCGCCTGATCCGAAGAGCGCCGAAACAAGCGTCCGCACCGCACGGCTGTCAACTGATAACGGTCAAGGATGCATGAAGGAGGACGACCTCTGTCGGCTGACACAGGCGTTTCTCATCAGCATGATAATATACTCCTGCCCTTGCTATCATCTTAGCCGAACAGATGACGAGACAGTAAACAGTATCATCCGCTAGGTGTACAAGGCTGCCCAAAGGGTTGCTAACTTGGCATCTGCAACCCTCTTAGGGAACTTGTGTTGGCATTAAGACAGCCCAAATTTATCACTTCTGCAGAACCAAGAACGGGCGTCTCATCCTTGACCGGCTAAACGTCAACCCAATAGGCGATCCCCATGCCACAGCCCCCTTTCGATAGGCGTACATAGCCGCCTCGTTGTCAAACGGCTACCCGAGAACATGCTCCCTCGCCGACACGACGAGCACCGTTAGCCCAAAGCCCAAACACTGGATTATTTCTATTGTGCCGGCGGACACGCAACATACGCGGACGCATCAATGGAAGAGTCAACAACCTACGTGGTTTTTGCAACCACGCCGCAATCTACCCTTATCTTCGCCACCATGGTTCGCGTCCCTCCCCCACCGCAGCGCACGAGACAGCGATAGCGCTGGCCGTTGCCGACCGTCGTATACGCGCTTAGTCCTCAGGGGCTCAAAACGAGCAATCCCAAATTACTCGACAGGCTGCATCTGTCTTCTTGCCGCACGCATCCTGCGCAGTTGCACTCCCGACCGCAAAATGTACCGAATCTGCGTACCCGCTCACGCGGGCAACTCTGCAAACGAAGGGGCCAACCGACTTGCCCGAGGATTAACCATCCGGGAGGCTGGCCCCACGGATCCAGACGCCCTTGCTGAAGCCCCCCAGACTTTTGTCGAGATCACCAATTTTCATGAACAGCCGAGACGTCGTTTTCCTCCGCTCCACCTCGGCAGAGCGCAAGCCACCCTGCTCCGCAGATTGCCGACGCACTCAATTCTTAGCCACTCAGGCTATCACAAATCACCAACGGGGAATATGAGCCCACAATTCCCAAATTGCACATCCTCGTGGGATGCGAAAATAACCGGCCCCCACAGGCCCTCCTGTCAGCTCCCTCTGCGGAAAGCTGGGACCAAATCCTCACCCAGCCAGACAAGGAGACTCAACTTGTACTGATTTCGTGTGCTGGGACGTCGTCGTCAGTGGAAACGTCAATCTCGTTTTAATGTACGTGGCTTTGGTTTCCAACTGCAAAAACCTGCTTTGATTGAGAAGAGCGTATTGTCGGGCAAGTTGCCTGTGCATGACGTGTGTGCCTCCACTGTTTTGCGCATGCTGGTATTTTTGCTTCATATTCCGTGTGTCACCCAATTAAACTGTTGGGAGCAGCGCTTGTCAGTCGTTGCATGTCCTTGTCCAAAGTTTCGATCCTTGTCCTAGTTTTCCGCCCGCTTCATTTAGATCTGCTTTGATTGCGTTTCGCACACTGGACAGGCAGCGCGCCCACCCTGCCATCCTAGCATGCGGCAGTTAATGGTTGACCGTGAGAGGTTAGTCACTTAATGAACGGTGCGGCCTATTGCTGCAGTGCCGCGTGTACGCCACAGCGTTGTCAGCGATAAAGCATGCAGCTCACATCTCTCTCTCTCTCTCTCTCACCGCCGCCACGTACCTCAAAGCGCGACTGCGGCGTTCACTGACCCAGGGCCTCAAAATCATCGACGTCAAGAACGATGTCAACGCCAATGTCAATGAACGCAGTGAACGCCGAAAGCTTTCGCTTTGTATATCCTGGATTTACCCGCTGCGGTGGCTCAGTGGTTAGCTGCCTCGGCTACTGATCCAGAGTACCCCGGTTCGAACCCGACCACGGCGGCCGCGTTTCGATGGAGGCGAAACGCAGAGGCGCCCATGTCCTGTGCATGTCGTCAGTGCACATTAGAGATCCCCAGGTGGTCGAAATTATTATACCGGAGCCCTCCACTATGCTACCTGTTTCTTCGTTTCTTATCTCAGTCCCCCCTTTATCCCTTCCCTTACGGCGCGGTTCTGGTGTCCGCCGAGATGTGAGACAGATACTGCGCCATTTCCTTTCCCCGAAAAGCAATTTCTAGTTTCACATCCTGGATTAGCTCTACTAATCCATTTTTTTTTGGGGGGGGGGGGGGGGGTGCGGGGGACGGACCGCAGGGCCTAGGCTGTACAATCATTCACTACCAAATGGTGATCACAGGGCCGTTTTCGGCGTAGAAACTGTGAGTTTTAGTATTTAAAAACAATTTAAACACAATGTTCCAGGAAACGTAGCGTTTAAAAATATTTGAGCACAATTTTCTCACCGTCCTTTACCCCCTGACAAACATAAGCAGACCCAGAGAGAAGCATGAAGTAATATTTATTCTGGAAGAAATTGGATGGAGCTGTCCTCAGTGTCCCTTTAAATCACTCACAGCTGCACATCGGTGCATTCTGGAAAATGAAAAATTTCGGCGACATTTAATCTCCAACAGGCCTGGGGTCTTTATAACTTCGCAGAAACGGGCATGGTTCCTTGTATCATGTTTATTATTTTTGTTTTTGTTTTTGCTTTCACTTACCACAACACACAAGACCTCCAATCAAGTCGAACGAACGCCTCTCTGTAGTTGACGGGTAACGCACCCAGTTCACTAACCAGGAGGCACCGGTTCGAGTCCCAGCTGGGCCCAAGCCTACTTCATTTTCTATCTCCAGAGGCACTATGGTTGGTGCAATGACGTCGCGACACTGTAGACCAATGAGAAATTGTGCAGTGATGTCATCGCTCTAGCACAATATGATGGTTGTGTGGTGCTTGAATTACCCAGGCGAGGTATAGTGCTTGTGACGTCACGACCCTCCAGACCAATCCTGATTTTCTCGACACGCCAATGCCAACTGCGGCGGTTTCTCAGCTGAAAGGGACTCTCAACGCTATCACGTTAAAACTATGAACGCAGCTGTCCAGATAGCATGCTGTGCAAAGGAAAAGTGTGCACACGTGAAACGCACGAGCTCTTAGGTGATTCTTTTTTTCCGAATTATTGGCTCCAGAGTTTGGGGAAGTGACCCGAACACGAGCGCGGCTGATAGTTCAGTCTGCATGGTTTGCCCACAGCGGCTGCGTTGTTTTTCTTGAATTCCGAGAGCTTGTCGCATTCCTCCGGCAACGGAGCTGGCCCTCATCACGCGAGCTAAAGAGGTCGCCTCCGACTGGAGGCCAACCTGGACTCGCCTCACTCCCAACTAATCCATTCCCTTTTGTTGCAGTAAAGTTGTAACGACCACCACCATGCCCAAAGCGGGGAAAAATGAAACGGGGCTTGCAGTTGACGAAGGCGTTTACGTGGACCGCCAAATATAGTAATGACAATATGGAGCTGAAGAGTGTCAAGAATATTCGGAAACAGAGGAATGTTTTTATGTTCCATATCCCATTTGCAGAAGGGCCAGGAACATCTGCGAGAGTGGCAGATCGGGCTAGTTGGTATTTTTCCATAATGCGATACAGCTCGAATAAAGACGGGGACGAAGCGAGACAAGACACCACAGCGCAAAAAAAGTCGTCGAGAAGGAGCAAGAAACTGTGCGAACAACGCGGGTTTCAACTACTGATCGTCCTGGGCAGTTGTTCAGGTCGCTCCAGGAACTGACAACCTAAAAGCACATGCGCCAGTCAGCCATTCTTCCCAGATTTGAAGTGGGCCTGGGAGAGCGGCAAGGATTGAGACGCTGCTTCATCTGTTCTTGTTCGTTACCCAGTTGCTGGTCCTCGCCTATCCCTGGTGCGCTGTCTTGGGCCAGGTGCCCTTGGAACTGTATTCGCAGACGAAGACCGTGACCTTCCTCCAGCAGCTTGCGGGTTGCAGGTTCTGGTTTCGCTACCTCCTTTCATTGGAACACCACTGGTGCTCTGTCACTACGAGACAACAGCATTGTCAGCGCCAGCGTCTTCATCACCTATAAATTGCCTGTTCTCAAGTGCGGAGTGCTTGGCTTGAAGCTCTCTGGCACGGGTCGGCCCGGTATTGCACTGCCTCCGGGATGGGCCCGGGGCATATTAGCGCGCGCCTTTTCTTTATATCTTTGCTCTCCTATCGTTTAACTCTCCTACTTTCATCACGCGGCAGCGAGCGTGGCTCGGCTTGAGCCAGTAGGCAAGCCCGTGCACTTTCCTTTTCTTTCTTCCTATCAGCAACAGCAGCAGTGCGCGTATCAGTGGGCATGGGAGAGGAGCAAAGGATGCAGACGCTGCTTCATCCGTTCTTTTCTTTTACCCAGGTTAGTCAACCTGATTCCGTTTATTCTAAACGCTCAAGGAACCGGTGCTTGCTGCTCATCCCATGCGCACATGTTCTGTCGTTATTGGCTGCTGATTGCGCGGATGTTATGATGTCACAGATGCTGTCAAAGGCGAGACTGCTACGATCCAAACTCGTCTCAATGACTATGAAGATAGGCCACGCCGACACAATTTAATTTTATATGAAATTGAAGATGAAGCAAATGAGAGCTGGGCCCAAACCAAGCCAATCTATTAAAGCGATCGTACTGATCCCTTTAATAGATTCCCTCTCGCTGGAACTAAATGATGAGGCCATCTCTCGCGCGCATAGGTTGGGGTCTTTCGTTCCAGCTAAAACCCGGCCGATAGTTGTTAATTTTTTCTCCCAAGACCAAAGACCGCATCTTATCGCAAAAGGATAAGTTAAAAAAAACGCGTTAGTGTGCAAAGAGATTTCTGCAAGGCGACCATACAACCGCGGAGAATGCTGTTACAATTCGGTAAAATTACTGGAGCGTTCTACCTTTTGCGCTACAACAAACTACATGTGAATAAGAAATGCTACGTTCATTGTCCACAAACTGATCGTGTGTGAAAAACTGAGCCCGGCGTGGCATCTACACGTGTCAATGGAGCAGGAGGCTCTTCAGACTCGTCCGTTCTCGGTGATTAGGAACCAGCAGCCGTTGACGCAGAATATACGCGTGATCTCAGATTCTCTTTCACAGATATTCGAAGCATCATGAATAAACGCGACGCCATATCCGCCCTGATAGACACGTGCGGTGCCAATGTGAATATTATCACTGAAACATTGGTTGTAGGAAAAATTTATAATTCTGAACTGTTTGATTGTGAACGACATTATATTGTTTATAGACAAGATCGCTCTGAGCGTTCGGGTGGCGGGATTTTGATCGCTCTTGCAGATGACTTGTTTTCTTATGACGTTCTCATACCCTCGGGGCTAGAATTCCTTTGCACATGGCTTAAGATAAACCACAAAGAAACCATATTTTGTGCCTGCTACCGACCACCCCAATCAGCCAGGAGTTTTTGCGATATCCTCCATTAGTGTCTTAACAAAATTGTACTCAGGTTTCCAAAAGCACCAATTTTTCTCTTGGGCGATTTTAACTTCCCTGCTATGTCATGAACGGAAGGCCGCCCTGCTGTTACTTCTTCAGAATTGTTAGCCCTCCTTGACTTATGTTCAACGTATAACCTCTGTCAACTTCTGAAAGAGCCAACTCGCATTACAGCTTCCACTGCCAACATTCTGGGCCTTGTTCTAACAACCTGCCCTGATTCCGATTTGCCTCTTGCACTTCTGCCTGGACTAAGCAACCATTCAGTTATCAACTTCACTCTGCCGTCACGTGCACCCCGCCCAGTCATACGTTACAAGGTAATTCGGATTTACAAAAATGAAAATTATTCTGCAAATAACACCGAACCAGAAAAATTTGCTGGCATTTTTTCCCCAGATTTTGGGAACGTTCACTGTACGATAAGTGACCTCTTTTGAAAGACAAGCTGGAAGCCCTCACTGATAAGTACGTCCCACTTCGTAGAATAACATGCACTAAACGTTCACCATGGTTCAGTGTTCCTTTGAAGCGACTGCTAAAAAAAAAAACGCATCTTTCGTCGCTGCATGGCATCTAACTCTACTGAGAGATCGAATGCTTATCGTACTGTGGCATCGCAATACAAAGATGCCCTTTTCAGCGCGAAAAGCAACTTATTTCAACATACCTTGCCTGGAATGCTCATTACTAACCCACGCAAGTTTTGGACTATCCTTAACGTGAAACCAAAAAAAAAAAAAGATATGATACTGAAAGATAACCAAGGTGCCCTGTCCCACTGAAGGAATGTTGCACATTATTAAATCGTACATTTTCTCTATGTTTCGTTACAACTACCCCCGTTACTCTTCCCGGCATGCCTACGTTTGACTCCCGAATGATGGATGCCATCACCATTGACTGGGAGGGAAGTTACAAACTTATTGATAATGCTAAAATGTCATCTTCTGCAGGTGCTGATGGTTTCAGCAACAAGATGTTGAGAAACACTATTACTTATGCTTCACTTATGTTGTCCGAAATTTTCACTCAATCATTGCAGGCCGGCATGCTCCCTGACGACTGGAAGGTGGGCAAGGTGTTTCCAGTACACAAGTCTGGTGATGTTCACAGCCCTATAAACTACAGACCAATTACATTAACTTCTATTCCATGGAAATTACTTCAACATGTAATCTATTCTGCCCTCATGAGTAACCTTGAGTCCAATTCTTTTTTTACAGCCCATAAACATGGTTTTTGAAGAAATCATTCATGTGAAACACAGTTAATGGTATTAACTAATGACCTTTTTGCAGCTTCGGATCGTTCTTCGATTGTGGATTGCATATTCATTGACTTTTCTGAAGCCTGCGATACCGTCTCTCGTCCTCTTCTACTTCTCAAACTTAGCAAACTAAACAAGATAGTAATGCAATAAAATGGATTGAGTGTTTTTTAGCCGGTCGTACTCAGCCTGTAACAGTTAATGATCATAATTCTGATCTTTCTTCAGTAACATCGGGCGTTTCTCAAGGATTTGTTCTAGGGCCTCTCCTTTTCCTAATATATATTAATGATCTTCCTGATCTCATAACATCATATTTCAGGCTGTTCGCTGAGGACTGTGTAATATACAGAGAAATTTCCAACCCATGTGATACCTTAAGGTATCTGATACCTTAAGAACTAAGTAGTTCTTCAATATGACATTAATAACATTTCTGCTTGATGCGACACTTAGCTAATAAAGCTTAATATGTCTAAATGTAAAGCAATGCAAGTAACACGAATACCTTACAAAGCTAACCCGCATACCTATATTCTAAATGGATATAGTTTTTGTTTCTGCATATAAGTATCTTGGCGCATGCATTACCAATGACCACTCAGGGAAAACGCATATCGAGTACATAACTAACAATGCTAATGGTTTCCTTCGCCGTAACTTTTCACTTGCTCCGGTTAGTTTAAAACTATTTCTGTACAAAACGGTCGTCCGGTCTAAAATTGATTATGCGCATTCCGTATGGGACCCTAACATCAAGTCACTGGTTAATGCTATAGAATCTATTCACAATCGTTCAGCCCGTTTTATCTTGTGTAACTAATCTCGTGTATCTAGCGTCATATTCATGGAGCGAACTCTAGACCTTCCAGATCTTTCACTGCGGCGCCATCTTTCTAGACTTTTCATTTGCAACAAAATATATTACATAAATGAATCGTTAAAACAAAGTCTTTTCACTGCTCCAAGTTATGTATCATCCCGTATTGATCACCGCTTCAAAGTGAGCGTTCCAAGTTGCAGACCTGTCCAGTACTTTCATTCTTTCCTGCCCAAGACCAGCTGAGACTGGAACCACCTGCCCGCCTGCATCGTCTGCATCGCAGAACCAGAAGCATTCAACTCTGCGCTTCTTCGTCATCTATGTTAGTATCTCTCTTTTTGTATTTGATTTTGTTTAATCACTTTACACTCCTATCTGCAACGCCTCAACGGCCCTGATAGTAACGAAATAAATTAAGCACACGTTCAGGCGATGCCCGCCTTTGCGGCTCCCAGATCTGAGCTCTGATTGAAACTGAACTGCATTTGTGCGCCGACTACGATAACGATAGGTTCTACGAAAAAAAAAATGTAAACACAAGCCTCCTGAAAAACATAGGGAAACGAAGAATAGCGGCAAACCTGGGAGTTTTAGTAGTTCGCATTGGAAGCGCATGTAATGTTGTTTAAGAAGTGAACTAAAATTAAGAGTGCTTTCTTTTTTTTAAACAAGACAAGCTGGAGTGGTTGTGCTGGGCTCTAGAAAGAGGGAACCCCTCAATCAAAAGTACGGAAGCAAAAACAAACGCAGCCTCCCCCCCAGCACCGTTAACCGGCAAAAATCTGCAGCTTTTTTTCTTCGTGAATGTCTCAGCGTACACCGCAAAGTGTAGGTATGCTCAGGTCTTCTTATTTTTCTTTCTCTTGGTCTTATTTTACACCAAAATGAATCTTTAAATGCACATCGCCTCCTTAATCCTGTACCCAGCATCCATGCTCCCTATTCATCTTAGAGAGAGCCTTTCAGATTCTTTTCCATGTGGCAGAAGGTTCGTCGCTGAAAATGCTACACGAAGCGCCTATGCATGCGGCGAGGCTGACAGGTACATCGCTCACGCCTTGCAGACTATTTCGGGAGAGGGCGCTCGCTCGATCACGAAAAGTTGCGGCTCTTTTTCGTGCTTTGGCTTCGTGGAGCGGCGGCCGCCGTAATGCTCACAAGAGCGCCGTGTTCACCCTTATTTGGGCCGCCGTATTACCGGATGGAAAGTCTCTATTACCTAGAAGTAAGAACAATTTCCGCTAGTACCATTTTAGCGTCATAACGCAAAATAACGAGTAACGTTATCTGCTACAGCTGCCAAAAGCGCTCCTCAGTGCTTTCAACGCGATTTCAGTGTAGTTTCAGACATTGTCAGGAAGCAGTCTACGGCTGTTAATGTTGGTGAAAAGTCGTAGTCAAGGCTAGCATCGGTGTATTTCTCGCTTTGACAAATTCAGACACTGGTTGAGGTACTTTACAGAGCAGTAGCAGGAACATCGGCCATACACGCGCGTTTTACGACACATAGGTTGGAACAACGTTTCCCGAACGGTGTAAGCATCTGTTGGCAACGACGGGATAGATAGACAAAGTTGTGCGCAATTAGTCCGGCGTACGGCGAAAAGACCGCAATGATAAATAAATCAATACCACCGAAGTGCATATCCGCATAACCATTCGCATGTCATTCAACGTTCGCATTTGACTGCACGACGCAACTGTTCTGCGTCGGTATGGAGCGCTAACTTTGACGGGTACGCACTGGGCCCAGAGTTCGCAGTTAGCTGAGTGTGTATTTCAAAATCCTGGACTTCTTGCCTGAGCATGCGACTTTTTCGCTGGTCGACCATAATTTAGCAGCTTTGTGCTGAATTTTGTTGCTTCGATTATTCAGGCTCCACACATCTCTCAAAATATATCAGTGAAATTGGCCGTCATGAAGACTAGAGAAAGTTAAAGTAAATGCTCTTTTTCTGCCCCATTCTTAACTATTGCTCTTGATGCATATTACCGCGTGTGTTACCTTCGATGCCGAAACACATTGAAATATTTGTTTGTTTCTTTCTATCTGAGATATGTATTTATTCTAATTCATGTATTTATTCTAATTCTAACACAGCAGAGGAGGAAAGTAATTAAATACAGAAAATAATTCTTTATGCACACTGCTTAGGCAGTGCAATAATATTCCGTCGCAAATTCTTTTAAACATAAAAATAGTATTCAAAAAGCTATTTCTTTAGAACTGAACTGAAGTTATAAGCTTGCTTGATGTGTACCGGCAAAGATTCAGGGCTCCGTTAAATTCTATGAGCCCTTTTCGTGCACAATTGGAAATGGAGGCCGATTAAAATTATTATTAGTTGCAGCTCTTGTATTTCGTCATGGGAGTTTAAACAAAGCTTTGGGAAGAGGATCCTTGGTCTTTAAGATTCTGTGCATAGTTTGTGCAATTTTTAATTCGTATAATGCATTGAACGGCAGCACATGGACAGAATTATACAGGGATCTACTGGATTGACCGCGACTTGCAAATGTAATAATTCGTAATGCACGTTTTTGCCGACAGATTCGAGGTTCGTGAGAAGTTGTGAAAGTGGCACCCCAAGACTCAATGCAGTGAGAGAGGTGACTATGAAAGAAGGATAAGGTAAAGAATGCGTATAAAGGGATATGCGAAACATTCAAGTGCTTTAAGTAGAACATAGCATGCGTATGCGAGCTTCGAACAAAGGTGTTTAATGTGTGTTTTCCAGTGCATGTCTGATTCAGTTCATGTCATTCTGATCCAGTGCATGTCATGCCCATCCTGGAAGAAAGAGAAAGAGATAACTATCGAAACTAAGGAAAACATAACATCTCATTAATCCCGAAAACGATTTGCACAGACATAGGGAACGTTTTTATTCACAGCTAAAGCAAACTTTGCCGATGTGGTGCGACGGAGCGGGACACCACTTCAGGCTTCGGCACCTGCCCAGGCCACACACAGTGAGCCTGAGGCAGGGCCATCCGCGCCCCCGGCAAATGCAGCAAATGTTGCCCTGCCACCTCACACAAAGGGCTCGTCGGCTTCTGGGTCTGCTGCCCGCAAGGCTACTCCCACTCGGGAGAGTCCTACAACTCGTGTACCCGCAGGTACACTGCGGTCCTCCAGCGCCTCTATGGAGGCGATGGTCACAACGCCAAGTTCGCCTCCGCTGAAGCGGAGGCGTAGCTCTCTTGAGCGAAAAAGAAAAACCCCAATAACGGGCCCAACAACTTCGGAGATATAGGCTTTTAACCACACCCCAAGAACTCATTTGACTTTTTTAATTCAATGAATTGTCGTGGATTCTTAAAACATCTACAGCTATGTAAAGGATACCCTAAACTCGCATCCTTCGGTCGTCCTCTGTCGACAAGAGACCAACTTAAGACCTCTACAAAAGAATATTTTAAAGAGGTATCAAGTCGTCTCTCAGCGTGACCAAGAGCAAGCGAGCCGGCTGTCTGGAGGGGCTGCTATTTTGGCCCCGAGCGGTTTTGCAACCAACGAAATAAAACTTAATACCAAACATGAAGCTGTAGCAGTCACCATACTACATTTTAAAACAATAAAAATATGCTCGGTATACCTTCAACTGCATCTATCGGGAACACTGCATGACTTAGAAGCACTTTTTAAACAGTTTCCGGAGCCATCTTGTAGTGGGGGATTTTAATGCACCCTCCACTTTTTGGGGTAGTGAAGAAATCGACACTAGAGGCCGTATTTTAGAACATTTTATTCTCCGCAATAATGTGTGTCTACTAAATGCGGGAAAGCACACGTACTGCTCCGCGAGCACTGGGAAAATGAGCTGCCTGGATTTATTTGTGTGTTAGTATCAGCCTATCATCCGCACCATTAATTATCCCGACCAAACCTAGCCGCTGGAAGTTGGATTTAGCCGACTGGGCACTTCTTCAAGACAAAGCGAGTGTGGAGAAAATGACAAAAAAAGAAAGATGATTTTTCAGTTCCCGCCAAAATTATGATTTTTATAGTGTTATATGATTATTGGCATTCTTCATAGTGTTATTGTAATTGTAATTGTAAGGTCATTGCATGCATTCCCTGTGCGGATCACTTGTGTGTATCCTGATACTTTGGTCGTTTTGATTTCGTCAGTGCGTGTACATCGTTTAATGTTGTACTTAGTGCAAGACAACCCTTTTATTTTTGTTTCTTTTTATGCTTTCTTGTTTTTTCTCCCAATCAGTACAGTTTTACTTTTGATCGTCGCGCCGTTGTCTGAGGCATTGTGCGCAATAATGGTTCCGAGGCCTGGTCAGGCGTTTTAATACGCCTTTTGCCTCGACTATCGAGGTAGGAAAATGAAATATGTAATGCATATACACTGTGCCGGTTGCTGTGAAAAATAAATGACTGAATGAATAAAAGAAATTTTCATATCCTGTATAATTAGTGCTGAATGGCTGTCTATTCCTGCTTTGCAAAATCGTAAAATTTGGCCCACGCAGGAATATCATGAAGCGGAAAAGAAACAAAACAAATCCTGGGGCATTTCCGTAGGTACCCAACACGCGAAAACCTTATGATTTTCAAAAAGGCGGGAGCACGAGCGCGGTATGTTCGGCGTGATCCCAAGAAAACGTCATAGAAAGCATATGTGTCTTTCATAAACAGCTGAGCCCCATCGAACAAAATGTGGGCGCAAGTTAGAAATCTAAGTGGTAGCAGGTCATCCTTCGCAGTTCCTTTTTTGACAACCCCCAGTACACAACCAAATATAGTGGAACAGGCAAACATATTAGGGGAGCACTTAGCTGCGGTTTCAAGTTCTTCACACTATAGGCAGTCATTTATACAATACAAAACCACAGCCGAAAAACACTGGCTCCCAACAAGTGGAGGTGTGAATGAAAAATACAATAGTTTAAATACCCTCCAAGAAATCAATACCCGCCAAGAAATCAATTCCGGCAGCGGCAACGGAGATGCCGGCACGCTGTCTATAGCTGTTACGAACTTCTCGCAGATGCCTCCTGATCAACTGCTCCGGAGCCCCAACTACTGCGCAGTCTCAGAACCTCACGTGATCGTCCATCCGAGTCAACAGCCACATCATTGCCGCTGCGACGGAAGTGCCAGGGGAACCAAAGCCAGGGCATAAAAAGGAGCGCCCACAAGCCTGCCGTCATTCTGGAAGCGGAGACGCCGACACGCTGTCTAAACCTGCTGCGAACGTCTTGCAGGTTGATTGTTTCCACATGCTGTCTTAAGTAGTAAACACTCGTGTTAGCCTACTCTGCCGCTGCTGCTGCCATGCTGCTTTTTCTGCTATTTTATGTTCGAAGTGCTCTTAGCTGTTGTCTGTTGCCTTTTACCTCTGCAGAGATAGCTGTATTTTAGTTGCAATGGGCAATCTCGATGATAAAGCCTGTGCGAACTGCACAGGAGGCATGCCATCTGATACTCGGTACATGGCGTGCTGTGAATGTTTAAGCTTTTTACATTTGGGTTCTTGCTCTGGAGTCTCAGAGAAAACATTTAAATTTAAAGGCGAGGACAAAAAGAAATTTTGGAAATTTACACAGTGCCGTAAGTCTAAGCCAGATGTTTTCTATCCCAAAGATGCTGAAGATGCTTCTGTCACTGCTCTGCTTCGAGAGATGAATAGAAAAATTAACGAGCTGTTACGCTTGAAAAAGATGGTTCATGACCTGCAAGCTTCGGTCAAGCTTATGTCTGACATTTACGACGCCGTCCTTGGTGACGTAACCAGGCATGCAGGCGAGATTAAAGGTCTCACCGTTAAGGTTTCAAAGCTTGAAAAAAACCGTCGGCTCTGGTGCCGATCTGCAGCGCATTGGCTCTTCGGTAAATGACATCGCGTATCAGAGCAGAAAATTGGACCTTGAAGTTCATGGTATTAAGCACGTTCAAGATGAATGCCTGCTTACCGAAATTAATGCTATTGCATCCAAACTCAAGCTAGACGTACTGAATGATAAGTCAGTTTAGGCAATACACAGGCGGCCAGCTAGAGCGGATAAAATTCCTCGTGTCTCGATACGTTTTGCAAACCGGTCGGTTTGAGATAAGAGGTTAGAGGAAAGAAAATCGTTCCCGACTTTTCAATATGGCCTACATGTAATGGAGAGCTTGGCAACGCAAAACAGGACTGTACTTAGGAAGGCTAAGGAATGGCGAAAGCGAATGACTTCCGCTTTGTCTGGCACCGCGATGACAAGATCTTTTTTAGGAAGGAAGGAGGAGATAGTGCTCGCGTGATATAGAATGAAGCTGATCTGAAGTCTTAACAGCCTGAAATGACGGGTCAAACTGCATGTCATCAGTTCATCATGTCAAGTGGAGACTGGGTATCACCTACAGAATTACTTGACTACATCGGCTCGCAGTACCGCCTTTTCACTAAATGTTTTCATTTAAACTCTCAGGTTGCATGAAGCAAACCTAATGAGCTAGATGTGTTCTTCGGTAGTCTTAATGTTAAATTTGATGTCGTTATGTTATCTGAGACATGGTACAACCACAGTTCTCTTGTTTGGCATCTACCTGGCTATCAGTGTTTCAACCAATTCAGGACTACCTCTCGCGGTGGTGGTGTTAGCATACTTTTTCGTGACGATATTATTGTCGACTACATCGTGTCACAGATAATTACGAAGTTCTATCCTTTCTCAGTGGCAGAAGTGTCTACTCGGTGTTTTATCGTCCACCAGGTGGCAATATACCACGGTTCTTTTGTTTTTTCCAAAATTTCTTCACATATGTTTCTGCGTGTAAGTATGACGTCATATGGGTGGCGACTTTAACATTGATCTTCTAGCTGATACTCGCTTAACTCTGGATTTTCATATCGTGCTTCGGCCGCATGGTTGCTCAAGCGTTATCTCCGTCCCAACACGAGTAACCCATACCGCACCCACTTGCCTAGATTTGTTTATCACCAATGTTTCAACGGCAACCAATGTTTCACCAATGTTTCAACAGACTGTGTTTAAGGCCCTCAAGTTGCCGTGGGCAACCTTTTCCTTAAATCCTCCATAAATTGCATGTTTATGGAAATAAAGGCAATTCAATTCAAAGAAAGTACTTTCTGCCAGCAAATAAACAGCTCCAAGGAACGGCCAGATGCACTACGACATGCTTGCCCTTCTTTCCCAGCCTGCCATAGAAGCATTCTTGAATTTCTTTAATAAGTTATTCGCAGAAGAAAAAGTACCCAACGAATGGAAAAGAACCGCTATTGTACCATATGTGAAACCTGGAAAGCTGCCAACCTCCCCTGATAGCTATAGGCCAATTGCCCTTAAAAGCTGTCTCTCCAAATCTTTTGAAAGTGTTCTAAATATAAGACTAACTTTTGTACTTGAAGCTCGTAAACAACTTGACATCCATGAATGCGGTTTCAAAAAGGAATGCTCAACAACTGACTATCTAGTTGGCTTTGGAAACACAATCAAAGAAGGTTTTGAACATCAACAACGCTGCCTTGCTGTCTTTTTTGATCTGTAGAAAGCACACGACACAACGCGGAGGTTTGGGATTCTTCGCAGCTTGGTATCCGCGGCAGGAATGTTGAACTGCCTAATTGATTTCCTGCCGAACCGCTCATTCCAAGTACATATAGGATCAACCGTGTCCAGGAGCTTCGTTTAAGAGAACGGGGCTCCTCAGTGGTGTACTTCAGGCACAACACTGTTTATTGTAAAGATTAATCCCATTAACAAAATAATTCCGAAACCCATGATGTATTTAGTCTATGTCGACGATCTTCAAAGAGCATGTACATCCTCCAATGTAGCAACATGCGAGAGACACAGTTAACAATTAGCAAACAAGAAACATAGGTAGACAAAAATGAATTCCGGTTCTCCATACAGAAAACAGAGGACGTTCTGTTCTCACTGAAACGATGTCTACAATCCGACCCCAGCTTACGACTTAAAGTACTTTCCCGAAAACGCTGGGTGTTCTGATAGGACATGCCTTTTACAAATTTGTCATCCAGTTGTTCGCTCGACCTGAGATTACGGATGTATAGTTAAGGGGTCAGCGAAACGGTCGTATATTAAACGACTGGATCCAGTGCATAATATAGCTTTCCGTCTTTCCACTTGTGCATATAGAACATCCCCCATGAACAGTATTTATGTTGAAACTAACGAACCATCACTTACAGACCGCAGAAGCATGCTGACATGCTCATACATTCTAAACATCCGTTCACTGCAGAAGCATCTATGTTACCCCATTGCTACAAAGTTCCCATCTAGAACACTAACAACAAACCGCAAGCTACCAGGCCACTGATCTTGCGATTTGAAGAGATGTGCGAGGATATTTGCGTAATATACACATTACCTGCTATTGCGCAGAGACGAGAACCACTATCTCCTTTGTGAAATTCCCCTACAATATGCGATTTCACTCTTAAACAATTCTGGAAGAAACAAACTCCACAACAACATATATTATAAGTATTCCTTGCCCTTGAAGAAAAATACAGTGGTTTGACTGAATTTTATACTGATGGATGAAAAACACATGGTTACGTAGGAAGCCCACTGGTGCGAGGGAATTCGGAGGAAACAGTACCACTTCCAGCGTGCGCATACACCTTCACTGCCGAATGCTAGGCAGTATGTGTGGCCATAGAAAAAATACTAAGCGAGAACCTCTAAAACGCTATTGTTTACACATATTCCTTAAGTGTTCTTAAAGTTGTCTATTTTAAAAGCGCAATCACCCATTTACTCGGTGACATTATACAAAACATAGTAACTGCCACAACTCAAGGACAAAATAAAAAAACTGCTAGGTCCCGAGTCATGTGGGAATAAGAGGCAATGAGAGAGCAGAATTGTGCGCTGCTCAAGCTGGTGGCAAGGAAATAAAAAAGTAAATATACCCTTTAAGGATTGCATGAGCTTAGTAGTAGTAGAACGTAGCTTAAGGAAAAAATGGCAGAAAGCTTGCAAGAAAGAAGTAAAAAACAAAATGCACTTCGTAAAGCCAGTTCTAGGTGAACGGAAGTCATGCTTGCACCAAGAACGTTTCATTGAACTTATTTTATGTCGTCTCCGTACAGGCCACACACACATAAAACACAACTTCCTATTGACGAAAGGAAAAAAAAAACTGCTTGTGAAAAATGTGGAGATGAGCTAACAGTTATTTACATTTTACACTCATGCACAAATGTTGAAGAACTTAGGAAAAAATATCTTACTCAGTTTTATAATGAAAACATTCCTTTACACCCAGTGTTACTTTTGGGTAAAGATACAGTTGTGGACAGGACTTGTGTTTTTACGTTTTTAACAGAAACAGGTTTCTTAAACAAACTCTACATTTTTACCCACTGATTTGCTTCATTTTCTTGACAGACCTCAGCCACCTGCTCGTTCTTGAGAAGAAGGCGGAGGTTTTGTTTTACTGGTTGGGAAGCTCAGCTTCCTTGGTCAGCCAAGGATGGCAGCTGAGACAACCCGGCCTTCTTAAAGCTCTTAATATTAGCCATTCATAAAATTTCTGTCTTCATCATTAGGTAATAGAAAACAATGCTTTACGCCCCGTGCACCAACAATAATTAATATTAAGGCGAAAGCCTTTAATGGCTTATACTCGCGGCCATGGATCTGTCCGGCGTCCGTTACATCCAGCAACTAAAGAAAACCTTTTTGTTCCCTTATGGCACGGTTCGGGTGTCGACCGAGATATCGGAGACAGGCGTCATTTCTTTTCTTTAAATTGTCCAACGGGCAATGTCTCACGCCGAACGGGCGGTGGCGTTCCATGGACTGCTTGGCAACGCTGCAACACGCTGTCGCGTCCCAATGTAGACGCCTCCTGAACGCCGGTCTGAAAGGATGCCGCCGAAACGCTCTTTGTAGCCCAACGTTTATAGATACTTTTTTAGTTCCATAACTCCTCGCAGCGCCCGTAGGGAGCGGGCGGCCTGTCGCCGTCCCCGCCACCGCGGCGCTGCAATCGCGGGTTGAGCGGGGAGAGCGAGAGTCGTCTGCTAGCGTGCAGCGTGCTAGCACGAGCACTCGCATTCGAATCATCGCTGCGCGACGGCTGTTTTTTGTTTCCGGCTCCTGCCCGGAGGTATTTCGTAACATATATGTGCTTAGCGCGTATGCGAGCTTAAGAGCGGTATTCTGAGCAGTGTCGCAAGTGGCCGTTTTGTACAGGCAATGACGAAATGCATGCTTCGATTCTGCATCCCGTGAGATGAACCTAACCTTGCTACTTCAACTGATTCGGATTATCCGCCGAACCACATTTTCGCGACTGGCTGTTGTGTCATGCATTTCGAGCAAAATTACTTTTAAGTTTTATTACAGCAATACTGGTGCAACTAAAACCCGCTGCTAGCTGTCTCAGTGGCTACGGCCCGCGGCTGCTTTTCCGAAAGCCGCGAGTTCGATACCGGTGTGGGCGAAATGCAAGAGTAACTCAAGGCCATTGGCATTTAAATAAAAAATTTTATTCACAAATCCACTAAACATTGTTGATGACAAATTTGCTGTCCATTAATTTGTCAGACAAGCTTCGCCTTCTTTCGCTCTCTTTGAGCTCTAACGGCGCTACTATTTTCCAAGCACTTTGCTCGCGCAAAGAAGTGCATGCGCGTCACTAAATAAAAGTAAATTAATTGAGCTGTGAACACCTCAGCAAGCTGTGGACAACCAACACCATTCGTGCCTTTTTTTACAAGAGAATCCAGCACGTTCCAAAACAGGTCGCCAAACAACTCGCCCTTTCTAGCCTGTCTTATAGTGCCCTCTACCGTGCTTACACAGGCAAACAGCTTTTCGGAAGGGTACGCGAGACTGCCACTGACATATTCACGCTCAATAATGAGCATAGCCTCACGCGGCAGAGAATCCTGCGTGCCAAGTGCGTCCGCTTTGCAGAGTTCACATTGCGTTTTCTTTTTCATTTTGAAAGCCACATAGCCTGCCAAATAGTACAAGGCTGTTTCTTCTGGTGATGGAACACTGCATCTTTTGTCGTTGGAAGCATTGGAGAGGTCCCTGAAAGGTATCGTCATCAGCTCCTGCCAGACCGGTTCTTCCATAGCCTTTTTCTGGATAAGGGCGTCGCGACGCTTTTCTCCGAGGCTCTTGAATGCACTAAGTAATACACGATCAGTTCCCATCTCACAGTTCCCTTTCACAGCTACTTCAACAGGCGTGTAAAGAGAAAGCAGCCTAAATAATTGGCTAAACTTGGTCACTGTAGGGTGGTCTTTGTCACCTCCAAATGACCTCACTAGGCCAAAGAATCTCTGGAATAAAAAAAAAACACATTATATATGAGCACTTCTAGGCTTATTCAACGTGCCAGTCTAATTACCTCTAGCGGGTCTTGGTTTAACTTCGCTGTGAGAATATAGCTGACGCCCTTGTTGTGTAGGAAGTCTATAATGGATAGCACTGACATCAATGTCACCCGCAGGGACTCAACGGTTTGATTTGATGCAATGAGTTTGGTATTTCCTCTTGCTTCCATCCGGTTCATCATGTCGAGGAATTCCTCCAAAAACTGAAAAAAATGTGTGTAGATGAAAAAAAATAATAAATATATTAAACTACAACAGAAATGGTGCATTACACTATAAAAATTTTTTTTTTCTTCTCACATTAAGAGATTTCTGATTGATTCTTTTAAACTGAGTACACAGAAACTGATTACCTTAATTTTAGGAGAGCCTTTTCTTATTCCAGCTTGAGGAATCTTGGCATTCAGGATGTCAAAAAGATCGTTTAGCAGCAAAGTAAGTTTTTCAGTCTCTGCGCTGTCGGCAAAGCCAGGTACTTTTAGCTGCCGGTAGACCTTTAACCCCGTCGCCACACTGCGGCTGAAAGCTGAAAAACAGTTTCCTGATTTTACTACACCTACAAGTCAGCAAGCTTCAGAATATAGAAGCTTAACATATTGTTTGCCAATCAATAAACGTTGCCCACACTGGAAATATGAACTGTCTGTGGTAGGAGCGTGCATACGCAGTATTTAATCTGGAAAGAGTAATAACATGTTGGCAGGGAAAGGCATCTGAAACATCGTACATGTGTTGCCAGGCGAACATTCATGGTCTGAAGCCTCTGCGGCTTGACGTGAAACTCTGTCAGTTTTGGCACCACTTTAATCTCAGCCTTTTTTTCCTCCTCATAAAGCCGCTCGTAGTGATGGTAGTTCACTCGATGGTCCCCGATCTGCAATAAAATTGCCACGATTCAAGGGAATAAAAGCAAGGCACACATGCTCATTCAAAAGAAACAATTCTCCACATAATAAGAAGGCGTGGTTATAATAGCTTACCTCTCCATACTTGTGCTTCATCAAATGATTTCGGACACACTTGATTATGTGCGGCATGTCGCATATGAAATGCAAAAATGCACCGTCAGGGAGGCATGGGTGTTCCATCCAGCATTGGGCCTCGCCAAGCTTTCCGCTGACCCCAAGGTGCTTCCACATTGACTTATAGTTTCCAGCACCATCACTGATTACAGCCAAGACTTGGGCGCCATGCTGGTGAAGCTGCAGAACAGAGTTTACTGCTATTTTTGCCAGCACCCAGCCTGGTGCTGCTCCCTTTGTGGCATAGCTTGCAATGGGCTGAACCCACGAATCGAACATGGGATTGAACATTATAACTAAAGCATGGTCTGCTAGTTGTTCAGAATTCGCTTCGGCAACATCACCATAGTCGATAAATCCATCAAATTTGCAAGATGTTCTGTTAAATTCCGTTGTTTCCCGCAACTTCACCTCATCAATTATTATACAGCCATAGGTTTGATGTTCTGGCTTTCCTGTCATTTGAAGCTGAATGCTTTCGAGGGCAAATTTGTTTAAACCGTACTCACACGGCAGACCCCTCAGCAGCTGCACGAGGCGACATGTAATTGGAAGGGGAAGAACTTTCATACTAGAAAGGGCCTTGTAGCCCTTCGGGCTTGTTAGCCGCAAAAGTAAGCAGACCATAAGCCAGTCGGCTGTGTATCTATGACCACGGGGCGATTTTGCTGCCTGCTGCATTACAGCTGCTCGGAGGGCCATTTTTTGTACCTCAGGCAAATCTTGGGTGATTTCATCCAGAGTTCTTGTCAACGCATTCTTCAGCTTCTCACTGAGCCGCTTCACTTGTTGCTTTTTTCGTTCTCGTGCTGCAGTGGCACGGATTAGCCGCTTCCTCAGCACACTTGCGGCCACAGGCACCTTTTTCTTCGGTCGTGTCGATGTTGCCCTCCGCTTCAAACATTTTGCCAAGCTGGTGCACATAGCACACACTTCTTTGTCTGCACTTGTCAAAACAGTGCAGTCTTTATGGTAGAGCGTACTTCTAGCATTTTGGGCCACGCTCCTGAAGCTGGCGACATCGAAGTCAGAGCAACCACGGCAAAATTGCTTTGTGTGCACGATCTGCAAAATTGCCTCTATATCTTTCAAAGAAAAAACCTGAATGTCCGCATCCCACTTGTACAACAACCTTCGATTTGCTTGGACAACGTAGGTCAGGTCCTCACGAAATACGACACTTTTCAGGATGGTATAAACGCCTTCCTTCATCCCGGCGTCATAAAAGACAACCTCTATGTATTTTCCCGCCTCCTCCTCAAGGGCCGCCATTCTCCAGTTTCTCGGAAGCTGTATCGACGAGCTCTTTTCCACAATCTGTGCGAAATCAATGCCTTGCACGGGATCAGACAATGCTTCAGGAATTTCTAGGTGGGACTCCGCAAATGTGGCATTAGCAGGGGCCGCATTGATAGGTACGCTGGGTCTTTTTTTTTTGGCGACCGCCGTCTCTTGCGATTTCTCGATAAATAGCTCGGAACATTCGGGAATTGGCACGGAACTGCATCAGGCTTCAGTGCCCAACACCCACGGTCCATCTCGACAGTCTGACCGTCAATGACAAGTCTTCACAATGTCATCTGCCACAAAATGTACGTCACACACCTTGCAAGTCTTGCTGAGCCCTTTGTCTGCACGCGGAATAGCTCGAACCCACCTTCCGAGAAGCTCCGGATCGGATGGCGGGGCAAAAAAGTGCCGTTTCTCCGGGTTGCTCTTGTGCCCGCTAGTACAGCCGGGCAAGTTGGCATCGTCGCGCTCGAAAGCTGCTTTGTTGTTCTGAGTGCACGATGGGCACCACGTGTTCGCAGAGTGCACAGGAACACAAATGAACAAAAAAAAAGGCAACGACAAACGCGTGCACGGGCAAAGTAGTAACGGCGGGAGAGCGGCCGCGCGCGCGCCGGCGACCGCGCAAACCTCGACTGTAGCGCCCTCTCACCGCCCGGGTACAAGCAGCGCCCGCTTTCAGCGGAGGAGTTTGGGAACTAAAAAAAGTATCTATAAACGTTGTTGTAGCCAGTCTTTAATCAAAATCTTCACCACACATCAGCGACACAAGCAGCAGCACCGCGCTAAAGGCTTTACCATCACCGCAATTTAGGTCAAGAAAGTGCGCCCCCGCCCCCTGAATTTTTTCTAAAAAAGTCTGCAGAAAACAATATTCCTTACCTTAAGTTTGGCGCATGATGGCCTGAGTTGCCTATGTGCCATAAAACCCAACACATTTACTTACTCCTCAGGTTATGACACGAAACGAAGGCACTTTTTAACAATAACCCTTTTGAACGCGCGAAATAACTGTTTAAATATTCTTGTTTTCAGAGGACAATTACAGACTGGAGTAAACTAAGTAACAAGATTGGTACCCAGGATTCTTTAATGATGTTCGGAAAATTCCTGCAAATGTGAAATTCAGTGCTTGTATGCTTGCATACTTGACGTACACCCATGCTGCTGTGATCTTTTACTAGATCGCAGTATCAATAAATAAATAAATAAATAAATAAATAAATAAATAAATAAATAAATAAATAAATAAATAAATAAATAAATAAATAAAACTATGCACCTACTTGTCTGCATGTAACAAGGTTCAGTGCACCCACCCGTGTGGTGATTAATTGTTAATGCAAGCACTTCGCAGCACCTTTCCGGTAAATATGAGCTGTTCTTATCAAACAGAACAAGCCCTTGCCCTGTCATCAGCGTTGGCACAAAAGCACTGTGCCGACTTTTACCTTCCTGCAATAACAAATATAGCAAAAGCTTAGCGGGAGTTCAAGTAGCACTGCGTACTTTGCGGTAATTTACAATCCCAACATAGACATATGTGTCCACAGATGAGCCCCTCACTTGAGACAATGAATCGATTCCCACTTCAAGCAAAGACGATGGAGCATCGATATAAGCAGCTGGCCTCGCCGATTCGATAATTTGTAACAAAGTTCTACACGGAGGGCTATTAACAGCGGCCGCAGAGCATGCCAGAGAGGCGCAGTGAAGACTCCACTTAACGAAGCTGTCGCTATAAGTGACGAGTTCCAGCATCATGCAAGTGACAGGCCTTATTCCTCACGAATGCTTAAAGAACAACGCCCGGCGCAGACCTTCTCTGAAACCCGCAACTTGCACGCAGAGGCAAAGCTTCAGTACGTCGAGTGAGACGGTACTGCAAAAGCGCGCTCCTCGGGGCAGTCCCTCGCCTTCCTCGGAGCCCATTACAGGTGCCAATAACTCCATGGAATAAATGTGCCAGAGTTAACAACTGTACCAGCCAGAAAACGTATTTTTTTTTTACTATGCCATATCCTGCAGCTGTCAGCTGCGGGCTGAACTTCGCAACATCTCGCTTCCGTTCACACTTGCATTACTTCTACTTTGTTAACACGTTAATTCTGCTAGAAAATAATTCAATGCTTTTTGTGTTTGAACTTTAGCGCACGAGTCGCCAAAGTTTACAAAGATGCGAGTACTGGGATCGCCCGCACACACGTGTCGTCATTTGGAACCCAGCACATGCGGTACTAGAGGGAAAAAAAGAGGCTGCAGACACCTCAGCCCGCGCGCTCAACCACCGGGCATCGCCTCGGCACTCCCCGCCTGAGCTATCAGAAAATAATGCGACTATCACTTGCAAAGAAATTATTCAGTCATACCGAACACAGCATAGCCGCTTTCATCCCCCTGCGAAAAGGCTAACCAAAAGCGAGGAGCGTTGGCTCCTTCGTTTATATACCAACAGAGTACTGTGCCCTGCAGTGCTGCAGTATTTTAAAGTGGCTTCTAACGGGGAGTGCCCGCATTGTGGATTCGTGTTCTCGGACGTGTACCACATGGTGTGAGCATGCCTCTCTAACCCTGCTTACCCCCTTTCCCCTAAACTACCCGAGAGAGCTGGGAGGTTGCCCTGCTCGGTTGCTCTACGATACAGTGCCAAAGAGCCCTCGTCGCTATGGCCCGAGGTGCCGAGGAAACCACAGGGGTCCCAGACTGGGGACCCCTGTGGTTTACAACAGTCGAAGGACCGCGGGGCTCTCGGTGACTCTTCATGGCATGAAGCTCTTTCAGGTTCCCCAATATTTTCTTGGAATCCTTTCAGCTCCCTGAGTTTTTTTTTGTTGTTGTTCAAGGCTTGACATTCTTTCAGTCGGCTCTAGAAGGGGAGCGAGCCAGCACCAGGAGCATGGAGATGAGCGCCCCTTTTCGACCGACGCCCGTCGCGGCCCGGCGCTGGGAGCTGGGTTCTCTTAGTGTTCCTGTATATGCCCCCGCAGGGAGCATATACAGGAACACTAGGTTCTCTCCACGCAGCACGCCTAGGAGGTGTTCATCGAGCTGCCGATCAAGCCAACGCCTTTGGTTGGAGGGGGGCGGGGGTCGTTTGAGGGGGATTCGCTGCTTCGTTCTAAAGCTGTTGCGGCGACACACTCTGCGCACATTTCCGCGAAGAGTCTGCCTTGTTATCATCCGGCCCAGCGTAACACGGTCACACGCTGGACTGCGTTACCGATAAAACAAAGCGCCACCGCTGCGTCACGCGAGGCATGCGTCACCGACGGTGGCTACAAAAACGGGCTGCCCGGCTGGGAAGAGCGGCTTTCTTCCTTCTGCTACCGGGACGTGCGTAGCGTTCGTATGCTCGTCCGATGCCACCGCTTACTTAATAAGCAGTTACGTTATGTTCGCATTCGTCCGTCAGCAGATTCGACATCCCACTCTGTATTGAAGTATAGTAATGCTTTCGGATTAAAAATTTAGCTACGCCCGTTTCCCGCGAGATGCGGAACAAGAGGGAAGTTGTTTGTTCGCTGAGGCGTCCGTGATTCTCGCTGATGAAAAATTTTCTCCGATACGCATTTCTTTTCTGCCCTCTGAACAATAAAAAGCGGCTGAGCGACAACAAAGAATGGCAAATCATTGCTCGGTTCCTATTAGTAGAGTTATCCTGAAGGCTCCGAAGTGAAAATAATTCGTGGAGACGAAAGTTTGCAGCGGGACATGAACAAAGAAGGAGCAACTTGGAATGCAACACGGTGCTGCTTACAACTGACAGTTTATTCGAATTGCCACTCGAAAAAGTTCACGCCATTACCTTCCAAACCAAGAGGAAGAGCAGGGAAACACGAACCACTAAAAATTGACACGAAGGGCACGTACGCACTAACATTAGAGCAACGTTCGTAACAAGACAAGCAGAAGCATTTCCTGGTGGTAAATGGAGATATATAGCACACTAACGCAAATGCACTGTGAAATTATGCTTGACCACTCCGTTTATATTGAAATAAAGTAAGCAAGTTCGTCTTTCTGGATATGAGCGCTCAAAGAGATTCTAATCGGAAAGCTCTCAACATTTTATAGTGCTCTTTGCGAGCAATATCGAGCAACAGTTCCCACTTAACTAACATTTGTCTGCAACCCTTGCCTTTCGCCCCCATCCCCCTCGCCTCCTCAATATCCCTTCCGTTCGCTGTTTCTCCGCACCCCTGTGCATTTATCTACAGCGACCGCTATTAAGTGCCTCCTCCTCGGTTTCACGTCATACTAGTAGTACTAGTCTGGCGCAGTCGTCTCTGTAACCAGTGAGTGCGTTACCATGGGAACCGCTCGTGGGATGGTAACCGTGTAAGGATTGAGGTATGACATGAGCGAAGAAATTGCAACGGGTGAGTGGTTGCCACAGGAGCCATCCGGAAGGTTGTTACCATGGAAGGAGGAGGGTATCGGGAGAGAGAAGGAATTCCTAACCGGAGAATGGTTGCTGTGAATGCAGAAAGGTATGGCGCAGCTGGTCGGTGGTAGCCGCAGAAACCGTCTGGAGTGTAGCTATCCTGGAAGGACGAGAAGGGTATGGCGAGAGCGTAGAAAGCCTAACCAGAGGGTGTTGACCTGGAATTTCTTCGACTTTGGTTCGGGTTCGGGTTAATGCCTTACAGGTTTAGTTCCGGTATCAATGCGGAAAGCTGGGCTAGTTCCGGGTTGGACACCGGTGCGACATTCCACCCGGTTCGAACCGGATCGAGCTGGTTCAAGCAGGTTCAGGGCCTTGAAAAATTGTGAACGTAGATGGATTTTTGTTACCGGTGTTATGCGGTTCTCTTTTTCCTGTGGCATTGGAATATAAAATGATGAGGCAAAATTTATATAATGCAAGATTTTCTCAATTTAGGAGGGTAGATGTGTAGGCCAGTTGGTGAGACATGAAGGAACTAGACACCGCAGCGGACACGGGACAGATAAAGAAGACGACACAGGGCGGTACTTGCAACTAAAATTTTATTTGCAACTTCATGGCTTTATAAAGACAGAGGCACGTGTGATCCTACAATCAAGTAAAAAAGGGGGAATGAAAAGCAACAGATAACAAGACCTAACTGACAACAATGCACATGAAAGATATGCGAGTCGCAATCTACAGAAATCAGACTTTAAAACGTTATGCAATGCTCATCATGCGAGTCACAATCTACAGATATCAGAAGTGTTAAAAAAAACCGTCGACCGCATGTGGAAGCATGAAAACCACAAGACAAAGGAAGAAAAGAACGTCAAAAGGAAGCAGCCCAACCTGTTACCTGTCACGGAAACACAGTTCTTTTTGGAGGATGGAAACCGAAGGCGAACTAACGCATTCATCCGGTTGCGAGCGCAAGATGGCAATGGCCTCCATAATCTCTCTCTCAAGCTGCCCCTTCCTTCTTCCAAGAATCTGAGTCTGGCTGAACTGAGGGCAACAACCCCGTCACTTGCGGCAATGAACAGGCAGATTCGAACCCCCCGCCTCCCCCAAGGAACGCGCATGTTCTCTCAAGCGATCATTTAAGTACCTACCGGTTTGTCCAATATAAAAACGCCCACAACTGAGGGGGATCTTGTAGAATACCCCTGTTGCACATGCGACACGCTTATTTTCTTCCAAATGTTTCTTGCCGCAAGTTCCACGAATCGAGTCCCCCTTTCCCACTAGATTCCATAATCTAGAGAGCTTACAGGGTGCCGAAAATGCAATGTCGATGCCATATTTGTTGAAATCTTTTTGAGATTATGTGAAACCCTGTGCAGGTAGGGAATGACTTCCACTTTTTTCTGGCCGGCTGGTTCTTGGGAAGCAACTCCTTTTTTTTTCTTTTTTACGGAGCTTATTGGCCACTGTTTCAGCCACCGTGGTTAACAAAAACCTCGGGTACCCTGCCTTTTCCAGCCGCTCTACTTGAAGGGAAGAACTGGACTTCAACATATGAGTGCATGATTTTAAAACTGCGGATCTAAAACAGGAGGAGGCAATACCCCGCTTTACCACCTTGGAGTGGGATGAATCAAAAGGCAGCAATGCTTTCTTTGGCCTAGGTTGGAAGGCCCAGCACACATGATCAATTCTGTTAAAAGATAACTTTAAATCCAGGAACTGAATGGATCCGTTTTGTGGGAAGTTCTAGAGTGAATTTGAGAAATTGTGAACATTTTGAGAATACACTTAAGATCTTGCTAGCTACTTCTGTCAAGGAGTCATGAGAAGAAAGTTTCAAAATAATTAAAAAGTCGTCTACATATCTGATGATCTTTGCTATGAAAGGTTAGGTTAGCTTGAGCTCGAGCACTCGACTTAGACGCGCAAGAAAGATTTCACACAGCACTGGCGCGACACTGGAACCTATACAAATTCCTTTTTTCTGCACATACAATTTCTCGCCAAAGGAAACAAAAGTAGAATCAAGATAAAAACCGAGCAGCTCCACAAAAGAATCAGGCGACACACCACAGGTGTTCTGCAATCCAACCACGCCGGCAACGTCTATCAGTTCTCTTACTGCACTGAAAAGTTCACCGTGCGGAATCGAGTAAAACAATTCTTGCACGTCGACGGACAACGCACAGTTGGCACTTGGAACACCAGAAGTCAATGCTGCAGCCAAGGTGTCAGACCCAGCTATCTTGAAAGGATCCTCAGGCTTTAGTTGTCCCAAATGCGTTTTAAGGAACTTGCTGACTTGGGCCTGCCAGCTTCCTCTTTCTGTAACAATAGCCCTGAATAGGCACAGATCTTTATGCGTCTTTGCCGTGAAGAAGATGCTCAGAACGTTCAAATCACATCCCATCACCTGTTTTGATAGCTTCTGTACGTTGAGTTTATCTAAAAGAGCCACTGCCCTGCTCTTAACTTTGGAAGGTTTTTGAGAAACAGGCTTAAAGTTCTTACTCACGGCACTGATGGCTTTTTCTTGAAATAGGCTCTGCGGAAGTACGGTGAAGCCACCTTCCTTGTCAGCCTGGACAAGAGCGAGGTCATTCTCCCGGAAGTAGCAGGCTACTTCACATAGAACGTTTGAGCTACCAGAGTTCTTGGTGAAATTCTTTCGCAAACTTTCGACGCTTTCTAAAAGGCAGGGTGTCCTTTCCTCAGCCAGAGCCTTGTTGGCCACTCTGTGCACGGACGCTAGAAGGTCATACTTGTCCACCGATGGTTCCAAGCTGTACTTGGGGCCATGCTGTAATACGGCCTCCACTTCTGCAGGGACATTCCCGTTGCCGAGGAAGGTAACTGGAACAACGCCCACTTCTTTCCCTTTGCCTTTCCTTGGGAGCTGGTGGCGCAAGCGGTTCCAAAGGAAATCTGTCGACTGCCGCGTTGTGCGCCGAAAGTCCTGCCATCGCCTCCAACCAGACGATCCAAGACCAAAGCTTTCAAAGCACACATTTCGAAGCCAAGCGTTGAAGAATCCCACTTGCCTCCAGCATTCTGTTTTTAGGATTTTCGAAACCCTTTTCCAATGTCCTACAGATGGTCCAAGCGCCCCGAACATTGACGAAACGCCAAGGGGGCAAGTATTATTTCGCAGGCAATAGGCATAGGCCCTAGCTCTGCACGTCGAAGAAGCGATGATTGAAGAACACAGTGCACACTGATCCTCGGGGGCCAAGGAACACATATAAGAGCCTACGTCTGGGGACACATAACTTAGGAGGGTAGATGTGTAGGCCAGTTGGTGAGACATGAAGGAACTAGACACCGCAGCGGACACGGGACAGAGAAAGAAGACGACACAGGGCGGTGCTGGGATGTGATTTGAACGTTCTGAGCATCTTCTTCACGGCAAAGACGCATAAAGATCTGTGCCCATTCAGGCTATTGTTACAGAAAGAGGAAGCTGGCAGGCCCAAGTCAGCAAGTTCCTTAAAACACATTTGGGACAACTAAAGCCTGAGGATCCTTTCAAGATAGCTGGGTCTGACACCTTGGTTAAAGCATTGACTT
This sequence comes from Amblyomma americanum, assembly GCF_052857255.1. Taxonomy (NCBI): domain Eukaryota; kingdom Metazoa; phylum Arthropoda; class Arachnida; order Ixodida; family Ixodidae; genus Amblyomma; species Amblyomma americanum. Next base: position 47,821,642 of record NC_135500.1, read on the forward strand.
CTGGTGTTCCAAGTGCCAACTGTGCGTTGTCCGTCGACGTGCAAGAATTGTTTTACTCGATTCCGCACGGTGAACTTTTCAGTGCAGTAAGAGAACTGATAGACGTTGCCGGCGTGGTTGGATTGCAGAACACCTGTGGTGTGTCGCCTGATTCTTTTATGGAGCTGCTCGGTTTTTATCTTGATTCTACTTTTGTTTCCTTTGACGAGAAATTGTATGTGCAGAAAAAAGGAATTTGTATAGGTTCCAGTGTCGCGCCAGTGCTGTGTGAAATCTTTCTTGCGCGTCTAAGTCGAGTGCTCGAGCTCAAGCTAACCCAACCTTTCATAGCAAAGATCATCAGATATGTAGACGACTTTTTAATTATTTTGAAACTTTCTTCTCATGACTCCTTGACAGAAGTAGCTAGCAAGATCTTAAGTGTATTCTCAAACTGTTCGCAATTTCTCAAATTCACTCTAGAACTTCCACAAAACGGCACCATTCAGTTCCTGGATTTAAAGTTATCTTTTAACAGAATTGATCATGTGTGCTGGGCCTTCCAACCTAGGTCAAAGAAAGCATTGGTGCCTTTTGATTCATCCCACTCCAAGGTGGTAAAGCGGGGTATTGCCTCCTCCTGTTTTAGATCCGCAGTTTTAAAATCATGCACTCATATGTTGAAGTCCAGTTTTTCCCTTCAAATAGAGCGGCTGGAAAAGGCAGGGTACCCGAGGTTTTTGTTAACCACGGTGGCTGAAACAGTGGCCAATAAGCTCCGTAAAAAAGAAAAAAAAGGAGTTGCTTCCCAAGAACCAGCCGGCCAGAAAAAAGTGGAAGTCATTCCCTACCTGCACAGGGTTTCACATAATCTCAAAAAGATTTCAAGCAAATATGGCATCGACATTGTATTTTCGGCACCCTGTAAACTCTCTAGATTATGCAATCTAGTGGGAAAGGGGGACTCGATTCGTGGAACTTGCGGCAAGAAACATTTGGAAGAAAATAAGCGTGTCGCATGTGCAACAGGGGTAATCTACAAGGTCCCCCTCAGTTGTGGGCGTTTTTATATTGGACAAACCGGTAGGTGCTTAAATGATCGCTTGAGAGAACATGCGCGTTCCTTGGGGGAGGCGGGGGGTTCGAATCTGCCTGTTCATTGCCGCAAGTGACGGGGTTGTTGCCCTCAGTTCAGCCAGACTCAGATTCTTGGAAGAAGGAAGGGGCAGCTTGAGAGAGAGATTATGGAGGCCATTGCCATCTTGCGCTCGCAACCGGATGAATGCGTTAGTTCGCCTTCGGTTTCCATCCTCCAAAAAGAACTGTGTTTCCTTGACAGGTGACAGGTTGGGCTGCTTCCTTTTGACGTTCTTTTCTTCCTTTGTCTTGTGGTTTTCATGCTTCCACATGCGGTCGACGGTTTTTTTAACACTTCTGATATCTGTAGATTGTGACTCGCATGATGAGCATTGCATAACGTTTTAAAGTCTGATTTCTGTAGATTGTGACTCGCATATCTTTCATGTGCATTGTTGTCAGTTAGGTCTTGTTATCTGTTGCTTTTCATTCCCCCTTTTTTACTTGATTGTAGGATCACACGTGCCTCTGTCTTTTTAAAGCCATGAAGTTTCTGATAAAATTGTAGTTGCAAGTACAGCCCTGTGTCGTCTTCTTTCCCTGTCCCGTGTATGCTGCGGTGTCTAGTTCCTTCAGTTCTCAATTTAACCACTATAAGTTACTGCTCTGGGGAAAAAGATACGAATTTACGGCTAGAGCCGCAAACTCACATTAACTCAAAATTAATTAAATCCGCTGTGCATGCGGCAGAATCTATATGATGAAGTACACATGGTGAAATGCTGGCTGATTTTGCATCTACTAAGTTCTCCAGCTTCAGCAGTTTCCGATACCCCGTCGCGCGGGTAATATGTTTCTCCTGAAGCTGTTTGTCAGTTGAATGTATCATACGCAGATTATTTACGTGGGCGCCGTCAGGACCACTGCATGCCCCCTCTACCCTACCACAGTCTATTGAGAAGGGAAGCTGTCCTGTATCCGAAGAGACTGATACCTTTCGCAGACAGAAAACGGCTTGCCAGTCAGCACCCCTCCCCCTCACACCCGCCCACATGTACAAAAACACACATTCCGATCATCTTACGCATGGTACGAGAATATGCGAGACTCGTTCAACCGCTCATCCTCCACTCAAGAGTCTCGTGTGGGACCAATGGCTCTCCCTAAGAGTCACGAGCTTACCAAACATATTTTAATTAAATCACCTGTTCTTCGTCGCCTTCGTAGAACGCGTTCTATATCTCAAGCCCGCATAACTCAGTATCTTGAAAAACACAGTTAATCATGGCCTCTCGCTAGTACAATGTGAAATTAAGACTGACCTATGCTGATGACGTCTTCGCCTTTTGCTCTGATAAAAAGAGTATGATAAAAAAAGCAGGCTTGGATGGATTGAGAGTAATTCGTTTATGCACGGACGCAAATCTGCAACATATTCGTTGCGACCCTGTCGCAAGTGCTATTGTGCGCGTTATAAGCTGCATGCGCTGCATAGAATTTTTGTGACTTTCCTGGGGCGCTATCAAAAAGAGGCACCGGGGTGGCTGGAGGTGCGTATTATCAGTGCGCTAACACTAGATGGGAACTCACTGGCGAAAAAGCCGTGATGGGTCCGGATGAAGCTCGGCGTAACCCGGGTCTGCTCGAGTAAGCTCGTGGGAGCGTCGCACCGGCTTCAGCCGAGTGGAGGACGAAGAGAAACGAACGTGGCTGCGTGCACATGCGCAGAAGAGGCGAAGAATGAAGTCGCCGGAGGAACGAGCACAGCAGCAGACGGTAAATCATGGATGTGCCGGTCCTTCGACAGATTCCGAAACCGAGCGACGTGCACAGCTACGTGAAGAACGACGCAAAAAAAGAGAGCCCCAACGTGAGTCAACCGACGCTGTAGATATAGCGAGGTGGCAAGACGAAGCAGAGCGGCGAAGGCAGCTTATTTTGCTAATCAGGGTGCGGAAACACATGAAGAGCAAGAATCGCGATTTCGTGCACATTCAGGTGCCACAGAGGGGTGAATGATGAAGCCGCTGAAGGAACGGGCAGTAGAGAGGCCAGAACAGGTGGCTGCAGAGACCGCCGAAGACAGGGGACGATGATCTAATCTCAACGAGCAGCTCATGCGGCTTAAAGCGAAAGGGAAAGCCACGGAACGGCTGCAAGAACATTTCGGTGACTCAAAATTTTGCGCTAAAGAAACCTAAAAAATGATAATAAAAACTAAAAAAGGGCAAACGTGCTAGCGGACCTCTGTCACGCTTATGTTGACCAGGTGATCGGGGGCCAATATTTTTTTTTTGTTTTGGGGCATGCTGTTTTGCGATTTCGTGCGAGAGTTGAGTAGTAATGCGAGCGAAAAACAAAGTCGCCTACTTTCTCTGCGCAAACCCTGCGCATGCCAGCGGTTTTCCTCGGGGGGTTGGCAGCAAGCATCGTGGTGAGGCGGCGGGCGATGCTCGTGCTGCGCGTCCTTTTCGTTCCTTTATGCTGCTCACTCGAGTGGTGAACAGCTAAAGCTTCTCTTCCCACGTCTCATGCATGCCTCACGGCTTGGCGACGCACGGTCGCGTTCTTTGGCGGCAGTTCCTAACCAGAGAGCTGTGCTAAAGGGGCAGAAAACGATCGAAAATACATGTTTAGGCTTGTTTCGTGCGTGAGTAGGTGCAGCGCGCTCGTCACAAGCTGTCACTGTTCTTCCTCATGCCTGAGAGCGAGAAGGCACATACAAGAAACTGGAACAAGTACGCAACCCGATAGGCTCGTGGGAAGGACATCAGCTGTGTGTACGTACACATACGCTGCGAGGCGTGACACGAACAGCACGCAAGACGGCACTTGTTATAACCTCGCTGGTTTGCTGGGTGATATATATATATATATATATATATATATATATATATATATATATATATATATATATATATATATATATATATATATATATATATATATATACAAGACATAAAAATCGAACAGCCAGCCACAAGTGCTGGTTTTCGCCATGGCTTGTATGGAAGGGCTGTCAGATGCAAGTCCTGAGCGAAGTACGCGTTTTTCTCTTCCGAAGCGTTGCCAAAGGAGTCCCGGAGCCGAGCGCAGCGCCTCCTCCGCTCCGCGCTTGGGCGGTGCACTTTTTGTGTGCGCACCTCACGCGATGTGGTGGCGTGTCGGCCGACGGTAATCAATGCCGGACACCCGAGGCTATCGACACAAAAGAGGCGCTCGGAGCTGAAGACGAGAGAAGAAAGGTTTGGCAGCTCAAGTTTTGTTCTCACCCGCTGTCATCCGCACGGCCTGTTGTCTCTGTTCTTTTGTAGCTCTGGTTTGAGGCTTTACGGCACGCGATGCTCTGCGTTTTGTGTTACTGCTAGGCCTGTGCCGTGCACTCAGTCTCGTAAGTATTGCAGCAAAGCAGCGTAAAAGTTTGCTACAGGTTTTATCAGTTTGATAATTTATTCACTTATCGGTTGGGAATCCAAATCACCTTACTTTCTGTTACGGGTTAAGTCTTCTGACCTGCGCATTGCCTCCTTTCTTTCACCGCCGGTCACTTTATTAGCCAACGTGTTCACAGACGGACCTTGTACCTATCTTTGCCCTTCCTTCACTTAGCAGCACCTTAAAGGGATACTGAGGCACTTATCGAATCTGCTAACTTTCCGGGGTTTTGGTGCAGGCTCTTTGTTAATCACGTATGGAAAGATTTTTTTTTTGACTCGGGTTAGAACACTGGCGCAATCACCAATTCAAAGCGCGGTGTTCAAACCTACCGCATACTGCGCGAGCGAGGAGAGGGGAACAGCGGAGAGGGAAACCTCGTTCATGCCGGCTCATGTGACGTCACGTTGTGGGGCGGAGATACTTCTAGGCACCCGAGTGAGCTTTCAGTGAGCGTTGTTTCTCGTCATGCGTGCGTTTTTCCACGTATTGCGTGCGTTGTGGACGTACTAAATGTGTCAGCCGAGTTTCAGCCCCAGGTTCAACATGAGGTACCGCTCTGCGTTCGGGTACACGAACAACCTCGGCCGCGACAGTGTCTTCTTCTGGGAATAACAGCCCGTAGACGACGGACAAAGAAAGAAAAAGACGACAGGACCGGCGCTGTTTTTTTTTTTTTTTCAATGACGCACCTAGGCCGCTCCTCTTGACGGACATCCGGTCCTGTCGTCTTCTTCTTTCTTTGTCCCTCGTCTACGCGCTGTTATTCCCAGCAGTATGTACCAACTCGCTCAACTCTCCGTTTTATTGAAGTGTCTTCTTCCACTGTTTCCTGCAAAATCAAAAACTCGCAGCGCTGGGTCACTGCTGTGAATAGAGAGAATTTCAAGCCGACCAAAGTGAATGTACTCTGATCGAAGCACTTTCTTAAAAGCGGCTGCATGCAGAGCTTGTCCTTAATGCGATCCCTAGGGATTCGTCAAAAAGGCACGGCTGAACCACGAAACGGTTTCTTCGATTTTATGGCGTATGGCATGCGTGTCACAATTCTCAGGAAGCGACTCTGCTAAAAGAAGAAACATATAAGGTAAAGACTTCTATTTACGATCCTAATTTCATACTTCGCGCAAGTTGTGGCCTCTTCGTGTGCGGAGCTTTCCGTGAAGGTTGGCAGTGATCAGACTACGGAAAGTGATCCCGCGAATAATCGGACAGGTAGCTTCAGCGCGTGGCTGGATCTGTGTGTGTCCTTTTATCAAGCATTGATACAAACTACAGGCGTCTGTGTTAAACGTCGCGTAACCAATCAGCGGCACAATTACTCGCGTGCGGACAGGCCTTTGAGAAGACCCCACTTTTGTGTAGGAGGTCATGGTGGCTGTGCGGTGTGCTTCTCCGCGCGGAGAGCGCCTGAGATGCACACGGAGTCCCTGCGAGGGCAATCGGCCTGGACCCAAATTTTTCGCGTTCGCCGCCGCCGCGGCCGCGAAAAACATGGCGGCGCCCTTCGGCGCAGGACCCCTCGCCTCGGAATGAATTTGCCGTTGTCGTGGCCTTCTTCAGCGCGTTCGTTGGCCATATACGGGACACCGGTACATCGCTTCGTCTCATCTCACCTGTAAGTAGACGTATAAGTGATAAATTTGTTTTTTTTTAGAGTGACCATTCTGCCGCTACTAGGCTTACGAGGAGCACCGGTTTTGTTGACGGTACTAGTTCGCGTCCTGACAAGGAGATCGCGCCACTAGGCTGGGCGTTCCGTTGCGAGTCTGTTTGCATACGATGAACTAAAAATGGGAATGTGCCTGCGTTTACGTACGTAAGCGTGCATACGGTTATAGTACACAGACAGCATCGATTTATGCCCTTTTCGAACCATATCTGTGTACGCCGCGTGCGGTGACATGGTGGCCGGGAAGTGTGTGGAAAAGCGAGAAACAGCAACGACGCGGTGGTTCCGTCTTGTCCGGGCGTCAACAGATGTGAACTGGTTCTAGTTTTCCCGGCGAGCGAACCCGCTTCGCTCGCCGGGTTTTTGGACAAGTGTGAACGCGTCCTAACTCCACTCCATGCGTGTTCCTGCAGACAGCACAAGCCTGGGCAGAAGCGAAACAGAATTGTGCCTTGTTTAGAAGCCTGCTCGACGGTAGTAGCCAACGAACGTTCGTAAAAGTTTCCCGGCGTCTTAAGCTTCGAGTGTTGGGTGAAGAACGTCTCGCCATTCACACCTTTGGGACCACTAAGCCAAGCATAAAAACGTGCAACAGAGTGGAGTTGCGGCTGCGAAGCCGGCATAACGACCACATTATTCGAGTCGAGGCCCTCGAGGTTCCTGAGAAATCCGGGGACTTTATGCAACCACCGGACGCCTCCGCTACCTGCCTGGCTGCAGACGAGGGGCTCCAGCTCCCTGATCTTGTTCTTGGCGACCATCGACAGAACACCATCGTCTGTATCCTGATTGGCGTTGACCGATACTGGGACATCACCACCGGAAATGTCAAACGTGTCAGCGACAAGCTCGTTGCCGTGGAGACCATCTTTGGGTGGACATTACAAGGTATAGTGCCGAAACAACGGCGACGACGTGTTTAACAACAACTACCGGAGTCATGCGCGTCTTGGTGACCATCCAGCAGGACAACGACGACCTATCCAGTCAGCCTAAATCATTTTGGGAGCTGGACATCTTCGGATAGTCGACAGCGAAGCCACAAAGAAGGAAGACAATGTACTTAAAGACTTCCAAGAAACCGTCGCTTAGAGAAATGGTCGTTATCAGGTGGCGCCGCCCTGGGAAGACAATGCTTCAAATTTAGCTGAGAAAAAAGGCGTAGCCGCGCAGAAGCTTCGGTCATTAACAGCCAAGCTGATGAGAAGTGACGACGTCATTCAGGCTTACGACCAAGCGCTGCGAGAATACCTGGTTGCCGGACACGCCGAGGACGTCCTCTAAAATAGAAAACGCCCTCCAAGGGCTGACCCCATTATTGAAAGCCTCATTGATAGCTGTGCCACGATGGCAGCCAATATCCACCCCCTCACTATCCCACTCGACCACCTTACGGGCCTCTCGCAAGTGGTCGACCTCCCCCCCCCCCTCCCCCCGCGCACTCAGTCGCCTGGTCCGACTACCGAGCCCTAGAGTACAGCCACGCACGCGTGTGCTGGAGGTATTCTCAACACCACCATAGCGCTTCCGCAGCGTCCCGAACCTTCCACGAAACGCGACGACAAGCGCGCCCATCTCGGTATGGAAGTGGAAATGCAATGGCTTGAAGGCAAAGCGGAGAGCCTTGGAGCATACCCGGCAGGCCCAGCCACACACACCCTACATTATCGCGCTCCAAGAAACGTGCAGCGACCCCAAACTCACTAGTCAAGGTACGGACACACTAGCGTCAAAACGCGCGCCGCGTGCCGCGAAACCTGCCGCGGAGGTGGGTTGGTCCGCCGCGCAGAGGATGGGTCGAGGAGCCATTTTCGGCGGCTTGCCGCGTGCCGCGGCAAGCCCCTTTACTGCCTCGTTTGTGGTTCTCCCGTGGGCACTTAGTGCTAATCTTCCGACAGTTCTCTGATTTACTTCTAATCGTGACTGAACTGCAGCCCTTAAGCATAGAACCGCATTCCCGAAAGTAAGCCCCGGCACAATTATTCCTTTCCAAATACCTCTGAGAACTTCATACCTGTTGTACCCCCACAAAGCCCCATGTTTCATTATCCCGGCATCTCTTCGCCCTTTTGCTATGAGAGACTGCTCGTGATTTTCCGTGTACATATGCCCATTGTTTACCCATGCCCCGAGATATTTGTATTCGGCCACTCGGGGTATTTCATGGCCTTGTATTGTAAGCTCCTGATCAGTTGTGCCGTTGAAAACCATCACACCTGACTTAGCTGCGCTAAAACTGAAACCTAGACTGTCTCCTTCGTCTCCACAGCAATTCACCAAAGATTGCAAATCTTTCTGGCTTTCTGCTAACAGTACAATATCGTCCGCATACATTAAACTTGGTAGTCGTTGCTCAACAACATTTCCGCCTAATGTGTATGACAGATCATAGCCTAGATTGCTTCCTTGTAACCTTCTTTCCATAATTATCATATAAAACATGAACAGCAGCGGTGATAGAGGACAACCTTGCCTTAATCCTTTGTGTATCTGGATAGTTGTTGTACTCTTAATTCCTTCCCATGTTATTTCAACTTCATTTTCTTGATATATTTCCTGTAGAAAATTAATTACCTCATGACTGACACCTTCGCCTTTTAATATGTTCCACAGGAGTTCCCTGTTCACGTTGTCGTATGCACCGCTTATGTCCAAGAAGGCTAAATACAGAGGTCTGTTTTCCGCCTTAGCTATTTCTATGCACTGGGTAAGCACTAACAGCGCCTACCACTTCATCTAAGCGCCTACCACTTCTGAACCCGTTCTGAAGTTCTCCGAGTATTCTATTACTTTCTACCCAACACTCCGGGCTTTCTCCTCAGCGCTGCCTCTTGGCTATTGCCGAAGTTAACTTCCAGTGGCAGCGGCGAAACCACGACCAAGCGCTCCGAGCCGGCCGCGACAAACAGCGCTAGAGCTTTCTCCTCGTGTGCATCCACGTTGAAAAATGAATCTCAGCCGAGAGAACATGATGAAACAATTTCTGGAGACTGTTCGCGTGTTCCCCTTTTTGTACGATAAAACTCACCCAAAGTACAAAGATAAGAACGCCAAAATGAACCGGTGAGCGATCATCGGCAGAACATTCGATCTGACTGGTGAGTTGTTTTCATTCTTTATCTGAGCTTCCGCTAAATGTTCACGTCGGCAGGAAGGTGCAGGGGTGAGCACACTTGTTTAGAGAGCTCAAGCAGTGTGCTGTGGAGCAAATGATTATGAATCTCGGTTTCCTAGGGGCATGATGATTTTGCCTGAGCAGTTCGCATGTCGTATCAGGCTGCGCGCTTCGTACAGCGCCGCTTGAGCACTCAGAACAAGTTGCCCATCTTTTTATGTTGCAACCTTTCTTGGTGATAAACAGTGGCATTTCTGTAGGACCTCAAACAGCCGCAAAGTTTAAAAATGTGAAGAATCGTTGGCTTAAAATTGTGTCGGTGTCGGAGGGGGCCCGGAAAAGTGGCGCTGGAAGAGAGGCCGGATAGGTCCACACGAAGTGGACAGTTTTCGACATCGTGGATGGCATACTGAGGAACACACCACATTATGCAAAAAGGTAAAAAAAGCACCACTTAGTTGCGCAGCCATCTGCGAAAACTCAAGCTTGGGGTTCATAACTTCACTACTGTCACCCGCCCTACCACTCCTTTTTAGGCCGCTTTCTTCGTGTTTAATATCTTTTTACCTGATTTGACTGCCAAAGCATCTGTGTTTTTAATAATTTATTTTACCTTCACCTGCGCTGGTAGCTTCGCTATTGCTATTTTCGCATTACCTTTTTTCTGGCGAGAAATCTGCATGGATTGCATCAAAACACTTCTAATTTCATATTTCAGGTCTTCAACTAATGTGCCCCAGAAGAGGACATGTACGTAGGTTAAGTCTTGCTTCCATAAGTGTAACTTCATTTTATAAAGCTTCAAATTATTTAACTTGTTATGCTGAAAGCAAGTGCGTCTGCGCTTTTGCGCAGCTGCATTCTTCCATCTCCACTGTCATCCAACAGTCCCTCCAGTCCCAGACTGGGGACCAGGTGTACACCTCATTGTTTCCTTACCATAACGATTACTGCAGTGAAACAGTATATATACAGCATTGTCATTTCGCTAACCTGTGCAGCTCTGTCTCAAGCCCGGCTGCTGCGCTTTTTCAAGAAATGTAAGTAAGCTGTACTAATTTTGGTGTCGTTATCCACCAATAGTAGCAACATCCTGTGCCTTTATATATTGCATGTACAGTGACAGCCCCAATGACTTTACTGATGAAGACGATTTGAGGTGGGCGGTGATTTTCAATTTTCTTAGCTGTGGTGCATCAGAGATTCCATATCAAAACACCCTTTTCATCAGTCTTTCACGTTTAAGAGTGGGCCCCCATTATTATGCACTGTTATGGTTCACTCCCATAGTAATGGGTTAGTTTTATGGGCATACAGATCTTGGCTTAGTTGCTGTCATGACTCGCCACTGGTCTGTAGTTTCAAGTGAATCACACACTCAACACTGCATTGCAATGTACTGGGAAAAACTTTCAGTCTCCTATTTACTGACTGCACGCCCAAAAACTGCAACAAGGTGTGAAACCAAGCTTTCGGGTACTAGATGAGTATAATGTGTCTTGCTCCTTTTCATCGCATTGCAAGTAGACAGGTTTTTTGCACGGCATCAAAGGCAGCATTTTTATTTTTCTGTAGGCTCCCCACTACATCAGAAGCTGCGGCATCTGCTGCTGGCTCTTCAGGTTAAGTTAGTGCTTACTTTCTTGTGTCGGAAAATGACATCATGACAAACCTTTTTTTAGGCAGGTTCTCAACTTCACAAAAAGGAGATGCTGCCCCATATCCAGGGTAAAAAAGCTGTGAGCACTTTCTTTTATTTGAAGCAGACATACTTTTCCAGAGCATTTCTTGAATCTAATGATGTGGGCTGTTCTGCAGGTGTGCAAAAAGGCGAGCATCCAATGGACCGTCCTCTCGGTACTCGCATGGTTCACATTTCCTGCAGTATTTGAATGATAATCAGCGATTGCAAGAAAACATTGTGCTGATATATTTTTATGCAGGACCAAAAGAAGGCAGTCTGACAGCTTCGATGATGCGGTGAAAGATGTCTCGGGGAGCTGCTCAGCTACGCTGTAAGGACTAAGAAACAAAATGAAATGCCCGCACCGAAAGATGACAGTCAAGAGGCAGCAAACTGGATGGCTGCTATGCTGAGGATGCTGTCACACAAAAAAAGATGCGAGGTAACATTCCAAATCCACAAGCTGTTGTATGAAGCTGAAATGGAGCAGTATGAATAAATGAAATGTAAAGTGCAAGCAATCTGATAATATGTTTCTATGAAAGCAAGCGATTTCGGCTTTCTTTTGACATGATAGTGTTTGTGCATGCTGGCAAGTAGTTGCTTGTTATCGGAAATTACCTGCCGTCCTGCACGGGTCACGACACTTTCCTGCCATGCCATCTGGCCGTCACTCATGAAGTAGGATGCCAGCCTATCCCTTGCTTCTAATGGAGCCCTGCAACACAGAAATGCAGGAGATGTTCATCTTTTCCTTCAGCTTATTCTGCCTGTCTGACTGAGGTCACAGTTTCTAATGGGCGTTTTTTTACTCCTCACTGTTAGCTGTACCCACTGACTTTGTTCAAAACATGCACTACGCATGTATTTTTGCACTGATAAAATTCTTAACGCAGACTCTAATGAACAACATCTTGTCATGTTGTGGTAAATGATCAAGTTAAATGAAATGTTTTGAAGGTTTCACTGTTTCTTACTGATGAGCTTCAATTGCTTTAATGTAAATAAAGGAGGAAATGCAAAACATTACTGATTTCATGCTCTGTTAGAAATAATTACCGAGCAGAGGGGTACCCCTGGTCTGTCCATCCAGAGAGGGCACTAGTATCGTTCCTCCATGCTCCATTTGTGACATTTAGCTGCCAGTCCTCATGGACAACAAATCCGGGAGGGTTGTACGTTGTCCTTGAGGACACCGAATCCTTCATAAGAAAATTGTGGAGCGCCACACATGCCCTTACAATGTTGTCAGTGGTTTCTTCTGACGCTCGAAAGGGTCTCTTCAGTATTCGCCACCTACTAGCCAAGATACCAAAACCGTTTTCTATGAGCCTCCTTGCACGACTAAGCCGGTAATTACATACTGCCCTCTTGAAGTACTCGCTGTACTGGCTGAACCTGCAGGCATGAAGAGCGAGAAAAAACATAATAAGGTCAGGGCTATAAAATTACAGCAATCACGTACATACTTAGATGAAAAATGCAACGGCACTAATTTCAAATCATTGAAATAACTGGTCGTTGTGCTGAAATCAACTTCAAACGAAAAAACTGTTGGGACGTGTTATGTCCTCTGGGTGCCTTTTTCCAATGCGGCCAATTTGAAATACTACATTACCTAATATTACAGGTTTCTTTTTCAATTGTTGCATACTTAAGTTGCGCTAAAGAAATGCTACATAGGGCCACATTTGGCTGCATTGCACAACTTGTGATTTACAGTATATTATCCTGTCAGAAAAACAGGTTAAATAGTGCTCATGCATTTGCTTGCAATCATGCAATTAAACCATATACGTCAACACTACATTTTATTACTGCATAATTCCATTGCTTTCACACAAAATGCAACCTAACATGTAAATTATCCGTAATAAAATTATTTTAATACACTCATATTGCACTGCATACACGAACTTCAGTCCTCTGAACCATTTTTTTTTCATGCAGAAACTAAACCTTTCCATGTAACGCATGCTATGTAGATGAATGCAGGCTAGACTGCATTTGTAAATTTTTTGTAGAAATTGTTTGGCCATTTCGCCATTTTTGCCGCATGCATGCATTGCATGATCTCTTTCTGATATGAAAAACAGTGGCAGCAGTAATACAGTACAGCTGCATTGATATTTCATCTCGGCAATCAGAGAAACATGTAAGCTTTAAAAGTAATTGAAGCAACTTGCCTCGTCGAGTATAAGGCCGCATGAGGTAAGGCTTCAATGGAAATGCCTCGTCGCCCACCATCGAGTATGGTATCTGTCCCGCTGAGCCCACTGTTGCTGCTGGGGTGGTACCAAATCTGTGCTCGCCCAATGTGCGCATCAACTTTGCTCTTAAGAAAACTCCTCCATCACTTTTTCCCCCGTAGTGGCCATGACCACGTACACAAATCTGAAATAAAGCAAGAAGTTTCATTGTAGCCCATTTAGCATCTGATATAGCACATGACTTTAACCTTACTCCTCCTGAAATCACCACTGCGTTCAAGTCTCGCAAAGTCATTTCTGTTGTACATCATAGTTCGACTAAATATACATGCCACACACAATCATCCCTCAGAGGTTAACATCTGAACATCTGCTGCAATTTGTGCAGAATCATTGTCAACCTGAGTGAGAAAACCAGTGTAATAATACACTTGTCTACGCTATGCTCATTAAATCGTCATCTAGCTAGAACGGTCCTCTTTTCTTTCAGTGCATACAAAAACACTCTCAATGTATATGATATACTGTTTTCATGATTCAGAAGAAAAATGCACCATTAACGAGTCGTTTAACAAAAGCTTTGTTTTGCCATGAATGCACCATATCTGTAATGTGCATCGCATGTTGCCATGAGGACTGTACATAATTACTTCTTGTAATTGAAGTTTCGTGACCCTGAATTTGCCGGACATTCAATGCTCACATGCTTTCTTTTCATCAATACATCCAATGCAGTTCGGAAAATTCCACTCGACAAGCATGTCTGTGGCAATCTGAAAGAGTAATCGAGAGGCAATATAATATAGTCTGTGACAAAAACAGTAGCGTAGTAATGCATAAGGCGACATTTAGTTGTCTTATGCGTTATGAGATGCAGGAGTTCCACACATTTGAAAAGTCAGTACGCAGAGGGCATTGGGAAAGTCAGTAGCATAAAAAATGAGGTACAGAAAGGCAAGCTGGCCACTTGTCAACACTATAAACTTTCTCCGCAGTAACAAAACGGGCTGCAGTGCACTTACTTTTTTCTATTCTTCTGCTGTTTGTGGAAATCTTACATAGATTGGCTGAAGTATTTCCCATAATGCAGCATAAGTTTCTCTTACGATCTTTCCAGCCGTAGAACATCCTGTCAGGAAGTTGAACGAGAAACTTCTCGTCGTGTCGCCGTTTGCGAGAAGTCTGAAAAGCGTATTCTCATCACATAAGTCTCAAATGATAAATGAGGAGGAGGGGGTGAATTCCATCACAGTGCTCATGCGGTATGTTTTACACAATATGTTCCGGGGGACTGCTGATCGGGCACTGTGACGAGACAGTACGGGGTCACGGACTTTCGGACTTACCTTACTGTCATGGCAAGTCAATCGTGTGAGGATATCGATCGCCTGAACGGAGTGCCTTGCCGCTCAATCACAGGCCGAACTAGGTGAAGCAGTATGTCGAACGAGCTCAGCGGCATTCGAAGGAAGCTATAATCAAGAATCAAACGCAGCATCACTACCACGTGACACACACGGCACACTACGAGTTTAAAAAGCTTGTAACCACTCACTCTCGGAAGAAGCTTCCAACTTGGGCGCGCAGCCGGGGCAGCAAAGCATTCGCTTGCCCCTCAGCGTCTCGGTAGCTCTAGCAGAGGTGCACCCAAAACCTTCGCCTGCGTGCCTTTTCCGCGCACCGCCGTCGCAACAGCAGAGAGAACACAGAATGACCAAAACGCTCATCGTCGACCGCATCTGCCATTGCAGAAGTCAACGTGATCGGCTCGGTAGATGACGAGGGACGGGGAGCTGGTATGCGGTCTGCTAGCCGAGCAAGGAAAAAGCGCGCGAAAACCGCGAAATCGTGCCTATGATCGCGCAGTTCGAGACAAGGCGAGATCAGCGCTGTCACGTGACTCCACGGCGGCCGCCGCGCGCACAACCAATGTGGCCTCTGCCGCGCGGCGCCCTTGCCACCTGCGGCGTGCCGCGCGCGTTTTGCCGCCAGTGTGTTCGTACCATTATGCCGCTTACAACCAACCGGAGACGCCGGATCCCCGCCCGAGCACCTCTATCCTGGGGCACTGCAACCTCACAGCCAGTCAGCTCGATCTGGACTACGCCGAAGTCCCGCGCACTTTCGTGCAGGTCCTTCCCAGCACCGAACCCAATCCCCGCTCAACATCCTAAACGTGTACAGCCCCCCAAGTGATAAGAGCACTAAGGTAGCCACTCTCCTCCGCAAGGCCTTTGTGGCCGCGCGGAAGGTGATGCTACTTATAGATGGCGACAATAACGCACCGCACGCCGAGTGGGGCTACGTGCGCAAAGCCTGTGGTCGCAAAGGAGCCAAGGTTTGGGAGAGAGCCCAGACACTGGATCTCACGCTACTCCTGGACACCAACCGACCCACCCGTTTCGTCACTTTCGTCCGCAGTACCCCAGACGCGTGCTGGGAAAATCTCGCTATGAACATAGGTAGCGATCACTATGTTCTCAGCACTACCTTTACAGGCATACACAGCAATGCCTCCCGTCGCACAGTCGCATACACAATGCCGCGATGCCTCCAACAGCACTTCCTTGGCAACCTAGGAAGAGACCATGGAGGCTAGCTGGCTCCGACGCAAACACAACCGCCCTCTCAAGTTTCGCCTCGCGCGCCTTGAACGAGAGATCAAAGCTTACTCGAACAAATTCCGCCAGGAGCAATGGCAGCAGACATGCGACCGCCTCAACGGGCAGTTGGGATGCAAGAACACGTGATTTCTGCTCAAGCACTTGCTTGATCTGACCCAAATACAGCCTGCATCCCACAAGAATCTCAACCGCGTCATAAACGCGTTTCAAGGCACCAACGAGGAATTTCTCGTTACCTTGAAAGACAAATACATCAGCACCTAAACCGACATTTTCATTCCATCGGAATACACGGGATCTAAAAGCCCAGACGTGGCGACATCAAAGCGTCGGAAATCCGTGCCACCCTCGACGACATCAAGACTACCGCGGCCGCCGGCGACGAGTGCATCGCCAACAAGATGCTCCACAACCTCGACGACCAGTCTGTCGAAGCACGAGCGCACCTTTTCAACCACTACTGGCATCTAGGTCGCCTTCCAGACACCTGGAAGCATGCCAAAGTAATCTTCATGCCGAAATCAGACAAACGACTCGAGCTGGGCAACCTCCGGCCAATCTCGCTCACGTCTTGCCTGGGGAAGGTTATGGAGCATGTAATTCTACACAGACTGCACTCCCACGTAAACAAGGCGGACCTTCTCCCCCTCACCATGTTTGGTTTCCGGGCTACTCTCCACCCAGGGCATCATGTGGGAGACACAACACGACATACTCGACCCGGGTCCCATCCGGGCCACGTGCACCATTCTCGGCCTCGACATCATTAAGGCGTTCGAGAAGGTGTCGCACGCCTCTATACTGACCAACCTCTTTCAGATGAACGTAGGCACCCGCACCTACAATTATATTTCCAACTGTCTCCACAGCCACACTGCAGAACTCCACATTGGAGACCTCTGCAGCGACAAAATCACCACGGGCACCCGGGTTACACCACAGGGAACAGTCTTGTTTCCGTTCCTCTTTAGCATCACTATGCGAGGCCTCCCCTCACCTCTGGACACCGTACCAAACTTCAAACACTCACTATACGCCGACGACTTCCCCTCTGGACCAACTCTGGCTCGGACGGGGAGATACAAGATTCACTCCAACAGGCAGTCGACACCGTCCACGCTTTCGTGCAGGCGAACAGTCTCATTTGTTCTCCCACCAAATCCGAGCTGTTAGTCATCCGGGATAGGCGGGTTCGCCGACCCATCACCGACCTTGAAGAGCCGACCACACTCCACATCGACACCCACCTCATACCTCCCGTGCAGACCAGACCATCCGCGTGTTAGGCATGCTGGTGCAGAACAACATGTAGAACTCAGAAGCCATCCAACGCCTCCGCCCACCAAATCAGTCGCCTCATCCTCCGCATCGCCAGTCGCCGCAGAGGCATGCGGACGACCGACCTCTGCGGCCTCACACAAGCCTTTCTTCTTAGCGCTAATTTTTACAAGAACCACATAGAAAGACCAGACAGGACGGGCGCTTAGTAGGATTGTCTACTCGTACCCCTATTACCACCTGCGGCGCAAAGAAGAGGCGGTAAAAAGCACCATCCTCTAGTCATACAACTCGGTGACCAACTCTGGGCCGTCCAGCAGGCCCGCGAGGCGACGGCGAGGCAACACCTCGACGTCCCCACGTGGGAGACCTAAGGCCCCGTAGGCGAAAGCTCTGCTGGACTTTTGAATAAAGTTGTTACCAACCAACCAAACTTAAGTCTGCTTACGTGGAGAAATGCGAAAGCATGTCTTTCGAGGAAAGGAAAGTGCGCAGTGGCTCTCATATCTCGACATCTTGGTGGACACCTCAACCCCAGCTTAAACTTTTTTAAAAGCGGAAGGTTTTACTAGATTTCGCCGTCGCCGCGAGTTTGACCTTGAACGTTCACGTCTAGGTCAAATTCGCGGCGATGGCGAAATCTCTCCGACGAAAGTAGTGAAACCGTTCCCTTTTAACAAGTGTAAGGCGAGGTTGAGGTGTCCACTGAGATATCGAGATATGAATTTGTCCTCGAATGTCCACCCGCCGCGGTGGCTCAGCGGTTACAGCGCACGGCTACTGCTCCGGAGTACCCGGGTTCGAACCCGAATGCTGCGGCCGCGTTTCAATGGAGGCGAAACGCAAAGGAGCCCGTGTGCTGTGCGATGTCAGCGCACGTTAAAGATCCCCAGGTGGTCGAAATGATGATGATGATGTCCTCAGGCTTAATGGCACATACCCACGGCGGAGGATTGGCCAGGGTACATTGCTGATATAAACGCACTCATGGACAAAGACTGGAGTAATTGGATAATTTTGGACCTAGACTCGAAGTTGGAATAAAAATGGAGATAAAAAAAACGGAAATGAAAAATCAATGTATTATCATTGCAGCATAGGAGTCTAGCTGATGTAATTATGTATTCGTGAATTAAATCACACACTCGTTTCAAGGCATATCCCTTGGCGTTTGCCCCAAAGGGCAGGAGAATCGGCATAGAGAGAGGAAGCAGCAGTCGAGCGAGGGATCTCCAAGTAAGTTCTTCACGTAAGTGAACCGCCAGCAAAAAAGGAAAAAGTGATCTATGGGCCTAATTTCGCCACAAGACTCACAAAGTTTGGTTAGAGATAACCCTGATTGACATAAAGAGAGATTTAGTCTCGGTATTCTGCAGCGCAGGAGGGTCATAGACGCCTCACAATGCCTTTAACGGCACATCCACTCACTCCAAGGAAATGCCAGGTGTTGAAAATCCGCTACAGCAAGGAGAGGCTCATGGCACAAGTAGTTGAGACGCTGGACCTGTTGGAAGTGTGATACAGTGAGGAACGGGAAGAACGGGACAATAGGTCCACCAAGGGCGGACTTTGCTAAAAAATAGCCCTCTCATTAGAAGCAATGCCACAGTGCCCAGGGACCCAGCGAAACCGTACGTATGTAATATTTGGTGAAATAAAAAATTCAAGGGAACGGCGGGAGTATCTCTTGACTTTTCGAGTGCTGTGAAGACGGAAATGCTGTCTGAAAGTATAATCACATGAGAGATAGTGCAGGGTATCCTTATTAAAGCCAACTCAATGACCATAAACTCGGCGACAAATATAGAGGTATAGTCAGGGGCCCGAAATGAATAGCTCCAATCAAGAGCCCCTGAGCAAATGCCAATGGCTGCCTTTTCAATTTGCCATCAGGCGTCTGTAAAAAAGGCAATATGGTTAGGAAAATTATCCAGATACTCCTGAATAAGCCCGTTTAATACATTGGCAGGCACATTGTTAGCATTCCCTGTGAGGGTATTGTCAAAGGAGGCTACAGTATCAGCCCGGAAGTGGTTATCTTGTGCTGGAGAGTTTATTGATATAAGCATTTTTGACAGCAGAAAATTAGTGAACACAACTTGAGGAAGCTTATACCTAGGCCAAAAACCACCAAATAATAGAGATGGGTTCGTTCTAAATATGGGGTTAGCCATCCAGAAACAGGCTCCAAAGTCCTTAAAATACTTTTGACTGTAGCGAAAAAAGCAACATCATCCGCATACGCATAAACTTTGACTTCCGGGTGAATAGGGATATCACGCATTAGTATGTTAAACAATAACGGCGAAAGAACGGATCGTTGTGGGATACCTCTAGACTGGGCGTATGTGTTAGAATTTAACGTAACCTTAGTGCAAAAGAATGATCTATTCCTTAAGAACTCGCTTATCCACGCGAAGATGTACCAAGGAGGTTGTACACTAGCTAGCTTTTGAAGCAAAATGCTGTGTTCAACGCTGTCATACGCCTTTGCAATATCCAAATTCAGTAACCAGAGCTAACACCTCTTTTTGTTTAATAGCAACCCTAATACGGCTCTACAAGTCTATGTGCGCGCTCCAATAGAACACCCATGGCGGATACCAATCTGAGCCTCGCTGAAGCCTTCAAGAAACAGAACATGATTTGTGAGGAGTCTGAAGACTACCTGTTCTACAAGCTTAACTACATTTGAAGTGAGAGCAATAGGCCGAATTTCGTCGAGATCAAAACCCCATCCTCTGGTTATTTAGCAACAAAATTATTTTCGATATTTTCCAATTTTGTGGAATCTATGCTTTTCCAAAGCACAAATGACAATCTCTTGCTTTGGTGAAAATACAGGAAATCGCTTCAGATGACAAGCTATACCATGAAGCCGCGTACATCGCGGCCCCTCCAGCGGCAGCCAAAGGTGTGATTACCCGAGGATACTGGAATGAAACACCAGAGCAAATCCTGAATGACTTACAACATCGGAGCCCGGAGGCTAGCATCATAACGGTCCGACTCATGGGAAAAACAGCATCTATTGTAATAGAATTCGTCTCAGGTCCCGTGCCCCACATCATTAGGCACATGTGTGTGGTACACCACTGCACTAAGTATAAAGGCAGCCCTGATGCTTGCACGAACTGCAGGAAAGCTGGCCACAGGTGCGACGTATGTCCTGTCCCAAAAGTTGGACTCTGCCCGCGGTGTGGTGAAAAGCCCTGCACTCAAGAGGCGCCTTGCACGCCGAGATGCATTCTCTGTGGTGGGAACCACCTTACCGGTGCAGGCTCGTGCAATGCCAGGACTCGCCAACCTCGACGACAGACAATGCCGAAATTCAAGCAAGCAGTGCCCACGCCAAAAGAATTTCCACCGATAGTGCCTCATCAAGACCGCCAGCGAGCGTAGTCCAAAGCCACCTGTGCTCCCCCAATCCTCACAGCGGGAGGAAGAGGTAGCTCTCCTGCGGGAAGAGGAAAGGCACCTCGGAGCATCCATTAATTCTATCCCTTCTACTGTCCCTCTACCCTCTCCTTTACCAGCGCCCCAAAATTCTTTTATGTATTTATTTATTTTTAATTATTTTAACCCCAAGGGTCTTTCAGTAGAACACGTTCTTGGGCAAGTTGGTTCATAGCTTGAGTAGCGCAGAAAAACACAGCACACAGGAAGAGAAAGAAGCGCCTATCTCGTGTCTTTCTTTTCCTGCGTTCTGTGTTTTTGTGCGCTTCATCTACTCAACCTCAAGGGTCCCTGGCGGGACATTAGATGAGGGGTGGGTGCAAGAACGGCGGTTACCAATGATTGTTACTTTGGAATCATGACGATGACATGGTTTCCTCGATGGCAGTCTTGAAATGGGCTGGATCAGGAATTAGCGCTAAGTCGCAGGGAAGGTCATTCCAGTCGCGAGCTGTGCACAGAAAATGACTTCTGGAATGTAGTAGTGCGGCCACGATGCGGGATGACGCTGTTTGGATGACCTGTGCGGGGTGTTAGATGTACTGGTAGAATGAGCTTGCTGTCACAGGGTGAACAATGAAGAAACCTGTGATAAAGGCAGAGACGTGAATTGCGGCTACAGAAAGCGAGAGAAGGAAGTTCTATTTGGAACTTCAAGGGGGATATGCTGGAGTATCGCGAGTAGTTTGAAAGATAAAGAGAGTGGCACGATTCTGAACAGATTCAAGGGCTGAAAGAAAGGTAGACTGATGCGGGTCAAATATTGCGCAAGCGTATTCAAGTTTAGGTGTCACAAATGTTTTATAAGTTAATAATTTTAAGGAAGAAGGTGAAATGCGCAGGTTACTACGCAGATATCCAAGTGCTCGATTAGATGAATTTATTATGTGGTTAATGTGGCAAGACCATGATAGGTCACTGGCAAGGTTATTACCAAGATACTTAAAAGAGTTAGCGGAAATAATGGTAGTATCGTTATCTTTATAAGTAGGCGGAGTATAATTTGGGCGGTGGTGAAAAGAAATTTGTAGTCTTTGTAGTATTTAGGGACATTAGCCGCGTAGTGCACCACTGCTGTATGTTATCCAGGTCATTTTGGAGGATGTAAGCATCCTCGGCGTTAGTTATGGGGCGGTAGAGTACGCAATCATCGGCGAAAAGGCGGATGCTAGATGTTACTGTGGAAGGCAAATCGTTATAGTATATTATAAAGAGCAAGGGGGCAAGAACTGTGCCTTGGGGTACTCCTGAAAGAACGTGTAAGATGATGAGAAACCATTAGCGGAAACAAATTGCATGCGGTCGGTTAGAAAGCTTTTAATCTAGTTCAAGACACTAGGATGAATGTTTAACCATAGACATTTTAAGTAAAAGGCGGGAATGAGGAATCGAAAGCTTTCTCAAAGTCTCGAAATAGTGCGTCAGTTGGGATATTGTGGTCAAGATAGGTATGAATGTCATGCAGGAACAAGGCAAATTGGGTTTCACATCAGTGCTCTTTCCAGAATCTGTGTTGGTTTGTGTGAAAAAAGTTGACCGATCTTAGAAATGTGGCAAAATTAGAGAAATGACGTGTTTCATAATATTAGAGCATACATTGGTTAGCGAAAGGCGTCGGTAATTACCTGGGGATGATCTGTCACCTTTCATTAAAACTGGAAGGACCTTCCGAATTCGCCAGTCATGTGGAACGGAGCCAGTATCAAGCGACTGTTGAAAAAATGAGGGAAAGATTAAGAATGCAAACATTTTTAGTGTTCTTTAAGACTTTACAATTAATTCCATCGAAAGCGCAGGAAGGTGAACATTTTAGCGAGTCTATAATTTTAACAATACCATGTGCGTTGAAGGTGATGCCGTCTATTGGTAGATGTGGCAAAGGCGGAAGATCAGGAACATCATGAATTTTTTCATTAGTAAAACCAAAGAGAATGCGTGGTTCAAGACATGGGGTACGTCGGACACGCCTACTGGTGAGCCAGTGCTGTCAATGAGAGAAATGGTATTATCTATATCAGGGATGATTGTTTTCTAGAAGCGTTTAGAGTTGCTTTGTAACATTTCAGTGAGGGTAGTGGAAACGAACTGTCGTTTAGTTGGAGTAGCGAGAACGTAATGTTACTTGGCAGCGGTGTGGTATTTGTTCCAGGCGCATTTGGTGTTAGATAACTTGGCAGAACGGAAAATGGCGCTTTTTCTTGTTATTTAAACGTTTTAGTGTAATATTAAAACATGGAGAACGTTTTCGGTCTGTTATGTTGACGGTAGTGATGTAAAATTGAATCAAACGCAGTAATTTTGATTTGAAGTGAGACCTTTTCGACTCAGTAGAACGTAAGTGGTAGGTAGAAGCAAAATGGTTATGGAAAACAAGAAGGTCACGATTCATGTTAATGCAGTCTCCTTTGTCGTACAGCGTTAGTACTTCTGCCCTTTTTACTGCTCATTAGGATTTTTGTTCTGCCTAAATATACTAAACAGTGTCTCAGGGATTGCATGGAACACATGGCTGGGCAGGCTAGGTCAAGAATGAAGTTGTGCACATGAAAGCTGCATTGGTAAGTAGACAACTAAAGCTAAAACAGTTCAGCGAACTAAAATGATTTATTCCGTGCTTTTCAGTACAGAGAAGTACTTGTAGCTGTGATTTTTGGTGGAGATTTTGGAAATTAGCAGCGAAAGAAAAAACAACACGAATGTAATTAGGGAACGAGACGCGTGCTGTACTCCGTAACCGCAACAGGTCTGGTTCGGTTTATGGGGGTTTAACGTTCCAAAGCGACTCATGCTATGAGAGACGCCGTAGTGAAGGGCTCCGGGAATTTCGGCCACCTGGTGTTCTTTAACGTGAACTGACATCGTACAGTAAACAGGCCTCTAGAGTTTCGCCTCCATCGAAATTCGATCGCCGCGTCTGGGATCGAACCCGTGTCTTGCGGGCCGGCAGCCGAGCGCCGTAACCACTAACCCACCGCGGCGGCTTTAACCGTTACAGTGCTGTGCTTGTAACAATGCTTTTCCCGTTGCCACACACGTCCGTGTTCGTTTTCTTACGCTACTGTGTGTTTGTAAAAACTTCGCAGTGCATCAATATGCAATAATCCCTAATGAGCAATGCCACGTGTGCGCCACCCTTATTATCACCGCTTCTCGCTGCTGCTAAATTAACTAAAAAAATATTAATACAGCCGTACATAACGTCAAAGGCATCACCCAGCCCCTTTGGTAAGGATCGAATAGCATTAGCTAGGTCAACCTCCCTACCTTAGGCTGGCTTCAAAATTAGCCAAATGAATTTTATGGCATCAATAACCGCCCAAAGTAGATGCCCTTACCCTATTCCTTTTCGTAAGTAGCTGCATCAACTGCACGAACACCCCCAGTTTTACTGCAGATCTCTTGCTAGTAAGCTGCAGGGTATTGTTATGTCGTGATGACTGCAGTCCGGCAGTAAAAAAGGCACTCTAAAGGGCTTCCAACAGAAACTATTAAGGCGAAAACCTCTATAAGCTCATGACTCGCCAGCGTGTCCGGTCGCGTTTCTGTCGTACTATAGCTGTCTGTCAAACTGACGGCGTCATCGATGACGCCATCAATGGTGGAAGGAATGGTATAAGTAAAACGCACTTAAGTATTCCCCAGCTGTCCGTACACTCTTTCGAACAGAACGGAAAGGCAGCTGAGCGACTCGGGCGTATCTCTTGATATGAATCCCGTTCGAGCAGTCACTCGCCCCATCACAACAGTGAACGATTCCGAGCCGCAAAAACTCGCGACGAAGACAGAAGCTGATAAGTCTGATAACGAAACGGCAGAAGCGATTCTGTAGGATATGCTCAAAGGAGCGGACGTGACCACTCTTGCTTCGCCGGAAAGCACGAATTTCCAAGATCTGCTAAAGCTTGACAAGTCGACGCTTATCAATGAACAGACCATGGACTCAACGCTAGGAAAATGTCTAGATAGCCTTGGACTCGCCAGCGTGTCCGCTCGCTTTTCTATCACACTGTAACTGTCAGGCAAAGTGACAACGTCAACGACGACGTCATCAATGGTGCAGTAGAAATGGAATAAGTACAAATGGACCTAACCGAATAGGATTCACTAGAATAAAGACAGTACAAAAATTCATAACAATCACATAGTCTTTGATTAGTAGTTTCAACACACTAACAGTGATAGGGGCAGCAATAAAGCTCAAGAGGCTTTCGCCTCATCACACTTTAGATAACCAAAGCGCCCCATTATTTTTTATTGGATAGACCTGCACCCACAAAGAACGTAATGACTCAGCGGAGGCGATAGCAACAAGCGTGCTCGGCGGGCGTCGAAGAGAACGCCTGTCCCTATCGGTTGCGGTCAATTTGAAACTGACAAAAACCACTAAGATAAGGCTCCAAAGCAACTAAAACAATCTGGAACAATGCGGAAGCAGCTGCGCTTGGTTGTGATTGTTCGTGATAAGTCTGGTTGTATCTCGCATCACAAAGCAAACTGATAAAGCTGTGTTCCAGCCACTTTGTGCGTGAACCAACAAACAGTACAGATTTGTGGCAGAATTGGGTACAGATGACGGCGGGCAGTTCGCGTACTCCCGCGGATGCTCTAGTGTGGTAGACACAATGAAGGCGCAAAAGATGAAGTTGTCGGTAAGTAGGGCACACTACCATTTTATGAAGCCAACAAGTACAACAACAATATAGTCAGTGTTTGTTGAAGTTCAGTGCGTGTAAAGTTGGGCTGCAAGCAGTGGAAGGGTCAGTCGGCACTGCCTGCAGCGAGCAGCTGAAGTGAGCAAGTGTCATGCGTGCCTTCACTATGATATGCAATTCCCTTTGCGCCTGTTGCCCTTGTACCGGGAGGGTTCCTCATGCAGTTTCGCAGGTTATGCTGGCCATAGACAGAGGTGCAGCGGCGCCAATACTCGCAATGCAAGTTACTTTGCCCAGCTGCCTGACCATAGGGCACAGCTTCAGCGCTTCATGCTTAGCAATACCTTGTGTTTGTGGTGGAGTTCTAACTTTATATATGGTTAGTAAAACTGTAGGCTCTTTCGCTGATGTCCTTATTGTTATCTTATTTTTACAATACCCTCAGTCGCCGAAGCATTGCAGAGGGGAGTGGAGTTGAAATCGTATTGCATGCAAAGAAAATGAATATGCGGAGACAAACATTTGTGAGTTATCTTCGTCGAAGAGCAGCAAGTTTTATTTAAGACTTTTAGAAAAACAGTATTAATAAGCGAACTGCAAGAATATTAGAGTAAACAATGACAAACTATTAAAAACACTGCATAATATTAGCAAAAAGACAATGAAAAAATTTAGATAACTGAACGGACAGTTGAAATTGGTTCTTTCGCAAGTACGAAAACATAACGGGACACAGCCATGGAAAAAGAGGAAAAATACAAAACCGATTGCTTAAGCATATGATTTTTATTACGCAGCATTATTGTTAACAAGATCAAAACGTTGAGACTTCGTTTGACCAATATAAACAAAAAGTCGTTACAGCACTTAGGCCACGTGATCAACAAATTTAAAAGCGGATAAAGCTGGGAGGTGGTTCCAGTCGCCGCAAGTACGTGCTGAAGACGAGTGAAAGAATGCGTATGTGTTACAGCGAATATATCCAACCTTGTGTCTGTGGTGAACTCGTGATGAGCGATAAGAGGGTTCTAGAATGAGCTGCTTTCTTGAAGTTGAATGATGGTATACTTTGTAACAGAGTCATACACGACAGAAATTTCTACGCATAGACAAAACCAGCTAATGAAAGGCTGTTCTTCATGCTTACTACGCTTGATGTGCGATGATAGAAAGAACGAAACGGCTGTATTGTTCTGGACAAGTTCAGGAGACTGCCATTAGTGAGCTTGGTTAGGGTCCCATATGGAAGCGGCGTATTCTAGTCTGGATCGTACAGGAGTGTTAAAAATTAGAACTGTTCATGAAACTGAGGCCTTGCTGAAATTTTGACGTAGATACCTGAGTTTGCGGTTAGCGGTGCAAATTATTGAATCAACATGTGTTTGCCACGTTAATGTTAAAGTTATGAGTGGACCTAAGTACCGATACGATGATATGGCTTGCGTTTCAGTGTTATTCAGGTGGTACTTTGGTCGATGCGTGCCGCGACGTGATACACGCATTAACTTGCTTTTTTTCTCTTAAGCTCTATTTTCCATATTTGGCACCAATTAGCAATGCTGTCAATGTCAGACTGTAAAATTTCTATATAATTTTCGTTGCAAGCTTCCCGATAAGCAAAGTAGTCGTCAGCTTAAATATGCATCGAAGTTGTCACACAATTATGAAGGTCATTAACAGATATGAGGAAAAACAACGGACCTAAAACAAACATGAGGGGCGCCAGATGTCCCTTTAGTTAGGTTTGAATAGTAGCCGTCAACTGTTACGTATTGGAGGCGGCTAGTAAGAATGCACGCAATCTAAAAAAGAAATTTAGTGTCTAACTTCAGAAGAGACAGCTTAAACTTTAGTAGCTTTTGGTTAACCTTCTGAAATGCTTTGGAGAAGTTAAGGAAAATGATATCGATATCGGAGTGCTCGTCAAGAATAGCATGAAAACGATGTGTAAAGACCAAGAACTGTGTTGCAAAGCAGAATGAACATCGGAAGCCATGTTGCGCATGCGTGAAGAATGAGTTCTCTTCTAAGAAGTTAAAGATATAGGATAACAGCACGTGCTCCAACGCTTTGCTAGAAACGCTTGTTAATGAAATGGTTCTGTAGTTTTGAGGTGAGTATCTTTTACCTGATTTATACAACAGAACCACCTTCCCGGTCTTCCATTGCAGGGGTAGTTATCCGCGTTTAAAAGACTGTTGAAAAATTTTTGCTAAAAAAAACGACCACACTTTTGTTTGCTTTAGAAATTTTGAATTTATGTTATCAGAACCCAAAGATGATGAGATTTTCAAGGAAACAATTACTTTTGTAATGCCACCAGGAGCAATTATAACTGGCAACATCCGAGAACACTTAAATTCTGGGTTTTCATACAGAACATATTCTACAGACACGGATGAAAATTCATTCGAGTATTCAGAACACAGGAAAAATCATCAGGCGGAAATGGCTCTCCAGAATCATCGTGACGACAAATTACTCTATAATCTTTCAAGTTTACAATGTACCAGAAGTTCATTGGATTGCTTATTAACATATTTTGCAACGTGCTGTTAAAGAAATGATCCTTGGTATCCAGGATTGCGGATGAGATTAGGAAGCTTGCAGGAATGGGGTGGGTGCAGCTGGCAAAGGACAGGGTTAATTGGAGAAACATGGGAGAGGCCTTTGTACTGCAGTGGGTGCAGTCAGGTTCATGATGATGATGATGACTCTTTATAAACTGAGAAGTAGGCGTCGCATCGATTATGCATGTTTCGAGCTTTAGCTGGATGAAAGAGCCGCTGTTTATTGTTAGAAATGCGGGCGAGTGTTCTATTAAACTACGGGGCTCTAACGTTGCTCCTAATACATCTGAATGAAATGAACATGTTGCTGAGCTCAGTAACTTTCGCGGCAAACAAATTCCAGTCTTGCTGTACAGAACAGAGTTCAAAATATTTGATGTACGTGTCCCAGTATCGACAAAGTTTCTCGTTAATAGCGTTAATTACCTTTCCTGTAGTTCCTAATCTGCTCAACTTTCACCGGTGAGCGCGGAAAAGAAATTTTTAAATCGAAGTGAAGCAAACCTTGGCCAGTAATTACGGGCAAATGGGTGATAGGAGACAGCAATTCCGGGTCAGTCGTCAGTATTACATCTAGCGTTTTAGTGGACTTTGACGTGCACCTATTTGGCTGTTTGACAAGCTGAGTGGAATGGGCAAATTTGCTTTCTTGAGAAATACTTGAGTTCCCCTTTGCGTACAGCTCTATGACGTAATTAAATTTTTACGCAAGGGTCACTCAGTAATTTAGATTTTTTCGCGACGATTTCAGCAAAACACTGATTTCTGTAAAAAAGCGATTCCACTTTCAGAGTGGTTTCATGATTCAGGACTGAAATTAGCATCTAAATTAGTAGCAACCCACTGTTTGTATTTCTTCACCTGCTTGTGGTCGGAGAACTCTTCATCAATCTTCAGCATTTTTACATAGAGTAGATTGTTTATGATGACGCTTCCAGTGGGTCGCTGAAAGTACTGGTAGTCTTGATTTGCATTTCAACTGGCAGTGGTGCCATTCTGTTAGCCTGTGGCTCCGTTTTAGACAAGAGAGATATATTACAGTTTAACCCACACCTCCATCAAAGGTGTTATTTGTTCAGTCTATTCCAGGCATTGTTTAGTTGTTCAGCAATGCAGAGCTCCACACCGCAATGCATTACAGCAGCTTTCTCTTCTCTCTCTTCGCCTCATCACCCAGGCTACATTGTCTGCAGCGAGAGTATGGCATTTATTGTTTCAAATTTCCTTTCGGACATGTTCATGCACTAACAGCTGGCTGCCTGTGTAAGTTTGCATAGAATATAAATTGCATAAATATCGCTGAAATACTGTTGAGGAGAACAGTCTCAAAGGTGACAAAGTATAACAGTGTGGAACTCAAGCATTAAAACCGATAAGTGCACCTGCACTGCACTCATAATATAAACAAGTAGGTTGCAATTCAAACAGCACAAAAACACAGAATAAATGTAGAAAACAGCTTCACGGCTGGGCTCAAAGAGAATAATTCAAAATGTATTAAGACAACGCTACCTAAAAATGTGTTCTCGCTTTGAACATAAACTGAAATTGTACTAACGCTATCATAGACATATCGGAAATGAGAAAAGGTTTTGAAGTGAACAAAGTGCCGGTTAAGCGCCAAATTGTACAAAGGGCTCCTGCATTGCATTTACGCTGTAATCAAGTGGCTCACAATGCAGACATCTCTGAAAACGCAGGACACAGATGGAAAAACTCACCCAGTTGCACATCATGGCCCACAGAGTGCATATAACATTATATTAGGGTAGTACTGATAGGAGGAGGAGGAGGAGGAAAGGCAGGGAGGTTAACCAGACGAATAGCCGGTTTGCTACCCTGCACGGGGGGAAAGGGGTGAGGGCAGTAAAAGATGAAGGAGAAAATACAGTTGCAGGAAATTAAAGTCACTATGTAAAGTTATCGCGTCCAGTAATGTCAGAGCCTATCGTGCAGGCCAGAAGTCTTCAAAAAGCGGAGCAGTGCCTTGGAGGCCTTCGCTGCCCACGACCACCGGGGCCAGTGACCGAGAATCTTCGTTTCCTTCAGTGGCCGCAGGTCCAGATGCTCCTGTGCACGGCAGAGAGACGGTCTTTCGGCGCTTTAGGCAGGGCATTCACAAAAAATGAGGGCTATAGTCTCATCACACCCTCAGATGGCGCATGCACGCCTGTCAGCCATACCTATTAAGAAGGAGTAGTGGTTGGTGAAAGTTACACTAAGCCACAGGCGACACAACAAAGTTACTTCACGTCGTGGTAGGCCGGATGGAAGCCGAAGCTTCAGATCTGGGTGTAAGCAATTTAAACACGAACACTGCTAAATGAACGTACAAAGCTAAGGGGTCATTGTGGTTCAGGAAACACTCCATGAATTAGCAAGTGCTTATAATACCCTTCTCGCACGTCATACATTGCTATCTCCTATAAATGACGTCTAAGTAGCAACAATCAGTTTTGTACTGCTGTCGCGCAAGGTGTTAAAACCCACGAACATTGATGCTTGAGTCAAGGTACAGGGTCGTCCATTCCTAGTGCGAACGGACGAGTGCGTGGCCGCACTCTCTAGGGCCAGCGTGCTCGACACAGCCGCTTATCGTAGGAAAGTGGCGCAGGAGAAGGTGGACCTGTACGCGGCGCTCTACGCCATCTGCCATTTCGCTTTGATGCGCAGCCGTGTCGGATGCAGGGGCCCTCCCAAAGGAAGATCATGCGCTCGTGTGTTCGCACTAAGAGTGTACTGCATTGTACATTTAGAAGATATAGGGAAATGTTAATCGCTCGCTCAGAATTCTTCCTTTTTGTCGTGTGCGCACGGGTTAAAGGTCAGGGACCCGGTGGTTGGAGAAGAGCCGCTACGCGTGTGTTTAACAGCCAAGCTGCACCTAGCACGCTGTCGCGCCACCCTCTTGACGCAACCGAACAGGCTTCGCAACACCTTGTTTATCACAAAACTTGGTTGCCGTTCATTAATTTCAATACTAACCTATTATCGTTCAATAATATTAGCGAAGCAGCACAGAAATGCTTTCTGAACATTTCCACAACTCGATGTACGAACAGCTGCTTTCAGTGTTCCATGGCCTCATCCCTGTAGGCACTGTGGATGTGGATGTGCGATTTCATCTTTTAACGATGATAATGACGTATTCTTCTAATGAAGAAGTGGGAGTGTTACTTTCCCATTTCTCGCAGTAGTTGGCAAGATTCCTGGAAATCGCACTGTTATTGACCTTGCTTGTATGCTCTTTAATTGTGATATTCATACACCGTCTAGTTTCACCGAGAAATCTTTTTCCACAGGACAAGGCCACTGAATTGACGACATCGGTGGCACTGAAACGTATGGATTACCATGCGGCTGCCCGCAGCCTCGAAGAACCTGTCGATTATTTACTCTCAAGCAGAGTTCGGATAAGTCACAGTTGGAGATAACTGAAAATAGAGAATACCTAAGTAATCTGCGATTCGCTGATGACATTGTCTTGCTAAGTCACCCAGTAGACGAACTGCAAAGCATGAATAATGAGTTGAGCAGAGCACAAAGGCGGGCCTAAAAATTAATATGCAGAAAGCCAAAGCTATGTTCAAATATATCGAAAGGAAACAGCAGTTCACAATTAGTAACAAGGTGCTATAAGTGGTAAGGGAAAACGTCTACTTAGGGCAGGTAGTGACCCCTGATTTGAATCATGAGAGGCAAATAAATAGAGAGAATAAGAATAGGGTGGAGCACATATGGCAAGCTCTACCAGGTCATGAATGGCAGTTCACCAATATCCCGCAAAAGAAAACTATAAAACAGCTATATCATAGCGGTGCTAACCTATGGACGAGAAACTTGGAGGCTAACGAAAAGGGTTCAGCCTAAGTTAAAGAGAACGAAGCCAGCTATGGAAAAAAAATATAGGTGCAACGTTAAGAGACTGGAAACGGGGAGAGTGGGTGAGGGAAGAAACGTGGGTTAATGACATCCTATTCGAAATCAAGGGGAAGAAATAGGTCTTGGTAGGAATGTAATCCGAAGGCAAGATAACCGCTGCTCCTTAAGCATTACGGAGTTGATTCCAAGGGAAGGCGAGCGTAGCAGAGGGCGGCAGAAAGTGAGGTGGGTGGATTAACAAGTTTGCGAGCCCACGGTGGCCGCAGCTGGAAAAGAACAGCTTTAATCGGGAAGACATAGGAGAGGCTCTGCAGTGGGCGTAGTCAGGCTGATAATGATGATGATGATGATGATGATGAGAGTAAGGAAAGCTTGTTAGGCGCCGAAAAACCACGTCCACGCCTGCGCGGCGGCCTACTTAGTTAAATCAATGGCTTACTGTGTGCTGGCGGAACATTGTGACGGTGTTTTGGCAGTCGTTTCTATTGCGAACCAATGGGGTATTTTCTACGCTTTTCTTGATGATGCTCCCAGCTACCGAGATCAAATGATGTAAGCGGTAGTCTGCTCCAAGAAGATTCTCTACCTGTTTGTAAAAGCTTTCTTGAAACCGATGATCACAAGATTTTTGTAGGGCCTTGCAAAAGCACAGGCGAATAAACCTCGCCTCACTAGCTTCGTAAGGGCAGACGCTATTGATAGGAGTGGTATTTTACCTCTGGGCTCATAGGACCAGCAGATAAATAGGCATGAGCGTTATTAAAATCATTCGATCTGTAGACGACTATTTCGTCCTTTTATAACGCACAGTGAAGCTTTCAAAGCAGTAACCGCGAAGTGCTGCCCTAGTTTGACCAGTGTATGCATCGACTCTCTTTGCATCCGGAAATCCGGAAGATAACTTTATGCGATGTCGTGACCTGTGGCTTCAGTTTTCAGCTTCGTGAAGGTTCGTGAAATGCCCACCCAGCTGAGGGCCTGAAGGGTATGTGTGGCATTACGACATGCATTTATCAGAATGTTTGATAAAGATACCTGCTTTGAAATAACGTTGCGCACATTTAATGCTCTTCTTAAAAGTGCTCACCAGCCTGAACGAACGGTCACCTTCATGTATGTACACTGTTTAAGTTTCTCATTTAAGTGTCCGCTGTTTAAGTAGCCCAGTGGAGTGAGAAACGAGGAATGCATTTTAACACAGAAAAATGTTAATAGTGGTTTACCAATATCCCTCAAGAGAAAACTATATAACAGCTGTACCTTCCCAGTACTCACCTATGGGACTGAAACATGGAGGTTAACGAAAAGGGTTCAACTTAAATTGAGGAAAACGCTGCGAGCTATGGAAAGGAAACTCATAGGTGTAAAACGAAGAGACAGGAAGAGTGCAGAGTAGGCCAGGCAACAAGCGCGGGTTGGTTACATCCTAGTCAAAATCACGTGGAAGAAATGGGCTTGGGCAGGGCATGTACTGCGAATGCAAGACATTTGCTGGTCCTTAAGGGTACCGGAGTGGATTCCGAATAAGGCTAGCGTAGCAGGGGCGGCTAAACTTAGATAAGCGGGTGAAATTAAGAACTTTGAGGGTATAGGGTGGCCAGCAGGTACTGGACAGGGTTAATTGGAGAGATATGGGAGATACCTTTGCTCTGCAGTGGGTGTTGTCAGGCTGATGATGATGACGACCTGTACTTAGATACTGAAGATATTTGTGTTCCATTAATTTCATCACAGTTTTTAGTAAGGGCCTTTATCTCAACATGAATTAGCTCAGTCAACTGTGTAACATAGGAAAAACCTTTGAAAAATAGATACTCGTGTTTAATTAATAAGGAATGAATGTACATGTATGGTTAATAATACTAGTGAAAAGCACATACTCTTAAACTTTACAAACGATACTTTTCAAAGAGATGGGACAATAATTAGAAACCACATTGCCAGGGCCAGATTTGCACACAGGCACTACATTGACTGATTTCCAGAGAGAAGGCAGTGCACCTTGCTTTATGGATTTCAGATAAATTATTCGCAAAGATTTACAGAACTCAGTCGCACATGCACTGGGAAGAGGACCGGGAGCACTGCGCAATTCGCAGCAATTCGATTCCTCTGCACAGGGTATTGTTGAACTGTGGTTTTCTTTTGCTTCGGTGGGCCGTCAAGTTCCATCCAGGGACATACCTTTGCAGTAGCTAAAGAATTTGACGACTAGCAGCTGGACGCCCCACTCCAGCTGTAGTTTACATAGTGTTGTGCGCGTGTGTTCTTATCACTTTATCATAAACATATCGCGCGTGTAACCTGCATATATTTATTATTGTGCAAATAGTTTTTTGTACATCACCTCTCCCCGTTTCCTTTCTTCCTGTCCTCTCACCTCGTTCATTTCACTTCTCCATTCTGCCTGCTATCCTTTACTTCCGCTGTCCCAGCTCAGGTGCTTCAGTATCGATGGCAGATGCGGGGGCTAGCAAAAATCTTTCCCTTCCTTGTTTATTAATATTTTTAATAAAACCACTTAATACTACTACTACTCAAGAACTTTTGCTTTGAATATCTTCCACAACTCGTGCGATGTCGTCGTTTCAGATAATGCATCAAACACGAAAGTAGGATTAGAGAACAGCAGGAATATCAGCTACTCGTGCCTTACCATAGCTGTAGGTATATGCGACGCTGCCCACCATCGTAAACAATGTCGTACTCAATGATATACTCTACAACGCCGTTAAAGACTCCGAACACAGGCCTAGACGCATCGTGTGGGCGCCAGCCCACCAGGGACTCCGTGGTAACGAAGCTGCGAATGCAGCTGCCCGAGCACTTATCCTCCGGGCACCTACTTCCGCGTCCTCCGCAACCAATG
Source organism: Amblyomma americanum (assembly GCF_052857255.1). Lineage (NCBI taxonomy): Eukaryota > Metazoa > Arthropoda > Arachnida > Ixodida > Ixodidae > Amblyomma > Amblyomma americanum. Next base: position 47,856,145 of record NC_135500.1, read on the forward strand.
AGCCCAACCGACCACTTCTGCGGTTTCGAGAAATCGCCGACTATTACAGACAGGCATCACTAGTTCCCTCCACCAGCAAAGGGGAGTCGAAGGCAGACGAACGCATGTTGCGACAGCTACAGACTAACGCCTACTGTTGTCCCGCCATGGCTGCTCGTTATGACCCAAGAGTGAATACTTTGTGTCCACACTGCGACGAGCTCTCTTCTCTATCCCGCATGGTGTGGCCTGTCAACCTAGTCCCCACTTCCCTCTATACCCCACCTCCATTAAGGTGGCTTGGGAGACCTTCCTCCTCGGGTGTGACGGCACAAGCTGCCCTCGCACGCCGGGCTCGCGAGGCGGCGGAATGTTGCGGCATCCCGGACTAGGGACGCGGACCAAGAAGATGCCGGCATTCACGAACTGCGCCGACTCATCCTCTCTATTTTCTGAATAAAGGATTGCTCTCTCTCTTTCTCTCTTCAGTTTCATTTCGGAACCCCTGCTAATCCATAGTAAGAAAAGAGGAGGCTTTGCTCGCTCAGGAATGTTAAGAAATGATCTAGAGTGTTGCCTCCGAGCGAATTATGTACAAGCGCATTTTTTGAAAGCAAAATTGTTTATGCCCGCAATTTTTATTCATATCGTAAGACTGCACCACGAAAGTCAGTATGTCCGCATGTCCCTCCTAGGGCCGCTTATAGTCTTGTATTTATTGTCAAATACGCTGCCTATTCATTTTGCATGGCAGTGTTAACTACTCGATGCGAGCCCAGGACTAACTTTAAAGGTAAGGTTTTGCAACGTATCAGAGCATTAGACCACTGCAGTCACAAAGATTGAGAAGTTTGCGGGGATAGGGTGGCCGCAGCTGGAACAGGACAGGTTTTTTTTAGATATGAGAGAGGATTTTGTCCTGTAGTGGGCGTAGTCGGGCTGAAGATGATGATCACTATGTTAATGCAAGTATCTTAAATATTTCACAGTTGCTTTACAATAATGGTCAAAAATGCGCTCCATTGGTTTTCAGAGCAGCTCGTGCCGAGTGGTTAACTCGGCACGAGCGCAGGACATAGTTCACAACAAGATTTTGCTACGCATCGGAAGGATAAACCATTCACATCGCTATGTTCATAACAGCATCTTGCAGTATTCCACAGTTGCCTGATATATAAAAGTGATGTCCCAAAAAGCCGGACTTGATGATTACTCGAAGTATGCCGAGTAGCCTTTTGTAGGGTTAGAGCTCTTCAGCGCGTGCCACGTTGACATTTTGTAAGGAAATTCTACACGCACACTCGGAATACTCTTTCCAGACACTGCTTGACGAAACAGATCGTGCTTACGAACCCGGCACATGCAACCTTTACTGCCACATCCGCGACTGCGGTCTACAGAGGAGAGCAGCACATTCTCGATATTGGTTTTGTCTTTCCGAACGGAGCGGGCCATTTTCGAAGTCCTACGGCTGTCGTTTTGAATTTCAAACGAGAGCTGCTCCTTTCACTCTGCACTGCCGCGGCTCCTGGTTTTGACAGCTAGGCGCATCGTCTTCCGCGAAGAATGCAGGGAAACGCCCTTCTCTTGTGACGGGCGCAGCGGAATGGTGGGTGCGCGCTGCCCTCCGCAGGATGCCCCGTGCGAAGAGCAGTGCTTTTTTCTGGATCTGTAATGCGTTTCAGGCGCACCTTGATGCATACATGCGCACTACTGAAGGATGCAGCCTAGTGGAAGCGCAGACAGTTTTGCGGTGCCACTGATATATACTGCAACTGCAACTCGCATGCTCGCATGGCCAGCAGGCAAGCCACACGGTAGAATATGCGTGAGCTACGAAGATCTTACCGCCGCCTTTCTCAACTGATCAACTGTCACTCTGGACTGAGAGTCGAGTGTTAACTTGTTTGTTCATTGAAGGTTCTAGCCAAGAACTAATCAGGATGGCAAAATCCAACTCTGGTAAGGTGGGCGTGGTCGGACTGGTCACTGTTAGGATGGGGCTTCTATCTCATATCAGACCACCAGTGTTTGGTGATTGCGCTTCGATCCCACCGCTGCCACCAGTTGTTAGATGCGGGCTCCTGGTTTGCCTGGGCAGTCTCTCGCCAAGCCGAGGTGCACGGGTTCCGGATCGGGAGTTTTCTGCTACGGGGTGACGAAGAGACGAGATGGGCTTCGAGGTGGGGAAGAGACTGAAAACGGTTTATTTACATTTTTTACAGAGCTCAAAAAACGAATCTGAAGCTGGTTTATCACATGCCAGATTGCGGCTTAAATAGGGTCTCCTGTCCCCAGGGCCTGGCCTAGTTTGAGAATTTATTTAAATAAAAATGCGTCCAATCACTGTGATGTCGATCACGTGTGTCGATCACGTGCCTGCCAGGACGTCCCCAACAACACACTCTCGTCACCTCTGGCAAGTTATGGTCTGCTGTCCCTACAGCAGTGATGAAAAACACGAATGCGGGCCAAATCGGCGTCGAAGGTCAGTCACCTGCACTGCACAGCGCTCCTTGGGAACGATAGGCCGCCGCTGTACTTGCGCAGATGGTTCCACTTAAGGGAAGACACTTAAGAGAAGACGAGGTCTTTTCCGAAGCACGAGCATTCCGGCGTCGTTGGCTCAATCAAACACAGCCGCGTCCGCCGTGACTCGCAGAACCGCACCGCCCTCCGCCCCTCCGGACACAGGGGAAAACGAGGTCGTTATGTCCCGGGTGGTCCCGAGAAATCTTCCCAGGCAGCGGCTGACCATTTAACCCGTATACAAAGGGGGGGGGGGGGGGGGGGGTTCTCGTTGACGCCGCCACCCGCATTCGTGGAGCCGCAGCGACGCCGACGGCCCCTTGAAGCATCTGTCGATTGATGACTCCCAGTCGCTTGAACATTCTTGGAATGTTGGCGTTCTCCATCCGTAACAGCTCCTCCGTGGCCAGGAGAATCTCGATCGGCCAGTGGTCACAATCACTGGCCGAGGAGAGATGGACTTGAGTTGTAGCGTGGGAGGCCCTTCTTGATTTTCTCTGCGAGCACAGAACAGAGTCCTAAGCCTCGCAAAATGGAGGCATTAGTCGAAACCAACCAGTCAACATGGCGCCACTCCCCAGGCAGTGCCCGAAATTCACCCGAGAGCCGCCAGGCTGTTATGCAATACGACTGCATTGCCGGCATAAACGTAAGCGCAAAATTTTGTAGTTGACAGCAATAGTCTCGGCTACTATGATCTGCTTCCATGTCTGCCAAATCCGCTGCCAAAGCCCCATTCGCGGTTCACGACTTGAAGAGGGGTAGCAAATTTGGAAGCAAAACAATAATAATGATAATAATGACACTACACCAAAAAAACAAACTGGCACCTCAATTTTGCCCGAATTTAAGGTCAAAGCGAGTGTCCGCGCCTCATCAGAGGTCGCCAAATACCGACTGCCAGGATGTACGATAAGCGGTGATGTGCCAAAGCCTACAAATTTTTGATTAGAATTTTTATTGGTTATCATTCAAAGCTCTGATTTCCCTGTACCACCCGAATATCGATAGTCTGCTTAATATCTGGCCCACGCCCAAATTAATCCACTCGCTCTTTTCAAAGAAGCTTGACTCTCGAGACTAATAATCAACTGTTCGAGTTGAACTCAGAAAGATGCGACTGCACATCGCAATCCACACTCATTCCCGTACTGGCGAAAGACTCCTCTTAAACTCAATTAGTCAATTATGCACCTCGTCACTATGACCTGTACAGAAAGCTGCTACAGCTATTCTTGGCAGAATTCTGCAGCCTCACATTGTTCGCTTAGTCTCTGAACACTAAAACCGGGTAGCTAATCAAACGCCGCTAAGCGCAAGTACTCAAACGGGCACAAATATCCGTGCTTTCTTTGCCGTCGCCTGACATTAGCAACACTGCCGCTAATGTAGTGAAAAGCTCTTGGTATCTCTACCAAGTCCTACATGTCTGAATCTACTAAAGATATAAAAGCAAACCTGTGCCAAATTTTCAAACACAAAGAAATTTTCTTGCTCAGAACGGTTCTACTTAAGCAAACAGCTCATCGCCTACTCGGGAACTGCCTTCGCTGCATTCCTGTGAGTGCCTTATTACTTGGGAGGATCCCAAATTGACACACGTCATTTCTTACTCAATGGCACAATTACCTTTATTTAAGTGTTAAGAAAACAGTAACACCTGATCAGATCCAAATATTTAACCTGAGACAAAGTAGCCTTTCCTTTCCCGATTTTACACGCACGTAAAATAAAGAATAAAAAACAGCTACTGTGAATGGCTACGCGGGGTGAATGCTGACTTACCATCCCCGCGTTTAAAGGATTAGTATTTCAGACGAGCCCGCCGGGGTCGCGCTCTGACTGATTGTACTGCTGTCAACTCGTGACAAAAGGGAGCTTAAGAAAGCCATCCCTGATTGCTACAGTCATCTCCACAGCCCCTCGACGCGCTCAAAAAGCCCTGGTAGCCCATGCAGTGCCGATAACCGACTCTGGGCGACAGGACCGAGACCATCGCGAGAAGCTGCTCTCTGTTCTCGCCCCAAGCAAGCTCGGCTACACTGTCGCCCTGCGCGCTTCCTCGAATAGCCGAGAGAACCCAGGAGATCACCGTTAGCCCAATCCCAAGTCACATGTATCATGCTCATCAGCAAGGCAGGCGACAAGCGATATCAAAGGCACTTCAGAAACAGCTAGAAAAAGGCCGTGAAGCCGTCTACGTAGACATTGGGGCCTACCACAAGCCAGGAAAGTTCTCAGTCGCTGCGATTGACCACCAACTAAAACCGGCTATCTAAGCGTCTATCTATGCAGAAAGCCCCTCCTCTGCAGAGTCTCTGGCAATAGCTATCACCATCAAACACAAAGACCAAAAAGGAGAGTCCTCCGACGTCATAACAGACTCCCAACAAGCCTGCCGAGACTTTCTTAATGGCAGGCTTCCCTGAAGAGCAACAGAGCTACTTGGCAAACTAAGCCAAACACACAAACTAACATGGACACCTGGACACGAAGGACTAGCTGGCCATGAGGTAGCCAACGATCTAGCCCGAGGTTTACCCAACCGGGCGGATCCTCATCCCAACCCCACGCCCATGCCTAGCACCTATGGTGACAGATTAGAACATATTAGGATGGAGCGCAGAAAATACCCACCCCATCACAAAAAACTCGACTCCTCCGAAGCCATAGACTAGAGAAACATTTAGACCAACACATTTCCTAAGCTGTTCAACCTACAAAAGATTAGCCCCACTCAATATCAGAATACATGCACTTGGTGTGGAGCTTGCCCTACGCTCTACCACATATCGTGGGAATGCACAGCGAAACCAAAACACTTAACTGTGTCCGACCGGACACATGAGCAATGAGAGGTGGCCCTGACCAGGAGGCCCTGGATCAGCAACTAAAGTTGGTTCAGCAAGTCCGTCAGTCAGCGAAAGCCAGCGGTGACTTGGACTAGGGGTGCCACCCAAGTTGCTCGAGCAACCTTCCCGAATTACAATATAAGTTTTCTCTCTCTCTCTCTCTCTCTCTCTCTCGAATACAGTGCGGAAAGTGAAGAACGCATCCTTCTCAAGAGCACGCGCTGAACACGCCTGCATTCACGGTCTCTGTTGCTCGACCGCTGCGCTCGCATGCGCCGGGTGTCCGGCAATCTAGCGCCTTCTGACCTTTCGGGTAGATTATCTTTCTTCCTTACCGCCTTTCTGTCAGGTCGGGGTGGTCTGGGTCCTTCTGTAAGCCGATGCTCTTTGAAAAACCTGTCCTGTTCTGCTTGGAAGACGCGGTTTTCTCTTTCTGTTTTACTGCGGTCACCTTTAGAAGTACCTGCGCGTGCCGCATGACCAGTAACGGTAGCTGCAAGATTACAACGTCCAATGCGGGATGGTTTTTCTTTCCCTTCGGCCGCATTTCCATGTGGGCTAGCATTCGCAACTGTCTGCGCAGCTGAATTTAGTGCCTGAAATTTCAATCGTTTCGTCTTGGTCCTTGCCCTTTTCCTTTTTTTCCGTCTCGGCTGTGCACTGCGCGTCCCCCGATCAAAACTAGCTTCTTCTAGTTTTTCTATCGCACCTCGGAAACCTCCCACCAAGTCTAAACTGGCCTCGTCGCCTTCGCAGCACAGTGTCAGCTCCACACAGCCGACAGGCGGGCGTTGCACTGCCCCCAAATTGGGTCCATCCAAGTATAAACTGGCCTCTTCGCAGCCCGGTGTCAGCTCCACACTGCTGACAGGCGGACTTTCCGCTGCCCCCGAGTTGGGCAGTTCGCTCCCCAGAAGGTATTCCTCCACGGCTTGCTTATCGCTCTGAGCGCTTACCCCTGAAACGCTCTGCTCATCTACAACTGAGCTTTCGTCCTCTGTCTCAGCGTGGCTTTCGATACTGCGTTTCAACGCACTTACAGCTCCGCTATCTTCATGAGGGTTGTGCGCTGTTTCACAATCTATTTTTCGGAAGTGTCTCTCAGCAAAGGGTATCTCTCAAGAGGAAGGCTCTCCTCTGGTACCAAACCAGCAGCTCGTTAAATACTCTCCATATTCCCCAGATCCCTAGCTGAGGAATACAGTTCGAAGAATGATGTCCAATCAAACGATGGCACTGATGGTACCACCCACAGCAGGGCGGTCCTGATCTTCTCTCGTAGCTCGGTCGAGGGAAAGGAAACTGACCCGGTCACGTTGTCGTCCACGCGGCCTCCAAGTGGGCGCGCACGTGTGTCCGGACCGGCGCCCACGTGGACCCGGAAGGCGCCTGCGTGACACAGGAATGCAGGCTGTCTCCCAGCAGGGGTTGAAAGATCTTGTACCGATGACCGGAACGCGGAACCTCTGTCGAAGGCGCGGCACTCGGGCAATTGTTCAACCCCAGCGTGACTGAAGAAGGTAACACTGATCTTGTACTTCGTCGTCTGATGACCGGAACGAACACGTGGGGACGCTATTATCGTCGCTGCGCCCGATGTTTCTGCAGCCGCGCTTCATCCAGAGGGCTCATTCACCTTCGAAATGGTTTTCAGGGAGTCCTCCCCCATGTCCAAGCCGAACACAACAGCAGGAAGGGAGCGCGAGCACAACAGCACCCCCACCGCCAGATATTGCGCCCGGAAGATGAACTGCTCGCACGTAGCTCGGCTGACTGGGCGTGCCAGGAACCAGATGTTCTCTGGGAGTCTTCGGATGACCTTCAATGCCGAAGCTCGGCATCGCTTCCCCTCGTCAGGTGGCCGTTTTGGGACATTCTCTGCAATGCTAGCCAAAAATGGATCACAGACGCCAAACCACACCTGACAAAAGCAAGCGCCCTCAGAACCCACTCATCCCGCCAGACCAAAACTCGGGGCCAAAACTGCACTTAGCAAAAAAATTTCAACTAAAACTTGAAGAGATCAAATGTTTCGCCTGAATGAACACATAGTTTCTCCCGACGAAGACTTTGGTGATGGCGCCTGTCCAAGGCGTGTGCTTGCACTCGAGGTGCGCTCGGAAGGAAAAAAAATTCGTTAAATGATATCAGGTTAGTGCTTAGAGGGCACGCTGTACGGTTATAGGCGAGTAGTTTTGGTCGACGTGGCGTTCAATTTTGCCCGCCCCAATACCTCAGAGTCAAGGTACGTTACACCACTCGTTCTTACTTATCTTTGGCCGAAAGAAGGAAAACGTACTCCTAGGTATGTTACCTGATTGTGAACAACATTATGGCAAAGAAAGTGGGAGATATACGCTTTCCATTAGGAAGAGAATATGAAATAAATCTCCAAAACTAAAAATATGGGGACATCCCCTTTTGATAGAATCTTTACCAGCTAAAAGCCTCGGCTTAGACCGTCGGTGGAGGTTGCCTTGTAGTGAACCTCGAAGCTGTGGTGCTGGAGTGCCAGGCTCCACCTCAGTAGACGACCATTTTTGGGCGACATATTGTGCAGCCAAGTCAAAGGGCAATGGTCCGTTTCCACTGTGAAACGGGACCAGGAGACGTATCATGCTAGTTTGTCAATAGCCCAAACGAGGCATGCGCATTCTTTTTCAGACGTGCTATAACCCTCTTCCCGCGTGCTGAGCTTGGGGTTCAAGTAAAGGACAGGCCGTGTGTGCCTGCCATCGCTTTCCTGGCAAAGAATAGCGCCTAACCAGCGGTGTATGATAAAGGGTTTCGAGAAATGTGGCTCTGCTAGTATTGGACGCTCGCTTAGGGCTGTTTTCAGACTCTAAAATACCTTCTCTTTCTTTTGGTCCCAAGAAAGATTGGTAAGCTCACTTTTTCTCAGCGCGTCGGTCAGGGGGCTGGCTAAATCAGAGTAGTCCTTTACATAATGTTGATAATAACCTGCTAGGCCAAGGAAAGACCTGAGTTCTGATTTTGTCGTTGGGCGATGGTACTCCACCACGGCAACCACTTTAAGTTCTGCAGGTCTGCGTTGGTCTTGTCCAACCACGTGCCCAAGATAGTTCACTTCGGCGCAACCCAGGTGGCATTTTCCCGCCCTTACCGTTAAACCAGCCTCAAGCAGTAGGCTCAACACAATACGCAGGTGTTCAATGTGCTCCTCCCAGTTTTGTGAGAAAGCGGCCTCCTCGTCAAGGTAGGGGAGAGCGAAATCTGCAAGTCCCCGCTGCACTTGGTTCATTAAATTTGAAAAACAGTACGGAGCATTTTTCAAGCCGAAGCTCAACATTACAGGGCGAAACGTGCCTGCGGGGGACACGAATGCTGCGTACGTGCTGGCGCGCTCAGTGAGTGGCACCTGCCAGTAACCACGAACTAAATCCAGTGTGGATATATATTCTGATTTAGCGACTGTTTCAACCCTCTCCTCGATGTTCGGAATGGGGTAAGTCTGGTCCACTGTGATTGAATTCAGTCTCCGGTAGTCCACGCAAGGTCTCGAATCCTTGCCTGGAACCTCTACAATAATGATTGGTGACGTATAGTCACTTTCGCAGGGCACTGTGACGCAAAGTTCACACATATGGCGGATTTCCGTCCCAATGATTTTCTTTTGTCTTGGAGAGACACGGTACGGTTTGCTCCTGATCGGTTGTTCGCTGTACAGCTGAATGTCGTGTTCGATGAGGGTTGTTTTTCCTGGCTTGTTGGAAAACACCGCCTCAAAGTCGCGGACGAAGTTTTTAATGTCTCCTCAACTTTCCGTCAAACGTGGCTCTCTGTAGATTGAATTTAGCAGCTCATTCGCTGCTTGCTCATCCTCACGAGGGACATAAGGTATGTCTGAGATCTCTTCCTCTGGCATGTTCAGCGCCATGTTAACCATGGCCTGACGCTGTACATAAGGCTTCATCAAATTACTGTGGATTATACGATTGTGTTTGTTCTTCAATTTTACCTCATAGTTGGTGTCCGAAAGCTTAGACACCACCTTAGCTGGCCCTTCCCATTGCACTTCAAGCTTGTTCTTTCTTGACGGACGCAGCAACATCACCTGGTCGCCAGATTGAAAGGTGCGCTCACTTGCAGATTTGTCGTAGTACATTTTACACAGTGACTGCGCTGCTCTGACATTTGCTTCCACGAGGTCTCTGGTTTTCTCAAGTCCTTCCAGTAGCTTTAAAACGTATTCCACTACACAGGAATCCTCTCCGTAACCCTCCCATGACTCCCTAAGCATGCGCAACGGGGTCCTTAAGTCACGCCCGTAGGCTAGTTCAGCGGGGCTAAATCCTGTGCTTTCGTGGGGGACGGATCTCATTTCAAAGAGTGCTGCTGGAATGCAGCCTTCCAAATCTCCCTTATGCTCAAAACAGAGACCTAAGTATACGCTTTAGCGCTGAGTGCATACGCTCGACTGGATTTGACTGAGGGTGGTGAATGGAACGGCGGATTATTTTAATCCCACACCGTTCAAAGAACGTTGTTGTCAAGCAGCTTGTAAAGACGCTCTCGTTATCGCTTTGTATCTCTGCAGGGAACCCCACGCGAGAGAAATTTGACAAAAGGGCGTCAACAACACATGCGGAACTTAGCTTCTTCAAGGGAAATTGGTTTCCACGCACAGTGAGGTCAGAATGTAGCGACAACCAGTGTTGGACGCTGGTAGTGGGCCGACAGTATCTATTACAAGACGCTGAAAGGGCTCTGTAATGATGGGAACCAGTGTCATGGGCGCTTTCCATTTATTCGTCGACTTGCCGACCCGCTGGCAGGTGTCGCAAGATCTAACAAGCTGTTCCACATCTTTCTAACAGCGAGGCCAGTAATATTCGAGGGCTAATCTAGCTTTTGTTTTCTTTATGCCCAGGTGGCCCGCCCATGCATTTCCCTGTGCGAGCTCTAGAAGCTGCCGCCAATACTTCTCAGGCACCAGGAGTTGCTCATATGCGCGTCCCATTGAGTCGCAATATCTCAAGTACTGAATGTCCGATTTTTCATGAAAGCTGATGTTCTTTCTGGCAACTCCCTCTCTCACGTTATTGCTTAGAGCTCGTAACGATGGGTCGCTTTTCTGCTCTGCAATGAGTGCTTTCTTATCAACCTTAGTCAACTCCTCCGAACAAGTCGAAGCAGGTGTTAATGTCGAACCCTTCGCGTTGGTTCCTGTTGCCCCATTCTCTACGGAATCGGCAGTTCCTTGGATTTCATGCGCTACCGCTGGTTCGGGAACGCCTTCATGGTCATGCTCATGCGGATTAGACGGATCAGTTTTCCTGCAAGAATCCCCCGGCTGGTCAGGAGAATGCTTCAGTGCCTGCTCATTTATCGCAGCGTAGTCGAGTTTCTTTGCGAGCTCTCGCGCTCGAGAACGTGTTAGCGCCATGCAAGCCAAGCCGGAGGTGAAAGAGAGACCTTTCTCTTTCAGCAGCTGCTCGGATTTGTTCGAAAACAGGTAGGGCAAGTGTGTCGGCAAGTTTGCGCTAACTGCCGCTTCTGGGTCTAGCCTGCCAAAAGTCCCCTTTAGAGTCTCTTTCGCTATAGGCAAGCATGCACCCTGTTCTTTGGCGACCTGCTTAATCCAGGCACATTCGCCGGTGTAGTCCGTGGAAGAAACACAGAACGGGTGAGCAACATCCATGGTAGCCGCTGAATCCCGCAGTGCTCTGAATTTCTTGGCATTTATCACCACGTCCCGCATGTATGGCTCCAGCAATTTAAGGTTTTCCTCCGACTCTCGCATGCACGCGAACGCCATCTTTTGCTGTTTGCAGTTAAATAAGATGTGACCCTCCTTGTTGCAATTATAGCAGACAATAGGCTTTTGCACTTCAAACGTGCGAGCTCCAGGTGCCTGCTGTTTCGGTGAATCGTCAGATTTGGCTGACTCAATCTTTTTTTCGCTACCTCCTCGTTTTGATCCCGCATCCTCTGCTCGGTGATCCCGGCGTGCTGGTGGCACCCTTCGGTCGGGGCTTCTCTTTAGATAGGTTTCTCCCTTTCCTAACCTGTTATCGTACCCTTCCTTGCTTTGGAGGTTTCGGCGAACGTAATACTCGTCTGCGAGCTATGCCGCTTTGTCTAGGTCTATATCTGTTAGCCTATCTTGCAGCCATATCCTCAGATCTTCTGGAATCATGCTATAGTACTGCTTTAGTGTAATGCTCTCCAGTACATTGTCATGACTTCCGTGCACCTCAGCGGTCTTAGGCCACTCGTTTAAGTTGAGTTTAAGCTGGTACGTGAAGTCAGTATGCGACTCTTCACCTTTCTTTGCCTGCCTGAATCGCTGCCTGAAGGCTTCAGCAAAAAGCCGGTACTTCCTAAGCAGTGCGCTCTTTACCTTCTCGTAGTCATAACACTCTTCCCGTGAGAGGCGAGCCACACCTTCGGCCGCCTCGCACGGAAGGAGAGGAAGAAACTTCTCCGACCAAGCGCTCTTGTCGATTTGCACCTTCCCGCATGCGCGTTCGAAATTTATCAAAAAGAGTGCAATATCGCCTCCCACGCGGTATGGTGCGACGAGTACCTGCAATCTCTGCCTCCCTTGCTCCTCTACCGAAGCTACAGGGCTAAGACGCGCCATATTCCCTCTGTTCGACGCGATTTCGAGCTCCTTCATTTTTCGAGCATGTTCTCTCGCTTTTTCCTCTGCGTCATGGAGCTCCCGTCTCTCTTGAGCCAAACGAAGCTCTTCTTTTTCTTTCTGCTCGAACGACACCCGTATTTCTTGAGCCAACAGAAGCTGTTCGTTGTCTTTCTGCTCGCACAAATCCCGTCTTTCTTGAGCCAACCGAAGCTATTTTTTTTTCTTTCTGCTCGCACAACTCCCGTCTTTTCTGCTCTTCTTTGCGTCCAACAATCGTTTGCCAAGCCTCGTCGACCTCCTCAGTAGTCACCTCCTCCTGCCACGTAACCTCGAGGATTTTTTTTTTCTTTTCGCAGAACATAGCGAAATCCCCAGCTCCTGGCAAATTTCGTGCAGCTCCTGCACTTTTAACTTCTACATCGTGAGTTCCACCATAAGTTAGCAAGCCCACTAAAGCAAAAGCCCTAGCTTGAAGTGGACAAAACAGTTTCCCTAAATCAATTTCCCAGACAAAATGAATCTGCACCTAGCATCTGCCTGTGGTAGTACGGTCTGGCGAAATCAACGGAAAAGATTGGGCACTCACCCTACCAAAATATAGCTCACGCCCGTCAGTCCCGTAGTTGCCGAGGTCCGTTGGAGCCGGTAACTTCACGTGGACATCCCACAGCTGTCATCCAATTGTTATAATTCAGGTAGAGTGACTGGGCCGGAGAAGAGACGAGGATGATCGGAGGAAGAAAACTTGGAAAACTTAATACAAAGACTATTTAGATAATGTACAAGTACGGGCAATTGAGAGTGCTTCTCAGTAAAGAGAGCTTCTTAGCAGTCGGGAGTCTCTCCCAGCAACGGGGTATCGCTCAAGAGGGGGGCTCTCTCTGGTACCAAACCAGCAGCTGGTTAAATACTCTTTGTATTCCCCAGATCCCTAGCTGGGGAATACAGTTCGAAGAATGATGTCCAATCACACGATGGCACTGATGGTACCACCCACGGCAGGGCAGTCCTGATGTTCTCTCGCAGCTCGGTCGAGGGAAAGGGAACAGGACCCGGTCACATTGTCGTCCACGCGGCCTCCAGGTGGGCGCGCACGTGTTTCCGTACCGCGCCCATGTGGACCCGGAAGGCGCCTGCGTGACGAATTAATGCAGGCTGTCTCCCAGCAGGGGTTGAAAGATCTTGTACTGCTGACCGGAACGCGGAACCTCTGTCGAAGGCGCTGCACTCGCGCAATAGTTCAACCTCTGCGTGACTGAAGACGGCAACACTGATCTTGTACTTCGTCGTCTGATGACCGGAACGAATACGTGGGGACGCTATTATCGTCGCTGCACCCGATGACCTGTTCGAACACGTGGGAACGCTATTATCGTCGCTGCACCCGATGTTCCTGCAGCCACGTTTCTTCCAGAGGGCTCATTCACTTTCGAGCTGGTTTTCAGGGAATCCTCCCCCATATCCAACTTGGCCGAACTGAAGAGCAGGAAGGGAGCGCGAGCACAACACGCCACCAGTGTTTGGGGATTGCGCTTCGATCCCACCCCTGCCACCAGTTGATAGACGCGGGCCCCTGGTTTGCCTGGGCCGTCTCTCGCCTGGCCGATGTCCAGGGGTTCTTGATCGGGACTCTGCTGCTACGGGGTGACGAAGAGACGAGATGGGCTTCGAGGTTGAAAAGAGAGTGAAAAGTGTTTATTTACATTTTTACAGAGCTAAAAAGAGTGAATCGGGAGCTGGTTGATCACATGCCAGATTGCTTCTTGAATAGGGTCTCCTCTCCACAGGTCCTGGTTGGGGAATTTAGTTCATTAAAAATGCGTCCAATCACTGTGGTGTCGATCACGTGTCCAGCTTTTCGGATCCGCCTACCAGGACGTTCCCAACAACACACTCTCTCCACTTCTGGCAAGTTATGGTCCGTGCTGTCCCTTAAGCAGTGACGAAAAGCCCGAATGGGGGCCCAATTGGTGTAGAAGGTCAGTCACCTGCACTACACAGCTCTCAGTGGGAATGAAAAACCGCCACTGCACTTGCGCACATGGTCCCATTTAAGGGAAGACACTTAGGAGAAGACGAGATCGTTTTCGAAGCACGAGCATTCCGGCGTCGTTGGTCCCAATCAAACACAGCCGCGACCGCCGTGACTCACTTGCAGCACCGCGCCGCTCGCCGCCCCTGCCGATGTGCCGATGGTCGTTATGTGCCGGGTGGGTCTGGCGTCGTGAACTAATGAAAACCATGGTCCCGAGAAATGTTCGCAGGCAGAGGATGACCATTTCACCCCGTAAACAACACGGGGGTCCCTCGCTGACGCCGCCACCTGCATTCGTGGCGCCGCAGCCCGCCGACATCCCCTTGAAGCATCTGTCGTTTGATGACCCCCAGTCGGTTGAACATTCTTGGCATGTTGGCGTTCTCCATCCTTAACATCACCGAGATTAGACCACACCCTGGGCCTTGTTGTTGAATTCCGTCGACGCGCGGAGTTTTTCTTATTTTTTCAATTTCGGTAGAGAATTGCGAGGCACCGGGATTCGAACCCAGGTACTCTTGCACGCGAAGTAAATAATGTAGCTCTACGCCATGGAAGTCAGACATCCGGAGGTGAATCCGGAGTAGCCCAGGACCGCAGTGATATTGAGCCTTAGGTTTCTGTGAGTTTCGAATCAGCCACCTCCCGCAATCAATGCGGGCGCCCAAACCAATGTGCCACTGGTCGCATCTAGTCCTCTCTCGTTCTTTCCATTTCCATCAGCCTCCTGTGCCCTGGAGAGAATATTTTCACCTCTCCACTTGTCCGCCCGTCGCCTTCAGCCCTCTGTGTGTCTCTTCTTTTGCCTCTGCATACTTTACCCTAAAATAATGTGGACGATTCCCGTTATCCCCTTCTGCACCCTGTCGCCTTCCACCTTCTGTCCTCTCTCTGCACTTTGGCACTTGCCCACCGAGGCTGGTGGGGGGTGGCAAATGAGAAGCGGCGCTGCGGATGCCGACGACGATTGCGCGGTTATCGCTCTAAAAGGTAAAAGCACAAAATACAAGGATATTTTCTGCTTCCATCTCACGTATTTATTCGTAAAATTTATGGTTAGCTACTATTACGCCTAATACTATTATTTTAGTGTAGAACAGTTTTAACATACAAAATGGGGTCGAATATTATGCACGAGCATCAATAAAATCCTGGAGACGCGACAGTGGGCATCAACATGCGCAAAGGCATAGTGACGAGAAGGTACGGAAGCCCACACCGTCCCGTCACGGAAGCTCGAATAGCGTAGGAGGGAATGTTGCCAGATCAAAGCTACAGTTTGGTGGTCGAGGAACGGGCAGTGTGCCGTTCCATTCAGGGTGTCCTAGAAGCGGGCGTTGGTGGTGGGCGCAGGGAGAAGGCGCTTGGAAAGGCGTTGAGCCGTGGCACTTAAGTGCAGATCCGTTGGAACTCACGCCCTGTGCCCCAAGGTCGGGAACCCTACCTCGCAATTCCAGGTTATTCTTCCTTTGTTGGTGCTGCCCGCTTCTTTTCTTCAACTGCTACGGCTCAGGCGCGAACATATTAGGCATTCTGTGGGGACGTGGGCGATACCTTCCACATGGTTTGGGCATGGAGGCAAAATCCTTCTCTGCCCCCATCTCGCCTTCCCCTACCCGATAGGACTGGGAGGCGGCCCTGCTTGGCTGCCATTGACTATCGGCTCAACAGTTCCTGGTTCGACGGACCTGCGCAGCGGTCAAGACCAGCGGGATCCCGGAATGAGGGAGTGCACCTTGCATTATAAAGGGCGAGACCCACTAGGGACCTCTCTCCTAGCACCTGTTTGTAAATATAGTGAAACAAATGCTTTATACCACCACCACCACCACAGCTCCGCGGGATGGACGCGAAGGTAGTAACCGGCGCGCAGTTCTGAAAGGCGGCCCTAACTCTTTGGAATTGACCCTCCCCTTAGATAAATTACGTCTGCGATTTCAGCAAGTTGGTTCTCATCCGTCTGTTAAACAGGACCGACAAAAGAAAGAAAATGCAACAAAAGCTGCGACTCGGAACTGACTTTTAATTAGGAAAAATTATCCTTATAGTTTTCCTAACGAAGAAAAACAGCAAACACCAACGTGAAAGCAAACAAATCTACTCATTATTGAGGATTGTCAGAAACACCTCGTCACTATGGTGCAAACGCACATGAAAGTTAGATATGTTTGTCAGATAAATAGGTGATCTCCTTATCATTGAGTGTTCGATGCTTAACTTATGCTCAGCAGTCGGTGTTGTTAATATGAAATGACTTTAAAATTTCGCCTGTTAGCTGGACTTTATATGTGTCAAGGATGACGCCGTTAGAAGAAATAGAGTGCATTTTTATTTCTAACAACTTCGGCTTTATGATTAAAACGTATTTGCAAGCCTAATGGCAACCGCCGTCTGTCAGTAGTCAGTAAACTGCGTACGATCAGGAAGTGGCAACTTGCCCGCCGGGCTACTAGTGAACATTGTTTGTTACCTATACGAACTTAGTATACTACATTGGCCATAACGAAATTTATTGTGTTATTCTTGGATATATCGTACCTATACATGCTATCTTGTACGTGACAAGGTTCCACGTGTTGCCCAGGGTATAATGAAATTAATTATGGTACTTCGGAAATCACGAACTTTTGTGCCTGGACCTCGGCTGTAACCAACTTTAGAGTATAATCCTCGGATATAATGAACGATTGATTGCTTACACTTTTAAACTATCCACCGAGGATCAGCTAAAGGTTTTTAGTGCGTTAGCGCAAGATTATCCTCTGAGTAGTAGTAGTAAACCATTGATTTGGGGAGAGAAAAATTAGTACGTTAGGTGGAGTAGAGGTAGATTAGGAGGTTCAGTGGCCGGTGTTCCCTCTTCCAGTACCCCGTTAGCCTCCGCCGCCGCCTAGGCCCTCGGTATTAGCATAAGCTGTGTGCTCGGGTCGGACTCTGTCAGGAGGCTCTCACTGCTCTAGACTAGGGCTAGTTATTTTGGGTAGTAAAGGAATGTTTTTCACATTGCCAGGTGACGTAATGCGCCGTGGCGTAGCCTCCACACCACACGCACTCCTTCACGTATCTATTTGGCTCCAGTGTATGACATATGGCTCTGCTTGGGTAGGTGTCTCTTTGCAGTCGTCTCAGCGTGGTGGCCTGCTCTCCGTTGAGGTTGTACGCTGGAACCGAGTACTTCTTGCGCGCCCCAAACAACGCCTTTATTGCCTCCCATTCTTGTGAGCTGAAGAGTTTCAACGGCAAATCAGCCCTAAATTAGATTCAATTCATTTTCTCATGTACACATGGTGTGGGCCGAGGGAAAAAAGGCAGGAATTGTGGCTTGACTTGCCCCTCGTCCCCTATATTGCAGGGCAGCAGGGAACATGCAAATTACGTACACAAGTAACGAGGCAAAATGAAAGCAATGGTTGTCAAGAACGGTTGGGGCACCATTAGAAAAACAATAAGGAATGAACCGTACAAAAAAAATGGTAACAAAATATTATCAGAAAAAAATATTTCATTGAAAAAAATCTCTTTGGTTATTGAAATTAGGTCAACCCTTTATGGAACGAAAGAGATAAAGAAGCAGGGACAGCATGGTGAAATCTAAAAAGTAGCACATACATCCTGTATATCTTCGCGGCATGCTCGTGGGACATCAACTTTTGCAGCATGAAACTTATTTAAAATACGGGGAAACGTGTTTGCTAGGCTATATGTACAATATATTGTGCCGCACGTTGGAATATTCCACAGTTCGCTGTGTCTGCTAGGGTAAACTTGTACATGTAGCAAAAAGTGAGCCGTGTCACGCAAGTAATTCACATTTTATTTTATGTCCTTCTTATATCTTTCTGCCAGACTAGAATTATACATTTCAGATACGTTAACGGCATTGAACTGGCTGAATGAGTCGAAAGTGTTTATATCAGCACCGACGTTTAGTATTGCACTTAGAACCTTCTTCTGTAAAACGAAAATCTTATTTTTATTGGTACCTGTAGTTGTTCTCCAAACTAAATGCGCATAGTTCACTTGGGACTTAAATAGCGAATTATACAGGAGAAGTTTAACTTTGGGTAGAAGTAAGTGACGATGCCGGTTAATGATACCTGTGACACTAGAAAGCTTACTGATGACAGCGTTAACATGATTGTCCCAGCGTAGCTGTTTGTTGAAATATGGCCCTAAGATCATAATATTGCCTACAACTTCTATCGTTATGAAACCTAGCCTTACTTTTAGTTACATTAATTTTCAAAGGATTATTAAGGGACCATTGATGGAGTCTACTTAGCGACCTATTTTCCTCGTTTATCACAACTTCACATGCGCTTGATGAGAACAGTGAGACGTCCTCTGTACACATAATACACTTCGCATGAAGGCATTGATATAACGATATCATTTATATATAAGTTAAAAAGAAGCGGCCCAAGGATACTTCCCTGAGGCACACCAGCAGTTACTTTTTTTTTTACTGAGGATCGACAGCTATTAATACCTACAAACTGAAAGCGGTGCGCAAGATATGACGCAAGTAGCGCATGAACACGACCCCTAAAGCCGTAGTCGAACAGTTTTGTCAAAAGTATATTCTGACTGATGTAGTCGAAAGATGATGAGGATACTACGTCCAGAAGTATGGAGGCAGATTCGTCTGTTCAACGAATTTCTCAAGCTGAGAGCCTCGGACGAAACCTCGTTTCGACACTATTCCGCTTCCACACGATTTTGCACCGAGCATATGTGGAATGTGTGGTTCCTCCCATTTGTAAAGGCTTGCACAGAGAAGCAGAGAACACGCGTCCAAATAAGAAAAAACCCCGTGGTCACCGTCGGGAACGTCCAGTTATCATCTTTAACCAATGACGTGTTGGAACACGGACCTAAGTTCACGCTTCCACCTAAACTTGACGCTGCAGGGAAGCTCGCCATCGTTAGACATGTCGCCGCCAAAGCGGATGATGAAGACGCCAGCCGAATTGTGGCTGAAGGAATTGACATTTTAAGTCGGTCAAATGCAGGTGAACGACGTAAGAAAAGTTTCGAACCAGTCATAAAGGAACTGAAAGGAAAAAACTTGAAGCTGTGCCTTGCGGATAAAAAAGGGTGTTTTGTGGTGTTGGATTCCTGCAGCTACAAAACGAGAGCCTTGGATGCCATGAAGAAGAACTTTCGTGAAGTACACAAAAAGCATCTCACAACAGCAAAAAAGAAGGTTTTATCGATGCTCGAAATCGCCAACTTAGGGCCGCTCCACCTCAAGGTATAAGCGACAAGACAAAGCACCCTGTCCGTGTTTTTCAGTGCCAAAACGCACAAAGTTGGGATCCCTTTCCGGGCGATTCTGTCAGAAGCACACACTTGGCAGATGCTTCTTTCGGCTTATCTTGCCAAGCCACTAAGCAACGTAAACGTGGATGACCCCTTTAGAATCAAGAACTCTGAAGAGCTAATCTCTGAGATAAAGAGTAACAACTGGAACATCTCTTATGGATTTTCACTCGACATTGAAGATATGTACTATTCCATCCCACATGATGAATTGATGAGTGTTCTACGAGACACTATAGAAAAGCAGGGAGCTGTGTCGTTTCAAAACGCCGCTGGAGTTTCAGTGGACTCCTTCCTGGAGCTGTTGGGAGCCTACCTTATGTCTACCATCGCTTCCCATGAAGACACCCTGTACATTCAGAAGAGTGGAGTGTGCATCGGGTCCAGAGTCGCTCCAGCCCTGAGTGATCTATACCTCGCGGCCTGCGACAAAAGAATTCAGGAAGCAACCAAGGACAGACGCATCGTGAGGATCGTCCGGTACGTCGACGTCTACTTGGTGCTATGCGAGCAGAAAAAAGAGGACACGGACACCCTAAAAGACAACACACTGACCACCTTTCAGAATAGCTGTCCAGGGCTCAAGTTCACATGGGAGCTTCCTGAGCACGGCGTCCTACGCTTCTTAGACATATGCCTTGAGTTCTTGCCGGGGCACCTATGTTGGACATACCAGCCTCGAGCAAAGAAGCAGTTTCTTCCTTTCAGCTCTAACCACTCTAAGACGGTCAAAAGGGGAATTGTGAGGGCAGCATTGCAATCTGCTCTAAAGAAGTCGTGTCCACACCAGATGAGCCAGGGCCTTCAGAGGCAAGTTGCTAGGCTTCAGGAAGCCGGATATCCTTTGGCGTTGCTCTGCAGCATAGCAGAAGACCTCGTGCTGCCGACGAAGCTTGGCAGGGAAAAGGAAAGTGTCCCTGAAGCATCGACTCAAAGAAAGAAGTTTTCTGTTATTCCCTACGTACATGGGCTGACCCACAATCTCAAAAAGATCGGGAAGAAGCACAGCATCAAGATCATTCCCACGGCGCCAAACAAGGCGAAAAGCATGTGCGCGCGAGTGAATGGGCAGAAAAACAAATCCGATTGCCAAATCGGACACAGAACGAGGTATTCTCAGTGCTTTCAGGGCATCGTTTATCGTATCCCTCTATTCTGCGGGAAGCATTACATAGGCCAAACCGGGAGATGCGTCAACGACAGAGCAAGAGAGCACGCAACAGCCATAGCAGGCAAGTCTGGCACCAACCTTGCGATACACTGCAGAGATTGCGAAACTTGCAAAAAACAAACAAGCCCTGCTGACCTTCACCACGTGCAGGTAGTGAAAAAGAGCAAAGACAAGCTGACAAGAGAAATCCTGGAAGCCTGGGCCATCCGTGAATCCGGAGAGCAATGCGTCAGCACGCCATCGGTTGGCCTATCGAAAAAAGAAGTGAGATATCTGTGCCGGGATGCAAGCAGGAATTGATAAGATATCATTCGAAGCACTGGCTGGTCTCTAAGTATAAATATGCGGCCTTTCCAATAAACGTTCAGTAGTCAGTGCAGCATCGTCCTCGTCTGTGTGTTTCTTCGATGTCTTCGTTTACTTTCCGCTGCCATTTATTCGATCATGCACCAACTAGCTCAACAATCCACCTTATTAACCTTGAATCTATAGAAAAACCAAAGGCAAGTTTATTTTTCTCGAAAATCTGTAAGATATACTCTTTTTTGGCTCAGTAATGCTGTCTCTGTAGATTTCTGTTTGATAAAACCAAACTACTAATCTGTTATTATTTGGTGTTTGTCAAAAAACATGATATTCGCGTGTTTATAATTTTTCCAGTCATTTAGAAAAGTTTTCCAGCACAGAAACTAGCCCATAATTTGAAACACAAAGAATATCACCTTTATTATACAAAGCTGTCACTTGAGCAATTTGCATGCGCCCCATGGGAACACTCCGCATTCAAAACCTAAATTAAACATATGTGCTACAATTGGGGCTAGAATATCTAATACATGCATCACAGGCTGCATCTGCAAATCATCTATCTGCATCGTGGCATGTGCTGTTCTTCATGTTCAGAAATGCAGTGAATACTTCAGAACATGTAGGTGGAATTAGGTACACAGAATCGCTGCTTTGCCTGATGCGAGCATCATATGACATGCTTGACGAACTTTGGTATTCCCGGGTAACGAAATATTGATTGAACGCCTTCGCTAGTTCCTGCCCATTTACACTTCGTCCTTGAATACACACTTCTTGAGGACAGCTAGTCTGCGCTGTGCGTAAAACAACGTTGTTAATCTGATTCTATAACTTTCAGGAATCACCGTGTCATGATTCGAATTTGCCGTAGTAATAGGAATCCCTAGCACGCCTTAAATTTTTGTTTAGCTTATTTCTGAGGACTTTATATCTTCCTAATAGTTCGGGATCGGGTGTATTAGTGAATTCTTGGTAAATTTTTTCTTTAGATTGCATCTTCTTGGGCAATTGTGACGTCATCCACGCCTTGCGCTCTTCCCGAGCTGCTACGTGCGCCTTGTACGGAAAATGTTGGCTGTAAAGCGCTTTAAATTTATCAAGAAATCTATCTTAAGCGGCTTTCACGTCGTTCATAGAGCACGTCAGATCAGGTCATATCTGAATGAGCAGTTTGTCTTAAAGAAGCAAGGCTCTTCTCAGTTATCGCTTGGTGAAAGCAAGCACGTGCTGGTTTTTTCTTCATACTAATATCACCCCTAGCAGTATTGGGAAATGGCCACTAAGGTCGTAATGAAAGACAGCGGACACAATGCTCTTTTCATCAAAATTAGTAATAAAAAGGTCAATGAGTGATTATGTGTGCATAGTAACTCCTGCAGGCGTACCAATTATGTTAATGCAGCCATTTGCGGAGAGCCGAAAAATAAAATCTCTTGCTGTGCTGCTATCGGAAAGCAGGTTTACATCTAAATCGCCGCCTAGAATGACACTGAAGTTGTTAGAGTTCACAAAATTAAAAAATATGTCAACGAAAAAAAAAGAATTCTGGAGTGCGGCCATTAGGAGGGCGGTGAAAAACTGCAATAAAAGTACGGTCAAAATTTAAGCAAACCGATACGTAGTCAGACGTGACACAATAAAATCTTGGTACTAGATCAAAATTTATACAATTTTTTACTCAAGCACAAACACCGCCACCACGATTTAAGGATCTGTTCATGAAGAACGAGTTGTATCCGGCATATTAATTACTATTTCACAAGAATACCAGGTTGCTGTTATGATAACCACTTCAAACTTATCTAGTTTATTAAACAGGTACTCAAGATCAGCTGTTTTATTCACGTTAGACTGCGCATTCACAAGGAGATAACGAAAAGAGGCGTTTGTTAATATTGCTTATATTTTACCTCATTCATGGTGATTTGATTGTAAGCTTCTAGATAGTCATATTCGCTGATAAAGCTGGGCACGTCCAAATTGATCAACGTTTCCGGCACCTTGACTTAGTGTCTCGTGGTTCCATACTGTGCTCTACTTCGCTTTCTTCATTTTTTGGTTCTAGTTCAATGATGTCCTTGCTGTCAGTTTCCCAGGCGAAAAGACAACCATTAATTAGGACTTTATCATGCGTCAACCTCAATCTTTCTTTCCTGTCACGATTTTCTTTGGTTCGATTCCACAGCTTTCTCCTCACCTCTGCGACACTTTGTGAAAAATATTCGCTGATTGAATAGGTAGATCCTTAAGTTTAGGCCACTGCTTTAAAATGCTCAATTTATCACGGTAGTCTAATAACCTAAAGATCACATGTCCATCTTTGCCTCCATTGTCTGCATTTCGTCTACCGAGCCGATGTATTCTTATCTTCAAGAATATCTTTTGTTACTATATTATCGGAAGTTGTTCCTCAGACTCTTTTTCTTTCTCCTCTATGCCAAAAACAATCCTGTTTGGTCGTCGGCTTCTATTTTCTAAATCATCCATTTTTTTTGTCATTGCTGACAGCTGTTGCTACAATTGAGTTACATTTTTTCACATTCCATGACTTTTTCCTGAAGGCTTCCTATCTCTTCCAGCTACGTTTCAATAAAGTCGATCTTCTGCTTCGTAACATTATTCCTTTCTTTATTTCCTGTATGTCTGCTCCAATCAACTTAAAATGCTCCGGAATCGAATTATCTGGTCCGGGGTTCGCCTTGATATCGCCCCCCAGGAGCAACAAGAATCGTAGTGAAACACTTAAACTACACATCAAATCAAGCATGGGCTGTGGGCACGGCAGCAAAAAAAAGGCAAAAATTGTTGCTACGAAGGCATTTTCTGTAGCGTTTGCTTACCTGGATAAAGAATACAAAAGGGTGTGCAGCCCTCATCCTGGCATTGCCGCCGCGCCCACTGCCGCGGGCATCGTGGCACGCCTCTTTTATACAGTCCGGTAATGCTGCTTCCGATGCTCCTGACTCTTCAGTCGACGAAACAGTGGCGCCGCTGGGAAGACTGTGGTATAAATCTTGGAATGCGGCCGGTTGACTTGACGTGATGACTGGATCGATGCAAGCAGCCGTAATGTCCGATAACGATGCGTAGTAGAACGTCAATGGCTGCCCCATCAGCAGAGGGACCAATCCGAGAAAAAGCTGGATAAAGAAGACAAAAGGCTTTGCAGCCCTCATCCTGGCATCCTGAACCCTTCGTGAACCCTCGGACAACGGTGTCTACCGTGACACTTCCCTCAATCCCAGTGTCGGGGACACAAATGATGTTGTGTTAAATGTTTGTGGGGTTGGCTCCGCATCTGTGTTTTTGTTCAGACAGGATCTTCGCGGTTATGCTGCCGATCCTTCCATTTCTGTATGCCCTTGCTGCACCCTGAGAGTCCGTCGCTGTATAATAAATCAGTCTCTGCCGATTTGCCTAAGCTAGGGATAGAGCTATGGCGATCTCTTCCGCTGCCTTTGCTATCCTTGTGCGCACTGACGCACCGGTGATTATTTTTCCTTTGGCATTCACTACTGCTATCGCCCTCGTGTTTTCCTCCGTTCTGTACTTGGACGCAGCCGCTTAGCCGTTGTCTGTGAGGTTCCTCTGTATGCATGCCCACCGGAAAGTGGGCGCCTGCCCTAGGTGGCCTCCCATGTGCGTTGAGCAGTTTTCTCGCCAACCCGTGGGTAAGTTGTGATGACATCACACGACCACGTGCCCCAGGTAGCCCCCTAGGTGGCAGGTGAGCCACCAAGGACACGTGGCCTTGTGACTTCATCACAAAATGCACACCGGATTGTGACAAAACTGCCTGCCGTGGCAGGTGGCAGTCGATTTAATGACTTGGTCTGTCCGATTTACCGCTTCGGGCAGTCTGCTGGATGCCAGGAAGTTCGCCCCTCACAGAAACGCATCATGTTCACATGAGTTGGCGGTCACCGGAAACAGCCAACCGGCAATCAAGGCGGCAAGCTAGCCACGGATCATGCAGGGCAGATGCTCTCCGTAGTTCGGCATTCTGCTGCGTCACGTTGCTGCGCACGCGTACGGTAGAGTAGTAGTACTACTACTAGTAGTAAAGAACGAAAAAGACTCCTTGGGGTAGAAAACAACGACTTGAAGTTATTGAGTGCTGCCGCAGACTGCAGAATAGCTGACGACAACGCGAGCGTGTGCCTTCGGTGCACCGTGTGCTGGGTAAGTTTCGCGAAATCTTCAAAAGCATGGGATGAGCAATCGAAATCTTACGTTTTTCAGTCAACACCCCATTGGAGGGAAAAACTGCCCGTACGTTGCTCATTAAGCGACACCCCGTACTCGGATTATCGCGTGTTTATTTACTACGCAGTAAGTATGGTATGACTGCTGCAGAAGATCTACCTTGTACGGTGATTGACTCTACTATGTTCGTTGAGACTTCTACGTTCTTGAACTCCTTAACGTGAGCTGTAAGCAGGAAAAATTCGGAATGCGTTCCACTCAACTGCAGTCTGTCGCCGGCCGGCCGTCGCTACCGGCAAAGAATGTACGCATAGTCTCGACAAAAGCGCATATCAGCGGGTTGAATGTTCATCTAGAGCAAACGGGTATACTGTACAAATTTAGCTGCGTATAATCTCTGTAATGCAAGAGCTTTACCGTAGAGGACTGGCACTCGAATGAAAGGCGCTACAATCCGGCCTTGCGTGTCGGAGCCTCACGTACCGTGTGTGCATGCATGATGATCCGCACTGGGAAAATCTTTATAATGAGCCAAACGCGAGGTGATGCATGCGTACGGCACTTAGCGTACAGCATTTGTGGCAGGAGGCCCGAACATCAAGCTGTACAGCAGTCGGCACCGATAAAATCAGCACTCCTTCGGCTGCCGTACGTGACAACTGTGTGGCTACATATGCAGTGTGTTTCACCTATAATCTTATACGATTTTTCATAATAAGCTTTTTGAGTCAGAAGAGCGCTTTTTCACCATAGCATTGCCAGCGGTGTGGTGCACCAGTTACAGCTAAGATGCTGTAACTAGCAGACTCGGTAACTATTATTCAATAGTTCACTTTTAACTATTAGATTTAGTCTCCTTATTTATGTAGCAATGTGTAGACAATTCTAATATCCATATCAGTTTTTATATTCTCGAAAAGGCGATTACCTCGAAGCTGTGGTCCAAAAAATTTGGGCTATTTGGACGAGTTATGTGCCCTGGAGGAATTGCTTTTCCGGCAAGCTTCTAGAACGCGCTTTTATGTTGGCGCGATGGAGCTAAAATTTGATGGCCAAAGCGCGCAGCCTAACAGCGTTTTCGAAATTCTAAAAACTGATATAGGTATTACTTACGGTGGGCTAAACGGCTTTCAGTATTTAAGGACCCTATGAGCAATAGTTTAAAAGTTAACTCTTCAATATTAGTTTTTATCTCTAAGGTATTGGGGCGCTGTACTTAAATACAAGGACTTTCAACAACAACAAAAAAGAACAGGAAGACGAATCAGGTAACGAGCGGGAACTTTCAACTGTCTAATAGTAGTGCTGCTCTCCTTATATATGCACAGTTAACCAGTCTGCTAGTTAGCACGTCTTAGCTCTATTCTGATGTACTACAGCACTGAAAATGCTATGCCGAAAAAAGAGCTGTTCAAAGTCAAAAAGCGCATTTCTCAAAAAGCTGTAAAGATTTAGGTGAAACTCCCTGTGCATGCCCGCACAAATGCCTCGAGCAATGTGCTTGTGAGGGCTTTTAATAACGAAAATGTTTCAATCAATCAAGTATTTCTCAAAGCATGTCCGCCTTTCCCCTGCACAAGAAACAATGAAGACCACGCTCTCCTCTAATCGCTCTCAACTAACACCTCGCCAATCACGTATACAGCATTCATATATGGGCGCGTCTGAGCGCGTACTCACAGGTGGAATCTGCGGCTGCTCTCGTGAAAGGCATCGAACACAATCGCAATATCAGCCGGGGCACGAAATTAACAGCCGAAACATATTGTGAATCAGAGCTATGCGATTGTGATATGAAGCGAGCATTTGTCCTTTCGAGGTCGGGAGACAATCAATAAAATAAATCAAATCATTCTTTATTCAGCATTGTTCCCCATACAAGAAAAGAAATGCTAGGACAAGAACAAAAAAGCTGCAATGAGCAGCTTGACGATATTATTGCCCCTTATTTTGGCAGCTCGGAGTTTTATACACATGCTAAATACAGTGCTATATATTTTAACATGTATAATGCAATAAAAAGAAAAGAGCGAGAGAAAATGTAGGCTCATGTGTTCAAAATTGTGCACCGCAAAATAAAAGTAAAACAAAAAATGCAGATTTGCGTGTATATGATTGAAATACAATCACACACACGCACGAAAAACATATGAATAAGCACCGAGAACTACCGCAAAAGGCGTAATCGCAGGCTGAACATACGATGTGCACCGTGGATTAGTCAAAACAAGGGCCTGCTTTGCTCTAGAGATCGAACAAAACATCGCATGAAGAAGCGCGACCCGTCTAGCCCACATACAAATTGCCGTGCGCGCTTTCCTCTACCGTACCACCCCTCGTCGACTGCTAGTTGCCTGAGCGCACAGCGCATGCACACAGCTTTATTGGAAAAAGGTGAATTGGCCGGGATCGGCCACGAAAGCATCGCGCATGCAAACACACTCTTGGCTGGTAATGATGCGAACTAATTAGCGGTGCAAGTGCTTTCATAGTCATGACTGAATATTGTTTTAAAAAAAGCAGTAAGTCAGCAAAGACTGACGGCAAGATGAGTGCTGTGTTACTACGTTGACCAATCGAGCTCTGAACGAAATCAACATTTTAACGGTTCACTCTAACAAACCTACCAGAGGCATGAAAATATTTCACTTATAATTTCGGCTTATGAAGAACCTTTCATTAAAGCAGTAATGAAAGCTTTAAAAGGAACCATTTTGTTTCACAGCGGGCTTAAGCTCTAGTCTTCAACGTTCTTCATTTTATAATAGCGTAAGATAAACACCAGGATAATTGCTCCCGTGCAGTTCCCAAGCACGTGCACTGCTTTTCGAGGAAACCTTCGTTAAGGCAAGTATTCCTTGAGCAAATAAAGCGGAATAGTGCTACACGAAATCATCCTTACGCTCTCTCACGAGACACGGGACACCAGCCAAATCGTACCGTCCACCCGTCAAGAATGCCCTCAAAAGTGCTTTGCTCGTTACAGTCACTCCAGTCTTAACTGGAATATCAGCGATGCCAGACAACTTCCAAAAAAGATTCAGGTCAACATGCATACAATTAATTAAACATAGTCTTACGAAGGAGCGAGATTGTTGACGCAGTAATTTTGTGTTAACAGCAGATATATTCTAGTGTAACGCAAATCCCGAATAAATTGCACTCTCATATTTCTGCTCCATCTCCTCAAAAACGAGCCCCACTCGTTGATGAACGCGTCCTCTTCACCACTAATACCAACAACGCTGAAAAACAAAAATGCAAGAAACAATGAAAATAATAATTCAGCACGTTAACTGCCTTGTGAATGTGGACTTGACATCCCATATACGTAATTTTTTTTTCAGAGCACTTTTACTATGACACAGTCAGGTCTAAGAGTCGCAGCTTTGCCGATCTACTATGATATCACCAGTATTTGTGCATCTGCTCCGAAACTCCTCAACGCACCGTAAATGCCATTTAGAGCTTTCCTTTTGCAGATCCTTTATCTCAACACGAGGTAGCGAAGCCCACAGTAATCCGTATTCAAGACAGCTGCTTTTCCTGACAATGGTTTGGCGTCTACAAGTGTTTCACTAGAAGGATTTTGATTTCAGCTTATATTAAATTGATAAAACGGGAGCGAGGAGTCCAACGCAATTAAAGTCTATTACGAACATCACTCACGGCTGAAATTATGTAGCGCGCTCACAAGAGCAGAAATTAGCTTAAACTCAGTGTACGTGTACGTAATGTTTAGCTTTTAAGATGTTTCGCACAGCTTTAATGCAATCAATTTGTAGTGATAGGCAGATATGACGTTCATTGACTCCAATTTTTTTTTTCAAATAGTACCGAATTCAATAAACTGGGTGACACTAGAAACAGTAACCAAGGCACAAATTTTACGGCAATGGATTGAGAATTCTGATGGAATGGTTCATGCATCAGGAAATAGCTTTTTTCTTTTAGAAGCATGGCGCGATTCAGGTGTCCGCCGATATATGAGACAGATGCTGCGCCATTTCCTTTCCCCAAAAACCAATTAATATTATTATTCTTTTCGAGGCTAATGATAAGCACTAAACAGTACATTTCACTGGACAGGCGCAACTAGATGACCCAAGCTCGAAAACAAAAGAAACTATGCCGTATAAACAGACAGGTTTTCATTCATCACCATAAGTTGCTTCGGATGATTGAGACTTTTATCTTGTAGGCACAAAAACTGAGCTAAACAACAAATCGCATCGCACTAATGAACCCATCTTTAACAAAAACATAAATTCAGTGGTGGAATGGCTCGAATCACCTGTCGCTTGTAGCGTCTTACCACGTGCTTAGGCTTGCAGAGCGCTGGCAGTGCGCAATTTCCGTTCAGTAGACACATCTTTTAAAATATTTCGAGAACTCCGCGTACACTCGAGCGATGAGAGGTGGGAACTGCTGCATCAGCAGTGGTCGGCTTTTGTATGAAACCCTCTTCTGCGCCATCTTCCTCAAAAGTTCAAATGTCTTGAATCTCTTTCGTTTGCCTCAAACTTCTAAACACTAGGTGCGGCTTTAAAAAAATCCATATTTCTATATTTGCATCTATTTCGCTTGAACTCAACTATTTTGAAACAGAGCTGGTTTTTGCTTTCTTTCGGAATCTTCTGAAACGTGTGGCCCATAAGCAAAAAACAAGGTTAAAATTTGATATCAGTATTACAAACTGTTACTCTGCCTTACGTGAAGTATATAATGCTCTAGCATGTACATCGCTTTTTTAGACAGTTCTGTGAATGACATCGAAGTAGAGGAAGGAAAATTTATTGGTATTTCGCAGTGTCTGACGAGAACTTCCGAACAATGCTTGTAACTGGCTGCAGCTACTCCGACAATTATTCTGTTGCATACGCCACAGATGTAGGGAAGAATTTGTATATTTACCCATACTGCGTAATAGCTGACTGCCAGAAAAGCTTCAAACGCATACTGCGATGAAGAGGAGGAAGAGGCTGGACAAGACAAGTCTCATACTAAAGCGGAAATTTGGGCTATTTGGAAATTATTCACAGTCAAATTCGCTAGCGCTTGTTTTGACACAGGGACAGAGTCTGTCCTGTGCCTATATGTTATTCTGTCCTCGTATCGAAACAAGCGCTAGCAAATATGATTGTGAAGACAAGTCTCGCCGCTCTCGACGTCTCCGAGAACGGAAGACCTGTGGACACACCGAAAGCGCGGAAAATGAGTGCACATGGGCAGAGAGGCGCACGCAAAAAGAATGCAAGCAACCCGAACTCTGCAAGCACCGAAGGCTATGTCGCCCCGTACACAGGCGTCATGACCTTGGAACACTGTTGGGAAATATATGTTGGGTCACGTTCCCTCAGTCAGAGGAGAAAAGGGAAATAGGGCAAGCGCGGCTCCCTGCCGAACAAAAGCAGGGCGCGAAGCGATGTTTTTTAATATAAATTTTGTGGTTTTACCCTTCGCTTTCAGGTCACGTGCCTGTATATTTGAATTGACTATTTGCCCCCCTTGAGCTGAAGACGAAGCCGCTGTTGGCCACGCTTGTGGTAGTTGTGGCAGGGTGGTGTGCGTGGGAGTCACGGCGGGCGTTCCTCTTTTTACGTTGTGCGGGCCCGTATGCGTTTTGAGTTCTTTTGTGCTCAGCGATTACTTCATCGCACTCTATTCGTCAAGGTGCGACGCTGCAGTTAGCGACATCTTAGCGGAAGAGTCTACGTCTGAAGCAAACAGCGCACGCCAGATCGTCGCGGCACAGCTCATCGTACAGATTTTTGGCGCCAAATTTGAAGCGTTCATGTAAGGGACCTATTCATTTGGTCATATTTGTTTTTTGCCTGCCATAAAATCATGTTGTATTGAGTAACGATGCTTTATCATGGATTGTGCGCGCGAGCCGCTACTCAATTGTTGCTATTTCTTGCTTTGAGCCGGTTGCGTACATGCCGGAGGGAGCCGATTCATCTACAACACAAGACCGCACCGGCGCAATGTGCATCTTTCTGATGCTTCCTTTCTCAGCAGGCTATGATCCTTCGTCTCCTCTGCTGAAGAACAATGCCTGTCGTCTCTTTAACGCAACGCATGTGTCCTTGCTCACGACCATTCAGTCAGGTATATCTAAAGCACAGTCTCAATTTAGAAAAGGGCGAGTAAATTAGTGTGCGCGCTTCAGTGGCACGCGTAGCGTTCACATCTACCGCAGCACTGCATCCGATTCTCATTGGACAGTAATCCTGTTATAATTTTAGCGCTGCAAGAGAACAGCTCCTGCCCGGTCGCTTTTTTTCTTCTCTATTGTGGGCGAATAGATGGCCTCATTTTTTTTTACCATGGAGTAGAAATAAAACGATAAAACAGTAAATGTGAAACACACACCTTGCAATATTCTTTGCTAACCCAGAAAGGGACTTATCATGCCATCAGTTCTAGCTTATTCGAATTGCAAGGTATGCGTGCGAATGGTGTTAAGTTGATATGTAATTCACGCTGAGAACTAATGGTGAAAAGTGGACTTGTTTAGTTCTTTTGACAAGTGAAAAGGTCTGGTGACTGAATATTTGATCACAAATGCATGCAGTCTACGTCACATCTTTTTGTGCTCTTGTGTTTTCTTAAGTTCTGTTCAGCACTCAATCCTTATAGGAGAGTGCAGATTTTAAGTTCGATGGCACTCTAAGAGCCTGAAATGGAGAATATGCTTGTTTTTCTGTTATGAATATTTTTAATCTCGTAAACAGTAACAATATTGTTCTTTCTTCCTTCTGCAGTCGCTGTTGTTATACAATATTTGAATTTTATGAGGCACTTAGTGACAATTCACTGGTATTTAGCCATTGTAGTTTAGAAGTTTGTGTACGCTGACTGTGCCAGCAGCTGTGTTGTATAAACTAGTGCACTCTTTCAATTATGCCTCTTATAAATGCGTGAAAAGCGCTGTAATGAATAAAATATGCAATCGAAGGTTGTAATTTCTCGTTGTCAAAATATCCCTGTTGTTTTTTGAGCATGTGTGTTGCCATTATGTGTTTTAATGGATATACAAGTTATGACCAACCGTTACACTAATGCTATGAACGACGCCTCTATTGCAGTGTACCTGATAGTAGGACGCATGCAAAGGTACACGAGCACTGTCGCTCCTGGCATTGAACTTCAACCTGGCTTCTTCCAAACTGCACAAGTGGTCGTGACTAGATTTTTGTGTATGCATTTTATTATGTAATTATGACTTTTTAGCAAGTTCATTGTCTGCTGTCCTTCAATTAACATAGCCAGCCATCTTGTGCAGCTACATCCCTTTCATTACACATATCTTGGATCCATTAAAGGATTTGGAGGACTTAGTAGTAAAGGAATTTTTGAAAACAGTCTGAATAATTGTGACCTCTTTTTATTGCGTGAAGTATCAATGCAGTTCTTTCTGCAAAAGTAGGCTGGACTTCAGCAAATATTTCATATTGAATTAGTTTGAGGGGCGCTGCGTGCAATTCACGTGTGGCGAAAGTCAGAGAAAATGATGCACAGTTATGGTAATGCTCGGTACGGCGGCATGCTACCGAGCTAGTCTGATTAGCCCCATTTCTGCATGTAAAGCTAAATGTGATGTGCAGCTGTGTGAAGCTGTTAATCTTCTATGGACTGTTCACACTGCCTTTCTGCAGAAGGATGGGGTTGTTTCCTGATGTGAATAACTTCCAGCAGCTCGCATGAATCCATATTAGGTTGTATATTTGCAGTAGAGTGTTCCTAAACTTTAATTAAGCTCAGGTGACGTGTACGTGATAGCAGATATAGTTTTAATACCCATTCTTGCACGCTGTCAGTCAATATTTACAATTTCATTATGCTAAGTATCTCAAAGATGTTATGTAGAGGTTGCATTCTGCTGTTCCGGCAAAATGTAATTCATGAAAATTACTGCTGCTGCTCTGCTGCATGCATTGATTGAAGCAGCACCATGCATATAAAAAGTCAAGGTATGTAATTTGCTCAAGCAAAATAGTGCTTCAGAAGGAAATTAATTTATGCTCATTGCGTAGCTAACGTAGTTTTTCAGTGAAAGCGAGTCCAATAACCGAAGCTTTTTGCACATTAATAATGTAGAGGTATAGTATTCAACTTGTTATGAACCTGAGTAAATGCTACCTTTATTATAATGGTCCGTATAACTTTGTGTGTAAAACATCCTCATTACCCTTGAGTGGAGAAGACTCGTTAGATGTGTAAGTTCCCCTTATTTATTATTTTATATTCGTTATTTATTGCTTATGTATTGCATAACTTGCGAAATACAAACAAAAATTGATGGAACCATAGACATTGGTTTACTAGTAACTGGTGTTATTATTTCACTTTTTGCCGGAATCTTTTCCTTGTTTTCCAGGAGCAGCACGCTACAATATATAGCGCATAGCCTTTGTGTCAAGTCGAAGCCTTTCTCCAGGAATTTAAACTCTATGAAAATATGGCGACAATGGAATACGCTCTGAAATGTCATTACAGCCACAAGCTTAATGCTGTTTACTAATAGGAAATGAATTCACAAGCAATATATGCGGGCATAGCGGAATATACTGAAAATTACAGCTGGTGATATCACTCACTGATGCTCAGATAATCAACTACACTTGCATTTAGAAAAGAAGTTCACACTATGGCAACAAAACATACAGTGGCATCCGAGACCAGAGGATATTTTTACCAGGGGCTGCATCAAACCTTAGCCACTCTAGAAATAGGCCACTGGGAAGGTAAATTCTCAAAGCATAATGAAAATTCGTAGATGATGGAATTGAAAAGCAGCAAACAAGAGCAGAGGTGAAGGCGTGGGAATAAGACATGATTTAACAATGAAAGCAAATTAAAATATGGAGAACTAAACGCATGATAATGGAGGGGGATTTGTTAAATTGCATTTAATTTTCTCACCTTTTACTAGTTCTCGTTGCAGGCACATGTTTTCTTTCTTGACATGACCCTCAGAGTAGTCCGGTGTCCGGGATGCCTGCAGTTTGACACTGCAGCTAGGAACAATATTCTTGCTTCATCTGATTCCTAAGTGTTTTTTTGTTTCGTTGGCCACAGCGGGAATTTTTTTCTTGAGAAGCCAGTATGCTTGTGATTATGTGAGCACATCGAGTGATTAAGCTGCAGTCATTTGGACATGGTTTGTTTTTCCTGCGTATATTTTCTGATCTTGGTTGTCATTAATAAACAGAAAGCCGCACTTTTGGAATTTATTTAATGCATCTCTCTTTACCCCTGCCTTCTGTGCAGTTTACATTTTTAGACATGAACTATCTATGCCCATTGGCACGACGTACAGAGCATTGAGGTTGGAAAATTTTTTACATGTTTTCTTCTATGTGCAAGTCAAATACATGTCGCATACTACCCCCCCCCCCCCCCCCCCCCTGTATAGAGAAAACTGCCAGGGCCATTGCTGTAATATGGTCTAACATGTGGCAAAATAAATTCGAATGTGTTTCTTTCTTCGATTGTTTTATGAATCTTTTGAGTGCGTTGTGCAATAGTACCTGCACCTGAACACAAAATGACAAAGCCTATCTCACATGGAGTATTTGTCGCAACATTGGAACAGTGATTTTCTGACGAAGGTGGGGGGGGGGGGGGGCATGCATGTGCACCCGTCTCAATGCTCAGATAAAAGGATGAAGTGTCTGCGCAACCGTAGATTAAAAGCGACAAAGATATTCAAGCTCAGGATTCTTGGACATCAATTTTAATTGTTAGTCAATTCTGGAATACTATAAGGTAGTATTATGCAATATTGAGGGTAATGGGTCCTGCTTCGAACGTGTAGCAACATCTTTCTTTTAATGTTTGTCCACGCTTGTATCGCAGAGTAAAGCTTTTCATAGAAAAACAATTGGGAAAGTTTTTGGCGACAGTAAAAACATTAAGATCACGCCTGCTGAGTAGGGATCTGCGGATATATTGATTTTTATAGTGAAATGTGACGATACATTAAAAATATTACATTCGTGAACAACTTCTCGTTGAGAAATGCGCTTGTCCAGAAATTCCGAGAATGACTTGGAATCTGGGAGTGAGCGCGCTGAAAGTTATTTTAAGGCTAAAATTATATTCACCCGTTCATAATAAAAACACATTATGACGATGAATCTGCCCACCTGAGCAAGCAATGAGCAATAGGTTGAAGTTCAGAACTGCGAAAACGGAAAGAAGGATTCTGGGCGAGGAACTGGCGAACCTGCCGCAAAAAGAGTGCAAAGAGAGCTGATGGCAAGCACAAAAAATAAAAATGCGCTCAGTGCCGGACAGTTCGAGAAAGCGACGAGCGAAACGTGGTTCGGGAAGCGGCGCACGTCGCCGAAGTCTCGATCTGTCGTGACACGAGGCGATCAAGTATGGCGGAGAACAATTTGCCAGCGCAGCACATCACCCAGATCTCGGACATGAGAAATGGAGAGTTTCAAGAAGAGCACCGGGTAAAAAATGCGACGACATCACTTTGTGACCGGCCTGATGACACCATGAGATAAGAAATACTTCGAATTTTCTCCGTTCAGCACAGGCAGCAGGAGAGAGTTTAATGATCCAGTCGGCACTCCCGTCCAGTCGATGGCGGCGGTTCGCTGACGTTGCTAAAGCCGCCAGTTGAAAAAAGCCGAAAATCAAAAAGAATGCTGCGGGTAAAGGAATAATGGAGACAAAAGCACACTGAACATGAACGAAAACTGAACGAGAACTGAAAACTAACCAAACGGCTCCAGTGTCGGGGCCATCAAGCTTTTATCGTTCTTTGCACCGGCACGCAGCTGGCGTGATAAATGGGGATGTCGCCGAGCATCGGACGCATAGTGTCCAACCAAGAAGCTAAAAAGCACTGCGTAATGAATATAACCGAGGTGTTATGAGTTCGCTAATAGTGAAATTTCGTTTCCTATATAAAAGAGGCGGGGAGACGATAGATAATAATAATAGTTTCATCATCATCATCATCATCATCATCATCATTAGCCTGACTGCACCGACTGCAGGGCAAAGGCCTCTCCGATGTCTCTCTAATTAACCCTGTCCTTTGCCAGCTGCGCCCACCCTATGCCTGCAAACATCCTAATCTCATCCGCCCACCTAACCTTCTGCCAGCCTCTGATACGCTTGCCTTTTCTTGGAATCCACTCCGTTATCCTTAAGGACCAGCGGTTATCTTGCCTTCGCAGTGCATGTCCTGCCCAAGCCCATTTATTCCTCTTGATTTCGACTAGGATGTCATTAACACGCGTTTGTTCCCTCACCCACTCCGCCCGCTTCCGGTCTCTTAACGTTACACCTTTCATTTTCCTTTCCATGGCTCGCTGTCTTGTCCTTAACTTAAGTGGAACCCTTTTCGTTAGTCTCCGCCTTTCTGCCCCGTAGGTGAGTATCGGTAAGAGGCAGCTGTTGCACAGTTTTCTCTTGAGGGATATTGGTGACCTGCTATCATGATCTGAGAGAATCTGCCATATGCGCTCCACCCCATTCTTATCCTTATAGTTATTTCCCTCTCATGATCCGGATCAGCTTTCACTACCTGCCCGAAGTAGAAGAATTCATTTACCACTTCCAGTACCTCATTGCAAATTGTGAAGTGCTGTTTCCTGGCTGGACGGTTGAACATTACTTTGGTTTTCTGCATGTTAATTTTTACACCCACCGTACTGCTCTTTCTAACTCATTGATCATGATTTGCAGTTCATCTGCCGAGTGACAAAGGAAGGCAATGTCATCAGCGAATCGCAGATTATTTAGGTATTCTCCATTAACTCTCATCCCCAACTGTTCCTCGGAATACCTCCTGTAAACAGGCGGCGAATAGCATTGGCGAGATCGTGTCCTCTTGCCTGACGCCTCTCCTTACCGTAATTTTTTGGCTGACTTTATGAAGGACTATGGTAGATGTACAGCTCCTGTATATATCTTCCAGTATTTGGACATAAGGCTCATCAACACCCTGATTCCGCCATCTCTGTACGACTGCTGAGGTTTCCACTGAGTCAAATGCTGTCTAATAATCAATGAAGGCTACATATAGGGGTTGGTTATATTCTGCGCACTTCTCCATCATCTGATTTATAGTGTGGATATGCATATGATGATAGTTTATTTCCAGACAAGTGGACATGATAATAACGAGCCCGCTTAAGCATTGATGCTCGTGAGCTTGGCTGGGCAGTACAGCATGAGTGCATCAGGACAAAGCCTTGCACAAAAAAGCATATTTAAAGTAGATAAATGTTCAAACAGAAACAAACGAAGATTAAGATGCGGAACACATGCTTGTCTTAAAGTATCGAGACTAAAAATAAGGTATTAGGACATAGTATATGCACAAAATTGTATTTTCATCATTGCACATTAAAAAACCAGACAGGGCATTTGTCCATCTGAATTTTTTTAAGCACTGCATGTAAATCAAGAGGACTTTACCAAATGAATTTTCTAACAAGGCCAACATAAAAAAGGCACATGGTGTCATTCATTTGACTGCACAAATCATCGTATAAACGGCTTATTTTTCCGAAAAGTGTGACTGTGCTATCGGTTTCAAATTTGTTGAAACATGAAGGTACATCAAATGCGCGGGTTCTCTCTCCGCATTTAGTGTACACACGTGGAATAATAAATTTCTCTATGTGGCGTAAGAATCGTGATTTTATGTTTTCCGCCTTGAAGAGACATAAGAAATAATGTTTGTATACCATATCAAATAAAAACTATTTTTCCATGAATAACATATCAAAACGACTCATGCTAAGTAATACATGTTCCTACCAAACTTTGTGCCATATGACAGGCTGGATGCAATTTTTCTTAAAACACTATTTATTACATATAGTTTGTATGTGGATGCGGAAGCATGAATATTAAGACCATATCTTAGTACTGATTCACTCAAGCTCTTATACACCATTTTCCGTATAGGTGCATCATATAGCGACCTCAAGGAGTATAGATATGCACATACCATTCTTATTTTTTTTCAATTAGCGCGATATGAATATTCCAAGACAGTGTGCTCTCGAATGTCATTCCTAAATATTTTGCGCTGTCTACTAGTTGTACTGGGATACATGAACTACTCTCGGAACAAGAGTTATCTAAGTAAGTCGGCTTGGTATTTGCTATGACTTTATGTGGATTGCGGAAACAGATAATGCTTTTTTTGGATTTGTTAACGGCTATTGCATTAATTGAAAACCCTGCGAACACGCGCTCTATATCTGTTTGAAGTATACATCCAATTTCGTTATGAGATGTTCCAGGGAGTACAAGGGCAGTGTCATCTGTGTACAAATACAGCTTGGATTGCAGCTGTCTGCCAATTACATTATTGTAAATATTGAATAAGAGGCGTCGTAGGACCGACCCTTGAGGTACTCCTGAATTATTATCCGACACTGTATTGTAACTGTCACCTCTTTTTACACACTGCTGTTCTTGTTGGAAATAACCGTAAATGAATGACTGATAGGGCCCTCTGAAACCAAAATTATCTATTTTATGTAGCTGAAGTTGATGATTAATTGTATCCAATGCTTTTTGAACGTCAAGAAGAAGTGTTAGAGAAATACGGTTCTGGTCAATTTTGGAGGAGATGAAATCATTGAAGTCTTCTAATAGGCGAGTCGTGTTGTATCCTGGTCGAGAGCCGTATTGAGCATGGGTTAGATATTCATTCTTTTGAAACAATGACACCATATTAGCATGAACAACTTTTTCAAGGATGCAGGCTATAGATGAAAGGCTCGCTATTGGTCTGTGGTTATCGTAAACACTTCGTGATCCTTTTTAATAAGGAGCCTTACTACCCTGGTTTTCAATTTATTATGAATATGGCCTGTTTTAAGGTTTTGTTGATGACGTGAAACAATACTGGTTTTAGTTTACCGACATGAACAATATCTCTTAAACTAAGGCTATCGTAGCCAGGCGATTTCGTGATTTTTAATGTATTTACTAAATACCACAGTTCAGCTTCTCAGATAGGAGGCAGATAGCAGAATGAACATTTGAGTCACTTGCTGCGTTGTGAGCACCGCACGAAGTATTAGGAGCAAATAATTTCGCCACAGAGTCAATGAAATGTCTGTTAAAATCTTCAGCCAGTTTCTTGCCTTCAACATTCGGAAAAATTCGTTTCATTGTATCATCGGCTATACACATAGCTGATCTTCCTAGAACCGTGTTTTCTATACTCCAGGTTTTTCCAGAATCGTAGCGAGGAGCAGAGAATTTCTGTATGTGATAACGTTTTTTGGCTACTTTTACTTTTGCTGTTATTGTAATTCTATTTTCATATATCGAAATTCATCTTTTGTACTTATATCAGCGAGATTTTCCTAGAGCTTTTTCTTAAGTTTGCTTTTAATGTAGCAAAGTACAAAAATTTCATTGTGGATCCAGGGTCTGGGGGGTTTCTTCGTTTTAGCTTAATTTTCCTTTGAGATTTGCTGCAATATCAGCAAAACTCTGTACCAATAACTCATAGCATTGTAAATGATCAGCACGTATGAACCGGTTCAGTCAAAAGACCTTATTCGTTTACTGATATAAGCATTGTTCAAAATTAACTTCTCCTTAAACTGTTGGCCGGATTGGTCAACATCTCAAAAAAAGGCCAAGGCCGCAGTATAATGGTCCGCTACTTTTTCCTTAATTACACACCCAAAAGAACTGCCTTTACAAAATATTGTACTGATGGGGTTAATATAACCTTTTGTTAAACGAATGCCTAAATTTCTTCACGCGTATAACTTTGAATTTTATTTTCCAGTTCGAAGCTCTCTGTAATGTGAGGTATTTTGATACGCCCGTTTTGTTTACGTTACAAATATCTAAATTAGTACCACGAGCTAGAATAACTCGTTTTGAACCATGGGCACGAAGGAAGATCGAAAGCTCTTCAAGAAAAACGGCTATGTTTTTTATTTGGAGGTCTATATAATGCGCACACTAAGAATTCATCTGCATCTTTTGTAACATTAAGAGTAATCACTTCTGCTTCAACAAAATCAGCTAGCACCTGTTCGCATATCAATCATTATTTAAAAGAATGAGTATACTGTGACCTCCGGTGTTATGTACATAATGAAAGTGACTTAAAACTGATAAGTGATAACTGCAAGCATTCAGGCTCGTCAATATTAACCTCCCTCAGGACAAGAGTCTGCAGGAATGGCAGAGATTTTGGCAAGTGTACCCGTGGTGTGTCCCAATTTTTCCTTAAACTCCTTACATTGACGTGTATTAGCTCGCGGACGACATCACTTGACATTTCACTCGCCCATTCTCCCTTCTCTCCCATTCACTTACAAAGTTCCTCTTCTCCCATTCAGTTACACTGTCACCACCTTGAAGGGGCATCTGAATGACCTATGCATTTATTTTTGGCCTCCATGACATCCTCATCCTGCCACTTCGGTACGTCTTTCATCAAAAACATTGTAACACCGTATATGCTATTCGTTTTGTAGGAGTCTCACTTTTTACTTGTTTAGCAAGTTCCTTCCACAGAGTCTCTACAAAGAAGGAAAAACATGCAGTTTGAAGAACGCTCTACGAACAACAATACAGCGAAAGCAAGTATAGGCGATAGACAGTGGGCAGCAGCATCAGTCACGGGGAGGGTAAAAGCATTAAAGCTAGTAAGGCAAAATTTCACCAACCTGTGAATGTACTCTAAGGCGCTTGGAAAAGCGTGCGATCGCCATGACTGATGCTGCTAAGTGAGGGGGCTAAATGACGGCTTTCTGGGTTTTTGCGCAAAAGACACGACACAAAAGAAACGAGGTAGACAGGACAAGCGCTACCTCGTTTCTTTTGTGTCGTGTCTTTTGCGCAAAAACCCAGAATGCTTAGGCACCAACTAGCCTGCAAAAATATACTCGCAAATGACGGCTTCTTTGGGGTCTTATGTGTTGTCAGCCAGGTATCCACGCAGGCGCAGTGCCCGATGCAGAGAAACGCCCGTGAAGCACGTGGTTAGATGACGGTTGTTGTGTCCGGCGTTCGCCGAGATCACGTCTCCCGCTGATATGTGCTGGCCACCACCCGTGAATGTAGTACACCGTCCCAAGGTCTTATCTATAGCACGGGAGCGCCCATTCAATAGGTTGATCAATCTTTCGATTGATCAGCAGCGCCGTATGACGGAGCGACACGGCAAACCCGGCGAGAGTTGCCGCACGCGCACTCAGCACAGGCCGGGGCAGCCGTTGTCGCCTTCCCGGAGTTGTGTCCAGCCGCCGATTCTTTTCTTCGCTGATCACACTACGTGGCATAGTCGCCGCTAACATCGCGAAGAGAGCAAGCGGATGTCTCGGACAGCAGCTGTCTTTAGCTTCCGCGAGCAAATCTCGCTATGTGCCTTTTCTTTTTTTTGCGGTTTCAGAAGTGTACCGGCAGAGATATCTGGGCGCAAGGAAAACGGAGTGCAACAGAACGCTTTCGCGTCCACAGCAAAGCTATGGAATCGAAAATGTGGTTTGTCGCGTTTTCACTTGGACAAGTTTATTTT
The DNA here is from genome assembly GCF_052857255.1 of Amblyomma americanum. Taxonomy (NCBI): domain Eukaryota; kingdom Metazoa; phylum Arthropoda; class Arachnida; order Ixodida; family Ixodidae; genus Amblyomma; species Amblyomma americanum. The sequence continues at coordinate 47,897,701 of NC_135500.1, forward strand.
AATATGAAATCCACAAAGAAAAACTTCAACTAGTACGAGCATTTTGTTTACAGTTTATTGCGGGATTCATTGGCAGAAATTCCTTCCAAAACGCCTCACGAAAGGAAGCGCTAAAACTTGCACTTGTCAGGACTAATTCCCTTGTCGTTATTCAAGTGGACAGCTAATATATTTGCCTCCAGACTGCACAGCACCAGCGACGCTACGGTGAGGAGAAACATTTCTTCTTCTTCCCTAAAGACTTGAAATTCGTAAAGTTGTTCCGTCCCATAAACAGGGTTCTACTCTCTATCTTAACTAGCGTATGTTCCAAAATTAAAGACCATCATTTACTCACACATCACAAATTTTTCAACCCTAAACAACTTACATTTCGTAAAGACCCTTCAAGTGAAATTCCATTTGCATTATTACTTCATAACCTAGAAACTAGTGCTGAGCTTAACGTATCCTTGACGTCCTTTAATCACTTCAGAACAGCATTTGACACGAGCCCACATAAAAGCCTGCTGTTATAACTTTCATGGCTAAACCTTAATTGATTTGTTTTCGATGGAATAAAGGATTTTCTTATTAACCGTGAGTAGTTTGTACAAGCTAATAATCCACCTTCCTTCCTTTCTAATGGCCTTTCTTTCCATTCGGTCTGGTGTTCCAAAGGGCACAGTTCTCGATCCTATCGCCTTCTTGATTTGCGTCAATGACTTATGCAATAGTATTTCAACGAACATTTCATTATTTGCCGATGACTGGATGATTTAGCGGTCTAATAAAATGCGGCGGATACTTACGCTCTTCAAGTATAATGAATTTACAAATTTTTTTCAGACAGAACATAAAATTGTTGGTAGTTAGCGCAGCGTGTGTCAATACGTCTTGTGTTCGTTCCTTGTGTTTTTGTGTGCTACAGTAGCGGGAACATGTGCCAAATACGTTCTAGACGCCGCTTTAGGCGCTTCGTGTCCAAAGTGTCCAAAGTTCGCGGTTACCTTACAGTTTAGTGTGGCCCATAGCAACGAGTATTTTCATCGCGAGGAAAGGGGAGTGCGTGCGTAAGCATCGCCACTGACGAGCGCGGTTTCTTCGGCGGAGCACAAGTTCACCAAAATAGACGGTTTGTGTTTCAGTGTGTAAATGTTCCTCTTTGCCTGAGTGGCGCCACCGCTGCGTTATAAACGGCCCGCTTATTTGTGGAAGCTTGCAAGGAAACAATGAAAAGTGGTGCCAGTAAGCAGAAAACATATACGCGTCATTAAAAATAGCAGGTAACGATGTGATTGTCAGATAGAGCGGTCGAAGGTGCAGATCCGCAATGCAAGGCACCGGAGAGCAAAACGGTGCTCTGAAAGAAGGTTAACGCCGAGCTTCTGGCAAAGCGAATAAGTGCACTGAGGGGTAGCCAGAAAACACAAGGCAGCGGAAGCGAAAGGGGGCACACGGAACCAAAAAAAAATTCGCAGTGATTTCTTTTCGACGTTCAATTCCCGTGCGATCGGTCTTGGTTTGCGAAAGACATATGCCACAACCGGCAAATGGCCTTACGCTTTGACTGGTCGATAGATTTTTGTGACGCAATGCAGCGCTATGAGGAGCCATGTAGGGAAGGGTTCCTGATTATTTTCAAAAACAAGTTCTTGCACGTGCATCATATTAAAGTAAGCAATTAGTTTAGAAACATTTTGTGCTTGAGACTTCCTGAAGCATTCAAGAAAAATTCCGCCTCATCTTCCGATTCTTCTCTCTTATCCCCAAACCAGCCTAGAGTGCCTTGCTGTATGGCGTCACATATTGCAGAAGTGGCAGCCGCTGAATAAACATAAGCACAAACGCGCAAATAGCATTCATCGAAGCTTCTCTATGTATTCGGATTAAGCCTGCAACGAGACTTGTGTTGTTGGTATAAGAAGCGCACGGTGGAGGTAGAGTGAGAACTTACTGCTGCTAAGCGGGAAGGATTACTAATTTAAATGGAGCGAAAACACTAGTGGCTCTCTTTAGAAGAGACAGGAGGAGCAGACGCTAAAATGGCAGCTTTTATTGAGATTAGACATGAGGTGTACTGAGGGGCACGATAAAAGAAAATGTTCGAACAAGCCAGGCTACCACAGGTTCAGAAGTCTTGCACCTCTCCAAGAGACTTAGAAAAAAATACTTGAGGGTGCCGCCGGTTGGTTCATTAGCAGGTCACGTTTTCCTCGGCAAACACTAGTAAATTCCACCGCAAGGGTGTGGCGCATTTGATCGGGGAAGAAACGAATGCTCTCCTCAAGGTAGTGAATTAGTTTTTGAGCGCATTTTGGTCAAATAAAATAAAGAACAGGCGTAGGCGGTGGTTCCAATTCGCGCACTGTCAAGATGGCGCCATTTCGATGGAACAGATCTCGGTCTCCTTTCCGACATCGTGGACATGAGGTCATGTTGTTTGCATATTTGATGTGCCCTCTTTTATACCCTCAATGTTTTTTTCTTTTTGATGATTATTTTCTTCAGCTGTGCTCTTTCTTTACGGCTGCCAACATGTTATAGCTTTTGACATGTTCCTGACCAAATAATCGTTCATTTCCATCCAAGGCGTTATAACACTTGTTATTGCTGTAATTTCTGATGCAATATTTTGGAGTACGTAGAGCTGTATGCACCCATGTAGTGTTTTGTTTATCTATTTTTAAAATACTCTATTGACCCCTCCAGGAAAAGAAGGGGGAGGGAATAAAATACATAAATAAAAACAACAATAAACAATAAATAAGAAATAGAAAAAGCAATGTATCACGTTTCTTAAGAGACTTCTATATTCTATACAGCTTTGAACAGGTACTATGCTCATTGACTTTAAGGACGCCAAACAAGTATGACAGAACACGAGAGAAGACGAAAGGACAATGAGCAGTTTCGATTCGTCCTGTCGTCTCTCTTCGTGTTCTATCCTTTCGTTTCTGTGTGCTCTGTGCATGCATGGGGAGCGGCGACAGGTGCCATTGTATGACTGCTATGGTTGTTCTTGAAGAATTAGAAGTCATTAGACCTCTCCAGTAATTCTGCCGCGCCACCGGGCAGCCGCACAAAGCACTCTGGAAAAACGCGCTCGCGTCTCTCCATCGCGTCGACTCCGCCAGCAAGCCTTCGTCATCGCTACGCCGCTGCTTCCCGCTGCTTCGTGGTTAGTGTAGTGCCCGCTGTTTCTTTGCATCGCATGGCACAGTTGGGTGTGGCGTTCTGCGGCCATGGATCACCAGCCAGCGCGGTAAAGGCCCAGTAACACTGGGCAGACACTACGGCGGTGGGCTGGCCGCCAGACCCCGTCACTGATACACCAGTCTGCTATATCTGGCCGACGACGACGCCAGCGCGATAAACCCCCGCGTATCGCCGTAGTGTGACAGGCTTTCAGGTCAGTGAGGCCGACGAAACCAAACGGCGAACAGTCGCCCTACCGGTCCTCGGCAGACAGGCGGGCGAACGAAAACTTCACCCTGACGAAATTGGGAAGACGGCGATGATTAACTGGTGGGTGCTTAATTTTGGGCGTTTTTTTCTCAGTCCGAGAGTAGGCAGTCCTTTTTTGGTTTGTGTCCTCGACGTGCGACGACTTGGGGGTCCCTGGGCACCAAAAGCACATCGAGACATAGGCGCGCTGCGCCTAGGCTGCGCTCCTAGGCGCGCTGCTCCGTATCCACGCCGACACTGATCATCACCGCCAGCTGAACTCCATGCTCTACTGACGGCAGCAGCTGCAACGGCTAGTCCAGAGGATCGTGCAGTCGCGGCTATAGACTTAGGGCCCTGCTAACCAGAGACTACGCGACGAACAAGCCAGCGGCAAGCCTTTGGGAGACCATGCAGAGGACATGGACCGGGGATCCTTCACGGTTGTGTACTGCGAGGGAAAGAGAGCTTCTGGTGTACCGGTCGTCTTCAGGCCAACTGAAGTAGAACGAAGCCTACAGAGAGCAAACCCTAATATCGTGGCTTCGGCGGTTTAACGTTGTCTCAAGAGAAAGTACTCAGCCATCGCCTTAACAAGAACGGAAGCTTGATGGTTACAGTATCGACACTGGCCGCTGCCAACCGTCTCCTCACTGTAACTAAGCTGGCTGGAGTACGGGGCTGTAGAGGCCGGAGTACCTTACTCTTACGCGGCCAGTTATGACAAAATTCAACGTCGAAAAACAGCTGACAACTCCTACGCAGCTGCGGTTAAAAAGAAGCGTGGAAAGTACGTTGGTTCTTCTCCTCCATCAAAGCTGCCGCAACGACACACAGCCTCACTCGCTCCGAGTCTAAGGCGCCGCAACGCGACAGGACGGTCAGCGAAACGCAGATGTAAGCACTGAACAAGACATCATATGCTTACTGAATCCTATGGTGTTTGCAGCTATAAACGTTTTTGTCCACGCCAACCCCTCGCCACGAGGTCTCCCAAAACTAGAAGCTGTTCTTGTAACGGAGCCGTTGGTGTCGACCTCCTGCGCTCCGCAAGAGTGTAGTACCAAACACCAATAACCATGGCGTCAACAGCGACAGCTTCACCGCAGCTGATCATCACAACGTCATTTGCGCATGAAAGATTTAACAATGGCACGCTCGCGGTTTGCTCTCAAAACTCTCTCATTTCCGGCAGCTCGTGTGAGCGTACCACTTCCCTTTCATAGTCATCTCTGAATCACGAGTCAAGCAAAGTTTTAGACTGCACGGACACTATTTTTACCATTCACAACGACCAGATGACGTCAGCAGATTGCTAATAGGCTTTCACAAGGATATTCCAGCATCCTTGGTTGATGTCCTCCCTCACAGTGGCCACGAATATGTGTGCGCTGTAAGAGTAATTGGCTCATTAGAGTGTACCTTCAGCCAGATAGGCAGTTCGACGCTTCGAGGCTTGAAAAATTAGACATCAAGGACACTTTCTCCTCATATTATTTTTTGACGCTTCAATGCTCACAATGAAATTTGGGGCAGCTATCATACATGTTCCAGGGTTGCCAAGCTTGCAGAACTTCTCTCAATATATTCAAGTCAGCCGCTGATTGATGACAGCATAACCTAATTCCGAGGCTTCACGACTGCCAGCAGCCTCGACGTGATCTTTATAAAGAGTTAAGCTGCTCACAGCTGTGGCTCTGCGCTGTGCGCAGAGACAAAGCTGTAGCTGTGCAGCCAAAGGCTGTGCGCACAAAATCCCTGAAGACCTTCGTGTCTGGCAACGGGGGCAACTTCACATTCGGCACTGCCTGGATAAACTGAATCGTAAAGATGGCGCGACTTTTGTTGCAGGCTGTAAAAAGTAACCAGTGAATAAAAATTTGGCTGATTGTAAGACTAATACCCGTGTCACACGGGACACTGTAAAGGTACTTTGAACTAATGCTCCATTACTCTAAGGACGAACGCGCGCTGCCACACGGACGCGCCAAAGGACACCTGGCTCAAAGGAGCTTCGAAACAAGGCAGCCCGAGTTCGTCCTTCGAGGCTTCAAGGGAGTACTCTCTCCCCCAGCGAGTTACAGCATAAATAAATTGTGAAAAGAAACGTTCAATTTTCATTTTATAAATTCACTTTATAAGATTAGTGGTGTTATAAAATATAAGATCATTTGTTTTGTGGCGGTCTCACCACGCCATACTCTCGTTCCAGATATACGAGCGTCACGGTAGCCACGGGAAATATGCCGCCATGTCGGCCATGTTGCTTGTTGTTTGTGGCGAGTAGCGACGGAGCAGCTCGTCACATCTGCGGTGCTGTTGCCACTAGACTGAGGTGGCCACTGATCGCCCACGATTATCGCACGTCGAGACTGCACTGCTCGTTTTTTTAATACAGTTTCGTGTGTGTGCGTGTGTGCGTGTGCGTGTGCGTGTGCGTGTGTGTGTGTGTGTGTGTGTGTGTGTGTGTGTGTGTGTGTGTGTGTGTGTGTGTGCGTGTGTGTGTGTGTGTGTGTGTGTGTGTGTGTGTGTGTGTTGACAAAATGAGTGGCGGTGAACCTGCGGCGTCTGGCAGTGCCAAACCGATAAAACCAACGCCTTGCATATAGCCAGTGCTATAAGCAAGGCGTTATTCGCAAAGAGACGCCGCCTTATTTCACGCACCTTTCGCCTTGATAGCGCAAGGTCCACGGACGACGACAAAACCACACATTGCAAGCGCAATTTCAAAATTTCTCTCGTCGTGGCGTGGATCGCCACTCATTTTGATGGAGACCGCCGAACACAAGGCACACCAGAAAAACGTGACCACAAAAACAGCGATAGCAGGGGCAAAAGAACCAAAGGGAACAACCGAAGAACGAAGCTGAGCCTGAGCCCGACTGAGGGAATTGGGCTCAGTGTGGCCAGTACTGTGACGTTATGCTCTGTACTTGGAAAATCATGTCATCATTGCAGTTAAAATTGCGTTGCTTTAACATAATACGCTTATAAAACTAATTTACTAAAAAAATGTGACATTTCGGTATTTACATGTGCAGTGAGGTTTGCAATTTTAATAACGCTTTTCGGCGATGAGGGCGCTAAAAACTTCTTGCGAATGGCGTTCCGTGACCGTGTAGCACGGACGAACTCCCTTGAAGTAGTGCTCCTTTGGGAGCGTAAAGGAGCATTAGTTCAAAGTGCCTTTGGAGTGCCCGTGTGACAGGGGTATAAGAGGTATGCGCACTGCAATCCAACAGCGTCACCCCTTCGCTGCCCTCTCTCAGCATGAACGTAAATTCCAAAAGGAAGTCACAGAAGAGTACTGAAGACAGGTAAGCGGGGTCAGGGCCTTTGGAAATCTCCACAGAGAGTCAATCAGGCATCGCACGGGCGGCAGTCCCAGTGTTGGACCTTTCATTGATAACTGCAGACCGCCGGCCCGAAAGACGCGGGTTCGATCCCGGCCGCGGCGGTCGAATTTCGATGGAGGCGAACTTCTAGAGGCCCGCGTGCTGTGCGATGTCAGTGCACGTAAAAGAACCCCAGGTGGTCGAAATTTCCGGAGCCCTTCACTACGGCGTCCCTCATAGCCTGAGTTGCTTTGGGACGTTAAACCCCTATAAACCAAACCAAGCAACTGAAGACCAATCCACAGCCGTCGCGGAATCAAGCAGACGCACCTCTCTGGGCCCAGATGAAGTGACCTATGACGCCATCGCAAAGATACCCCACAACTCCCGTCTGCGACTCCTGAAATACTACAATTCTTTTTGGATGACTGGTGAGGTGCCCACTAAATGGAAACTGGCGAAAATTGTGCCTGTTTTGAAACCTTGTAAGCAGCCAACCAGCTGCGCGTCCTTCCGGCCCATCGCCTTACTGAGCTGCGTAGGTAATCTTATGGAGCGAGTGATCTGCAAACGCATCACTTGATTCCACGAAAGCCGCAACAAGTATCCCCAAGAAATGAACGGGTTCCGTCAAAATAGGTCTGTGTGTGATAATATTATCGCCCTCGTATCATCGCTTGAAGAGTACCTTCATGCTAGGTATGTCCCGACAGCTGTTTTCTTTGACATCAGGGCCACTTTTGAGTCTGTTTTTCACCATGCAATTCTCGCAGACTTGGCCAGTCATGGCCTCGGAGGAGAGCTGTACAAGCGGATTGAACACCATTAAAAAAACGACCAATTTTGTAAGCACTCCGAACAGGCGAAAGTTCTTTCACGCAATGGAGAGGGTCTTACCTCAGTGAGCGGTGCTTAGCCTTCTGTTCATTATTGCCCTTATGCACATAACAAGGAACCTTCCGAGAACAGTACACATAACGATTTATGCAGATATCTACATCTGGAGCGCGTCACGTTCGCGATATATTACGCAGCAGCGCCTTCAGAAAGCGTAACTGCAAATCTCGATGTACCTGGCTCCCGGATGTCTTCGTCTTTCGAAAGAAAAGAGTTATCATTGCTTTTAAATGAAAAATGATGACTCGATATCCGCTTCTCCTGGGTGGACTGTCACTGCCTTATGTGCAATCTCAGCGATACCTAGGTATTCTGATAGACAGTAATCTCTCGTGGTCACCTCAGATAAAAACTGCGTGTGAGGATCACTGCAGCATCGAAAGTTTTAGGTTCATGGCGGGGACATGTAGGTACACGGTGGGGCGGCAACTACCAGTTAATGGTACAGCTGGAAAAAGCCTACGATGAAGGAACCTTGCGCTAGTGTCTATCGGTGCTTCAAAGATTATCTCCTACAAGCAAGCAGATTCTCGAGGTCACGCTGAATTGCCTGCGGATATGGCTTGGCTCCCAAGGAGCTCTTCTGCATCAGAAACAGTAGCGGAAGCGGGCTGTCTCCCGCTAGTTGTGATTGCCTCCCTGGAAACTATGCTATCCATCTTCACCATGTCCTCCCAGGGATGAAGCTCTTCCTACACCGTGTCCGTCTAACTCACTAACTCTGGCATTGGCCAAGCTGTGCAGCTCCTTTCCCTCCCTACTATTAATCAGGCACAGAAACTTATACCTCTGACCTTTGCCCCCTGGAGCTTTCCCCCCTGTCAGGTGAAGTGTCAAGAGACACGCTGTTTGCTACGCGGGTGGCAGTGTGAGGGTCAGTAACAAGGGTGAAGCCCAGTTCCTGTGCCCGTCACCACAGATTGCTACTCTTTCAGATGGCGCCGCGGTATCCCCAAGCGTGGTGGTGGACATTTAAATTGCCTACTTTGAGGAGACCCGAATGGTGCGCGAGCTTGTTGACACGAGAATGAAGGGGGTGAAGTCACATTTCTGTCTTTTGGAAAGCTATAAAGGTTAAGAATGAAGAAGCTTTGGTCACCTCTTTTACGAGGGAGGAGTTCGATCAAGATGCTGTCTACTCAAACGTCGTCTAAGGAGTGTTGGACGGCCGTCAGGTTGCGTTGAATCAAAATAGCGGTGTCGGGAACGATGGGAGGTGGTGGCACTGTCTGAGCTCGCAGCCTCTAGTTGGAGTTGCAGTGCGGCAGGAGCCACTTTGTAGCGGCGTTTACAGTCGGAGGAGCCAATCTGCTGAGGGCCAGAACAAACTACACAAGTGGGGACGCATTCATGGGCCTGATCAGGGCCGCGAGCTGAGTAGTGAGGACACTTGGAGAGCTTGGGAGACGGGCAAACGGCCTCTTCGTGTCCCGTTTTGCGACAGTTAAGGCACGCTTCCGCTTTGTTCTTGAAGATGTAACAGCGCACAGCACTGCTGGCGTAGGAGACTTGGCGGGGGACCTTGGTCCCTGCGAAGTGATGACAATAGATGAGATCTTGCATAAACGACAGGCGTAGTGAATGCAGTGTTCTGTATTCTGAGGTATCAAGTACTCCATTATTTCCTCCTGGATCTCATCCATGTATTGGGGGTGAATGATACCTCGGGCCTATGCGTCTGGTGGGGCCAAATAGGTGGGAACTGAGTAGCTTGTCGGACCCAGGATGATTGCCTGGATCTTCGTATAAGTGATTGCGCGGTCCCGGCTCGGAGTACCAAAGGTGAGGGTGTTGTGAACGAAATTCACTCGAAGGCGGTCCTCTGCGGTGTCGGAGTAGGCCAAACCAAGGCTTGAGGTGATTGCTCTGCGAAGAGCGTTCTCGCCCCAGGCACGCACATTGAGGCCTCCGCGAGGGCGAATGATGACTTTAAGACGTGGCAGTGACGGAGCGCGGCGAGGTAGCTTACGTGACGAGGAGGTGGAGGGAGATGGCTGTTGGGTCGCGGTATGCTGTGCGGACGCGGAAGGCGACGCTGTCAGCGGTGGCTTGGGAGTGCGTTTCGAAGATGATGAAGCGGCGGAGCCGCGTTCGTAGCAGTGGGCTGCGTAGGTCCATTCCGTGGGTGTATACTACTCAGGGGCCAGATCCTCCCCCTCCACGGTGACGACGTCCATGCTTGCCGATGCACTGGGCTTGGCTGCCAATCGGAGCCTATCGCCAGCGGCGGTAGAGGAAGAGAGGATGGCGCTGGGCTCGGTGGAAACAAGTATCCATGCAGGTCACAAAAACGGAGTGCCTGTCTTGAAAATGGGCTGGGCAGGTGCCGGGCACCTTCGTGAACTTCGGGAGACACAATAAAATTCGGCAGAATGTCAAAAGTCAGTCAAAATAGAAAAAATAGTCGGAGCCCATACGCACACGCGCCTCTACACCAGGACAGGATCGCCGACTCTCCAACTGCGAAAATCAAGCGTACGGCCGCAAATCACCCACCTGCTGAAGCAGCTCTTCGCTCACAAGACTGGCGTTTTGCGTACTGACAATGAATGGAATGCACATTGGAGCTTTGCGCTTATTTTCTGTTTCTTTTCCGAATTCATGAGAGCGAAATGAGCTGGTGAAGCAGCTCAGGGTTACGCGGAGGATCTGCAGAAGCGGTCATAGATGTGCTCCATACGCTGAGTGGCACCTGTGCAAATTGAAATCTGCTCCGTCACTCTGAAATATCACGCCTCTCCTGTCATAGAGGGTTTGCGGGTAGTTGTCTGAACGTGACAGCACCTGCGACTTGGCCATTAAGTGTTCGTTTGTTTTTATATTATATCTGGGCACCACTGGATCAACGAATGAAAAATTTTACCTTTTCCACGCTATTTAAAGGTGTTTTCAATCACATCGCGAGCAAATGCATTCTTTCTCTAACTGAAACAACTGCAGTCATTCGTTCAAACGCAACGCCTCCGTTTTCTCTAGTTGCGCAGAGTGTAGGAGAGCGCTCGTAGGTAATGCATGTTTTTGGGCGAATCGGTTTATCTTGTTGAAAAGAGATTAACGCAATAACTGCCAGGACGAAGACAGGGAGACAATACCAATCACAGGCGCTGTTAGGTGAACTCGAATAACCTTTCTTTATCTATTTACTCTAAAGGCATTGCAACGGGAGAGCAAGGAATAAACACTGCTGGAGTCGCGGTATCCATGTTCGCCGCGCACGTTCTCTAGCAGCAAAGCAGACACGCGCCTCGTTTGAGGCTTGCAGTGTCGCTGCTCTGCCGCCGCCACTCACTCGTTCGCGCTCCGCTGGAAGGGGCAAGTGTGCCCTCTATGCCAGAATGTATATACTCGCGTGTCGCAGCAACGAACAGCAACTCTCCAGCTGAATTTGTATACCGTGCTTCGCTGGCGGGGAAAAATCAACACCGAGCACACAAAAATGAAACCGGAAAAGACGAGCGCGCGTTGTCGTCGCGTCGTTTGCGGTAGTGCAGCGATCCGCTGCCTTCTCTCCTTCTGCTTCTCCTCCCCGGACTGTCGTCATAATCAGAGCACGCCCCCGTCTCCTCGCTCCCCGTGCTTTCCTTTAATTAACGGCCGCTGCCGACGCGGGGAAATTCATTAGGGCGCGCGAGTTCCCGTCAGGTTTGGACGGCCATAAAAGCCCGCCGCTGGTCCGCGCGACAGCGACCAAACAGGCCGCGGGACAGGACTCATAGACAGCCGCGCATAAATAAATGAAACGCACCAGGGTCTCCCTCCCTGCCAGAGCTGTGAGCAGCCATTCGAGGCCCTGCTGCCCTTTCTCTCAGTGCTCGGTCGAGACTCGACGACCTGGCCTTTTCGCGCTGGAAAAACACTAACAACGAGGTTTAGTGGCCGAGGTTCCTGTTGAAGTTCCATACCAGCGCTGCCGGGGCGCGAGCGCGTGGACACGGTCGTCGCGCTGCCAGCAACGGTTGCGTAGTAGTGCTCCACTGTGTTCAGAGCATGTTTTCTTGCGGCAATATCGCAGGCGCGGGCATTTGATCATGGGGTCTTTACGAGCTTATTTAAGTGTAGTGCACTGAGGACACAGACAGAAGTCGGCCTTATAGCACAGTTGGTCAAATCCCGACGCAATTTTTAAAAACTTCGTTTACTGTTCATTAACCTTGCGAATCATTTAATAAATATATAACAACATTTGACATATTCCTGAGACTGTGTGCACTTTTAATGTGCAATAATAATTAAAGGCATACACTTTTATTTTGTGTCCTTCGAATTTACAAGGTACGCGTAACCGTTTGATATTGCAAATTCTATCGTATAGGTTCCGGTACTCTTCTAGGTTACACGACAACCTTTAACACAGACGTTAGCTTGCAACCTTTAAATGTGTAGCCGTTAATAATGGCACATTTAAAATTTTGCATACATGTACTCACGGGTATATGGAAACCTTATAAATTAGAAGTATATGCATCAGCTTATAACTTATATAATAGAGCGAATAACATTAAACAAGGGACGACGACTGAGATAGAGTGCAAAGAGCGGTGACTTCCAACTGTTTACTCTGCTGAAGGCGCCACACATATGTACAAGTGCGAAGCGCCGACAGGGAAGGCAAAGGAAAGAAAAAGAGATGAATAAAACCGATAGCATGAATGGCAGTCTTTTACTGTAAACTTCTAATCTAACGTTTAATGGAATGAAATACCGCACACCTCAGGTTAGACCCGAACTTGCGACCTCCGCATGTTCGGCGCAAACCTCTCGAATTGGACTGGGAACATCGCACGGCACGTGCAGAGGTTGTTGTTCATATCGTCACGGCCAGGCTTGGACAAAAAGATTTCAAAGCGTGGTTCTTGTGTGTGTGGTGGACGTGGAGGCCGAAGTGTACCCGGACGCTGGCCCTTATTGTATGGCTCCTTGGCTGTTATTGGTGGAGGTGTTCGGTGCCGCAACAGCCCAGGAGCCATACAATAAGGGCCAGTGCCCGGATACACTTCGTCCTCCACGTCCCCCACCCACCAGCACCATACTTCGCCATCTTCTTTTTCCGTGCCTACGGCCGTGACAATACCATATCTGCAGTCTGCTGCAAAAAGGCAAGTGCAGACGGTCCTACACAACAGGCTTCAAACTTCAAGTGGCAGCTGAGGAACACGGTAAAGGGAGGGCAGGCGCAAGTCTGACATCGACGAAAAGTGTGTTCGCTGCTGGTGAATGCAAATGCAAGACCTCGTCGAGACTACCCGAAACCGGAAACCTTTCTGTAGGCAACAGTGCAAGTTCCCAAAACTTAAAGAGGACCTCGTCGAGCACGTTCACACTTCTAGAAGCAACGGCTGTGCAGTGTCTACGGAAATGATCCGCATGAAAACCGTTAATATCGCTGAGCACATGGACAGTAGACCTGCGGACTTCAAAGCCAGTCGAGGGTGGCTTCAACGTTTTACGAAATGGCACTAACTCTTCATCCGTCGTTGAAAGACGTTGTGCCTCAAGCTGCGAGCCAAATACGATGAATAAATAATTAAGTTTATTCACTTTGTCAATGCGCTTCGGAGGCAGCATGGGTGCAGAGCGCAAAACGCTTGTCTAGAACACGTTCTCGGCGTGTTTTGGGCCTGAACACGCGATATATAGCGATAATTTTGGTTCAAAATGGTCTGGATGTAAGCATGCATGTGCACTTTAACTCATAAGATTTCATCCTCATTTCTTGCCTTCCTGAGTGCAGCGGCTTTAGGAGCTGCGGATTACACAGTTCGGTCGTTATAGACATGTGTTCTGCCATCTGTACGACATCCGACAGATAGGCAATGCTGATCAGATGTTGTGCCAGAAGCTGCCAGCCGAATGAGAGGACGAAATAATAAAGTTTCATCAATATTTCAACGCACATCGCAGGGAGCACGAGTACGACGTCTGACAGATAGGCAATGCTGATCAGACTCCAATCTCGTTCAATGCCTCTGAAAATTGCACGGTGGAAGCCAAGAGGACGAAGAGTGTCTCCGTGTGCTCTACTAGCGGCGAACGGCCAAGATGTACTGTGATGCTTTGCACCATCGTTGATGGAAAGAAGCTTCCACCCTACGCTATCTTTAAGCACACTATATTTGGTGCATTGTATGCACGTGACACAGAAACCGAAGAAACTCAGCCGAGCTTTTTATGCGGCGAAGGCGACACCGCGCAATATTCGTGGCACGAATGGAAGACACGAAAAGCTCAGCAAGCCTGTATTATTGTTATGCATATTTGTAATAAGGTAATGAAGGCAGTGCACAGGCAAGGAACGAAGATTCTTTCGCGCGGTTGCTGTTTCATTTTCTTTTAGGATACGTTACTTTCTATGGCGAGAATCGCCACAATAAATCAGTCTTATGTTAGCCTCTGTTGTTTTCCTAAATTTACCGCAGTTTTTCTTGCCCCTCGGATTCTTGCGCCTGTCTTTGCAGTAGTTTTAAATATAAAGGTAGGACAACTTTTTGCAATTATTTCTTTTGAACGAAAGCGTTCGTTGGGCCTGAGTAAATAAGAAAAAAGCTTTATCAGCTCACTTCTTTGTTCGGAATTCAACCACGGGACAAATTTCTTGCTCACTACCACTGTGCAGAGTTGCAAACTGTGACAAGCGCAGGCTCCGAGCTCCCGGCATATTTTCTCAGCGTCAGCAATTCCCTGCAGCCTCCTTCACTCAACTTGACTTGATTCAGCCTGCCCGGGTACTTTAACCAGCGAGAAAATATTTGAGTGGAATAAACCGAAGCAACAAAGAACTGCAATAGAACACAGCACTGGACAAACATGCAGAAAAGTCGTAACCCCAAAAGTGCAGCTTTTCATTATCTAGGTCACAGCTGTTGTCCACAGGCTGGCGTTAAAATCACTTTCAAAAGTTAACGAACTCTCCAACATGGTCAAAAAGTTGGTTCTAGAAAGGCCTTCGACGAGTTTGAACCAACGAAATAAGACTCTATGAATACAGCAGCGAAATATGCGACAGTATTAACTATGCATTTCTTTTAGCTCCCCTTCTTTGTGAATTCAGGCGGACATCGTCCAAAAACCGCGGCGTGCCTGAGTTTGAACATGGAGGCGAACATGAATCCAAACCTGTCCAGAAATTTGCATATTTTTCTGTCCGAACTGTAGACAGCAGAAATTCACTAATACATGGGTGGGATTTGAATGAGACGAACATGTGTCTTCAACATACTACCGTGTCTTCAAGCGTTACGAGTTTTGTCTTGAAGAAACAGCTCACATGAACAGCCACTTGGTGAAGATTGAACCAGCAACGGCCCTAACAGCTTTCTGATGTCGGCCATCACCGCCGCCTGTCGAGCTCTTTGCTGCATACCGTCTTCTTCTTCTTTCATCTGTTCGTTTTACGTTTACAACGCTTGGATCCAGTAGGACGTCCGCCTTGGCTTTTGAATTGAGCCGCAAGAGTCAAGTTTACTCCAGCAGCTGAGAAGATTTCTAAACATATCCGCGACTATAAGAAAGTTGATTTTCAGGCCATTATTAGGGAACTCGCGATTTTCTTGATTTTTTTTTGCGACGGGTATGATGACCGCTCTGTCCATACTAACTGGAATCTATTTGTTCCCAAGGTTAAATAACTAACAGATACATATACATTGTTACGGACTTTCTCTTCCCACTCAAGAGCCTCGTGGTACAACTCCTACCTTAAACGATTATCCAATAGAAAAAAGCCTTTTTACCGAGTTGCCAAAATATCTGGTAGTAAAGAAAGAAGGGAGGCATACCGCGAAGCTAACGACACTTACGTAGCCGCACTTAAAAGCGCCAAAAATTTTATTCACAACACGCTTCCTAGCATTCTTTCCACCGTTGCTAACAAGTTTTGGCACGGCGTAAACACTAACCATACAGATATCATTAACTTATTAGACGAAAATAACCTTGCCATCCTTGATGCAGAATGCCCAGCGGTATTGAACTACACCTCAAAACTTTGTTCATTGTACTAACGCCACTTTTCCCCAAGCGCAGACTTATAACTACATAACTATGGATGCCATTCACATCGAAGCTTGTGGTATTGAGAAGATAATTGAATCCCTTGAGTCTTGCTCCAGTTCAGGTATTGACTTAATCAGCTCGAAACTCCTTACTTAAAAAACTTACTGCTCACAGCTGCTTTCTAAGATATTTCAACAGCCTCTCGACACCGGTGCCCTGCCCGCTGACTGCAAGGTCGGGAAGGTGGTCCCGATCCATAAATCGGGTAACACGAATTGACCCCGTAATTACCGGCCCATATCTTTATTAACAAGCATTCCACGTAATGTATTTGAGCAAATATTATACACAGACATTGCGAATTTCTTGGAATATAATTCATTTTTAAGGACACATAGCATGGTTTCCGTAAGCGACTATCTTGCGAAACGGAGTTGGCATCAATCACACATGAACTTAACGTAATCCTTGATCGCCACTCAATAGCTGACTATGTCTTTCTTGATTTCGCTAAGGCCTTCGAAAAAGTATGCCATAAATTACTACTTTTAAGATAAGCAAACTAAACCTTGATCCGAGGTTTTATGCAACTTGTGCAACTTTCTTTTGTCGTTCCAGAGTCATTAAAGCGCATAATCTTTATAAATATCGCCATAGTGCCACTTTGAAAACAAAAATCAAGAATAATATAACAAATATTAAGAATTTAGGAGAACAAAAGAAAAAAGAATCGGTGTATCCAGCAAGACTTCGCGAAGAATGGACAGTGCCGACACCCCGACCAAATCTTGCTAAAGAATGCGTTCAATACACTCTTCCATCTATTCTAAACAGGTATATCCACATTAATTTCGATTTGTTTTCCTATTCACGTCGAGAACTTCATAATTTGTTTTTGAATAACGTGGTTTAAGTTTCCTTATGTTTACATATTGATGTTTCGTGTAATCTTTGATGGTTCCTTGATGTGCTTGTTTTTAAAATTGTAGAAACTCTTATGCTGCTTCCCTGCCGATCATTAGGATCGTAGACTCGTCAAGCTGCCCAAGGGCAGCTTTTTTCTACGGTTCTTCCATCTGTATTGTCAGATGGGAAATGAACTTTGAAACTTTGAAACTTTTTCCTGGCTCGATACTTCCTTTGCAACTGCTCTCAATTCGTACTGCTAACAATGCTACCTCCCCATCAACCCCCGTCCATTTTGGCGTGCCATACCTGGGATCTGTTTTAGGCCCTCTTTCATTTCTTGTTTATATTAACACCCTAATGAGTTTCGTATTCTCTAGCATGAACTTATTCGCTGATGACTGCGCGATTTTTCGTGAAATTAACGACACTAATGACGTTTGCGCTGTACTAATAGATCTCTCTTCTAAATCAGCGTGGTGAAACTTATGGCTAACGCAACTACATTTTTTAGACTTAAAGTTTTACGTGTCTCCCTCACATCATCTAGTACTGGTGCATATTATCTAAATAATACGATACTCGAGGCCTTCACGTCGTATCGGTATCTCGGAGTTCATATATATTTCTCTCTAAATTGCTCACTCCATATTAACGCCAAAAATTAACAATGCCCACAGCAGGCTAGGTTACCTAAGTCGGAAGTTCTCCAATTCTCCTACCTCCCTAAAACTCGTGTTATATAAAACACTTGTCAGTAGCAAACTGGAATGCGCAGCTGCAATTTGGGACCTCAGCTACACAATATCAATTAATGCGCTTCAGGTCATTTCTACACTGTGTCGATAATTCGAACCATCGACTCTCAAGCGACTGGTACATCACGAGTGTCATACTATCGTTAACAAGAAGTTATCATTAACTTAATTTTTCACCTTACTTTGCTTTAAAAATAGTTTCTTTCCGCGCACGATCGAACACTGGAATACATTGCCCGGTCCAGTGCGTTCCCTTCCTATCGACAAATTTAAACAGGCTATAACTGATTCGTGATCTCTTTATTTACTGTACCCATACTCCACATTTGTGCGACTTTCCCTATGTATTCAAGCCTGATATTTTAATTTTTTGCTACCATGTCTTTAGTTTTTGAATGTTTATGTCCACTCCTGGGATAGCCCCTGTAGGTGCTGCAGTACGTACAAATAAAAAATAACGCCGCCCGTTTCATGCTCCTTTTACTTTAATCGTACTGCAAGTGTCAGCTCCATAAAAACACTCTTAAACTTCGTCGTATAAACATTAACCTTCGTCGTATTATTATTATGAATGGGCACGGGAACAGTGACAAAGGGATGCCTCCAATGCTTCGTTTCTTCACTGTGCAAGCTGTGCTGGCGCTCGCCATATCAACTACGCCGGCTGCAGGCACTGATTCGACGTTTTTCCCTGGTCCGGTGGTTGCAAGTTCGGGGATTCGGATCACCGACAACTTCAGCTTTTTACCCGGCCAGGCTTTTCTGCTCATCGAATGGCTCGTCCACACACGTCCAGCATCGTCGACGATGGCATCGCCACCCACACCGGATTTAAAGCGACGACACGCTGGATTTCCCTTCAGAGGGCACGGTAACAGTGACATCGGCATGCCTCCAATGCTTTGTTCTTCACTGTGCAGGTTTGTGCGCACAATTCTTTGCACGCTAGGAAATGCGACGATCGCTGTTTACTTCTGTTCCCGTGCCCACGGGTGTGCATTGATGTTGCTTGTGAATGTTTTTCAATTATTTTCCTGCTTTTGCGCTCTGGCGACATTGAATCTAACCCGGGTCCTACGACTCGCTCCCTTGTCATAGACAACTTGCCAGACAATCCGTCTGAACAAGTGAAAGTTATGTTTAAGCTGCTTAAGTATGTACATTCTTGTACGTTGCAAAGCTCAAAAGATCAGGTCGAATTAGCAGCTGATATAAAATACATTATGAGTAGTCGGAAGAACATTGAATCAAAGTTAGCTGGAATGCACAAGAGGCTTGATGAACTCGAGGAAAAGGCAAATAAATTCGACGACATGGTTCAAGAGCTTTCATCTTTAAAGAAATCTATAGAAGACCAACGTATTTAAAAAGATTTGCTGCAGTCTCGCCTTGATGACGCAGAAGATAGATCGCGACGTGAAAATGTATTATTTAGCGGTATACGCGATGCGGAAGAGACTTGGGCAGATACTGAATCTAAACTTCTGGAAGCCTTGACTAAAATGGTCGAAGTATGCTCCTCGAGTTCAATTAAACGTGCACATCGCCTGGGCGTTTTTTAAGATGAGAAGTGTCCACCAATCATAGATAAATTTTCTGACACTAAAATGAAGGACAAGATATTAACCCATCGTAACCAATTTAAAACAGATAACACCAATATCACCGAAGATTTCTCACCTGCTACGCTCCAGGGTCGAAAAAACTTTTTGAATTCGGATATAATCACGCTGGCCCTCGCTCTTCTAAGATAAGATATTACAAGCTGCACATCCAATAAATAATGCTTAATGTATAACCCTACCACGGACACTGTCGAACAAATCGTGGCACGGGCATTGGAATCGTCTCCATTGAATTCCGTAGCTGGATCTTCCGCTGCACCGTAGGGAATCGAGAGGGGTGGTGGACAGTTGTCATCGTCGATATCAGTTCTTTATACTAACGTCAGGAACCTACTTAACAAGCATACGTCTTTTATCTTCTGCCATAGACACATGCTCAGCTGAATTATAGCGCTCACGGAAACCTGGCTCCCAACACATGTGTCAGATTCGGAAATCTTCCACAACGCTCATTGCTATTCGGTGTATCGTTGCGATAGAACAGCTAAACGTGGCGGCGGTGCTTTACTTGCCATTTCTAAAGACATTCCATCTTCACGTATCCAAGTCTTCAGCGAAATAGAACTAATTTTTGCGTCAATAGTGATGGGTTATCTCAAATTGGTTATTGGCGTCTTTTACCGCTCTCCTTCTTATTCGTCTACATTCACTAACGAACTTCACGACGCTATAAATCTTGTTCGCCCACGATTTCCTTCATCACCGATTTTTCTACTTGGGCACTATAATTTCCCGACTATTTTATGGACTGCTCAGCCCCCTTCGCATCAAGCCAAAAAATTCTTAGAACTATGCACCACATTTTCGCTAACTCAGTCAGTTACAAAAGCCATCAGGATGCTAAATAACTATTCGAACACTCTCGATCTAATTCTAGCCACTAATCCAGGGTTAGCTACTGACATAACATATCTTCCAGGCATCAGCGATCACGTTCTGCTCAATTTTTGCATTAATATACCATGTCCAAAAGTGAATAAAAAGAAAAAGTCAATCTAGATTACAAACGCGCGAACTTTACCGCTATTCTTTTTCTTTCTTTTTTTTATTTGTTGCTTAGACGTTTGCCTAAGAAGGGGCTGAGGCTAAAGGCACAATGTTGCCTGACAGGGCCTCAGCCCCCTACTACATGACAAACAAACATACAAATTACAAATTATAACAGTCCGGCGGGCCGGTAAAAAAAAGTAGGCCAGATGTAAGCGTTATACAGAGGAAAATACATACGGAAAAAAAAAGACAGAAGCGCGTGACAAAAAATTTGCATAATAAATGTACGATGAGTATGTAAATAAGAAACAAGGACCAAGACATACATGAAACACTACATCAAATAACAAAGTTCTACTTAAGGCTTGTTCTAGCCTACTGAAAAACAAGACATTATGTACATATAAACACAAAAAAAGAGTACAGAGAGGCGAACACAGAATCAGTAAAAAAAAAGAAAAAATAGACCACAACTTGCTCGCATAAGAAATTTTAGCGATTGCTATAGGTGACATCGCTGCAGAGAAGAGCTCCCTTACATTCGTTTTTGAAAGTGGAGAAGGGTTTACTGTATTTAATATTTATATCTCTTCTATTGAGAATTCTGATAACATGAAAAGAAAGTGTTTGACGACCATAATTTGTCCTTATCCTCGGCATCTCTATTTTCGGGTCTCTGATAGCGTACAAGTTTATTCTGTCTGTGGATGTGACATACAAGCGATTTTTATGTATCCATTGTAGCAACTTAAAGTAGTATACCTTGTCTGCCCTCAGCATATTGTACTTTAAAAAAAGTGGATGCGTTCTTAGTTCCCTATTTTCGCCATGATAATTTTCGCATATGCGTAACACTTTCTTCTGTAAAGTAATTAATTTTTTGTAATTAGTTTCAGTTGTCGTACCCCAGACTAAAATACCATAACTAATTCTAGAATAGAATAGAGAATAATATAATGTCTGCTTCATCCAAGATGGAATCAAGTGCTGGATTCTGTAAAGACAACCAATGATCCGTGATAAATCAGACTTAAGGCAACTAACATGGGCGTTCCAGGACAGATCACTGCTGAACCATACACCCAAGAATTTTTGCTCAGTGACCTCCTCCAATAGGCTACCTTCATATCTGATGCTAATAAGGTTCTGATCCCTAACGCTTGTCGGTTTAAAAATTACGTATTTAGATTTTGATGTGTTTAGAGTAATGCGATTGGCTTGTAGCCACCTGGAAAGTTATAATAAGTAATCATTGACAGATTTTTCAAGGCATGTTTTTGTTGTTCCTGCAAAAAATATATTCGTGTCGTCAGCATACATGATTAACTGGGGGGATCCTGGTATCATAGTTATATCATTCACATATATAAGAAAGAGTAAAGGCCCCAAAATTGATCCTTGAGGGACGCCGTGTTCTATCTTCATTTTACTCGAAGTGCGATCGTTTATGACTACATACTGTAATCTGTCTTTCAGGTACGTTTGCAACAGCCTCAGCGCAACGCCCCGAATCCCGCAGATCTCTAGCTTTTTTATCAATATGTCATGTTGCACAGTATCGAACGCTTTCCGAAGATCTATAAATATACCAAGGGTTAAGAGTTTCTTCTCTATGTTTTCAATAATTTTGTCTTTTATATGTATAAGAGCGTGTTCCGTAGACTTATTTGCTTGAAAACCATACTGTGCATCAGCTATTATTTTATGTTTCTGAAAAAAGCTGTTAAGTCTATCATTAATGACACGCTCAAATATTTTTGAGAATACAGTTAGAACAGAGATTGGCCGGTAGTTATTCATATTTGTTGCACCGCCGCCTTTATACACGGGTACTACTTTAGCTATCTTCAGGTCATCCGGAAACTCCCCAGTAAGAAGCATTAAGTTGATTATATAGGACAACACATGACTAATATGATTTGCAACATGTTTAATTGGCAAAGCCTTTATACCGTCATCTCCAGGCGCTACGTCACTTTTCAAGCTTCCGATTATTTTGCAAATTTCAGTTGGATTGCACAGAAAAAGCGAGATAGAGCTCATTGGACTGTTTGCATGTGTATAGTAGGACATGCTAGCAAGTTGGCCTGTATATTTCCCTGTGCTAATGAACCTAATATTCATTTCTTCAGCAAGCTGATCATCAGACAGACGTTCGCCATCGACTGTGATATCTGTTACACAATGGCTTGAGCGCCTTTTGTTCATTAGGTCGTTAACCATCTCCCATAACCTTTTATAGTCGTTGCGAGCACGAAGAATTTGAGCCTGAAAGTACTCGATCTTTGCTTTTTTCAGGTCTGAGATCAATTTGTTTCTGTAGGATTTAAATTCTTTCAGCAACTGCAGATCACGACATTTAAGAAAAGCATGAAACTTCTTGTTTTTTTCTCTTATTCGTTTAAACAAGTCAACAGTCCGCCAGGGTTTCCGCATTCTTTTTCGTTTTGTTTTGTGCTCGCGCAAGGGAAAAGCTGCATCGTAGCACTGTAGCAGCCTACTCAGGAACATTTTGTAGGCGACTGTAGCATTAGTTTCCTTGTAAACGTCGTCCCAGCTTTCTTTCTCGATTAGGCTGCAAAAATGTCGCAGGCTTTGGTCATTAATTGTGCGATACCAGGTACTTTCTTTGCTACTTTTATATTTACCAGTCACAGGGGGTCCCAAGCAGAATACTGGAAGGTGATCACTGAGGTCGCATATCATGACACCAGCAGAAATATCCTCACAACTCATGTTGGTAACACAGATATCCAGGGACGTTGCGGTATCAATAGTCACCCTTGTAGGTATTGTCACAACATTAGTGCAAGCGTACAGGTGCATAATGTCGCGGAATTCGTTTGCATTCGTGCTGTCCGATATTGTATCAATATTCACATCTCCGAGAATAACAAACGACTTTGTAATGGCTCCAACATAACTCAGTGCACTTTCTAAATAGTCACAAAAATCGGACATGATACCAGATGGCGGTCTGTATATGGCTCCAATGGCCGTATCAGATATTTTAACAAACAAGCTTTCTGTGTTTTGGTCACTCCTGGTCAAGTTATCTAGAACTTCATACCGCATACTTTCCTCGATATAAACAGCTACTCCACCTCCCCTTTTTTCCTCCCTGCATACGCTTTCGCACGTATAACCTGACAAGTAAGGCGGAATGTCGTCCTTTGTTAACCAGGTTTCAGTTAAAACTATTACTTTAAATTTAATGGTCAGGGACTGCAGGAATATAGCTAGATCCTCTGCTTTGTTTCTTATGCTGCGCATATTGAAATGAATACTTGTAAGCTCTCGTTCTCTTGTTTTATATGCTTTGTTGAAAGCTTCAGGGTCATAATAGCAACACTCGGCCATCTCCATTGCAAGCGTTCAGTGAGCGTTTGAAACATTCCTGTAGGATTCGCTTAGGTTCCTATTTTTTCCAGATCAGATGCACTGGCAATTCTAATGACATCTGCAGTTTCATCCCTGCGCGCATAAATTTTTCCATGGGAGGTCCACACGAACTTCCATCCCACCACTTTCTTGCGGGCAACCGCAGCACCCAAGAGCTTTTTGTTCGAGGCAGTTAAGTGCTCATTTACGTACACAGAACAGCTTTCCCCGCCGAAGTCAAGATCTTTAGTTGTTAGCCTCTTTTTGCGGAATTTCTGCAGAACCTTGTCGCGTTTAGTGCGCTGTACAAAACGGACAACAATGTTTTTTTCTGTTTGCTTGAATGTTGGGACGCGGTGGCATACATCAATGTCGGAGTCAACTATTGGTTCATCTAGAAAGGCTCCAATTCTCTTGACAGCGTCGCATGGGTCGCGGGCATCTGGTACTCCTTTGATCTCAAGATTATTAGCTCTCTGGTACTGTTCCAACTCTTCTATCCTTTCACTCAGCCGTTTATTTTCTGCTGTCAGCTCATCGTTCTTCTTCGTCAGTACCTGAACTTCTTTTCGCAGCTCTTTTAACTCATTCTTGATTTCATTTACGCCATCACACGTGTCATTGCAGTTTTTCACGCTGTCTTTCAATGTTCTAAGATCAGCCCGCAGTTCCCGCTTCAGATCTTCTAACGCCTTACTGATTTCTTTGACGTCTTTGCTCATGGCGAACAGTGTAGTGCGTGACAGAGATTAACACCAAATTCAGACAATGTACGTACACAAAGCAGATGAAGCACTTCGACACTCAATGCTGTGTTCGGCAGCGGCGCACAGACAGTTTTCTGAATTGCATAATAAGGAGCAAAAGCCTCACCTGCAATAGCAAAAGTATGCTTAACACGATGTCTGTTGCAGCCGCCGCCGAACTGATGCCGAACTGGGCAGTCGCGCTCTTTATGGGGCACGATCCGATCACCGATGACGCCCCCTTGCCGGTCACCTCAGTCCCACCGCGCATGCGCAGGATGCTGATACGAGCTCAGGAGCCGGCGATCTTTCTTCACGGTCCTTCTTTATTCACAGCTTCTTTCTTCACGGGCGATGGAAACAGCAGGCTTGCAGAACTGCAATAGCAAAAGTATGCTTAACACGATGTCTGTTGCAGCCGCCGCCGAACTGATGCCGAACTGGGCAGTCGCGCTCTTTATGGGGCACGATCCGATCACCGATGACGCCCCCTTGCCGGTCACCTCAGTCCCACCGCGCATGCGCAGGATGCTGATACGAGCTCAGGAGCCGGCGATCTTTCTTCACGGTCCTTCTTTATTCACAGCTTCTTTCTTCACGGGCGATGGAAACAGCAGGCTTGCAGAACTGCAATAGCAAAAGTATGCTTAACACGATGTCTGTTGCAGCCGCCGCCGAACTGTGAACAATGAACTGTGCACATTTGTTGATTACTTTATTGCAAAGTCAGACTACTGCTCTGTCGAGGATAACTGGATATCATTCAAAACGAAGGTTCACGAACTAACTGATAAGTATATCCCAAAGCGCATCGTCACCTCCAATCCACAAGCACCATGGCACAACTCTCACATCAGACGATTATCTAACAAAAAGAAACGTCTATACCACCGCGCGAAGCTTTCACCATATAATGCGCTATGGGCGAAGTACAAGTCTGCTTCCGACGCTTACGTCAACGCGATTAAACTTACAAAGAATAACTTTTTGTCTCTCACATTACCAACTATTTTGAAAACGAGTGTTAAAATATTTTGGCGCGTTATACACCCTGCGAACAACTCAATAAAATAGACTACAAGACGCCTCAGGTAAATTTATCCCCAATGACCTTTATACTGTCGTGCTGAATGACACATTCGTTTAAAGCTTCTCGTCCATTCTTCCAATCATACCGCACAACAGGTTCCCGACAATGTCTCCTATAACTGTCGATCCACCTGGTGCAGCCAAATTAATTGAATCTTTAAAAAAGTGATTCTTCACCTGGTTCCGATGCGATTAGCGCTAAATTCCTAAAAAAAAATACTTGTGCTTTTAGTTCAGTTATACTAAAGAAACTTTTTCCAACAGTCACTCGACACAGCAAGCCTTCCTAACTACTGGAAAATTGGGAAGGTGGCTCCACTTCACAAGTCCGGTGGTAAGGACTGCCCTCAAAACTCTCGTCCCGTTTCGCTCACTAACACATGCTGCAAATTACTAGAACATATCATTTTCAAGAATGTCGTTATCTTTCTCGATGAGAATTCATTTTTCACGCCTGCGCAACATGGTTTTGGTCAAACATATTCCTGTGAAACTCAATTGCTTGCCTTTACTGATAAGCTATACCGCATCTTTGACAACTCATCTTGCGCTGACTGCCTTTTTTTACTTTTCCAAAGCCTTTGATAAAGTATGAGTATGCCATAAATTGCTGCTACATAAACTGAGTCATCTTAATCCTGATCCTAACGTCTTCCAATGGATTGAATCTTTACTTCAAAACCGTTGGCAATTTGTGCATGCTAATAACACTAATTCACTGATTGCTAGTGTGCTATCTGGTGTTCCACAGGGATCGGTCCTTGGAACACTCCTATTCTTAATCTATATTAATGACCTTCATTCTATCATATCTTCTAACATTCACCTTTTTGCTGACGATTGTGTATTATTTCAGGAAATAAATAACGTCAACGATACTGACACTCACCAGTCAGACATCAATTTGGTGCCAAAGTGGGGCACTACATGGAGTATGGAATTAAACACTAATAAATGTAAAGCTTTGCGTGTTTCGCGGTCATCTAACGCTCTTCCTTCATATTATCTTGATGGCACTCCTCTTAATTGAGTAAAAACGTACAAGTACCTAGGAATTAATATCACTCAAAACTTAACATGGTCTATTCATATTGAATACGTGATTAATAAGATTAATAACGCTAACTGCACGCTAGGATACTTACGTCGCAATTTCTCTGCCGCTTCCTCATCCCTTAAACTTATACTCTCTAAAACACTCGTACGTCCTAAACTAGAATACGTAGCATCAATATGGGACCCTACACATGAAAACCTCGTATATTCCTTGGAATTAGTCCAAAATAATTCCGTTCGCTTCATTCTTTCAAATTACAACCGTACGGTAAGCAATACGGCCATGAAATTTAACGTCTCACTCCCACCGTTACAATCTAGCCGCAAAATTGGTCGCCTAACACTATTTCACAAGCTATATCACCACGTTGCGCTTCACGACTATTTCATGTCACCCCCCAAATACATTTCACGTCGCTTCTATCACCGCCACAAGGTTGGCATCCCAACATGCCACACCAAATCTTCTTTTCAGTCATATCTTCGCCGCACATCTGTGGAATGGAACGGCCTTCCCCCCGATATTGCAGCCAAGGCTGATAATAAAATCTTTCACGACGCTGTAGCTGATATTTTTTACTTTGAAGAAAGTTGATTGTGTGTTATATCTGCTTCCACTGTATTGTATACATTGTTTTTATACTATTTACGTTTTCTGGACGCTGTTTGTTTTATTCTGGAGGAAATTTATTTTGTACTATCTATTTTCACTGTATTCTATTCATTGTTGTTTATCGTAATTAACCCAATCCCCTCTGTAATGCCTTTGGCCCTGAGGGAACAATAAATAAATAAATAAATAAATAAATAAATAAATAAAAAAGGCCTTCAGTGACAAAGCATTGGCTGCTAGCGGTCAACAAGAATTTCAACAAGTCTAAGAAAACAACGATAAGAGCCAAAAATGAAGTCCTGAAGCTTCTTCATGAGCTCATATTTGGGAGGCTGGAAAAATCCGTCAATTTCTGCCAAAGTATTACATTCCTTGACTTTTTCACTGCTAAAATACACAAAATTGATTGCCCGCTGAGGACTGTAATCACAGAACGGGGATCGTGGCAAAAATAACCAGACAGTTCCTAAAATACAAGCTTTCTACTCTAGAGCCCCTTGACCCACTCTGTTGGGAGTTTCCAGGATTTGACAGCGGTGCCCAAGCTACGAGAGCACGTATCCAATGCAGGTGTGTCCACAGGCATCCAGGAGCTGTACTACTCACTGCACCATGACCAGATGCTGCAGGCAGTGCACGACCTAGCGGAAGAATCCGGAACGGTTCAGTTCCAGAACCGGTTTGGTTGCTCAGTTGAAGGTTTTTTTTTTTTTTAGAATTCTTACGGCTTACTTGTCCTTTATAATGCTGACTTTAATGGTGGTGTGTACGTCCAGAAAAAGAGAATTTGTATTGGGTGTTGTGTGGCGCTAATGTTAACTCACATCTACCTGTCCTGGTATGACACCTTACTGACAGAAAAACCGGACAAGAACCATGTGACAAAGGTGTTCGTGTATGCTAATGATTTTTTGGGACTTTTGAATGTCTATACGAAATGACAATATGCAGGATGTGGCGGCTAGCGTTTTAGATTATTTTAGTTCGTGCTCTAGCTCATTGACTTTCGCCTATGAATTCCCGGCCGATAATCATATTAGATATTTAGACCTTGTTTTAACTTTTATTTGCAATGGACAGCTTTGCTGGACCTACGCCCCACGAACCAAGAAAGTCATACTTCCATACAGCTCCTGCCACTTCAAACTTACCAAAAGGGCTATTGCAACCTTTTGCCTCAACGTGCTAGAGAAAAGCTGTTTTCATACTGTGCAAGAAAGCTTTCTGCAGCAAGAGCAAAGACTAACAGAAGCAGGCTTGCCTACGCATGTTGTCAAAGGTGTTTCTGAAAAGCTTCTAAAAAATGAAAGTCAACCCTAAGGTGACAGAAGAAACGAAGGACAAAAAGTTGTGAAGTGATGCCTTACTTGCACACACATTCACATAACATAAAGAAGGCCGCGAGTAGGCACGGTGTTGATGTAGCCTTCTCAGCCCCGCGGAAATTGGCCAGTTTGTGCAGAAGCATTGACGATAGGAAGAATAAAATTTCACAGCGCACGCTCAATCATGAGTTCAAATACGTTACCTGTGCCACACAGATTGTGTACTGCATAACTTTATCCTGCGGGAATATATACATCGGGCATACTGGCCGCTGTCTTAACACCCGGCTCAGAGAACATGAAAGGTCGCTTTTCACAGATGACGGGGCGAATTTACCTAAACAATTCATGAAGCACAAGTGCACTCCGCTCTTTCAGAAGACTACAATTTTCGGACGCGGTAAAACTCGGAGCCAGCTCGAAATTCTAGAGACATACCGTATCGTTAAACAAGCATATCGACGTGTAAGTGACAAGATGGTGAGCCTATTCCATAAAGAAATTGGCTCGGCACTCTATTGACCTTTACCCTGCCGTCGAAAATTTTCACGGTTATGTTTAATTCATAAAATTCTTCACAACTGTCCTAATGTACGCGATGAAATCAGATGTTGTCCGTCTTTCATCGCTATCTCTCCATAACTAGATCACGCTTACAAAGCCGTCACAACGTTCCATGAAACAAAAGCTTGTTCACATTCGTTTATTCCCCGTACATCGGCATATTGGAACAACCTTCCCGGATCGACAGCCTGCGTTCAAGACAACCTGCGCTTCCGTAACAGTTTAGCTAACATTGTATATCAAGGCTCACAACTTATGTACTTATTATTCTCCAATACCCTTGTTTACCTATGTAAACATGCAGGCGCGGCTGAACTCAGCGGCACAAAAAGCACAGAAATTGGCAAACAAAACCGAACGCGCTGTCCAAGTTAAGAAAGAGGCTGATGGCAGAGGCTGCTCGAGGTACCAGGAAGACAACACGTAAGGGAAATGAATACGGTCCGCGAAGACAAAGCTCAAATATTGTCTAGAAGCAGATCCCAGTGAGAGCATTTAGATACAGTGGAACCGAAGCGCCAAATTAAAAGAGTGAACAAAAATTATAGTGAAAAAAATTATTTGCCCATTCTTGATTCTCAATCTACTGTACCGGTGCTATAGCTGGGTGGCGATTTCGTTGCGTGCTGCTGCTGGCATGCTAGCAACGTTATTTACAAGTGCTTGCTTACTTATTGTCCTCGTGGTGCGTTTTCCTCGGCTACGCATGCGTAATCGTTTTTTGCCACACCAGTCACAGTTCCAGTCTTAACTCTCAGCGGTGCTGTCCTCAGAAAGGCAGTTTCGTTCGAGACGAAGAGCGCATTTGAAGCGATGAACCGATGCCGCATACGAAAGTGTCAAAGTGATAAGTTCTCCACTCAAATCACACTGGGACGGTAGGGTATTTCAGTCTATTCGGTATGCCGTGGTCACTGGGTGCCTGCAACAGCTGGAAAGGTGTCTTGTAAGGTCTGTCAGGGAAGGCTCAGATGTTGTTTGAATTTGAATTCATTGAAATTTAGGCAAAATACAATTGTTTTTGTGAACCGAGCTAAAGGTGACACACGTGGTCACCTGACTAGGCCCTAGGCACCCTGCATTCACACAGCCACAGATTGGACATAATAGAAATTCAAGATTTCATGGTGATACAAATTTTATTTTTCTCGCAGATGACTCGAGAGTGGAATATCCTGCCTTCTGAAAGGGCAAACCAGATGTATCCTGAAACATTTTCGTCGCGCTTAACAAGATACTTCAAAAATTATTAACGGCAGCGTTGCCATTATGCGTGATAAACCATACTGCTTCTCTACTGTTTCTTTTTTTTTCTGTGCTGCTTCTCGGCTCATTCTCATGTGAGCCCGACCCTGTTACAGCCTTAAAGTGATGCCAACAGCAAGTATTAAATCAAATAAATAAATATATATTTATGACCAAAACTTGATTTACGCGTAATGTGACTGGTAATGAAGTGTCAAATTTTTGTGTTTTCGTGCCCCTGCCTGTGATGCCGTTGTTAAACAATGATTATGTTCCCGTATTAATATCATGTCTAAACTTGAAACGATGTGGCCTTTTTACGCGTCGCACCGAAAATAATAATAATTGTTGTTTTTTTTTTGGGGGGGGGGAAGGAAATGGCGCAGTATCTGTCTCATGTATCGTTGGGCACCTGAACCACGCCGTAAGGGAAGGGATAAAGGAGGGAGTGAAAGAAGAAAGGAAGAGAGTGGTGCCGTAGTGGAGGGCTCCGGAATAATTTCGACCACCTGGGGATCTTTAACGTGCACTGACATCGCACAGCACACGGGCGCCTTAGCGTTTTTCCTCCATAAAAAACGCAGCCGCCGCGGTCGGGTTCGAACCCGGGAACTCCGGATCAGTAGTCGAACGCCCTAACCACAGAGCCACCGCGGCGGGGAACACCGAAAACCGCCGAGCCAAGCGCATGCGAAGCACCTTAAAAAGGAATCCATAGCGTCCTCGAAAACTTTCCATCTTCTTCATTTAGTTTAACAGTAACTTTGCCCCACCCGGATATGCCTTAATTCAGTCCAGTTCTACAGCAGCTGCTGCCGTCAGCCTGGCCCGGTACGCCAGCGCGCGCTGGCCATGAAGGTTCGCGCTGGAAAATCAACATTCTTTTTATGCATTTCAATCAACCAGATATTTGCTGGAAAAAAAACGAAACGTCCTTAACGAGTAACTACGATAAAAAAAATTCTGCATGCTTGCTCTACATATATTAGTATCAAGTCATCACGTGTGACTCGCTGTTCTCAAACATACTATTCGATAATAATCACTGACGACGGAAAGTTATCACTAATAGCGAATTTACGTGTACCTAGTGATCCGAAAGTTATTCATGCACTTTTTCAGATTGTTACCGGTATGCGTAAGACACATAAGAAGACCATACAACTTTACGATCGAGGCAGTTAATATTTAATTAAAACGAGGTGAATAAATTACTTCCTGAGATCCAGTCCGAACTACGCTGATAATTGGCTACTGTTTATTAAGAAATTTGCCTAGCTGGCGAACGAATACACTGCTGAGATGATCGACCATCCGCGCAAGACATGAGGAGCTGTCTTGAGTCATCAGGTTCAGGACCGCATTAAAAAGGCTATCAAGAGGGAAAAACCGCCTCTTTCGAAAAGTTTAATTTAGACCAAGCACCTGCTGTTGCAACAGATAGTATGCTCCCGAGGATGAATACTACGCTGCTATCCGTAGCTCTCAAGAGTCCTACTTTTATTTCGATTGACCCAAGATAGCAAACAGCGAGCCAAAAACCTTCGGTCTTTACAAACCTCACGAACTCTCGGTGGCGCCCATTGTGCTGATTTGTTTAACGTCACATTATCTTATGTATTAACCAATTAACTTCGCACTTCACCTGCGCCTTCAACTACTGTACTTCACCCTTAACCCTGTCTACTGCTCTTTTGTACTCATGTTTTTATTTATTATTTTATTTCATTTACATTACCCTTCAGGGCCAATGGCATTACAGGGGAGGAGTGGTAAATATACAAAAACAGAGAGAAAATACGGTTCGTTGAGTGAATGTTAATTAGCATCTGAATATACAATTTTAGCTAGTGCTATGCGGAACTGCTCATAATTTACATTGCCAACAATTTCTGCGGGAAGGTGGTTTGAGTCACGTGAGGTTCGCGGCAAGAATGACTGCGAGAACGATTCCGTGTTGCACGACACAATTCCGACTCTGTGATTATGGTCAATGTGGCGGTATACTTAAATTGGCTGGGGGATGAGGTGATCACGTAGAGCGGGATAATGATACAGCTTGTGGAACAGGGCGATACGAAACACTTTCCTACGTGATGTTAACTTTGGGAGACAGAGATAAAACTTTATAGCAGTTGTACTCACTGTACAGTTGTACTTAGCAAGAATGAAACGTACAGAGTTATTTTGCACCATCTCAAGATCATTAATTAAGTTGTCATAAGTAGCGTTCCATACAGGTGTTGCGTGCTCGAGTTGGGATCGTATTTGTGTTTTATAAAGCAATAGTTCAAAATTCGAACGAACATTACAAAATGTTGCGGCGTAAGTAGCCTAGCATGCGATTAGCATTTTTAATTATGTACTCGGCATGAATAGACCAGCTAAGATTCGATGTAATGTGAACGCCTAGGTATTTATATGACGAGACTAATTCCAACACAATGTTATCGATGTAGTAGTGAGGCGGGACGGAAGTTTTTGTAGATACAAGCATGACTTTGCATTTGTTAATATTTTGCTGCATTAACCAATCTTTGCACCAGTTCCCTACTGTGTTGAGGTCTGACTAAAGCAATGTAATGTCGTTAGCGTTGGTTATTTCTCTTAAAATGACGCAATCATCAGCGAATATGAGAGTTCGCAAGAAAGGAAAGATCAATAATGTAAAATAGAAACAGTAGGGGCCCAAGAACTGAATCTTGTGGAACCCCGGAAGACACCTCGGTAAAACTGGAGTTATAACCGTTAGCAAAAACAAATTGTGAGCGATTAAGTAGAAAACATTCAATCCATTTCAATAAGCTACAGTCAATATTCAGTTGTTTTAGTTTATGATGTAAAAGTTTGTGACATACCTTGTCGAAAGCTTTTGAAAAATCTAGAAATACACAGTCAGCTATTGATGATAGGACTAGAATACGATGCAATGCATGTGTAAACATTTTTAACTCTATTCTGACGAAAAATACGGACATTTCGTCAACAGCTAGCGTGAATCAAGTCTATTCCGAATTGTTAAAGAACACTAAACGCATCCCCGTTCAATACTTTTCATTGTTGCTCACACCGTCACTTCCTGCAGGAACCTTACCGTATAACTGAAAAGTGGTAAAGGTAGCTCCGCCATAAAAATCAGGGGGCAACCAATCGCCCCACTAATATGGCGCAAATTCTCTAACCAGCCTGCCGCGTTAAATTGTGGAACACGCCGTTTACACCCGAATCAATCAGAACTTTTTGAACGCTAGCTGCTTTTTTCGTCCTTTTGCAACATGGCTTTTACTAAAGCTTTTCTTAGAAAGCCTGTTCGCACTTCTCCGAAATTATTTGCGCGCCAGTCCCAATCGTAATACCTAAAATGATAAAATTGCTTAATATATTGCAAAAGCATTTGACACCGTACTTTCTGCACGTTTACAAATAAAGCTAGAGCAGCTGAATTTACACCCTAACGTCATTATATGCATCTATGAGTTTCTAACTAACCACCCCTAGTTCCTTTTCGTTAAGGACAAAAGTTAACCTCATCAGGCTTTTAACATCGGGACTCTGCCGAGACCCGGTCCTTGGTCCTCGATTGTTCCTAGCGTAGCAGGGGGCGGCAGAAAATTAGGTGGGTGGATGGGATTAAACAGTTTGCGGCGATAACGTTGCGGCAGCTGGCACAGTGCAGGGTTATTTGGAGAGATATGGATGAGGCATCTGTCCTGCAATGGGCGCAGTCAGGCTGGTGTGGATGCTGATGACGGTAATGCTGATACTGTCATATGCTAGCTAGGCAAGCGGGCAGCCAAGCAGGGCAAGGCAGGGCATGTGAAGCTAGCAGTCAAGCGTACAAAAGTAAGCGATATATTTAATGAAGTTTCGTTTATTTCACACCCCACATTTATGTACCCTATCCATTTCCCCCAGCGCAGGGTAATAAACTGGTTTCATCTACCGGTTAGCCGGTTAACCTGCCTTTCCTCCTCCTCCTAATGAAATTTCTCACTCGGCGCGGCGGCAGTAACACACGCATATGAGCATTATCAAGACTAAACTTTAGTGGCTGTCAGCCGTACTTTATTTAAACAGGTCTGAGCAAAAAAAATTCTGCTAGGACGCTCGCACATCGCCACCAAAACAGATCACGCAACTCGATCCGTCTTGCCGCTAAGCAAAACTGGTATGTGTATAAAAAGTCGAAAAAAGGCACACACACGGTAGAGAAAAGCTCAGAACAAGGACTGAATGAATAAAAAAATTGAAAAATCGACTAATAGGTGCCCTTGCAACATTCCAGGTATGGTAGTCTACCTATGATAATTGATTTAAAAAATAGCGGGACGCTTAATTATTATTGCATACTGAAATGCGAGAGCATAGTTCTTCCGTGCGACTGTTGCTTTACTGCCAGTGTACCACAAGATACGTAAAGGTAATGCGCGCATATGGGCGCTCTCTGCGCTTGCGGCGATTTTACGCAGCGCGCAAATCATGGAGGGAGGAAAGAACTCGGTAGTGGCGGTTAGGTCACGTTTTTTATTGCGAAAGGAATACTACGCCAGGTCTAACCAGCCGCCGCGTATGCCTTGCTCCCCCCAGACCCGGCGCTGAGCTTGGCAGGTGATGTGACGTCAGCTTTCTCCGTTGCTATGACGACGCGTGACGTCACCATGGTCCCCGCCGCAGTTAGAGGGGGGCCGCTAGTCGCGTGCGCCGTCGCCACCTAGCCGGCGCCGCGCCAGCAGGTGGTCTCACCGTCGTTGATGTGACGACCTTCTCGCCTTCCGCTCGCTCCGTGGCGGGTTCACTGGGATATATAGCGGTGCGCTACGCGTTGGTGATCAGTGTCGCCATGGAAGTTACGGACGAAGAGTCTATATTTGAATCTAGTTGGTTTACTGCTTCGGAACAGTTAAATTCTAAGGCGAAAGCTAAGCAAGCTCTCGCAATTTAACCAGGTTTAACCAGAGGTAAACCACAGCCAACATTTAAAGCCACTACTCCCAGCTGCCCACCTCCCCCCCACTTGGACGTCGTCTCGGCGCGCTTGCGCATGCGCAGCAGACAATTTAGCAGACGACATCGCGGCGCCCAGCGCCACCATTGGCTGCGCCGTCGGCCAAAGACTCCCGTAGTCGTTGCGCAGGCGCGTGACTTCCGGCGAACTTTTTGGCGTGCAGCTCGGATAGCGAGGGCCTCTCCTGAGTTCTCCTTCCTCAATGGCGTAGACAGACCTGGTTCTGGCTTCATGCCAAGAGAGAGCCGGGTACGTCAGCGCACGGCCGGGAGCAGCAGCCGACTGTCGTCTCACCCGCCGCGAGCTTGCGCTAATCACGTTTTGCGTGAGGTCACGTCCCTTTCAGCCCATGGGAATTAATAGTGCGAAGTGATAGAACGCGGTTAAGTCTTTTTGCGGATGAGGCTTCGGTTGCTGTCGCGCTAAAACCAAAACTCTTTGACACCAGCACATTAGATGACTATATTACATAATTACTTCACTATCAGGAAAACCTTTGATTTCCCGAGCTTTACGTGTTTCTGCGCGGCTCGGGATACAAGGATCACCGAAACTTGGGGTACATTTGCGGGTACATCTGTAATATTTCTAGGCAAGGTTATATCATACCGTCGGGCATTATTTTTTCTTCGGTGCCTGCGAATCTCTTCGTTCACAGATTCTCCAGTCTTACCAATGTAAAATTTTGCAGGCGTCAGCGCTGTTATATATGGCTTCCGTTCCGTATTTTACACAATTGTTCGTATACGTTTGTGGCGCAGAGTTTTTTTTCCTACTGCGGTTTTAAGCATCAGGCCAGACGGCTGTCTTTGGCTTGGCTTTAAGCCTTGGCTTTGGCTTGGCTTTAAATCGCTTGGCTTTAAGCGCTAGGCCAAATGGTAACCTTTTCATCGTTTCATTTTCAAGGGTTGCTGGTTTTCTTTCATGTCTGGGCACTGCACTACGATTTTCGGCCCTCGGCACTGAAGCCGTGGACTTGAGGAGCCCAGCTACCTTTGGCAACTTCTCCCTATCTCTCCCAAAATTATTTTCCCCGCCACCACTTCCGAGAAATTCTGTAATATGCCTTCAGTGCACCAAAGAAATCAACACCATGCATAAATGAGTTGCGACAACAACCGATGACTGTAGCAAATCACGTATTTCCTTTTCCTTCTTCT
The DNA here is from genome assembly GCF_052857255.1 of Amblyomma americanum. NCBI lineage: Eukaryota > Metazoa > Arthropoda > Arachnida > Ixodida > Ixodidae > Amblyomma > Amblyomma americanum. The sequence goes on from NC_135500.1 coordinate 47,933,814, forward strand.
CATACTTCTTGCTGCCCTATTTTCACAGCACTATCGCTTGTGTAAGCCAGTGTTCCACCTTAGTTGTACCATTTTGCGACCGTCACATCTACCCCATCGGCCAGGGATTCTTTCTCTCTTTACTTTCCCTTCCCTTTTTTTTCATATCAGTCCCACTCGCCAAATTGCAGCTCCCAGTTTTTGGTTCGTACCCCTCGTGAACAGGATGGTAGTCCGAACTGCTGTTGCTATCGGTAAAACAGCGCTTTTCACTCTTGTCTGCGCACAGCCCACTAATTCTTTAAAATCTTCACGTCTATCCGGAAATCGGAAGAAAAATTGCCTCTTAATATGGCGGAATTTCTTGATGTTCAATAGTAATTGAAGTAGCTATGAAACTGCCTCTAAACGGTCTCTTATAGCCTTTTGATGCGACAACGCGACATACCATTGCAAACGTAATTTAGTCCCGAATGTTACAACAGCGTTTTTTTTAAAACAAAGTTATTATATAGAAGTGAATGACTGATATTAATATATTTTCACAGCTGATATGGCTATCGCATTTTCGCGATGACGATGAAAGCGAAAGAAAACGGTCAGGGCTCCTGCATTGTTTCTTCCGCGCAAACAATGGCGTATAGAACTTGTTTATGAGGCATGAGGTGACACTACGAAGTTAAGCGGTTGCTGACACATTTAAATATTGTCTAAACCGGGGTACTTTCTTAGTGCGTTCAAACTTGATGCAGGAGCTCACAAACGGCCCAAGCAGCACAAGTAATTGGCCCAACATTGAAACTGTATTGGCAAAGTTGGCCCTACAAATGACCAGGATGAGACCATCCTGTTGGAATATTGGGCCGATGACCTGTGGTGCTTGGGGGTTTGTCGCGAATTCGCGGTCCTTGGCCACAAAAGGATAAGAGTTAGCTACGCGAAACTCCATCCGCTTGCTTTAATTGTTAATAACGTTTTCGTGAAAAAGCCATGTGTGCTGAATGTACTCACCAGGAACCCAATAAGGACCCTTACATTATGATTGATGCAAAGCTAATCAAGAGAGGTATGCGAAGACTTGCTTCCCAAAGACAGTGAGAAAAAGTTGCAGCAATAAGTTTCACTATGCAGGCCAAGCGCTTGTAAGATGTAGGCATGCCATCACTAGCGATGGCTGCTAGCGGTAGTTGAATCTGGGCTTAACTAGATGACTCGTGGTTTCTATTGAGTAAATACGAATAGTTTTAGTGGCCAGAAAGGAAGACTGTAAATTCTTATTTGCAGAATGTAGCAGGAAATTTAATAAGAAAGTAGCAGAGCGCCAAGGCGATAATGTGGTTTGTCAGCTCCAGCAAAGCTGTCAGGTCTCTGCTCACAGATTACGCCCGGCAGAAAAAAGTAACGCTGCGCCACCAACAATGACGGAGGGCACTTAAGGCCACTTGCGTGCTGTGAATACAAAATACTTCTCTAATGCAGTCAGTCGCCAGGGAAGCTGATCTGTTCGCGCCGGCCGAATGGAACTTGATGAAGACGACGATACCCAAACACAGAGCGGAGGATTTGCAGTTTAGCGCGCGGGGTGCTCTGCTTCGGCGATGGTCTAGTGTTTCGTTCTTGAGACCTGTAAGCTTTTGTTTTGGTTTATTGTGGCCCTCGCCGAAGTCAGGCAATAAAGAAAAAAAGTGATGGCTTAGCGCTCTAATGAAGTGGCGAGCGAATCACGTCTGTTCACGCCGGCCTAGGTTCGAAACCGATTTCATTTTTCTTTCTTTCCTGGTGATGTAGGGATTGCCGATGACGTCATGAGGTCACGTGGGGGCTTCGGTCCGTCTTTTGTGGACGGTCGGTCACCACAGGGGTTTCTGACTGATGAGTCATTTAATGCTTTCGCACTAATAAAAACAAGTACGAAAGCACACGCAAGGTTCTCCGTTGGAGTGCCTCAGCTGCTGTGGAGACTGATATTGGCCAGACCATGCGCTTTGGACATACAGAACCCTCGACTCTTTACGAGTGCATATCCGTTGCCTTTCCTGGCTACATGAATATCACCAAGCGTTCCTGCCGGTACAAAGACAGAGAAGGGAAATAAGAAGTAATCTTTGCATAGGTCAGACTGAAGGAAATGTCAGCAAAAAAGATGCGGAAGCAACGAACACAAATTGGCGCCGGAAGAGATGGTGATTTTTCCTTGCACTGCAGCAGATTTACGCCCAAATGTTCCCCTCGTTTCAGTTAATGTTTCCGTTCCGAGCCACTGGAAAACACCCTAAGGTGCGAGAAATATTTGCGGCCACGAAGATAGCGAAACATGAGAATTCTTTGTAAGTTCGCAATCTAAAGCACTGATGTTAAAAGAATTTCATTTTTTTTAATTATCAAATGTAGATTACCTTTCCAGGCTTGGCGGATACATGACCTTTACTGGGCGGTTTGTTTTCCATAAAATTTCAGCTGTTAGTGCCGCCCTTGTCCTGTGCTTGCTCTGTCTTGTATGCGTCCTTTTTTGGCTGGCTTTACCGATCTTTAACTACCTTCAATAAGTTCATCAGAACGGTTATCTTCAGAGAACACAAAGCCTGAGATTTTTGTGACTTTACTTCTTTTACCATGGGGCCCTTCCCAGGTAAACCGTCCTGTGTAAACCTAGTGCTGGCACCATTTAGAGAATCGGGCTTCAAACATGTGGCACCATCAGGTCTTTACAATGCTGTCTACAAGCATTTGCGCCTTCAAGAGCAGGGCGGGACATTTCGTTTTAACGCGACAGCATTAAGGTTCACGTTCAGCGGAGAACCCGGTGTCGTAGTGGGCGAGGGCATTCACGTGTCGAGAAATTCGGAATTGGTCGAGAGGGTCATGAAGTCAGAGTCACATGGCCTCCGGCGGGTAATTAAAACACCCACAACGATTGAAAGGAAAATGATCCAGCGGGACTCGAACAACTTCTCTTTGGGTCCTGAGCTGGGCTCGGTACACCTCGACTACTGAGGAACGTTCATTCGACTTGGTTGAGGAAGGTTTTGTGTGTCTCGTAATTGAAAACAAAATAACAATAAAATGAAATAAAATTAAAATATTGAGAAAATAAAAGAAAACAAAGAACAGTGGACATATGACATTTGAGCGTGTGCCCCCTTAATTTTCTCTAGCGATGCCGAAATTGGTTGGCCATCATTACGATACGATCTCGAGGCCCAGCGTGTCAGCAATTTGATATATCCGCTTTATTTAAGTCTCGGGCAGATTATGAACGGTGCTTTGTGCAACAAATTTGAGAATCACCACATCGTCTTTATAAGAAAGAAAGAACACCTGCCAGCCGGTTTTTTGCTATCACTAACTGATGAAAATCAAGAGTAACGGTGAGCTATTTTACGGTTGGTGTGGTCATGTGTAAAACTTTGGTTTTTATTGCCCTGTCTTACTTTAGCCGGCACGGTGAGGGCAACAGGAGAGCTGCTATGGAAAAAAAATGCACTCAAGGTAAACATTGCTGTATTCCATGGAGGCAGTGCAAGAGTGACAATGTATTCTATTTCAGGACTGGCGCTGCAAAGCCCATTTTGAAGTGGCTTTAACGACGACTGGCAATAAGAGGCAGTGAAAGGTTAACACCACTAGGAAGCGTGTCAGCTGAAAATAGGACTTCCACGAAGACATGAAGCTGACGAAGGAGGCAGCGATCTCTGCGCGGCTGAAAAGGCCAAGTGATGTTCAGGGATCTCGGGAATGCAGCGTTCAATTTCATGGGGCCATTGCGATATACATCACTATTGGGTGATATCTAACCATAGCAACGAAAGAAAATTCAATTGAATTTCATTAATGTACAGGTAATTGTAGTCTGGGATTGTTATTCGATTAAAAATTGTGAAGGGCACTCCACAGTGCTGAAAATATTTGAAAGCAGTGCCAACAAAAGTATCTGGTACTTTTTCATAACACCAAACTGGAATAAAAAAAATTATGGGAAGGATGCAAGACAAACATTGCACCAATGAATGTTCGCTGAAAACCGGTAACGTCCTTGAGGAAAACAAAAGAAAGATATAGAATAACAGACAAAATACAATAATCCTCTTGCAAAGTTACGTTAACAGAACTTGAGCTCAACGTTAGTAACGGTAAGAGAAATAGTGCGAAGTTGTTCAGACGTACCTTGTACCAATATTGTCAACCGACTAATAAAGCGTTCTCGACGCTTATCAAATCCTCTAAGCGCAGTTGTGAAATTGCGAATAGCATCTTCATACTCTGAGAGAAAAACCGTATCCGGCAGATGCTCTGCGACGCAGATCAAGTTCGAAGATTGCTGTGGCTTAGGCCAGGTTGTGGGCATTCGTAAAAGTGTTTCGACAAGTTGAAAGCAAGTTACCCTTCTCATTATCTATAACAAAAAAAATGCAAGGACGATGAATTGGATCGTTGCGGAGGAAACGCGATAGCATTCTCTTCTCTCTCCAGTGTATACCAGCCATGATTCCATTCAAATTCTGGATGCATTGTCCTTCGCTACGCAGTCTACTGTAATTCTTATGCTGTTCCAATTCTGACTGCGCAACTACTCAAAATGCGTCACATACATAGCGTCGAGTCCTCATATCGCTACCAGCGCAGTAGCGCAGCGGTTAAGCAATGCGCCACTGCACTCGCAGCTGGCTCTTTCGAACACAGCCCGCGGTGGGGTTTGTGAGACTAAGGGTGCTCTTCTCGAACAATGCGAGAACGAATAGTTCCCGCAGGCCAACATCAGCTTCTCTGAGAGGCCTCCCTGCCTTCACGCACTGCGAAAACATGGCTTCAACATCAGGACGGCTCTTTAAAATGACCAACAGCTTTTGAGCAGGCGTCGTTAACATGGGAGCAACGTTCGATGCAGTGATGCCGTAAGACGCGAGGTCAATAACTGTGTGCTGGCCTCCTACTTATAAAGCATACTTTTGGAGCAAATGCACTACTTCACGAAGTCAAACTGGCTCACCGGTTTGTGTGATGGATGATTTTGAAGACCATAAATAAATAAATATTGCCGTGACTGGGATTCGAACCCGTGGTGGCGTGAAAATTTAAGCTTCGCTGGGCACTGCACGCACTGCACTGCATCGCCGCATTTTTTTTCTTTCTTGCCTGTTGTGGCAAATACAGAGACACCCAACCGTTTAGGTTCGCCGCCGCAGAGGATCACGCCTCGTGTTAAACTGCGACACACACTCGCGCTGTGCACTGCGCATTGTCTTCTTCATCAACTAACACTATTATCAAACTAGTATTCGAGCTTTGAGCTATGTGGCGGAAGTAACACAAACCTGTACGCTGCATGCGTTGTCGTGGACAGCGTTGTGGCAGTAACGCTTCACTAGAGCACTAACGCTTCACGCGTTGGGGTTGACAGCATTGCTGCGGAAACGCCGCACTGGAGCACAGGCCGCCGGCATACATTCGCTAAATTGGCATTGATGATGAAAAAATTGCAGACGCCCATAACTGCTTCCTTGGGTCAATGGACACCTTAATCACACTTCCAGGTACGGTGCTATGGTGTCCGCCTGAAAACAACTGAGCTTTCGCGCAATATTTGGGGCTAAGCAATGCTGAAAAACGAACAAAAATAACACAACTGGAGCAATACTCTAGCAACAGAAATAAAGAAATCAAAGGTATTCCGACATTACAAGGTGACAGCCTGCCCGCCCTCCTTGGAGAGACAGGAAATGCCTTTGATAAACCTATCACAGAAAACGATGTCGAAGCCTGCCACAAGTTCCAGTCAAGCGTTCTAACCAATCGAACATAATTGTTCAATTCTCTAGGGAAGCGAACTTCGATTCTGTGATTGGAAAAGCTAAAAAAAAGCATATTTCTGCCAAAGATCTTCGCCTCTCAGATGAGGCTTCAGCGTTCGGGAAAGAAAATTTATGTCCGCAGCTAAAAAAAAAAAAAAACTTCTTGGCATGACAGTTGAAAGGAAGAAACAAAAAGACTGGCGTTGCACGTGGACCAGGGGCGGCAAGAACAACAATATACGGCCAATCCCCCGCCGTGGGTACGTGCCATTCAGCCTGAGGAAATCATCATCATCATCATCAAAATATACGCGAGGAAGTCAGCATCTTCAGTAACTGTGCGCATTACCCATATTCGTAATCTAGATAAGATGGACTGAGCAAGTTTGCCCCCTTTCACGGCAGCGTAACGCTCCGATCAAATATTAGCGACAACTCTGACACCGCGCCAGGTTGGTGCGCTGCATGCTAAACTCAATAAGAACAAAACTTTAATGCATGTAAATGCGCAAGCTGCCAGGAATAAAGAAGAGCATATCCTTGCACTCTACGCCACCCTTGGTTTCGAACCTGGTGTCTTTATGGTGACTAAAGCATGGTACACGGACTGAAACAGATGTATTTAAATAACCTGGCTATAAAAGCTTTTTTGTAAATCGCTTCACTAAAAATTGGGAGACATTATGTTTATGGCAAATCAAGCTATACATTGTCATCTTGCACATTTCCGCACTAGTATAGCACTTGATTACCAGTTATTGGCTGTTCGCTTTAACGACTTTTGTAGCGAGAGCTACATTGGCCACGAACTCGCAGTTTCGCGGTGCTCGCATTCCCACCGTGTTCGCACCGCACCACGTGGCCAACCACGTGACTGCTTACGTGACCAACGGCGTGACGAACCACGTGCGACAGACAACCAGACTAACCTGGACTTGCAATCAAGATTAACCAAGGCCCAAGCTATGCCTTAGCTTTCGCTACGTATATCCTGGCATAGCCGAGCTAAACCACTGCACAATTTTTTCTTCTGTGTTTTATATCGTCCTCCCAAGGGAAGTGTTTCAAATTTTTTCCTTCCTTAATGATTACCTAGGCAGTGTTAATGATAGCGGTGGCAAATTAGTTCTAGCGGGAGATTTGAATATATATGCTCTCAAGGTACCTGCGCAACAGCAGGAATTGTTCACGATTTTGGAATGCAGTGCTTTTTCTAACGTTATAACAGTTCCAACACGCATTCAAAGAAGTACATCAACATTGCTAGATATGTTCATAACTAATGTCGACGATCCAAACCTGGTGTCTGCTCTAATCTGCGCACCTATTAATGATCACCTGCCTATATTTATTAGCACTAGCCAGCACACTTCACTGACACACATTGCGCCGGCGAGTTCGTGAACATTCAGAGATGTAAACAGGTTTAACTTGAAGTTTCGAAACGAACTCGTGCAAACAGATTAGTCAGATGTTTGGCATGCCAACACGGCCGAAACAGTGTATGAAGTTTTCCTGAAGAAATTTATCTCTGCATGTGACTTTCTTTATAAAACATTAAAGGAACCACGTAAAGGCAAAAACGACTGATTACCAAGAAATTTCTTAAATAAAAACGCATTAAAAACAAACTGTATGAAGCGTTCATAAATAACAAAAATGCTCAAATCCTACGGGCGTTCAAATTCCTGAAATATAAGGTGAATACGCTATTGCGGTATTAAAATAAAGGCGATAATTGCGTAATCTTTTTGACAACAATGCAATAAAAACACAGACCTTGCGTGGAAACGATGAAATGTACTTTTAGGACGTAAGGGCAATGAGAAGACAGGTATAGATTGCATTACTGTAAGCGACATAGCTCTTTCAGGTATGGATATAGGGTCCTCCTTTAATGATTACTTTACATCTCTGTGTGACGCCAGCAACCATAATCCAGATTTCATGGCTTTCCTTAGAACTCAGATGCATGAAAGCGCGTTCCTAACTCCAACCAGTGAAGAAGAGGTAGTCGCCATTTTTCCGTCCTTAAAAAGTTCTAACTGCACTGGTTGCAAATTATACCAGTAAAAGAAGGTATAGACGTAATCTCACCTCTCTTAACGATCATTTTTAACCTTGCTTTCTCTGAGGGAAGTTTTCTGAAAAGAATGCAAGAGGCGGAAGTGCTCTAATACATAAAGTTGGTGATAAAAACATGTTTTCCAATTACCGACCGATATCTATACTTCAGGTATTTTCAAATGGTTTGGAAAAGCTAATACACACACACGCATGGCGTCCTTTGTCAGTAAGCACAATATAATCACAAGTGCGCAGTTTGGATACATGAAAGGGCTTTCAACAGAATGCGCACTTTTGTTACAAAAAGAAAAAATACTGGAGTCTTTTGAGCGTGAGCAGTGCACTCTAAATGCGTTTGTGGACTACTCAAAAGCATTTTACCGAATTAATCGTATTACCTAGTCCAAAAAACTCTATCACAATGGTTTTTGAGGGGTATTTTATATATTTTTACAATCTTATATTCAACACTGCAAACAGCAAGCATCTATTAACAATCATGTTTCACTTTTCAGCAATTTTACTGCAGGCGTACTGCAGGAAAGCATACTGGGGCCCCTACTCTTCTGTATTGATATTGACGGTTTAGTTAACAATGGTAATGCCACCAGGTTCATAATTTATGGGGATGACACCGCATTGCTTTCCCCAAGGCTAGATCCTGCTGATGTGTACCGATGCCAATCGAGTGTTGTCAAGCCTTTTCTTTTCGACCACTGCTAACTCTATTGCCATTGATACAATGAAAACAAAAACCGTGATCTTCCGACCGAAAAACTGCAGGATAAAAATTAACTTAGAGTTGAAATATTGATCATTACAGATCAGAATTGTGGCTGAAATTCAATGCCTTGGCTATCTATTTGAGCGACATATGACTTTGAACATGCACATAGATTTAGTCGCAGCCAGGATTTCGCGCGTATGCGGAATACTGAACTGCTACTGCGCACTGTGTAACGGGAAGAGGAGAAAAAAGAGGTTCACGATGGGGGATGATGATGATGAGAGGAGGCAGATGAAAAAATACTTAAAAAGTTGAACAAAACAACAGGTCATACTTTCTAACATCACAAACGCGATGCAAGTCCCGTGGCGCTTGAAAAGCATAAGAGCACTCGCGTTGAGTTTTCGTCTTGAGAACACAGCGCTTGCAGACAAAGGACCAGAACAAGAAGGGCACACACCTGCGCTAACTAACAACTTTTATTTCGGAAGGGGGCCGATCCGCGCCTTTTATACAGAATTGGAGGGAATGATGCGCACGCGCACAACACAGCCAGGTGGGAGCATGGAAAGAGCCAACACATAGACCAACTATTCTTATCGCCACTGATAACCAACAACGCAGCCAAAACAAGCAAGAAAAGAAAAAGGAAAAAAGAAAAAAGAAAAAAAGAAAAAGGAAAAAAGAAAAAAGAAAAGAAGAGAAAGAACCAACGGGGGGAGCAAAGGCAGGGAAAGTAAGAAACAATTCCAAAAAGTACCAAAAGATCCCGAAGAAGCCAACAACCAACACGGCTAAACGACTGACGATGAAAGGTAACAAGATGAAGGCACTAAAAACTGAACAAACAGGCATAAAAAGTGCAGGAAAAACCTGCGGGAGAGTAAAAGATTCGGCACAGCTAAAAGATGACGGAAACTAAAGGCGTTAAAACAGATACAAGCAAAAACCCAAGAAGCCGACGCGAAAGAATACAAGCAGAAAAGGTGGTCACTAAAATATGACATTGAACAGACAACAGATCTCTAAAAACAAGCAAAGAATCGTAAAAAACGTGTGGGCGATAAAACCTAACAGAGAAGAATACAGAAGAGTTTAAAAAGGAAAACATCTCAAAAAATCATCACGGAATGAAACGAAAAGAATACACTGAATCAAATCAAAGCAGAGAGGAATGAACACTCTTTGTCTAACAATGCAACTGATGGTGTGCTAACGCACTCATCTTTTAGCTTGGTAATAGTGGCTGCTTCAATGATTTCTCGAGTCAGTTGATTTAAGTTTTTTGCCAAAATATCTGTTTCCTTGAAAGTGGGGGAGACGCGTCGGCAAGGACTGCAATCACGGCAGTGTATGGCCAAATTACCGGACCTTTTATCCTCAGCATTAGCTTTATGCTCCAGTAACCGCTTATTGATACATCGGCCTGTTTGGCCGACGTACTTTTTGCCGCAGGGTAAAGGAATCGAATAGACGACACCCGACGAGCATGCTACGAACGGATCCCGATGCTTAATTGTGCAGTCTGGAACTTTTTCCCCAGAGCCGTTGACCTTCCTGCAGAGTCTAGAAAGCCGGTGAGGAGCAGAGAAAATAACGTCTACTCCTGCCCTTTTTCCAATTCTTTTTAGGTTGTGCGACAGTTGGTGGATGTAGGGGATTACAGCTACCTTTTTATTGCGACTCTGCCCTTCCCTTGAGGTTAGGCTCTTTCCTTGCCTCTGCTTGTATTCTTTCGCGTCGGCTTCTTGGGTTTTTGCTTGTATCTGTTTTAACGCCTTTAGTTTCCGTCATCTTTTAGCTGTGCCGAATCTTTTACTCTCCCGCAGGTTTTTCCTGCACCTTTTATGCCTGTTTGTTCAGTTTTTAGTGCCTTCATCTTGTTACCTTTCATCGCCAGTCGTTTAGCCGTGTTGGTTGTTGGCTTCTTCGGGATCTTTTGGTACTTTTTGGAATTGTTTCTTACTTTCCCTGCCTTTGCTCCCCCCGTTGGTTCTTTCTCTTCTTTTCTTTTTTCTTTTTTCCTTTTTCTTTTTTCTTTTTTCTTTTTTCCTTTTTCTTTTCTTGCTTGTTTTGGCTGCGTTGTTGGTTATCAGTGGCGATAAGAATAGTTGGTCTATGTGTTGGCTCTTTCCATGCTCCCACCTGGCTGTGTTGTGCGCGTGCGCATCATTCCCTCCAATTCTGTATAAAAGGCGCGGATCGGCCCCCTTCCGAAATAAAAGTTGTTAGTTAGCGCAGGTGTGTGCCCTTCTTGTTCTGGTCCTTTGTCTGCAAGCGCTGTGTTCTCAAGATGTACCCCAACCAACTCACCCAGCAACAAACCTTGCTTGAGTTTTCGAACTGGAAGGAAAACGAAGGAATCCGTGCTATAACTAATTCTCCACAGGGATGCAACACAGAAAACCCCTATTTAAAGACCGCAGTTAACCTGCAATACCTGAGTTTGACAAAATCGTGCTTCTTAGGCGCTATAAAATGGCCATTAAGTATAATAACAATTTATTTAATTTAGTTTCGCACCTCGACAAACGAAGAAAGCTCGTAGCACTCGCATGCTGCCAGACTGAAATTCCACGCACTCGAAGGAATTATGGAAATAGCACGCTATGTTTTGGCCTTCCAAGTTGTTTAAATAGTGCTGTATAAGCAGATTTTTCAGTGAATCTGCGAGTTTCTTTTTCTTTTATTTCTTCTTATATATTTTTCTTATTTTTCTGTATAAATTATAAGTGTATCAGTTCATGCACTGTATTCTTCACTGTTTCTTGCTGTGTCAGCCTATATCAAGTGTATGGGGCCGTGGACCTCGTCAAACCGTTTTTGTGGCTTTTAATTTGCGGCCCTAAGTATTAATATATGTGATGGTCAAATTAAGGGAATTTAAAGGATTTTAAAACGGCCAGGCAATTTTTTAAATTTATCCTGCGATTAAGAAATGTTAAGCATAACAAGCGCTATATAATACAACTTAGCAGCAGTGAAATGAACCTACCACTAAGCATGAGTGGAACATATCGGTTAGATTCCGTGCTCTCACTTCAGCTTGTGCGTTGCAAAATTGCACTATCTTCTCAGGTGCATTTGGGGTTAAAAATATATAGTTTGGCAGCAGTGCGTGCGGTTTTCACAACGCTCATTCAAGTTCTTTCTCGTACAGGTGCGGAGCGCATAGTTTCTTCGGCGCGAACCGTTGGCTTCTGCGAGGGTACAAGCTGCGCTGGGAAAGAAGGTGTCTGACAAGCTAAAGCGTCGATGGCGACGAGCATCGTTGCACCGTTATCCTTTGGGATCAGCTAGTGAACGTCGACGTTGCCGCGCCTGCGCCGTGTCCTAACAAGCCACAGACCGCGCCTACATATACGGGCCGCTTTCGCGTGCTCTCCTCAGTTTGGCAGCAGTGCGTGCGGTTTTCGCAAAACTCATCCAAGTTCTTTCTTGTACAGGTGAGGACCATTTTCCTCATTTTTTTATTATCTTACTGTTAGTGCGCGCACTGCTGCCAAAGAACAGTCCTAGTGTTTTCAATCAGTTATTTGTGATGTCGAACGTGAAGGAGCTTAGTAAGACGCTTGATGATTTCAAACGGGAAATTCGTGCTGAACTTCGCTCCTTCAAGCAGAGTGTAGAATATTGAAGCGAATCTTGTGGCAGTGTCAACACACTATTCGTGGAAATAAAGGCTCTACGTGAGGAACTTGCCGCAACGCGCAACTGCAACCAAGGACTCGCTGCAGAAAATCAGAAACTGCACATGCGAATCAAAGAATTGGAACTGTACTCACGGGCTAATAACCTTAAAATTAAGGGTGTGCCTGATAGCGGAGATGTTTTTGACACTGTGCAGAATATTTGTGAAAAGGTAAGGGAGCCAGTAACTCAGAAAGATGTTGACTTTTGCCATAGAGTACCAACCAACAAGTCTGATGTAAAGAACATTGTCGTACGCTTTGTGCGACATGACAAGCGAAATGCTGTATTGGCTAAAGCCAGGAAGGCACGTTTTTCCACTCAAGACATTGGTTTCGAAACCGATGCTTCTGTATTTGTCAATTAACATCTGACTAGGCAGGTCAAACAGCTTTTGGGAGCCGCAGTAGCACAGAAACGAAAGGCAGGATGGAAATTTATTTGGACACAAGGCGGAAAAATTTGTGCTAGGAAGACAGACTCATCAGACATGGCAAGAATCACCTGCCAAGATTTCAACAAAATGCAATAGTAGGACTTGCAATGTTTTTCCAAACTCACTTTCGCCCTAACAGCGATATGGCTACCGCACCAGAGTGTAAATACAATGAACTTGACAATTTCAACAAAGCATTTGAAGTGCCGTCTCACTACATCAGAGCATTTCACCTAAATGCTCGAAGCACTAAAAATAAAATGCATGATCTGCGCATGTTCTTCGATGACCTATCGGGTAAATATGATGCTATATTATTCAAAGAATCCTGGCTTTCTGTAACTGATGGTCCACCGAGAATACCAGATTATATTTATCACGGCATCGTGCGGACCGCAGGAGCGGTGGAATTGCTATGTTCATCAAAGCCTCAATTACCTGTGAAGTTGTCAACGAATTAACATGCATTACACCCAGTGTTGAGTGCCTTGTGGTACGGTTGAAAAATATTCTAATAGCAGCTGTCTATAGGCCACAATTAGGATAAAAGTCCAATTTTTTTGAATTCATGGAAACTGCTGTCAAGCCTCCATTCAATGCATGGAGCGTTCTTAGTTATGGGTGATACGAAAATCAATATGCTCGGTGAAAATTCATCTTCTGAGCACTTAGAAACCATACTTAGAACTTTCGCTTGTTCAATATATAATTTCCTTGCCTACCCGTGTTACCGATACCGGCGCTACACTTCTCGATATCTGCATTACCAATGTACCTTGTGACCAGTGCTTATCAGGTGTGCTTTCCCTTGATATCAGTGACCACCTCCCAGTTTTTACATGTTTGCCGACAGCGATTGCCAAACAGAAAGTCACTTATAGCTTTACTTATCGTGACATAAGCTCTGCTTCGCTCAAAAAATTTTACACTGCGATAGAAGATATTCACTGGGAAAGTATCTACGCCGAATGCGATCCTACTCAAGCGTATCGCCTTTTCCTCACCAAAGTTAAGGCCTGCGATGAGAAACATTCTCCTCATGCGCACAACTCTAACCGAATGAAAAAAATACGCAAGCCTTGGATTACGACCACCTTGCATAGGAGAATAAAAGTAAAAACAAAATGTACCACGCTTTCCTCCAATCAAGTGATACTATTCTACTAAAACAATTCAAGGCATATCGTAACAAATTAAATATCGATTTAAGGAAGGCAAAAATGTACTACTATCAATGTCTATTTGCTGAAATATATAACAACCCAATGAAACTATGGCAAGAAATCAATAATTTATCCACTAACCTTAAAGCTAAGTCTCATCTTAATATACCAGCTTTTGCTGATGGAAAAACATATAGAGGTGTTAGATGCGATGAATGAGTTCTTTTCTAACATACATTTCTCCCAACAGATACTGTGCTAATTCGTTTTCAATACTTCGCCCAAGGCTTGAGAATTCAGTTATATTTTCCCCAGTTACTTCCCAAGAAGTCATCAGCTTCATTGCCAGAATTCGAAAGAATGTCGCTGCTGGACTGGATGACCTGAGAAGTGTCCCTATTAAACATGTAGCACCGATTATAGCCATACCACTCGCATTTACAATCAATCAAATGATTGAAACTGGTATCTTTCCTTCTGACCTTAAACAGGCGCGTATAACCCTGGTCCACAAAGGTGGAAGTGTTAGTGATATATCGAACTATCGCCCGATATCCGTTTCCCCCAGGCGCAAAAAAGCAAAATATTTTGCTAATTTCTACTCACGTCTTTCATATTGCATTTTAGTTCGGGGAGTTACAACCATCAATAATTACAATAAACTGGAGCAACTACAAAAAAAGGTGTTATGAATTCTTGAGAACTTTTATGGAAACCCTAGCCAGCTATCTACTGATTCCTTGTTTACTAAACATATTGTGCCTAAAGCAACTAAATTATATGATTGCAAAGTGTCTCTCTATGTGGATAAACATAACCTTTCAAATAATACACATCCTCCTTGGCATGCTTACAGCTTACGTAGGGAACTAAAACCAGTGCCGCGTACACGAACAACTTATGGCCGGTCCACTCTTGAATACCGCATACCATCACTGTATAATAACCTTAAAAACCACGTTGACTTTACTGCCACGATTAACACATTTAGACACGAATTAACAAATTTTCTGATGAGGCAATGAATATTACTGGGATCCAAATAAATAGCACTGACAATAAGAACAGACACCACTACTCGACCGACGGACAACTGATTGGTTTTTAATCGATTAACTTTTTTTGCATCATAATGTGCTACCGTTTTTTGATTTTTTGAATGTATGGGAATGAAATATATTATACTGAAATATTATTTTATAGCTCTTCAGGAAGTTTAAACACTGCATTTGCTATTTGTATAAGCTTCATGTTCATCTTCATTTTTGACATCTGCTGTGTGTATCATTCTTTAGGAAGTGTAAGCACTGCATTTGCTCTAGGTATAAGCTTCATATTCATATTATTTAGATTGTGCTGTGAACTCCACTGCGTGATGCTGCCTGTAGTCCCCTAGGGCCCAGTCAAGCTGTCGGTGGCAGCTTTTTGCCTGGGGGCCCCCAACTTGTAGGTTGGAAATAAAGTGGATTTGGATTTGTATATTGTTTACTCAATTTTCAAAAAATCATATGAGGGTGCATGAAACGGTTAAGCAGTTAAAATTTTATGAAGCCGTAAAATGAACGAGAGATCCTGGCACCCGGATTAACCTGCGTCCCAGCTTGTTTCTATTGAAGCGACAGCTGCGCCTAAGCCTGTAGATCACCGTGCGAGCTCTCATAGGTTCGCACCTTTGTTAGTGAAAATCCCATGCCGTCACATTCTTGCTAGAGGTGGATCGCGACATGGGAAAGAAAACCGTCAAGAATCACAAGCAATCATAACGCACGAACAGTTTTGTAATTGGCAAGGTGATGTGCTGACGCTTCATTTCAATGCCAAGATAGAGTGGGACACAGTACAGTTGAGCTTCACATCATCGTGTAACTGCATACGCAACTGTTTTGAGTCCACCTGCACCATTAAAGCCTTCAAAACGATGAAATCTTGGCAGACGGGCGTGCCGCTGCATTTCATAGCGCGATAGCAGAGGCCGGTAGTTTCGGTGCTAGTATTGATTGCTGCATTAATTGCCGTCGCGATAACGACGCGCCACCGGCAGCTGCACTTCACGATCTGCCCTCGCATGCCTAGCGGCCGCCTCGTCGGAACCATTAGCGCAATTATAATTAATGTCCTCAGTTCCCGTGCCTCATCGCCTCGCATATTTATGGCCGACTTTTCTTTCCCTTTTTTTATTTTTGGCAGCCTAGCCCCGAACATTAAAGAATGACAAGAAAGCGACGACGCAGACCCTCTTTCTTATTGCTACTGCTTTGCGCAGCAATGTCAGAATTATTTCTCAGCGGCCCGAAAAGGCAGCTTTTATGTCCGAAAGGGGCCAGTAAAAATAATTCGAGGCCGGGAGGGGAAGACTACCTTCTTTATTGCCCCATTACGACCAGGGATAAGGAAAGTGGTGACACTTTTTCTGACGACCGAAAAACCGTGCAGCGAACGGAGAAAAATAATAGAGCGCAGAAAAGCCCTAGGAGAAAGCCAGGCGGACAGTGACCTCCATGACAAGGAGACCTGAGCAGAGTAGGTGCGCGCCTGTGGTTTTTCTTTTCCTCGCCCCTCTATTTTTCACTTACTTCTGCCGTGTTCGCTTAAGTTGGTGCGACTCCCCTCTTTATGATAGCAGTGATTATCACCTTCCCCCTTCTTTTTACTGGAGTGCTGAGCGTGCATCTTAATCCAACGGGACATCATGACCAGAACGACAAAGTCGCCGAAGCACCGCTTCGCGTTCACGTAAGCAGCCAATCAAAACAAACGCGCAGATTTAGTAACCCCAGCAAGTCAGAGATTCAGCCGCAAGTCAGGATCATCACAAGCTTACAGCCTTTTTGTGGCGAAAGGCTTGCTTGCTTTACACATGGAATGTAATGCTCACTTCAAGGGCAGGAAAAGACCATAACCGCTCAACCTTGCTGTTGGGCGGAAAGTTCTGCAATAAGGCTGGCTGAGTGCAGAATACGTTACGCACCTATCACAGCGGCGGCATTGATGGTTCTTTATTTCTGTCAGCTTTATTAACTTTATTAAAGGCCACTTTGCCCGCCGCGGTGGCTCAGTGGTTAGGGCGCTCGGCTACTGATCCGGAGTTCCCGGGTTCGAACCCGACCGCGGCGGCTGCGTTTTTATGGAGGAAAAACGCTAAGGCGCCTGTGTGCTGTGCGATGTCAGTGCACGTTAAAGAACCCCACGTGGTCGAAATTAATCCGGAGCCCTCCACTACGGCACCTCTTCCTTCCTATCTTCTTTCACTCCCTCCTTTACCCCTTCCCTTACGGCGCGGTTCAGGTGTCTAACGATATGAGACACATAGTGCGCCATTTTTCCCCCCTAAAAAGCATCCAAACCAAAGGCCACTTATTTTATTGGAGTGTCTACCACATTGGCCCATTTGTTCGTTCCTTTCAGAAGCATCTTTCTATTTAATTAAGGGACTAATTTTACACAGCCACGCATTTCTCCGTGCATATTGGTGCTATGGTGTTGCTGTTGACTTGAACGACTTTACTGACTGGCTCAATACTTTATTGGGTCCATATTTGGAGTTTCTTGGTTTATCCATAAACTTCAAATCAGGAAGATGAACGGAAAAGGGAGGGATGAAATGGAAAGAGAAGAAAAGAGGAAAGGCTACGTGGGGAGGGGGCGGGGGCATTTAGCCAGTATGTGTTCCAGGTCGTCGAAGTGGCGGGCAGGAGTGGAAGCTCTGCAGCTGGGTGGCTGCTTTACTGGCAAGATCCAGGCGTCATAAGATTGAGACCCATCTTCTGTGGTGAGTTTGCTTCATATTGTGACGGACGAGAAGAGGACGAATTTTGCAGCGGCGCAGGCCGGAGTGCTCGCGCCAGGCCGTCCGCCATTAAATCATTCCATCGCCGTCTGTCATGTAGTCCTCTGTTCATCGGCTTGCCGTCACGTAACATTTGGTGTGAGGTGCGGGGGTCCCTTCATCGCCATCCTGGTCCCGGAGCTTCGGAGTCCTGCGCCTGCCGTGGTCATCGGCCAAGTGCACCTAGTCCACTCGCCCGGCTGTGCATCAGCCCGCCACACCTGAACCGACCTCGCCGCTTAGCCCAGCCCCGTCCCCTGCCCGCACCACAAGGCACGACTAACTGACGACGTTGCCGCGACCAGAATGACCCAGCCGACCCGAGACGCTGCCCACACGTGAGGACACCGCCCCTCTACCCCTGCCGTTCGGCGCGTTCAAGGGCCTCAGCCGTCGGCTCCTGGCACCCTGCGGCCCGGATCTTCGTGGACCGGGACACATTCGTCGATCGTCTCATACACTGTGAACCATTTTTCAAGCCCATCGCCATCTACAGCATATCATCCTTAGTGCCGATCTTCTCGTTCGCGTTCGGGACGATCCCCGGCGGCCCCGGGTGGTGTGACGGACGAGAAGACGGCGAATTCTGCAGTGGCGCGGGCAGGAGTGCTCGCGCCAGGCCGTCTATCATTAAATCATTCCATCGCCATCGGCCATGTAGTCCTCTGTTCATCGGCTTGCCGTCACGTAACAATTTTGTGTTTATGGGCAAGGCGAAGATACGCGATGCAATGTCGGCCGCACAAATTTGCGGCATCTAAGATGCGTCGCGGAGCAAAGTAAAATTGCATTGCTGCACCTTCTGCCGTCACAAAGCGTGTGGTCAAGTCTCACCGCCTGCCTGGCGCACAAATGCTATAGTGCACTCGAACTGGAAAGTATGTCGTACGCTTGAGGTTAGCGGGTCGTTTCAGCGATGAACTCAGGGCGGCACGAGAGGGCGCTGCGTCTAAGAGGAGCGCTGTGGGCGCGCGCAGCGGACAGCCTGACGAGACCAGGTGGAAGCTTGGGCATGTAGGTTCATAATCCTTATAGCGCAAAAGACAAGGACGAGACGAACACACAGATACGGCGGTCAACTCATGTGTATACTCGTTTCGTCCTCGTCTTTTGCGCTGTAGAGATAAAGCTTGGCCAGGCGCGCCTCCATCGCTGCAATTTATGTGGAATTTGTCATCACGGCGCCATATTTGGAGTGGTTACGAAGAGACTCTTTCTGACTACGCCCACTGCAGGGAACAGGCCTCTCCCATGTTTCTCCAGTTAACCCTGTCATTTGCCAGCTGCGGCCACAGTATCCCCGCAAACGTCTTGATCTCATCCGCCCACCTAACTATCTGCCGCCCCCTGCAACGCTTTCCTTCTCTTGGAATCCACTCCGTTACTCTTAACGACTGGCGGTGGTCCTGCATTCGCATTGCATACCCTGCCCAAGCACATTTCTTCCTCTTGATTTTGACTAGGATGTCATTAACCCACGTTTGATCCCTCAGCCACTCTGCCCTCCTCTTGTCTCAACGTTACACCAATAATTTTTCTTTCCATAGCTCTCTGCGTTGTTCTTATCTCAAGCTGAACCCTTTTCGTTAGCTTCCACGTTTCAGCCCCATAGGTGAGTACCGGTAAGATAGAGCTGTTCTATTCTTTTCTCATGAGGGATATTGGTTAACTGTCATTCATGATCTTAGAGCACGCACCATATGCGCTTCTCGCGATTGTTATTCATTTAGTTATTTCCGTCTTATGAATCGAATCAGCGGTTATGACCTGGATGAAGTAGACGTATTCCTTAACGACTTCTAGCCCCTTGCTACTAATAGTGAACTGCTGTTCCCTACCTAAATTGTTCAACATTGCTTTGGTTTTCTGCATCGACCCACCATTTTGCTATGCCTCTAACTTATTGATCATGATTTGCAGTTTATCTACTGAGTGACATAGCAAGACAATGTCATCAGCTAATCTCAAATGACTTAGGTATTTTCCAATAACTCTTGTCCCGAACTGTCCCCAATTAAGGCCTCGGAATACCTCCTGTAAGCAGGCGTGAAGAGCATTGGCGAGATCGTGTCCGTCTGCTTGACACCTTTCCTTTCTTGAATTTTATTGCCGATTTTATGGAGGATTATGATAGCCGTACACTCGTTATAGATATCTTCCAGTATTTTCGTAAAAGACTCTTCTACACCGTGATTCTGCAATGCCTGCATGAGTGCTTTGGTTCCCACTGATTGAAATTCTTTCTAATAATCAATAAAGGCTAGATATATGGTTTGGTTATATTCTGCGCGTTTCGCTATCACCTGATTGATAGTGTTAATATGAACTATTGTGAAGCATCCTCTACGAAAGCGCGTCTGATCATTTGTGTGATTATAGTCGGAGGTTGTCCTTACAAAATTAACGTTTACCTTAGTAAATACCTTGTAGGCAACGGACAGTAACCTGATCAGTCTGTAACTTATCTAGCCCTTGAGGTCTCCTTTGTTATGAATTAAGATAATGTTACCATTCTTTCAACTTTGTGGTACGCTCGAGGTCACCCTTAGGTATCATAACATTAACCTGATATATAATACCGTTGCTGTTCGCATCCCATGATTGTAGGTCTCTTCAAGTGTCGTTCGTGGTCGTTAAAGAAAGGTGCGCTTTGGGAGACAGATACGACAAGCGTAGTGACATCTAATACGCTTACGCTGCCGTTACATAGTGTCACAAGGCGGCGCGGTGGCTCAGTCGTTATAGCACCTGGCTGCTGACCCGAAAGGCGCGCGTTCGATTCCGGCCGCGGCGGTCGAATTTCGCTAGAGGCGGAATTCGAGAGGCATGTGTACTGTGCGATGTCAGTGCACGTTTAAGTACTTCAGTTGGTCGAAATTTCCGCATCATTTCACTACGGCATCCCTCATAGCCTGAGTTGCTTTGAGACGTTAAATTTCCGAAATAAAATCAAATGGGTAGTATCACAAACATGGTAGCATTTATGCTTTTTAGCGTCTTGTTTAATTCAACATATGTAAGCGGCCAGTGCGGTTAAAAATGATAGGTTTAACGTTAAAAGACGCTAAGAGGGCAGAGTTGGTCAAAGATAAAACACTGAATAATGACATCGTTGTCGAAATCAGGAGGAAGAAATGTGCTCTGGGAGGACATGCAATGTAAATGAAATATATCCGATGGTCCGTAAGGGTAGCATACTGGGTTCCAAGAGAAGGCAAGCGTAGCAGGGGGCGGCAGAACGTTACACGGGCGGGTGAGCTTTAAAAGTTTGTGTTGATATGGTGGCCGCAGCTGGCCAATGCCAGGGTTAATTGGCGAGATATGGGAGAGAGACATTTGTCCTGCAGTGTGTGGAGTCAGGGCGATGAGTATTATTATGATGATGACATTCTTCGTGAATTAGGCATACCTGGTTACTCTTGGTGACCCACCGGAGACAGAGGAAGGTGTAAGCGAAGATTTTTCAGTTTATATTTTTCTTTTCAGATCTTCAAGGTTAGCTCTAGCAGTTTGAAAGTAAGGGCGTACGTGTCTCTTTTTGTGTGTGATGTATCTCTTTCGGTGCCGAGTTGATCCCAACCGCGGCCCTCAACCAAAGTGACCTTCACCCCGCTGTAACAGTAAGGCCAAGCAGTAACTAAGTGGTTTGTGAACGTGCTCGCGGTTTGAGGGGTGAGGTGACAGGTGAACAAAGGGAGGACCCACGAGAGTCTCCATCGCCCGCCGCAAAGCCTATAAATAGAGGCCCGTCCGTCAACCTCTCCAGTCAACTCCTCGGGGCGATGGAACCGCCGATCAGTACTCCAGGGACTCCAAGACGCTGACGACACCTCGACTTCCTGGAAAACCCGCTTGCTGTTCCGGAAGGACCATCGTCCTTGAGAACCGCTCCTAAACATGGTGAATGTACTGCCGCTGCGCCCCCGGTCACCGTATGCTTGTTTTCAACTTCTCTTCAATTTTGATTTTCGCTTCATAGGATGATCATCATTATTTTTTAATTGGATTCGCTGCTGCGTAGTTTGCATGTGATCTAGACGCCAAGTGTGAATACGGGTACATAATGCTCTAACTGAAGGCACAGAGCACGAAGGACGGGATTAAGAAAGAGACAAACACAGCGCTGACTTACGACTAAAAGGCTTTAATGCTCGCATGCAATAAATAGGCGAGAAGGAGCACAATCAACAGACAGAATCTGGCAACTTGCCCTCGCGTCCTACCTTCAAAACTGTTTTTCGGAATTAACTGTCAATGACCCTTTCCTTGTGCGCTTCCCAGCAGCTGTGTCTGAATTTTTTCAGGAGAAGCCTTAGAAAAATGTCAGCGCCTTGTCTGTCGACAGCAAGGACATGTTCTGTTGCCTCCCTCAAGACGCCGTGCACATTGCCGTGGGTGAGGGATTGACTTGTACGCTGCCCCCAAATTCCAAAACCACTGCGGAATGGACGTTGCCAGCCTCCTTGGTCTAGTAGACCTATCTCTGTGCTCGACCGTCGTGTCTTTCAACGGCAGCTACTTTATTCAGGAGGAGGGCGTCTGTATAGGCTCTAGCCTCGCTCCGTTCCTCAGTGGCTGTCTACTAGCTTCCTTGGACCAAAATTTGCACAAAGCTTTACTTGGATCTTCAGTGGTACGTGTGTCCTGATACGTTGATGACTATCTGGTGATGTCTAGATTAAGAAGTGGCCACAGTGTTGCAAATCAAGCCAGTGAAATCCTCTCATTGTTCAGGTCTAAAACCATTCGCTTTCTGGGCCTGCAGATAATAGACAGTTTTAGCTGTGCGTACGCAACGGCTTAGCGTACGCAAGGAGTTTGCGGGGATGGTAGTGCGCATGCGCAGAACGCAAGCGCAAGCCCTGCGTCTTGCGTGCGTACACTAGCCAGCGGAGTTTGCGTTGCGGCGCTTGCGTGGCTTGCGTACGATAACGTTGACAAAATGGCGCCGCCCTGCTCGCCCGCTTCGGAATAAATACATGTCGCCGCTGGATTCTCCGACGCCATAGCTCGCTCAAATGGTAGCGGTTCGCTTTTATTTCGCCTACTCTTGCCCACACCTAGCGGTATAAGTGATAACTAGCCCCTGTTTTTCAGATAATGTGGCGATTTTCAAGCTCCTAGGCCTAACTGAATGCAGTGTGTTTTCCTCGTAGCAACGACACCTGGCGAAGCAGTTTTCTAGCTTTCAGCCAATTCTTACATTTTCTTCGGTTTGCATAGTTTTTCTTCTTGGAACAAAAAAGGGCTCCCAATGCACTCGCACTAGTTATCAGTGATCACGGATGAAATTTTCTTCAACCGAGCGTTGATGTGCTTTGACGTCTTGTCACTAGATGGCGCTACGTGCGTCTAAGGGACGCTACCGCTCGGTCAGCTATAACTATACTTCGGAGCGGACAGCATAACGCACGCAGCGCCGTAGCGCTTTACGTACGCAAGCACTTGCGTACGCACAGCTAAAACTGTCTAATCATGTGCGACGAAGGGGTATGCTGGCGCTACGCACCCCGAGCACAAAAAGGGCTTTTGTCATACTCATCCTCTCATTCAAAAATAGTAAAACGAGGATTCGTGACAGCCGCTCTAAAAAATGGCATTTCCACGTCATGTTCCCATCAAATGAAATCTATTTCATAAGCCAGATCATGAGAATGAAATAGGCCGGCTTTCCAAAACACATCCTACGCGCTGTAGCGGAGAAGATTCTTGCCGAATCCAGGACAAAAAACAACCAGTTCTCTTGTTGCAGAAAACCGAAACTTCGCGGTTATACTTTATGTGCACAAGGCATCACATAGCCTGAAAAGAATTGCAGGAAAGGCCGGCGTCAGAGTCGCCTTTTCTGCCCCAAACAAACTGCAGCACTTGTGTAAAACCGTCAACCATGAAGGACCTCCACCTGCCGAATGTGAAAAAAAATCACGAATCTCTCTATGTGCCGTGCCGTAAAAATGTTATCTCTAAGATAGAGCTATCCTGTGGGCGTTGTTATATTGGTCAAACAGGGCGTTGCCTCAATGGTCGTCTAAGTGAGCATAAACGCTCCCTAATACCCCCCCCCCCCCCCCCCCAAGAGTAATTTGGTTATACATTGGCTTTCTTGGAAATGCACTTCTTTTTTCAGCCGTACTATAATGCTGTGTAAAGATATGAATTTGAACATTCATTTATTCCACACAAAAAGTGAAAAGGGAGGGTGGAGAAAAAGCTGTTTTAATACAGCTTGACAGCTCTCCATCCGCCAAAGGCAAAGGCAACAGTAACAGCTTGCATATATCCAGTTACAAGATTGCAGAAAAAAAAGAATAAATTCTGCATACAAGACTACAGGTTTCAAATCCTAGAAGTTTACAAAGGCACCAGGCAGATGACAATCATCTTTTTCTTTTTTTATTACAGGGAAAAAAAGAAATATAAAAAATGAAAGATTCGGACAAATATACATGGAAGAGAGACATACATACGCAACGCATCTGTCTAATGCGAAAACACTAATAATTTCAATGAAATGAAAAACTTACCCACACTGCTTATTTCTCTTGACATCACAAATGTTCACTATAACATGATAATATCAGTGAAATGCGGTTCTTTTTAAGCTTTTTCGCATCCACGCCTCACGAGTGGACGCGGTTAAGAATGCTTGGCAGCGTGCGCGCAATTCTTTGTTGGCCATAGCATGTACGCGAAAAAGGAATGTTCCAGGGTACCTGATGACGATAGGGATAGACGCTGTGTGTGCTCTATAAGTTTGCCTGTGTTAGTAATGTCTCAAGTTTCCCCTTAATTGGTCGCTTGTAGCATCTAATTAATTTGAAGCTATATATGTCAGTAGCTTTTAATATATTGTTTTTGAGGAAAAGTGGTTGAGTGTGTTCCAAGTAAGGAACATTCTCAGTTGCTGGTATTGCTTTCTTCTGCAATAGAATTAAGCTATGTATATTATTTAATGTCGTGTTTCCCCAAATGAGTGAGCAATAATCAAGCTGCGAAAGGATTAACGAATTATAAAGAAGTTTTTTTTACGCCAGTTGGAAACGAGTGACGGCACCTATTTAAAATACCGGTAGCTTTTTGCACTTTCCCGCAAAGAACCTTGACATGTTTGTTCCAAGACATGTCATCAGAGAAAGTCACCCCAAGTGTTTTTACACTTTTATCGCAAGATATACTAAATCGTCCTAATCTTATAGTATGTGTCATCTTGACGCAAGTCCCTCGAGCCCTGAAAAGGACGCATTTTGTTTTTGCCTCGTTGATAAGCAGGTTGTTTCTTTGCGACCATTGTTGAAGTGGATTGCAAACGGAGCTTGCTTCGCGAAGCATACATGATAAATCTCGGCCTGCAACATACACAGTACAGTCATCGGCGTAGATTACAAATTGACATCTGGGGATTGTTTGAACATCATTTACGTAGTACAAAAACAATATGGGACGTAGGATACTGCCTTGTGGAACGCCAGTTTTTATTTGTCGAGGGCTTGATTTATGTTCGTTAATTTCTACAAATTGGGTTCGTGAGTGAAGGTAAGATTTTAGAAGCTGGAGCGATAGTCCTCGGATACCATATCTTTCTAATTTGGTGAGCAATAAGTCGTGGTTAACGCGGTCAAAAGCTTTACTGAAGTCTAGGTAAATACCAAGCGTCATTAATTTTTTTTCAAAGTTATCTAGTATTATGTCTTTCTGAATTAGTAAGGCGGTTTCTGTAGAGAAATTTTGTCTGAAACCATGCTGACTATCTGTTATTAAATTATATTTGCGAGAGAAACTATCCACTCGGACCTTAATTACCTTTTCAAGGCCTTTAGAAAAAATTGGCAGTATAGAGACTGGACGATAAATACTTATATTGTTCCTATCTCCTCCTTTGTGTATAATTATCACTTTCGCGACCTTCATGCTCTGGGGAAAAACCACTGTTGACAATGCAGTGTT
This sequence comes from Amblyomma americanum, assembly GCF_052857255.1. Taxonomy (NCBI): domain Eukaryota; kingdom Metazoa; phylum Arthropoda; class Arachnida; order Ixodida; family Ixodidae; genus Amblyomma; species Amblyomma americanum. Next base: position 47,959,435 of record NC_135500.1, read on the forward strand.
GAAAATATGAGCTAATACAGGTGCAATAAGATCCACTACATGTTCAACTGGTCTCATTTCGATGCCATCTACATCTTTACTGCGGCTGTTTTTGAGGCTCTGGATAAGCGTTTTTACTTCTGAGGTACATGTGGGTTGAAGAATAATGTATTTAAATTCATTTGGATAATTGTGGGGGCATCATAATCGTTACTGCCGACTCCTATATCAGTAAAAAAGCTATCAAAGTGGTCTGCGAGCTCTTTTTCTTTGAGAAGCGTATCGTTTATTGTCAGGCTGTCAATGCGGCTGCACTCATATTTCCTGTTTAACACACTGTCCTTTTCCACAAGATATCGCTTCTTTGTAGACAGGTTTCGCCAAATACACGATATTAATTGTCATTTTTTGCTTTTTTATTTTTTGTTTACTTTATTTCGAAAAGCTTTATATTCTATCCATTTACTGATGTTTCTAGATTGGATAAAGCATTGATAAAGTTCATTTTTCTTTTTCATTTGCTTAAGAAGGTATTTTGTGATCCATGGCCTGCGTGCTCGTTTTGTTTGATGGTGTATCTTTAACGGAAAGGATCCAAAGTAAAGTTTCCGAAAAATGCTCAGGAATTTGTTATAGGAGTCATCAGCGTCTGTGAGCTGAAAGATATCGCTCCAATCAATCCGGAGCAGTTTCTGTCTGAAACTTTCTAATGTGGCGGGCGAGATATCAGGATATGCGCTTACATCTGCTTCTTTGGGCCTACGAACGCTGCGGTGCTTTATAAACAAAAATATAGGCATGTTGTCGCTTATGTCCGCACATAATGCTCCCGATAGTATGACTTCTGACGACGCGTTCGTAAGGAACATGTCCAGCAGTGAAGATGTAGATGCAGTGACACGCGTTGGCGATGTAAAATTGCGAAAATTATTGCATTCAAGGACGGATATAAATTGTGCCGCTGGGGTTGAATTTTTAGATACGTCCACATTAAAATCACCTCCACAGGTTAGCTCATATCTGTTGTCATTTGAATAAGATAAAAGACATTCAAGGAATTCTAAAAACGCAGATACGTTGCCACTAGGTGGACGGTATACTACCGCAAACAAATTCCTGCCCGTTCTTATGCAGAGGACCTCGAAATTATCATTTATAACTGAGAATTCTTCTACCTTTTCGCTGTCCTTGAACACTGTCTGTATTGCGATGCCCCCTCCTCGTAGGCCTTGGCGATTTAAGTAGTGATGTTGATAACCAGGCAAGACTCGAAAATCAGAAAAGTTTGTGTACCATGTTTCGCTGAACATAATGACATCAAACTTGAAGCCACATGATTCTAGCAATACACCTATATCATCGTGGTTTGACGAAACAACTCTGGTATTTAAGTAGAACAATTTGATGCACTTTGCTAGGTTAACCCCAACGAGATACTTTATATCTTCCGGGAGAATACAATCCATGATATTGGCCACTTATACTTCAGGCGATGTATCGGCACAGATCTAGCCGATGTCACTTTCGGAAGAATTTGTACAATCGGTGACGTCTCAGTGCGGCGCGCAAAAATGCTGCCGTTTCGGGTCCAGACAAACTTCCAGTTGTGCTCACGCTTGCGCGCACTAGCCATCCCAAGCAATTTTTTCAATGTCAGGAACAAGTGCTCATTAATGTACACTGGAGAAACGTTTTCATCCGCACACTGCTTTATCGCTTTGTTTGCAATCAACAAGCGACCAGAATCATCTCGATTGATCGCATCTAGGCAGAGCTGATTCTACATTGTTCCAGAATGTTGTAACTTTGCGCGCTTTATCTCGAAAGTTCGCTATCAGCTTCAAATTGAGCATGGCTTAAGCGGCGAGCATTTTGTTCGACGCACGTTTGTTGCTACGTCGCCGCCCAGTGATTGAGTCCATTGTGGGCGGAAGTCAGCCCAAATAAAGAGCTTTGTTAAGACATCATTTTCGCAGCCTTTTCTGCTCTCCGGACTGCAGTCACCACCGTGACAATATCTTCATGCGATGCTTTTTGCATTTATTTTTGTAAAGTCTCTCTACAGGGTGGGCAGGTCTTCGTCAGGTGTTGATACACCTTTTGCTTGCTCTCCCTTCGCTGTTATGCAAACCAAAATAAAGATGCAAGTGAGAAAAAGATATTGCAAACTTTCACGCTACGATGCTTTCACAGCCGGTCTGTGAGATGCCTTGATTACGACACATATCTAGTCTGCAAATGTCGTTTTCCATCCCTCCGTTTCATTCATGCCAAGCTCACACCCTCCACTCATACAGCTCAGAAAGGCAATTTTATTCGAAAGCACTTCTAGCCACACTCCTCGAGTTTCAGCGCTGTGTGTCTGTGTATATATGTGAAGCCTCTGAGTAGCAACTGTAGCTGGCTTGGTAGGTCTGTGGACACGTCCCTCGGCTGTGAGTAGCCGGTGGCGTCCACCTGCAAACTGAGGAAGTTATGCCCCTTTCCTTTTTTCAAAACCAGAGGAAGGTTTGAAAATAATAATAATAATGGTGATAATAATAATAATTTTGATGATAATAATAATAATAATAATAATAATAATAATAATAATAATAATAATAATAATAATAATAATAATAACTTTATTGCCATAACATCTTGTTATACATACAAACTCGGGCCTGTCAAAGCCAAGAGAAGGCTTGCAGGATTAGGCCCGGCAGCAACGGCGAGCGAAAGTATAAGCAATAAAATATCATGGTAAGTGTACATACACTGAAATATAACTACTAAACAAATTATATAGTAAAAAAAGAAAACCCACTGTAACAATGACGTGCTGTCTGCATCATTTTTCCTTATAACATCGATTTCAACATCAGTTTCAACGTCGCTTTGGAAGTGGCAGAAAATACATGATCAGGAAGACTGTTGAATATTGCAGGGACATATACACCTCGTCTTGCTTTGCCGTATCTGGTTGAGTATTTAGGAACTATGTAGCGCTGACCTTAACGTAGGGTTCTGGTAGCAACTGATTTAGTCTTGAAGGCAGGATTCCAAAAGTGTCGGAGAACTACTGTTTGTTTATATAAACTTTCAAAAGACGCAAGGGCCAGAAATTTAAACAAGTTTCCTCGAGGGGTAAATGAACGTTCGTAGGCAGTACTCTTCAACATGCTTTTTAGAAGGGTATCTACACGATCTTGCCACCTTTGCGAACAGTGCGCAAAAACTGTGATGCCGTACCCTATAACACTGTACGCTAGTGCATGCATGATTGTCTTTTTTACAGATACAGGAAGGAAAGATTTAATTGTAAACAATAGCCATGCAGTGCTACGTAATCTGCTACAAATATATGCCATGTGACTGTGCCAAGACAGATCACTGTCGAAGTATATACCCAGATATTTTATACAATGAACATTTTCAACAGGAGCGCAATGGCAATCTTTACCGTTGTGGCAGTGTAAGAAAACAGTTTCAGTCAGTACAGTTGTCTTCAAGGGGTTTCTAAAACAAGCTAATTTTGTTTTTTGGTGGTTTACCAAAAGTCTATTCAAAGAAAACCAGTGCATAGCATTACCGATATTTTTTGCAGTAAGGAAACCGCAGTTTTGTATGAAATGTGTTTTGTTAGTAACACCGTATCATCGGCGTACTGAAAGACCAGGGAATTTGTTATCACTGACGCGAAGTCATTTATAAATAGATTGAAAAGTAAAGGTGACAGAACGGACCCCTGAGGAACCCCAGCCTTCAACATCTGACGGCTGCTCACGGCTTTGGTATTATCAAGGGCTACGACTTGTGAGCGATCTTGCAAATACCTTTTTAAAAGGTTATGAAATGGACCCCTAAATCCAAGTAGGTACAATTTTTGTAATAATATTTCGTGATTTACTGTATCAAAAGCTTTGGCGATATCTAGAAATAGGCAGCAGGCAAACAGATTGTGATCAAAAGCAGTATACAATTCATCTGCAAATTCTTCTAAAAGTAATAGCGTTCCACGGCCTTCTATGAACCCGAACTGTCGGTCAGACAGAATAGAAAACTTTTTCACAAATGATGTCATGCACTCTAACATAAATGTTTCTAAAATCTGGGAAAGTATTGGTAAAACGGATATGGGCCTATAATTATCAAGAAGCTCTCTCTTGCCACCCTTGTATATTGGTCTCACAATCGCCGTTTTTAAGACACTCGGTATTTCAGCAGTCTCTAAGAATCCGTTAAGGATAGACAGAAGTATGTTCTCCAGCGCTTCATAATTTCTCTGAAGCAGAGACACTGGAATATAATAATAATAATAATAATAATAATAATAATAATAATAATAATAATAATAATAATAATAATAATAATAATAATAATAATAATAATAATAATAATAATAATAATAATATAATAATAATAATAATAATAATAATAGTAATAATAATAGTAATAATAGTAATAATAATAGTAATAATAATAGTAATAATAATAATAATAATAATAATAATAATAATAATAATAATAATAATAATAATAATAATAATAATAATAATAATAATAATAATAATAATAATAATAATAATATTTGGTTTTGGGGGAGAGGAAATGGCGCAGTATCTGTCTCATATATCGTTGGGCACCTGAACTGCTCCGTAAGGGAGGAATAAAGGAGGTAGTGAAGGAAGAAAGGAAGAAGGAGGTGCCGTAGTGGAGGGCTCCGGAATAATTTCGACGACCTGGGGATCTTTACCATGCACTGACATCGCACAGCACACGGGCGCCTTAGCGTTTTTCCTCGATAAGAATGCAGCCGCCGCGGTCGGGTTCGAACCCGGGAACTCCGGATACAGTAAAAATGAAAATTTGGGTTTTTGGGGAAAGGAAATAGCGCTATAGTTCTCTCACATCTCAGTGGATACTGGAACCGCGCCGTAAGAGAACGGAGGAAGGTGGGCATGAAAGAAAAAGAAAGGTGCCGCAGTGGAGAGCACCGGAATCATTTAAACCACCTGGAGGAAAGATGTGGTGGTGGTGGTAAAACATTATTGGATGCACTGTAGCGGGTTTTAAAGGAGAGTGGAGAGTTTCGCTGCTCCCTTGCCTGGGTGCTACTCCTCATTTAGGGACACCATTAACGGTAGCCGCTGCCCGCGCTCTTTGAACTAGAGCCCTCTGGGACTCCAGGTCCAAGCAGATGGACAAAGTCACCTACCAGCACTCTTTCGTTGGCTGATTTACTCTCTTTATTTGCGAATTTTTCTTGCAGGCCCATTCCATATAATATGTGTCTGCCTACATCTCACAAAATTTACAGTACCCCGAAAAAGTTGGGTCTATGTGTTTTAGAAGCGCAGGGCTTCGAAACTGCCCCGTTTGCAGCCTTCTGATGTGTCGTTACTCAGTTCTGTCTAGGCCTTTGGCGGGCTCTGGGAACGTTAGCCTACTGAGGCGCAGATATGCTGTAATGTCCACATATGTGGAGCGCGGATTCGGTACAGGAGTCCCGACATTCTCGGAATTCAGTGGAACTCCGGGATGCTCGGGGTGGCTGTGTGAGCAGCCTCGTTCCCTTATATTTCCTGTTGTCCGGGCATCCATACCGATTGTTTTGTTCTCTGCATTGAGCTATATTGCGCGTTGGCTAAAATTTTGCTGGAAAGCGGCGCTATTCTTCCCCTTATATAATTTCGACAGGTGTGTTGAGAATCAGAAATTTTGTGCGTGCCGTCGGAGTGAGTGGCTGCCAGCTCTATCGCCGCTTCCTCGGCTACCGTAACTTTACTAGTTTTCACCTAGAGCCCGTCCACCTGCTTTCCCTCGTGTGTGACCGCGATGGTGCAGATGCCCTCTTCCGTAGGGCGCGGCGCGTCTACATAATACGTGCCATTTTTGCTGCCGTAATACTTCTCCATAGCTCTAGCTCTGGCTTCTCTCCTACCTTGATTGTACTCTGGATGTATGTTTTTGGTAGTGATTTGACCAGTAATTTATCTCTCCAGTTCTTGGAAATGTGCCCCCTATCATTAACTACTGCACGTTAATTTGGGCCACGACTACTAAAAAAAACATAACTATACTACATAGGCTCGAAAAGAAAGCTGTTCGTTGCATCGCTAATGTTTCATACTTTCACAACACTCATGACCTCTTTACTCAGTTCAAGTTGGTCAGTATACAACAGATTTACGATTACCGTCTACTATACCTGCTGTACTTCTCTAGTGTATCTTACCAGCAGTTCCTGAAGGAGCTGTGTACTCTTACTTTGCAAACTCGCACATATCGAACCAGGTCGTCTGAGGAATGGTTTGTACCGCGGCCACGCACTAATTATCTTCTGCAAACATTAACGTACAACGTACCATTTCTATTAAACAAGATTAAAACGCAATTTTCTGGTTCCATTGCCCTAACGCGCACCGCATTGCGCAGCATGTTTGTTTCTGGGCAATTTTCTAAGACTGTTTTATGATTTTGAGTGGTAATTGTGAAATTGGGCATACAGAGTGAGTGTGTGTGTGTGTTTGCCTTCTCATCGGGATCTCACATGTCAAACTCTTTATGGTACTAATTTTTATTCGCTTGTTGCGTAGTTTGATTGTAGTGCACATTGTTCTTTTGTGGCGTAGTTAAGTTGATGAATGAAGTCCGTGTATTCCATTACAATATTCACTTGCATTTTAACTATTGTACTCAGTAAGTAGGACAATGTATGTAGTCTGTTGCACATTTCATTTGTATTTGAATTATTGAAGTGCATATGAAGTCGCTGCTGCCAAAATGGTTCCCTGACCTAGTCAAGCTGTCCTCACAGCTTTTTGTCACGGAAGCCATCAACATTGTATCAATGTTGAAAATAAATTTTTGATTTGATTTGATTTGATTTGATCTTCTGTTCTTGGTGGCAGCGCTTTGTGCTGATCCTCGAGGACTCGCTTACCAACTTTGGTCGTTGATAACCGCATTATTTGGCTTGTTTGGTGAGATTCGACTAATTCTTCAGCGTGTTGGATAGATGGATGGAAACAAATTTTATTAGAAAAAAAGGAAAGAAAAAAAATCTTCCAGGGTGGTCTCCTACTGGTCCAGGAGTCCACGGGCTTGTGCCTCACATAAGGCCCGATCCACCAGCCATTTCTGGCCGGCGGACTGAGCGGTCCGTAAAGCAGCGTCCCAGGAAGAATGAGTAGGATTGGTAATGGGGGGTACTGCCTGTGGGGAAGGTGGTGGAAGTGGTTTTATTAAAAATAGTAGTAAAAAATGAAGGAAAAGATTTTTGCTAGCCCCGGCATCTGCAATCGATACTGAAGCACCTGAGCTGGGGCAGCGGAAATAAAGGACAGCAGGCAGAATGGAGAAATGAAATGACAGAGGTGAGGGGACAGGAAGAGAGGATAGGGGGAGAAGTAATATGTACAAACTATTTTCACGATAAGAAATGTGTCCAGGTTGTGCGCGTGATTAGTTCATTTTAGAGGAATTAAATCGCGCACGCGCACACCACTGTGTTGGTTACAACTGGAGTGGGGCGTCCAGTTATTAATCGTTCAAGGTAGAACTTGCGGAGCGTTCGGTCACTGCGTGTAACTACCTGATGAAGAACAGACGGGACGTCAAGCCCGTGTGTTCGAGGAATGCACAGAGGCTCACCAAAGTTCTCTCACGAGTGCGCGCACTGCCCTGCGGCCACAATAGCGTCTTTATGGAGTCTGGTAGTATGCCCTGCGCCCTATAGGCCGCGAGCATATCGCGACGAGCATCGGCGAACGCGGCACAGTGAAGGAGCAGGTGTTCTAGTGTTTCCACAGCACCGCATCCGTCACACACATCACTCGTCGCGATTCCGTGACGCACCCGTCGTTCCCCGGGCCACACGCAGCCAATGCGCGCGCGGAGGATCATTGCACGTTGTGACCGTGTAAGTGCGCGACAGCCGGTGACACTGTCGATGCGCTCACCTCCCGCGATGCGTGGGTCGGGGTGCTGCTTACAGAGATGGTCGTGGATGGCCGCACGCACGTCCTCCAGCGCAAGGGGCAGATCGCTGGCAGGTAGTTGGTGTGCAGCTGTCGCGAGGTCGTCAGCTTCTTCGTTGCCGGCGATGCTACAGTGACCGGGCACCCACTGTGCACGCACGGCACAACCTCTCTGCGCGAGGCGTTCGATGCGCGACCGAATTTCCGGCACTAGTGGGGTACCGCGGCCGTTAGATTGCAGGCGGCTGAGGGCGGCGCGGGAGTCACACAGCAGAGCACTCCTGGGCGGCGGAGGGCCGAGGGTGAGCAGCAGGTCCGGCCCGAGCCGGATCCCCATCAACTCCGCCGTGGTGGAGGAGCCCAGGAAGGCTGCGTGTTGCTGGCTGTGCAGTCGCAGGGTGGGGATGGTGGCCGCCGCAGCAAGGGAGCAGCTGTCGCGGGCCACTCAGCCGTCGGTGTACACAAGGAGATGGTCCTGGAGCTCCTCGTGTATGACGGCTCTGGCCAGCTGCTGCACAGCACAGAGTGGTTTGCTACGCTTTCCCGCAATGCCGACGATCTCTCGCTGTACCTCCGAGGCAGCAGGCCAGGGCGCGCAGGAGCCGTAGGGGGGTGGGCCTTGTGTCAATTGCTCATACTCGAGCAGCGCCGCGCCCATTCGTGAGCGCGGGTGCGAGCGCATACGCCGCAGCATGAGACCTGGGCACGCCACAGATGTTAAAATGAGGAGGAAAGGTGGGGTGAAAGCATGAGACGGTAGGGTGAAATAAAGCAGGCCGTCTGTAATTGTCGCCATGTGGCGCTGGATAAGGGCGGCAAAGTACTGTGGGGTGGTGGTAATGTCATGCGGCTGAGTTTGTAGAATGCGGTTATTTGATGATATGTATAAAGGACCGATGGGGCCTCTTGCGCAGGGTTGGGTGCCTGATCATCCGGGGTCCGGGAGGAGAGTTCTCGGACCAGCGCATGAACGCGCTCACTACCGGGGATCGAGGCATGCGCAGGGATTCACGACAGAGTAACCGTTCGGTCGAGAGAGGTGGCTGCGGCAAGAATACGGTATGTGGCCGGCGTCGCCACGCCCTTTAGGTAGTGGCGGTATGCGGCCTGGGAATCTGTGCAAATTTCGGTTACATTTATGTCAATGGTGGAGTGGGCCACCGCAAGTGCGATGGCGGCTCCTTCCGCCTCTGCAGGTGAATTAGTTCGGATGGTGGCGGCGGCCCCCTCGATGCCGTCTTCATAGGCTGCGACTGCCGTGAAGAATCCTACTTTAGAATTTTCTGCCACGTCGACATAAAGGACATCGGAGCGGTTGTTGTATGTTTTGGTGTAACAGCTCGCTCGAGCCTTCCGCCTACCCTGATGGAGGCTAGCGCTCACATTGCGCTGTAGGGGCTTCTGGCACATGTGATCCTGCATGCGCAGAGAAATCATGTGAGGTGTAGGACTTGTTGGGGTGGGAATGGGTGGATTCATTGCATACATCTAGCGTGTTATACATTCCTAGGTGGAGAAGGCGATCAGTGGACGTCTTGGACGGAAGTTCGAGCGCCTTCTTGATGGCTGCTCTGACTATTACGTCTAATTTATTCTTGTCGCTTTGCCGCAGTTCGAGGTAAGGCACTGCATATGTTTTTCGGCTAATGACGAAAACCTGTACCAGGGAAGGGGGAGGAAAAAATACTTATTTGAGGCCAGCACTAAGGGTCAGTGAACAAGATCGCTTGCTCTTCCAAGGCCCGCTGAGGATCTGCTGAAGGAGAGAGAGACACACAACTTTATTTGCCACAGGTGTCTGGAATTAGAGCAGGTTGGCCCTCTGTGACCCCCAGAAAGGGGCGACGTCCTGCCAAGCCCTACAACAAGGAGGGGAATGGTATGAGAAATAAGGAGAGGTAATAGCAGTATTACGTAAAAAGAGAATGCGTTCTTTGTTTCCCTTGATCTCTGGACAGTTGAGACAGTGAGCCGTGTCATGCTATCCGAATTGGTAGAGCATTAGTGGCGTGAGGAGAGGCGAATACTGCAAAGGACGCGTGCTAGTTCCGTTTTTAGTGACGGTTGTGGCTGGAGTAAAATTATGCGAATTTCTATGATGTGCCGGTAGTGTTCAGCCATTTGCTCTTTGTTACGCGACAGCCTATACATCTCGTTCGGTCGAAAAGCCGTCGGCGTCGTAGGCGTAGTTGTCATCACCGCGCGTCGGATATAATCGAGGGCTGAGTAAAAATCACGGAGCACACACACTCAATGAGCAAAAAAATCCTGGGTCAAGGCTTGGAATCGAATCACAAGCGCTGACTTTCGAGACGGAGACGCTTCCACTCCGCCACAGCGGTTGGACGTTCGGGCGTGAATAAACACGCGTCTAGTGAATGCACGGGTTTCTTAGAAGCACACCTTCGAGATCTGTACGGAGGCTTCATGAGTAATTATGATCATCTAAATTAATGATAATAATAATTGGTTTCTTGGATAAAGGAAATGGCGCAGTATCTGTCTCATATACCGTTGGACACCTGAACAGCGCCGTAAGGAAAAGGAGGGAGTGAAAGAAGAAAGGAATAAAGAGGTACCGTAGTGGAGGGCTCCGGAATAGTTTCGACCACCTGGGGATCTTTAACGTGCAGTGACATCGCACGGCACACGGTCGCCTTAGCGTTTTTCCTCCATAAAAACGCTGCCGCCGTGGTTGGGTTCGAATGCGAGAACTCCGAATCAGTAGTCGAGCGCCCTAACCACTGAACAACCGCGGCGGGTGCATCTAAATTACAGATGTCAGAATTAAGCGAGTAAGTGCGTTTCCGGTAAATTTCCCCCGGTCTTGGTGTGCAGTCGTCGCGTCATATTATGGAACCCACTGAGACACCCACTTCGCCATGCACGGCGCTGGCCCGGCAGATGGCGCGCGCGTAGGGGACCCTCCGGTGGCGGAGTAGCGCTGTTCGTTTCTGAACAGGTGTGATGGAACCGCAGACGTCTACGAGTGCTAGTGTGGAGCAGCGTCTGCATTTTGAGAGGCCTCCTAGCGACTCCGAGCGTTTTGTCCAACGGGCAAAGCGTCGCGCCGAACGGGCGATGGCGTTCCGTGGACTTCTTGTCAGCGATGCAACACGCTGTCCCGTCGCACTCTTAAAGACGGAGCTTAAGCGTCTTCCGATGTTTTGTTACGGCTTCTTTCACTAACGACCACCTGGGGATTTCATTCGAGCCGGGAAGAACGTGACAACAGCATGATGGCGAGAACATGAAAAACGCGGGTTTAATGGAACGTGTTGCTTATATAGCCCGCAAGTGATAACAAGCCGGTCGCACTGCGCATGTCAGCGATACAGGCCCAATACATCTTTTCGGAGCCGATACGTATTTTCGCAGGGAGAAACAAAAACAGTCGCAATAAGTGGGATTTACTAAATGATCCGATTAAAGGCCGTGTCATAACGAAGGCGTTGTGGGGCCTCGTGTTCCGAGACGACCTCCGTACAGCTGGTAGCTTCAAGGAATCCGGCAGCGAGCTTCCCGCCGTACTGTTCGTTCCCCTGTGGTTCCCCGGCAGTCCTTCGTTTGCGATCCGGAGGCTTGTGATGTTGATTGAGGCCTGCTATATTGACAGCCCGGGAGCTGCCAACTGGCCTACTCGGTTAGGCTGTATCGTCACCGTCGTCGCTGCTCGCCTCAGCATACGGCGGTCGCGTCTGCACAAGATGTCCCCGGTTGCGCCGCAGAAATCGCCCATCTTCAATTCACAGTTGGCACGACCTTGGAGAAGGCGTGCTTACTACCCTCGTCTTTCAGGACCACGTTATTGGTCCTCGCAGCCTTACCACGTCGCCTCGATAGAGCCTCGGCAAAGGTTTGCCCTTTGCTTGCTGGCGATGCTTTTCTACCTTGCTGAATGGCACTTTGTCGAAGTCAGGAAGGTTGGATCGCAGGCGCCTCTCTTGCAAAAGCTCACCCGGGGAACGGCCGTCATGGAGTGGCGTTGATCGATAAGCGAGTAGGCTTAAAAGAACGTCTTGCAGGGCAAGTTGGTAACTGTACATCTTTGGTTACAGGCGCGAAAACAGACACAACGCAAGGCAGAAAGACGGCACGGAGCGCCACTCACAACTGATTTATTCGAAGGCAACACGCACAAATATATACCATCTTACACGCAAGGAATACTATCATCTTCAAAGTTGAAATGATAGCGAACAAGTGAAAAATTGCTCTCAGCCTTATACAAAGATATGGACGTGTCGTGGACGCACATGCTTCCTTTCTTTGCCATAAAAATTGTTCAATTAATTCCCTGGCATTTGCATCTTTGCTTTTTGATAGTTTTCGCGCACCGGAAAAACATGGCTCACAAGAGCGTGAGGCAATGCTCTCGTATTGAAAGAGAACGAAAAGAAGAGAGAGGGTGTGGCACCAAACATGGGCGATCGTTCATGAAGTGCGCCGAAGAGGTAGTTCATGAAATGCCACTCTCATGTGGCCGCTCCTATATAGGGCAAACTGGGCGCTGCGTTAACGAGCGAATCAGGGAACACGAAAGAAACGTTGAGCAAGATAAAGAAGGCCCAAATACGCCTAAGCATATAAGGTCCTGCCTGTCACGCTCTTGTGAGCCATGTTTTTCCGGTGCGCGAATTCTATCAAAAAGCAAAGACACAAAGGCCATGGTATTAATCGAAGCTTTTTCATTGCAAAGAAAGGAAGCATGTGCGTCAGCGACACGTTCATATCTTTGTATAAGGCTGAGAACAATTTTTTCACTCTTTCGCTATTATATCAACATTGAAGATGATAGTATTCCTTGCGAGTAAGATGGTATATATATGTGCGTGTTGCCTTCAAATAAATCAGTTGTGAGTGGCGCTTCGTCCCGTATCTCTGCTTTGTGTTGTGTGTGTTTTGGCACCTGTAAGCAAAGAAGCCAGTAGGCGTTGCCAGAAGTCGTCCCGAAATCCTGTGTTTTCTTTAAGAAGCGTTTGACGGCCTGCACACCTTTTTCCGCAAGACCGTTCTACTGGGGGATAATGGGGCTAGAAGTTACACGTGGAAAGTCATAGATTTGTGCAAACACGGCAAACTCGTAGATCGAAAACTGTGGGCCATTTTCTGTGCAAACTGCAAGCAGAATGCCATATCTTGAAAAGATAGGGCTGAGTACAGCAACTGTAGGTCTTGCACTAGTGTCGTGAAGTTGCTGGACCTCTGGGAAGTTAGAAAATGTATCATAAGTCAGCAAGTAGGCGTCTCCAGCCAACCACTACAACCCTGTGCCATGCTAATTGGGTAACTGGCCGCATCAGAAGCGGATCTTTTGCTTGCGCGTAAGCGAATTTTTTTTGCATGTTGGAGAGCTGACTGCTAGTGACATGATCTCATTGTTAAGTCCGGGCCCAAAAACAAGACGGCGTGCCCTCTACTTACAATTTTGCATACCAACTTGTCCCCGCATGGATCTTAGAATTTTCTTTCGCATGTTCTGTGGTGCGATTAATTACTTTGAAGATTTTGAACAGTATTCCATTATAAACTGAAATGCTTGTATAAAAGGCTTGAGTTCACCTTCAACTGTCTGGCGCCTTGACAGACTTTCAACCACGGCCGGCAGGTATTCGTCCCATGTAGTTCCTTTCGGTAGTTCGTGCTGCATCGCTGCCAATAGCATATCACGCAGGGATTCCTCTGCGTGAATTTCCACACTGTTCCTGCCAGTGCCTTCGCTACTTCCGTCATCAACCGTTGATCGTGACAACATATCAGCCAGAACGAAGTTCTTGCCAGGAATGTACTGCAAAACGAAGTCACATGCCAACGTGAGAAAAAAGAACTTTGTAGTCGAGGCGGCATGTCATCGATTGATTTTTCCGCAATTGATGAGTGGCTTATGGTCAGTTTCATAGAACAGCTTTGGCCCGTAGACTATCTGATGACACTTTTCGTATCCAAAGCAAATGCCAAGGGCCTCCTTTACACTGGCTTTTGCCCGTTCCCCAAAACATCCCCATGACGTTGAATAAACATTGTATTATTGAGCATACCTCTGCTCTGCTTGTGCTAAAACACGTCAGGCATATGCCACGGGTTGCCATTCATCAGAATGACGTTGCAGAAGAGCCGTCCCTAGCCCATACCGCGAAGCGTCGCAAGCGATCCTGTTTTCACTTCGAGTGTCAAAGATTGCAAGCACGGGAGCGGTGGTCAAACGGTGGTCAAACTTTCGATATGCTCTTCCACTTTCTAACATGGTTTTCAGTCCACTGAAAATAAGAGCAACCTTTGATAAGATCCGTCAACAACTCCGTTCTTTCTAAAGCCGCGGCACGTACTTTCCAAAGTAGTTCAGGACACCAAGCAGACGTTGCACATCACCGTTGATGATTGTGGCATTTCCGTCATGGTCTTAACGGGCTGAGCTTTGAGAGATATGCCATATCTGGTTCTTAAGGCGGAAGCTATTCTTGTCTCATCAGTGTGCGCAAGCCCTGTCCGCAGAAAACGTGTGCAAGAAGTGTCCGCTCCACCTGTGGGTCAAATAAAATGAAAGAAAATTCGACAAGGATGGGATTCGAACCCACGCGGACAGAGCCCAATGGATTAGCAGCCAATCGCCTTAACCACTCGTCCACCTAGTCCGACGAAACGAGGGTGTTTTCAAAATCATATGTCGTAAATTCAAACCGGATATAGCGAGAACATCGGATATACCGAAGGTGTAGTATGTCACAACTTGAAACCGAAAACCCAAACTAATTACAGAAGCATGAGGCAATCTTGTTGAGCTAGAGAGCTCTACAGGGCGACACAGGCTTTCCCTTTGATGCACGTAAAGTAACTGAAGTGCTCCCTTCAACTTTTGTGCCACCCTGGAACTTTACTTCTGTCGTCTTGAGCTTCCACTTGTATGCACTGAAAGACAAGCCCACTTTCTTGGGCCGCCGCGGTGGCTGAGTGGTTATGGCGCTCTGCTGCTGGCCCGAAAGACGCGGCTTCGATCCCGGCCGCGGCGGTCGAATTTCGATGGAGACGAAATTCTGGAGGCCCGTGTGTTGTGCGATGTCAGTGCACGTTAAATAACCCCAGGTGGTCGAAATCTCCGGAGCCCTTCACTACGGCGTCTCTCATAGTCTTAGTCGCTTTGAGACGTTAAACCCCCATGAACCAAGCCAACCAAACCACTTTTTTGGCAGCTTTCAGGACAGCTACTAGGTGGTCGTCGTGCTCTTGTCTCGCTGAGCCCCACACCAAAACGTAGTCAATGTATACTAGCGTGCCTGGTAACCCGTCTAGAACGTGAGTCATTGTTTGTTGAAACACTTTCGGTGTAGACGATATTCCAAACGGTAACAGCAAACAACGCAATCTCCCAAAATGCGACGAGAAAGTACATTTCTTTGACGTTTTTTCATCTAACGGTATCTGGTGGTACCCCGAGGTAGCATCTAGGCAGCTAAGGTACTGCGCGCGCCAGCCAACTTAGCTTCCAAGTCTTCCCGTCCCGGGAAAGGAGGATGCTGCCTCTTAACGTACTGGTTGATCTGTCTGCGACCCAAGCAAACTCGCAGCAGGCAAACTCTTTTTTTCTTGACGACAACCAGTGGACTTGCAAGAGCAGCAGCGGCCTTACGCAGCACGAGCGGCACCAGCCGCCGAAGATGATAACGCCGACGACAAC
Source organism: Amblyomma americanum (assembly GCF_052857255.1). Classification (NCBI taxonomy): domain Eukaryota; kingdom Metazoa; phylum Arthropoda; class Arachnida; order Ixodida; family Ixodidae; genus Amblyomma; species Amblyomma americanum. Next base: position 47,975,047 of record NC_135500.1, read on the forward strand.
GCCTACGCCATGCCCGGTGACGGACCCTCCTTGCCGTCTCTGCGCTGTCCCTTCGCCCTCCAGAGTTCTGCCGGCCGATCCTAGACTCTGGCTCGCTCAAGTCAACAGCCAGTTCACTATTGGCCGCATCGCCAGCCAGGCGCAGAAGTTTCATCACATCGCTGCGTCGCTACCACCTGAGATTGCTACCGAGGTCCGCGACATCCTCATAACTCCACCCGCCTCAGGCCCGTTTGACACGTTGGCTGCTGAGCTCATCAAGAGAAGAGCAGTCTCGGAACATCGCTGCCTGCAGCAGCTCATCTCCTCCGAAGAACTGGGCGACCGCAAACCTACACAGTTACTGCGGCGGCTTCGGGAGGTCTTGGGCGACGAGGCTGTTACCTTCGACCAAGCCTTCCTGCGTTTTCCTTCAGCGCTTGCTGTCGTCGGGCCGCATGGTGCTCGTGCCCGCTTAGCCGTTGTCCTCGGAGAAGCTCGCTAAGCTGGCGGACTTCGTCATGGTCGTTTACTACTCTAGAATTTCTCTCCCACCCCGCCATCATTTCCTCCCTCCCGCGTCGACCTTCAGAGCCTCCGTGACGAATTCCACGCCCAGGTCACACGTCTCTTAGACCAGATCGCCGCACTGTCAACTTCCCGCGCTCGCTCGCCTTCCTGTCGCCAAACCTCACCTCGACAACGTATGTAATGATACACCACCTCTTCAAGCCAGCGAGTGTTGATATCACCGCACCTTTGGCATAGCAGTACGTTGGTGTACCCCTCCCTGTGCCTTCCAAGGAAACTTCCCACGACGCCACTAGAAGGGGCAAGTGGTGTCGCCCTGGAGACCAGCCGCTTATTCTTCATGCGGAACCGCATCTCGGGCCTCCGTTTTCTTGTCAACACCGGAGCACAGGTGAGCACCCCCCCCCCTGCAGCATTACATCAGCACCTTCTCGCCGCACTGGCTCATCGCTACAAGCCGTGAACCTCACCTCCATCGCTACGTACGGAGAACATGCTCTCACATTAGATTTGGGTCTCCGACGTGTGTTCCGATGGGTTTTCCTCGTCGCGGACGTACGCTACCCAATCGTTGCAGCTGATTTCCTGCGCCACTACAATCTGCTTATCAACACACACAGCAAGTGTGTCGTGGACGCCGCGATGAACCTCTCTGTTTAGGGCCTCCGTTTCCGAGAACTGCTTGCCAGTATACCCAGCCCACACCAGTCGGCCTGGGAGGTCCACTTGGATGAATACCATTCTCCGCTCCAACCCTCCAATTTCTTACTGCCCGTCAAGTACCGGGTCACTCATCACATTGTGACCACTGCCCCGCTCGCACACTCTCGAGCCCGTTGACTTGCTCCAGACCGTTTACAGATCGCCCGCGGTGAGTTCGAGCACATGCTCGAGCTCGGCATTTTTCGACCTTCATCTAGCCCATGGGCGTCCCCTCTATACATGGTACCGAAGAAATCCCTATGGGACTGGCGGCACTGTGGTGATTACCGCGCCCTCAACAACGCTACCGTTCCGGACCGCTACCCAATACTTCACATCGCGGATTTTACCACAGTGCTGCATGGCGCCACAATTTTCCTAAAATAGATCTCGTTAAGAACTACCACCATATCCCCGTAGAACCATCCGATGTACCCAAAACTTCAGTCATTACACCATTCGGCCTCTTCGAATACATCCTCATGCCATTTGAACTCCGTAACTCTGGCCAGGCCTTTCAACGCTGCATGGACACAGTGACACAGGGTCAACTCTTCTGCGTGGCCTACACGATGATCTCCTCGCATTCAGCCGCGACACGGAGCTGAAATTGCACCACTTCCGCTAGCTTTTTCAACATTTCTTTGATTGCGGCCTGATCATCAAAAGAGCACAATGTGTATTCGGCAAGTCGGAGCTCGGCTTCCTTGTCACCGTGTCAACCTCTCTGGCATCCGACCTCTGCCATCAATGGTGAAGGCCATTCAAGACTTTCTGCACCCTTCCTCAATCCGCAAGCTCGGTAAATTTATCGGCCTTATAAATTATTTGTCGCCGTTTCATTCCTCACCGTGCGGCACTCCTCATACCATTGACAGACATGCTTCACGACAAGAAAACAAACTCCGCACAACTGACATGGTCTTCAGCTGCTCTGGATTTTTTCCAGGCCGCAAAAGCGAAACTATTCGACCTCGCTCTCTTTGCCCATCAGCGCCCTGGTGCACTCCTCTGCATCACGACCGATGCCTCTGACTCCGGCGTTGGAGCCGTGCTACACCAGCTCGTGGATGGTGCTTGGAGCCCTGTATTTTTTCTCCCGCAAGTTTTCCTCTGCCGAAAGCCGCTACAGTACTTTCGGCCGTGAACTTCTTGCCATGTCCGTTGGGCATTTGAAGCACCATTTAGATGGTCGGCAGTTCCACATTGTCACCGACCACCAACCGCTCACCTTTGTTATCAAATCGGGCAGCGGTAAATTTTTGCCTCGTGAAATTTGTCACCTTTCATGCTTGTCGGAATTCACGACCGACATCAGACATATGCAAGGCCTTGACAACGCACCGGCTGATGCACTGTCACGTGTTACTGCTTCTCTCGCCCCTGCTGCTCCGTCGCCGAACCTCGACTTTGCCGCCCTCGCAAAAACGTAGCTACATGACGAGGAAGTTATGCCCTCTCACAAGGACCCCGGCTTGCTGGTTCTCTGTGACATTCTCCTCCCTTCGTGCCCCGAGCCCATTTTCAGCGACACTTCGGCAGGCCCTCTGCGCGCTTTGGTTTTCTCTGCCTTTCGTCATTTTGTCTTCGGCGCCCTCCACGGCCTGTCCCATCTCGGAATTCAAGTCACGCAGTATTTCCTGAGAAAATATTGTCAGGGCCAGCAGCAACAAAGACTTGTGCGCCTGGACCCGTGCCTGCCTGGCTTGCCCGCAGTCTAAAACTCAGCGACACACGAAATCTCCCTTCGGCTCATTCCCTCCGTCATCAGCACGTTTCGACAACGTCCACATCAATATCTTGGGTCCCTGGCCACCTTTCGCTGAATATTCCTATCTTCTTACGTGCATCTATCGGTTTACTCGCTGGCCCGAAGCGTTCCCTCTGCCTGACGCTGCCAGTGACACCAACGCCAGAACCTTCGTCGCCGGCTGGGTATCCCGTTACGGGGTACCTTCGACCATCACCACTGAACATGACGCCCAATTTGAATCTTCTGCCCGCAGGGGGGCGGGGGAGGGGCGTGAGCAGTGTGCAGACGTTTGTGAGCGGCGACACCACGGGTTCCTGAGCATCCGCAGGTATATCCCCGCAGGGGCATGATTGTGAGCAGTGCGTCACCATGGACCCGAGCACCCGGGCCTAGCCGTGCGTGGCACCGCCGTGTCCAGGAAGAAGGGGTTCCTGGTGGTTGCGGCGATGCCTAGCGTTTGGACCTTAAAGGCCCCTAAGCGGAGGCAACACACCACTTTGGCCCTAGCTTCCTGTAGACGGCACGTTCGGCATGGCCAGACCGGGGGAAATAGGCTGTCGCATTTTCCTGTCCACCCCTCCATCTTTCATTTTCCTATTTTCTTTCTCAGAACTCTCGTATTCACTTCTTCTTTTTTTTTTACCTGGCTGCAAAGGTTAACCTTGTGTGACAACCACTCTTAGTTGCGTTATGTTGGATTGTTGCTGGGGTGTACAGCTGGTGTGGACAGGACTTGCGTGCAAGTTCCTGTCTCGTCCTCTCGTTGGGCTCTATGGTGGGCGGCTGGCACCGTGGACGAAAAACACAATCTTCTTGGCTTCCCATGCAACAAATGATCGCCCTCCAAAAAACGTACGGTCCGATGTAACTCCACAATTCTTTCAAAAATCAAAAGTTTTCCCAAAGTATCATGTGGTACATAGTGGAACAGAAAAAACCAGCCACAATCTTATTACCGTTCATTGTCTCTAAAATTCTAACAGATGCCCTAGAACTTGGATACAAAGTTACGAAATTAGCCAACGGTGACCAGCTGCTTTAGATCAGAGATAATAACAAATGCTCCAAACTTGAAAACGTAGTGACCTTCGCGGACATAACGGTCTCCATCAGCGCCCACAGATCACTAAATACCGTGAAAGGTTTAATCTCAGAGCACGATTTCCTGACTTTAACAGAAGAAATGTTGGAACGCCTGAAATACCACAACGTGACTGACGTCAACCGTATCAACATCCGTAAGGACGGCAAAGAAAGACCAACAAAACACTTAGTCCTGACTTTCGCCTCTAGATAACTCCCAGAAGCACAAAAGTAGGATACATGAGAACGGCTGTCCGTCCATACATACCAAATGTCAAAGATTCGACCATGGCTTCAAGAACTGTCGCGGCCGGTAGACCTGTGCCAAATGTGCATCAAATAACCATGAATCCGTGCAATGTAACGCTGCACCGAAGTGCGCTAACTGTGAAGGGAACCACCCTGCATACTCGACATCGTGTCAATCATGGAAGAAAGAGAAAGAGATAAGAACAATTAAAACTAAGGAAAGCATAACTTTTGAGGAAGCAAGGAAACGATTCACACAACCAGAATGATTGTTTTTTTTCACAAGAAAAACAAATTTCGCCCATGTGGCGCGATGGGGCGGAGCACCACAGCGGCCTACGGCTCCTGCCCAGGCCACACATCGTGAGCGTGAAGCGGGGCCATCCGCGCCCCCGCCAGAAGCAGCAAAGGCTGCCATGCTACCTCTAACAAAGGGCCGGCCGGCTCCCAACGCTTCACCAGTCGGGAGAGGCCTACAACTCGTGCCCCCGCAGTTACTCTGCGGTCCTCCAGCGCCTCCAGGGAGGCATTGAACACAACGCCAAGTTCGTAGCTCTCCTGAGCGAAAAAGAAAAACCCCAATAACAAGCCCATAAACTCCGGACATTTAGGTTTTGACCACAGCCTCCAAAAAATCACTTATAATGAGTTTTTAATTCATTGGAATTGTCGCGGATTTTTAAACTCTACAGGGATGTAAAGATGCTTTAAATTCTCATCCTCTGGTCGTCCTCTTTCTACAAGAGCCCAACTTAGGACCTCTACAAAAAATATTTTAAAGAGGTATATAAGGCCTTTCGGCGTGACCGAGAGCAAGCGAGTAGGCTGTCTGGAGGGGCTGCTATTTTGGTCCCGAGCGGTTTTGAACCCACGAAATAAACCTTAAGACTGAACATGAAGCTGTAGTAGTCACCATACTACGCTTTAAAACAATAAAAATATGCTCAGTATACCTTGCACGACATCTATCGAGAACACTACATGACTTAGAAGCACTTTTTAAACAGCTGCCGGAGCCATCTTGTAGTGGGGGATTTTAAAGCACCCTCCTCTCTTTGGTGTAGTGGAGAAACGGACACGCCAGAATGATATCTTCAAAATGAAATCTTCTAAAATACGGCCTTACAGGCCGTATTTTAGAAGATTTTATTCTCTGCAATAATGTGTGCCTATTAAATGCGGGAAAGCGCATGTACTGCTCTGCGAGCACTGGGAAAATGAGCTGCCTGGAAATATTTGGCAGTTAGTATCAACCTATCATCCTCACCATGAATTATCCCGACGAAACCTCGCCGTGTGAAGTTGCATTTAGCCGACTGGGCAATTTTTCAAGAAAAATCCAGTCCGGAGAAATTTTTTTCACATGATCGCGGTATAGATGAACTAAATAAAATGTTCATAATCTGTGTAATTAGTGTTGCATGGCTGTCTGTTCCTCAATCATCGGAACTGGTGCGTCAAAATCGCAAAGTTTGGTGCACGCAGGAATGTCGTGAAGCGAAAAAGAAACAAAACAAAGCCTGGGGTATTTTCCATAGGTACGCAACATATGAAAACCTTATCATTTTCAAAATGGCGAAAGCACAAGCACGGTATGTTCCGTGTAATGCCGAAAAAAACATCATGGAAAACTTATGTGTCTTCCATAAACAGCTCAACCCTATCGAAGAAAATGTTGGAGCAAGTTAGAAATCTGAATGGTAGCTACTCACACTTTACAGTTCCTTTCTTGACAACACGTGGTACACAAACAAATATAGGGGAACCGGCAAACATATTGGGGGAGCACTTTGCTGCGGTTTCAAGCTCCTCCCACTGTAGCTAGTCATTTCTAAAATACAAAACCACAGCGAAAAACATAGGCGCCAACAAGTGGAGGTATGAGTTGAAAAATACAATAGTCTAATTACCCTCCAAGAAATAATTAGAGTAGTGTCTGCCGGCCAAAAAAAGTGCCCCTGGGCACGACAGATACACTACAAAATGCTTGCCCATCTTTTTCAGCCTACCAAAGAAGCCGTCTTGAATTTCTTTAATAGGATATTCATATAAGGAAAAATACCCAACGAATGGAAAAAAGCGATTATAGTACCACATCCGAAACCTCAAAAGCTGCCACCTCCCCTAGCAGCTATAGGCCAAAAGCCCTTACAATCTGTCTCGCCAAATCTTTTGAAAGTGTTCTCAATAATCTTAAAACTTTTGTACTTCACACTCGCAAACTTCTTGACATCCATCACTGCGGTTTTAAAAAGGCATGTTCAACAACCGACCACCTAGTTCGCCTATAAACGCCATTAGATAAGCTTTTATGCACAAACAATATTGCCTTGCTTGTCTTTTTTGTTCCGGAGAAAGCATACGGAAAAATGTGGAGATTTAGCATTCTTCGCGCCCTTGCAGAACTTGGCATCCGCGACCGGATGGTAAAGTGCCTAAATGATTTTCTGTCGAACCACTCATTTCAAGTGCGCCTGGGATCAACCCTTTCCGGGAACTTCGTTCAAGACAACAGGGTCCCTCAGGGGTGTATTTTAAGCACAACACTGTTTATTGTTAAGATGAATTCCATTAGCAAAATAATCCCGAAGTCCATGATGTATCCAGTCTATGTCGACGATCTTCAAATAGCCTGCACATCATCCACTCTAGCTACAAGCAGCATGAGAGAGACAAACACAGTTAACAATAAACAAACTAGAGACATAGGTAGACAGAAATGAATTCCGGTTCTCGACAGAAAAAGGAGTGGGCGTTCTGTTCTCTACAAAACGAGGTCTACATTGTGACCCCTGCTTACATCTAAACAAAGTCGAACTACCCATAAATATGAAGTTAAATCTTTAAGCATTACTTTCGACAAAAAGCTGACATTGTTACCTCACATTAATGCTCTAAAAAAGAAAGCCTCAGGATCCTTAAACATACTTAAAGTACATTCCCGAAAACGCTGGGGTTTTGACAGGACATCCCTTTTACAAATTTATCGGTCTGTTGTTCGCTCGACCTTAGATTACAGATTTATAGTTTACAGCTCAGCGAGACCATCGTATCTTAAATGCCTGGATCCAGTGCATAATATAGGTTTGCGTCTTTCCATTTGTGCATACAGGACGTCTCCCATAAGCAGTCTTTATGTTGAAACTGGCGAACCATCACTTACAGACCGCAGAAGCATGCTGACATGCTCATACATTCTAAACATCCGTTCACTGCAGAAGCATCTATGTTACCCCATTGCTACAAAGTTCCCATCTAGAACACTAACAACAAACCGCAAGCTACCAGGCCGCTGATCTTGCGATTTGAAGAGATGTGCGAGGATATTTGCGTAATATACACATTACCTGCTATTGCGCAGAGATGAGAACCACTATCTCCTTTGTGAAATTCCCCTACAATATGCGATTTCACTCTTAAACAATTCTGGAAGAAACAAACTCCACAACAACATATATTATAAGTATTCCTTGCCCTTGAAGAAAAATACAGTGGTTTGACTGAATTTTATACTGATGGATGAAAAACACATGGTTACGTAGGAAGCCCACTGGTGCGAGGGAATTCGGAGGAAACAGTACCACTTCCAAAGTCGCGTCCACCTTCACTGCGGAATGCTATACAGTATGTTTTGGTCAGAGAAAAAATACTAAGCGAGAACCTAAAAAACGCTATTAATTACACAGACTCCTTAAGCGTACTTACATCTCTCCATTCTAAAAATGCAATCACCCCTCTAATTATTGACATCATAGACAACAAAGTAGCAGCCACAGCTCAAGGACAAAATATAAAGATATGCTGGATCCCTGGTCATGTCAGAATGAAAGGCAACGAGAGAGCAGGTTTGTGCGCTGTATAAGCTCGTGGCAAGGAAATAAAGAAAAGTAAATATACCTTTTGAGGACTGCGTAAACTTATTATAACGTAAATTAAGAGAAAAATGGCAGACGTCTCGGAACAACGAGGTAAATAAAAAATTACATTTGATAAAGCAAGTTTTAGATGAATGAAGCCATGATTGCACAATGAGCGTTTCATTGAAGTTATTTTATGCCGTCTCCGCATAGGTCACACTTACTTCACACGCAACTTTCTATTGAGCAAACAAGACAAACCTGTTTGTGAAAAATGTGTGTGAGCTGTGTGTGAGCTGACAAACCTGTGTGTGAGCTGACTGTTAATTACATTTTATACTCATGCTCGACACTTGAAAAACTTAGGAAAACTATTTTACTAAATTTATAATGAACAGATTCCTTTGCACCCTATGTTACTTTTGGGAGATGATGCAATTGTCGGCATATGATGTGTGTTTAGCTTTTTAAGAGAAGCAGGTTTCCTAAACGAAGTCTTAATTTTTACCCACTGATTCGCTTCATTTTTTTAATATACCTCCAGGAGGAGGACACGAAGTCGGCAGAAGAAATTGAGCTCAGCAAATGACGTGTCAACACATCAGGAGGACCGAGACCGCTCTGCCGCGCAAAAGCCACTGCCTCCAGCTCCGCAAGAGCCAAGACTGACAACCCCCCAGGAGGACCCCGCAGAGTGGCCACTTCTACCATCGCGTACTGTAAGCTCTGTGACACGTCCGCCTGTGCGTCCGCCGGCTGTGTCGACAACAGATGATCAAATCAGGGCGATGCTGAAACAGCTGATAGGCACCTTACGGCTGATAATTGCTGGAGTGGACACGCCAATTGCTCAGGCTGCTGTCCAAATTTTAGACGCTATTGAACCGGTGCTTGCCACCCTTTAATAGCAGTCAAAATTATGGCTCTACCGTCGTCAGCACCCTCACTGCAGGAGAGAATCTCTCGATCGGCAGTATTACAATGGAATGCTCGAGGTCTGCGAGGCCGCCTAGCAGATCTCAGGCAGAGGATCTTCAAATACCGATTTTCGGTGCTTGTAATATGTGAGCCTAATATCACATCTCCTTTTCGACTGTCCGGTTATGAAAGTTTCCTCTCTGAAGCGGCTGGGCATTTGAGCAAGGTACTACTATGCGTCCGTCGTGACCTCACTTACGTTCGGCATCAAATTCCTGGGGGCAGTAGCAACGAGTATGTAGCAATCACAGTGACTTTGAATGGGCGCACAATCTCTATTATAGGTGGCTACATACCACCAAGGGGTCGATTTGATGCCCTACGACTACAATCGCTACTTGACAGCGTTTCGGAACCCCATATAATAGTAGGAGATTTCAATGCGCATCACCACGGCTGGGGAAGCGCCGTTACGAACGTTCGAGGACGGGATATCGCCACGTTCATGAACAATGCAGGTCTCGTTTTGCTCAATGATGGCACGCCGACATTTCTACGCGGGACTACCTACAGCAGCTGCCTGGACCTTGCATTTGTATCCAGGCGCCTGTCATCGTTCGCAACGTGGTGTGCTGATATTGAAAGTTATGGAAGTGACCACATACCGCCGTATGTGCAGCTACGGTGGTTTCACCGTCTTCCAAATGCCAAAATACGTTGCACCGACTGGAGTGCTTTCCGCATTGTTCTAGAAAAAACCTGTGGGAACCTCGCTGATCCAACAGATGTGGAACAGCGTATTATTTCGGCCATGCACGATGCAACACGCAATATCTCAGCGCCAAATTCCACAGCACCAGTGGATGTGATCTACGCGCAGCTTCGGGCGATTCGTCGGCGCGCAGAAAGAAAATACCGGAGGACAAAGGATGTCTCGGATCTGCGGGCCTCTCGACGTGCCCAGAAGCAAATACAGCGCTATTTGGAGAACCTAGGCAAACAACGGTGGCGGTCATTTTGCAGCAGATTGGATCCCCGCAAACCACTCTCCACAATCTGGCACGTTGTTCGAGCACTGCCGACATTTCCCCAGCAGAAACACCCTTTCCGTGCATTGGCACTTCATGATAGACGGCAAGAACTAGAGGTGGCGGAGGATTTCTGCTCGAGAATTGCCGGAAGCGCTTCTTTACCTCGGCAGCATCGATGTGCTCCCCCCACGATGGACGATCGACTGGACATCCCCTTCACAATTCAAGAACTGAAAGCAGCTCTTTCTGCTTGCACGCATCCTTCATCCCCAGGACCTGATGGAATAACATACAATGCGCTTCGTCATCTAGGCCCACAGGTAATGGAAGCCCTCTTAACATTGTTCAACCACTCTTGGGCCTCTGCCACTGTACCACAACAGTGGAAAAGAAGCCGCATTGTGGCCTTGCTCAAACCAGGGAAATCGCCACTCACATTAACAACCTACAGACCAGTAGCTCTGGCAAGTTGTATTGGCAAGACGATGGAGCGTATGGTGCTAACCCGTCTAGAATGGTTCCTTGAAAACATGGGCTATACCCTTCCACAATGACGGGTTTCCGCAAATGCCGGTCTGCCATCGACAGTGTAATTGATCTCGTGTCAACGGTAGAACATGAAAAACGCCGTCACAGGTTGACTGCTGCTCTTTTCCTCGACATAAAGGGCGCATTCGATAATGTTCAGCATGATGCAGTACTAAATGCACTCGAAGAATGTGGTATAGGCGGACGTCTACACAATTGGATTGCAAGCTATTTGACAAACCGGACAGTCTACATGGAGACTCTTGAAGGTGACACAGCAGATCATCATGTTGCTTGTGGTGTTCCTCAGGGAGGAGTGCTCAGTCCAACGTTGTTCAATCTCGTGCGCATTGGCCTTTTCAAACAACTACCGAAGACTGTTTCAATATCCGCCTACGCAGACGATATTTGCATCTGGACATCAAGTGTCACGCGTCCCCAAGTGCAAGCAAGATTGCAGCGTTCGGTGTCCATTACGTCTGCGTACTTGCGCCGTCAGGGGCTTGAACTTTCGCCAACTAAAAGCGTAACATTGGCTTTCACGCGCAAGATAATGGCGTGGTATCCGGTCACAATCGACGGGCAAATTGTTCCATACGTAACACATCACAAATTCTTAGGTGTTACGATAGACCGTGACCTGTCCTGGACGAAGCACATTTCTGTGCTCAAGAAAAAGCTCGACAGCTTTGCAAGCATTGTGCGGTGTATGGCAGGAAAATGTTGGGGTCCCTCTGAGCGATCTTTACTACACGTGTACCAGGCGCTGGTAGTCGGCCTTCTCAGATACAGTGCACCCGTTCTCTCGGGGGTCAGACTATCAGGCCTGCGTGTGCTTGAAAGCGCGCAGGCTCGTGCTTTAAGAGTATGCTTGGGTTTGCCATGTAAAACTTCTACATGGGGCACATTTTATGAGGCCCGCGCCTGCCCAGCACGAATTTATTTTCAACAGGAGCCACTTCGTGTGCATTTGCGGCATCTGACCAGGCATCGTCATCACCCCCTGACTAACATTAGTGCGGTGCGTCCAGATGCAGCCTTTTCCAGAGCCCTTTGGATGCAGCGCAATGCGCTGCCTTCGAACTACGCGCCACACCAGATTGCGGAGGTGCCACTTTGGGCAGTACCAAAACCATCTATACGGACAACAATCCCAGGGATAACAAAGAAAACGCACATTCCAACAGTCGGACTGAAACAGCTGGCGCTGTCATACATTACATCTATGTATACTAACACCCAGCATGTTTTCGTGGACGGATCCGTTACGACCACTTCTTCAGCTGCAGCGGTGATAGTGCCAGGAAATGCCTCATGTCACCGTTTCAGGCTCATGCACAAAACGTCCTCTACGGCAACCGAATTGGCAGCCATACGAGAAGCCGTCCTTTATATTGGTCACCAGCCAGCGCAGCAATGGACTATATTCTGCGACTCCAGATCGGCATTACAGGTCGTACAAACTTATCTAAAACCAAGAGCATGCGAGCAGCTGGTTCAACAGATTGTGCTTTTGTTAGCCGAGGCTTTCCACCGCGGCCATATCATAAAGTTTCAATGGATACCGAGCCATTGCGGCATAGCGGGAAACGAGCGTGCTGACGCCGAGGCTCGGATGGCACATAGTGATGGTGCTTTCATTGAGATAGCCTTTTCAAGATCAGACATTGGAGCCTTGTTGGCGCATTTAATGCAGGCGGCAATGCAGTCGCACTGGCATGATCCGAGTCATCAACAGGACCGCGTGTGTAAGCTTGACGCTGGCTCACGATTACATTTCCCCTCTGTGGTGGTGCGACGTCATGGGACTTTACTCCACCGGCTACGGCTTGGCGTTGCCTACACCAAACACTATCTTCACAAGGTCGGCATCGAAAGTAACCCAAATTGCGCACAGTGCAACACACCAGAGACTATTGGACACCTTCTTTGCGCGTGCCCGAAGTATACTTCTGAAAGAACAACATTGGAGGCGACCGTGAAAAACCTGGACTCTCGCCCTCTCTCTGAGGAAACTCTTCTGGGCGCAAGGACGAGACGTTCTGATTGGTGGCGTGTGACAAAAGCCCTGCTCAACTTTTTGTGTGAAACAGGCCTGGATACTCGTTTGTGACCGCCTGTGCACAACCTACATGGTTAATGACATGTGTCGGTGTTGTGTTGCAGACACCAGTTTTGAGTTTTATGTGTGTCCAGTAACCGCGATGCGAGCGCCAGCCAGTGTTGTGTGTGTGTGTGTGTGTGTGTGTGTGTGTGTGTGCGTGTGCATAGACATCACCCGTGAAACTCATTGTATTATGCCATCATCAGCCTTCATTCACACTTTCCTTTTCCTCCTCTTCCCTTTCCCCTGTGTGGAGTAGCAGGCCAGGGCCCTGTTACCACCGGCCGACCTCTCCGCCTTTCTTTCATTAAAATTCCCTATCTCGTATCTAATATACCTCAGCCAACTTCTCAATCCTAAGAAGAAGGCGAAGGTTTTGTTTTACTGGTTGGGAAGCTCTGCATCCTTGCTCAGCCAAGGTTGCCTGCTGAGACTACCCGACCTTCTTCAAAGCTTTTAATATTACCCATTCATAAAACTTCTTTCTTCCTTTATAATTAGGTAATACAAAGCAACGTTTACGCCCTCTATAGCACCGAAAATAATATTTCTAAAAAATTTTGCAAAAATTTTTTCTTTCCTTGAGTTTGGCTCATGATGGCCTGAGTTGCCTACGTGCCATAAAACCCAACACAGCACAGAGTTTGAATCATCGCTTTTTCATAACCCTGTGACTTTACATGGAACTTCCCAAATGAGAACTACTGCTTACCATCCCATTGCAAACGACATCATCGAAAGCTTCCATCGTTCGCTAAAGGCATCACTCAAAGACCAACTCGACACTACCCGCTGGACTGCCTCCCTACCAGTAGTTCTGCTCAGCCTCCGTGCTACAGTGAAACAAAATCTTCGTTGCACTACGGCAGAACTTATTTTCGGCTTGCCCCTGAGTCTACCTGGTGAAATTTCCGCATCTACCGATTCGTCTAGAAGTCCCGACCCTATCGATTACGTGGCGCAGCTCCGCCATTTGCGTCGTCACCTCCGACGCCAGCCTCGACCATCTTCACACGTTCCATCCGAACTAGCGAGTTGCACACACGTCTTTGTTCGCTGAGACTCTGTCCGCAAGCCGCTTCAGCGTCCCTGCGACGGCCCGTTCCATGCACTCGAAAGAACATCGAAGTTCTTCATCGTCGATATTCATGGGTGCACTGACACCATTTCAATCGACCGCTTGAAGCCAGCTTTCACAGAGGACGCCCCACACATTGGGCCTACATCTGTGATTTCTCTGCCCCAACCGACCAGCTGCCCTCCTCCGCCATCTTTCCCTGCCACTCCTCACAAGCGGCAAGTACCGTTCCGGCTCCCAGTTCACCGGGCTCCGTAACTTGCGAGAGGACCTGCTGTAGCAGCAGCAGCGGCCTTCCGCAGCACGAGTGGCACCAGCCGCCGAAGATGACGCCGAAGTGCAGCCGAATTGAGCTCCCTTCTCGTGCTGGCGTCACGACCCATTGGGTGCTTTCTGGGTGAAGGGAGCATAGGCTCTAGCACTTTGGACCATTACCTTCATTGCGCCGGCCTCATACTTCTTGGTGCAGCAGACTTACCCAACTTAGTAGGCTCATTCTTTGTCACAATGATTTCAGCTCCTACCATTCTTTCGAGTTCCTTTTTTAGGGGCTGTTCTAGCACCAGCGGATCACGACGGGATGGTTGCACGACCGGTACTGTTCATGGTTACAGGACCATGTGATATGGCTGCTTCAAGCAACCCAGTCCCTCGAACACAGGCCTGAAATCCTTGCGAGGTCCATATGGGCGGAGGGGGGACATGTTTACAACGTTACCGGTACACTGGACCAGTCCCAAAGCTTCACTGGCTTCTAGTCCCAGTATAACGTGGCGACCATTTTTCACAATGAAAAGTTTAACTGTAGTCTGGGCATTTACCACGCGCACAGTTTCCGATACGGTACCAAAGCACGTAATGACGCTACCGTTATACGCCCCCAGCACTGTGCTCGTCGGGGTTAGTTGTATAGCTGATTGCAGTTTCCCATAAACTGAAAGCGGTAAAAGGCGATCGCTTGTGATCCTGTGTCTATTTTGAAGGCAATATCTCCCCGTTTACCTCTCCTATTCCCACCCCCGCTCCCAATCTTCGTATCCTTCCCCTCCCGACCAACATGTCCCCCGTCCTGCACGCCGGACGTCGTCATGCGGCCGCACAGCACCATTCCCCTCTCTTTGATACCCAGGGTGTAGCTTACACGGATGCCTCCTTCGTGGCTCCTCGAGGTTCCTGCGGCTACGCCCTGTACCATCCACACCTCCCTGCTCCTGAAACCCACACCAGCGGGCCGTATCTACACCCTCCAGACGCATTGTCCCTCGAGGTCCTCGCCATTGCGCATGCCCTCCAGTCATTTGCCCTCCTTCCCTCTCTCCAAGAGTACACAGTCTATTCAGACTCACAAGCCGCTATACACCACATACAGAAACGCACCCTGACCCCTTCTCTCCAACAGGAGGTCGAACGAGCGGTCTCCGCACTGCAGCCTTCCATCGTTTTCCTCCGCTGGGTCCCTGGGCATTCAGGGATTGACGGCAATGAGCTGGCCCATCAGCTCGCCCGCGACACACTTTTCCGGGCACCGTTGATCCCCTGGCCCAGGCCCTCGGAGAACAGTGGGAGGCTCACCCTTCGCCGCACCATAAAAGAGGTCTACCTTGAGCTCCGCCTCGACAAACGCCTTTACCCTCCTCCTCATCCATCACTCACGGTGCCGGAGTCTCGCCTTCTTCGGCACATTCAGATGAATGCAGTTATCACCCCGTCCCGCCTCTTCCTCTATCGCTATCGATCGGACCCTTCCTGTCCCAACTGCCCCTGCATCTATGCGGACCTGTCCCATTGCCTCTTCTATTGCCCGGCTGCTCAGCAGTCGGGTTCCTTCCCCCCACCCTTTCTATCCATCACCACCTGGCTCGACTGGCTTGGCGCTGAAGGGGAAGAAGAACAGCGGCTTCTGGTCGCCCAGGCGGTCGACATGCTCGGCCTATAAATTATGGTCGAATAAAAGTCTTTACTACTACTACTATCCTGACCGTTGACTTCTGCCTTTACAGTCCACTCCTTCGCGCCTCTACTTTTAATGCCTACATCTAGTGCGTCAAAGTCGTTCTCCTTAAGTTTGTCGACTTCGCTCACTTCTTTTGACTTCTTACAGCATCTAGCAAAGTGGTGAAACCATTCACACTCGTAACATTTTTTACCGAATTCAGGGCATTATTGCTTCGGTTTGTGCTTACAACTACGCCTTCTGCGCTGCAAATTTCGCTGCCGAGCTTGGGCTCTTCTTTCCGCAAGTCTGTGCGTCTTGAAATAAAATCCATACAGCAGTCTTCTGTACGCCACACCTCTTTCTGACTGCAATTTCACACATTTCTTCTCCGTTTTCCAACTTCAACCCATTCTCACGAAGGATCTTTTCACGCAAGCTAGGGCTGTTTGTACCAAAGACGATCTGGTCCCTAATCATTGAGTCTTGCAACGTCCCAAGTTTCACTGGGAGGCTTGCTTCTTCAGGCCATGCATAAATTATTCGAAGGGTTCTCCTTTGGCTTGGTACCTCGTGCGAAAAAGGTACTTTTCATGTTTTGGTTTGAATAACGCGCTACACACTAACAAAACGACACCGGAACGAAGGACACAGGACAAGTGCGCAAGGACACAGGACAAGTCCTGTGTCCTTCGTTCCGGTGTCGTTTTGTTAGTGTGTAGCGCGTTATTTAAACCAAAATGTACAACCAACTAGCCCACATTGCTGCCTTGCTTACTTTTCATGTACTTCGTTGCTCACCCCTGTACAGTAAGCGCCGATGTTCCTTATTAGTGTTGTAGTTATCCTTGCTCTCGCCCGGCTTGAACTTGAAATTGTTGAACACATCGAGTGCCTCGTGACCGGCGATACCAAGGAAGAGCGCAGCTTTTGAGCCTCACTTCTCGGTTGGTCCTTGACTGCCGACGCTTGCAGGAAGAGCTCAAATTTTCGCTTGCACGGCTTCCATGATGCCGAGACGTTCCCTGGCAGACGCAGTCGTTCCGGTGTGACCACCCGTTCCATGGTTCGTACGTCGTTCGTGTAGCTAGACCGGCGTAGTCACTTCTGACACCATGTATCCGAGCCGGGAAGAACGTGACAACAGCATGATGGCCAGAACGAGAACACGGGTTTAATGGAACATGTTACTTATACAGCCCACAAGTGAATACAAGGAGGTCGCACTGCGCAAGTCAGCGAACACAGACGCACTATAGAGAAAGGGATTCATAACGAGCAAACACTCCCATGGGGTCCAGCGGCCCAATTGACTGTAGCGCACCAAGCGGCTGGGTAAGGGGACTTCCGGTTGCGGTTTCAGGCGAGCGCAGTTTGAATGCTAACATGCGCTGCTGCCGCCAACACCCTCTTAGCGCATTATTTCTGCTCAGCATAGTTAAACTTTCGGAACCCTCTTATAGTCGCGGTTTGGTGCTGATTTGAATGCTCGTCCTGAGCAATGACTGATGATGGCAGGCTGACCGGTGATCGAATACACGGCGGTTAGCAGTGCAAAGAGCCTTTGGGGGTTCGTCCGCTCGTCCGGCGACACGTTGCCGGTTGGGGCAGCAACTCCAACTGCTTAATAACAAAACATATTTATTAAACACGGGATCGAAATACAAGGCAGGTGAGATAAAGGAATTTTGAGAAAAAGGCGAGACTGAGACTCGGCGCGCTCCCCCTATTTGTTTGACACAGGTTTTAAACCCTTCGATAATTGGGCGGAGCTTTGCTATTCCAGCTCTCGCCCAATTTTGACCAATAGCAGTAATACGGTAACAAACATACAAATGGGGGAGCCTCAAATCTCCTGGAACGTGCAGGGCGCGCGGTTTCGCGTACACAGCTCGATACATGCGCCTAGGGTGCCTCGATGCTGGGCCTCCGCTTAGGGTGAGGACAGCTGCGTCGTCTGCTACGGCGGCCGCCATTTTCGCTCCCGTGGCATGCAGGCTTCGTTCTCGTGGGGGGAGGGCTGCTCGCTTCTCGCTTGCTAGGGGAGCTTAAAATAAGAAAAATAAGGAGTCTTGCGGTGTGCTTTTGTTTTATATGACAATAAAATACTAAATTTTGATGGACAGCCTTCTGCTTTGAAAAACCGGACAAGCAGCCAACGTGAAGGCGTCGACGGTAACAAGGAAAGCGGGTATGCAAGATATGCGCCAATTATTGCAGTGAAGCTTCTATAGATTCTATTGCTATAGTTGAAAACCTATCTCTCATGCACTGACCCCGTTGGTGCGTCGAGACAGCTCTCCACACAACATAAATTTGCGTCGTCAGCTAGCTTACTCGCGTCAAGCGACCGTCCTCGTAGAGAAGAGGAGGAAAAAAATTCCTGGAAACGTTTATTTACCGAGGTTTGCGATAAATTACGATGAAGGGAACCGTTAGTAAGCAGGAGAGCATGCAATGAAAACATTTGAGCAGCTTTTGAGATGAGTCAAATCTCGGTGACGGTTAAGTAAAGGCATATTCTGCATACCACCGCGGGTATTGCCAGACCTGTTGGTCTTGTCCTTACTACGCATGTTTAATCTCCGGGCGAACAAAACGTTTGAAAAATGTCAAAATGCACTGAGTTGAGGGGGGAGAGAGAGTTTGAAAATTTATTTTAGACCGCACCTCCCTCAATTCAAAGCATTTATTCTGTTCACTTCATTTGTAGTTAATTTCAAACTACCTAGTATACTAGAATTGCTCAAACGCATCAGGTGATTTCTGTTAAAGCTTGTTTGGCATTCGATTTTAAATTTTAAGCTATGGATGTCCTTATACAAGTGAGTGCAATGAATGGGTAAGGGAACTGAGCAGACGTGGTCAATGACACATCGTCTTAGTTTCGCACGTTTTGAAGTAACAAAGAATATGAGCAACGGTAAT
The DNA here is from genome assembly GCF_052857255.1 of Amblyomma americanum. NCBI lineage: Eukaryota > Metazoa > Arthropoda > Arachnida > Ixodida > Ixodidae > Amblyomma > Amblyomma americanum. The sequence continues at coordinate 47,993,721 of NC_135500.1, forward strand.
AAAATATAAGCAATCGCCTCTTTGTCTGGGTATACCTAGATGAACGCATACACTGTTGCCCAAGTAAACATGTAATCATTTATTTAGTGCTTATGGAAACTCGCAGTAAAGTTGCCAATATTTCTCTTTATGGGAACGTGAACATTTCTGCACTTTTTCAAAGTAGACATTTATGTTAAATAGATGACTGCAATTGAAAAACAGTTGTGATTGCATATATACGTAGATTCAGAATTCAGGCTTCGAAGCAAAACTTTAGCGGAACTTCATATTCCGGATTGGTTGCGCAAGGCTGACTCCAGCACAAGTTTTGCTTCCGTGAGCACTAGAATGAGGGCTCGGAATTTGGCGAAGATGAATTCGGTGCCTCACTCTGGCATACGCAACGGTCAAAATTTTTCTTATTCGTTCTTTCTGAGCCATGGAAGTCTTCACAGAGGGCTTTTCTGTCTCATCAAGGTATGCCATCAGAAAACGAATAGGAGACTTAATGGTGGAAAATGTGCCCGTAGGCCATGATTTCACGGCAGTAAAATGCTCTTCATAGTTTTTAATGTTTTCATTACATCCATGCTGGGCTATATGGGGTTTTGTCCATCCCTGGCGTATTCCTTGCGTGCAGTGAGGGAAACATAGTCATCGTCAGGGTTGCCAAGGAGAGCACTCTTGCACTGCGCACAAGTTGCGAATTTTAGAATTCTTTTCAAAGTAAAATCGCCAAGGTAAAACAAAATACGGCACTCGGTTGATGTAAGCTCTTCAATAAACAAGATTTCCGAATCATTGATTTCATCGACTTAATTTTCTTTACCTTCCTTCTTGACGTGGGCAAGCAGGTCGACAAGGTATTCAGGGTCATCAAATTCGTAATTTGTCTACCTGGGAGTATGAAGAAAGTGTGGCTGACGCTGATGAGTCGAAGTGCACACTTCTAGTCGTACGCAATAGGCACTGGCTTTATGAGCCGCACCACCGAAAAAAAATTTTCTAGGCAATCTTGCAACAGACTGCTCGTTAGAAGGAATTCATACCGTTCACTGCCAAGAAGCACTTCTTGAAGGCGAAGGACGGCCGTTGTTGCAATTAGGACCCCTACTTGCGATGGCTTCTACTCAGATCCAGTACCCATTTTGAGTTCTATGATCGTGTCTATTGCCGTACGCAGTGTGTCCTAGGCGGCATGACATTTAGTCATGTTTCCGCGGCTTAGCGCCATGGTGGGATGACGCGACGACATAAGGGTGTACCACCTAGCAACGAGGTCTAGAAACCGCGTTGTTGTTTCTGGCTCGATCGCTCCTTCTTTTATTAGGAACCGAATAGCTGGTAGGGCTTCGCGGAAGGGCTGGACAGCGACTCCAACTTTCATCTTGGTGAAGTGTCCAGCACTAATGTGGATTTCTGATAATTTTTGCGCTACCTTAAGTTCATTGGCAGCGTCATACTTCAAGACGGCCTGTACACGCTCTAGTTTCCCGTTCGAGGAAGTCAATCAGTTCATGTTTACTGTATTATCTCTGAGTGGAAAAAGTTTAGAGCTTAGAAGCTGTCCTTTCAGGTTCTTGAGGACATGTGCTTGGTCAGAGATGAAAAAAAGTTCCTTCCCGCCTAAGGTCGGGTGGGGTATTGTGCACGAAGTTGTCGAATGGCGGTGACTGGAAAAGCCAAATTTTCTCCACATAGCGCGCTTTGCTGCACCCATGTCACAGGTGACCACCCGTACTCTTAGAGGAATGTGGTTACATATCTGAACTATTTCCAGGACATATGTCTTGAGTGCAGAGCCGTCCACGTGCCTCCCATTAAATTCATAGGCTATCACTTTCTTCCATCTTTGATTTACCTCACCTAGTATAAACACAAAAGCATGGTTGGCTGCCTCTTCAGGCTTCGAGGACAAGGTCGTTCCTCCCAAAAGCTCGTCTTCTCCACGATCGAGTTCAAATCCGGGTGCTATCTCCATTTCAGCTACAAAGAGAACGGTGCCTTTTTCCGCGTCCAACATTCCCTCTGCTTTCGACCTCGTTACGTCGATCGCTACATGCAGGATACCTGGCAGAAACTTCAGGCTCTGAATTCTTCTCACTAACGTTCTGCTTGATGGGAGAGGGAAGCCAATCTTTCTGAGCGTTTCATATCCGGTGGTTCCACAAGGAAATTTAATTTTTAGAGCTTGCTTTATTGTTTGCGCTGACCATGAATTGCCATGCCTGTCGTTCCGAGAAAGGGCACGAATGTGGTCTTCATTTAAAAACTTCGTATTTCGTGAGAAATTAGCTGCCTCTTCCTGCAGCTTGTCAAATTCTGCTTCCGTAGTTTTTTCACAGTGTTCTTAGATTCTTTACGGTTTTTTTTTCAGCTTATTATTTGCTGCTGGGAGATCCACTATCTTCTTCCTAAGCTCTGTTGCCTCAGAATCAAAGGGTTGGGTCGTGCGAACCACTGCAGCTTCTTGAGGCTGTACATCCGTAATGGTCGAAGTAAGCTGCTCACAAGCATTGCTGTTTTCTGTACCCACCAATGTCTCATTTATCACGCCGTCTTAGAATGAATCTGGTGGAGGATACTTTTCCGTGTTTTGAGGGAAGGCCGCGTTTCTCACTTCTGGCGAAGAACCTTGTGCGGCAGCGTCATCACTGAATAATGCAGGCACGTGCATATTTCGGTCTCTTAGTGGCCTTCGCTCTTTAGGAAGTTCTGGAAGCAGATAAAAAAGGAAAAATAGCACATTAGATAATTAAAATAGTGGTTCTTTTTCAAAACTCCGAAAGTAAGGTTTTCTGCATTGCAAACGACTCTTCACCATGGCGGCCCATCCTGAACGTCAGGGGAAGCTGTTTTCCACCCCTCTTCAACAAAAGGAGTGGCTAGGAAAAGCTGGTGCAAATCCGTTTATTCCGACAGCGTGTCGTGTAAAGGAAAGGTACGCGGCATTGTTCAGACTTTACCAGGTGTTTCAGGGAACGTGATCACTAATTTTTAAAAATAGTGTTTCTGAGGTAACGAGAAGCAATTTCCGTCATAGTAATATGAGTGTTGGCGTACGTCAAAAAACAGGCGAATGATCTTAAGTAGGCAAGTGATTAACTAAATTCTTATAGTCAGCTTTTTAACTATGACCAATGGGCACCTGATTGCAATAATAAATTTGTAGCCAGCCGTTAGTAATAGCCATATCAGTTTTAGAATTCCAAAAACAGCATTACTGTCCTAGCTGTGGCACGACAAAATTTAGCTATTTCGACGAGTTACGACCACTGGAGGGGTTGCTTTGCCTGCATACTTTTCGAAAGTGCATGTATTTTAGCACGATGTAGCCAAATTTTGTCGTGCCAAAGCGGCGAGAGTAATGGCGTTTTCGAAATTCTGAAACCTGATACGCTATTATTAACGCCCGGCTACAAATCTCTAACTGCAATCAGGTGCCTATTGGTAATAGTCGAAAGTTAACGATTAGAATTTTTGTTAATCACTTAGCTAGTTAAGATGATTCGCTGTTTTTTGACGTCCACCAGCGCTGGCATTACTGTGCCGGAGAAACCTTAAAAACCCTACCTCAAAAACCCTATTTTTAAACACAAGTGATCACCTTCCCTGAAACACCTGGTATACGTCTGCAGCATTCCACTTTTATCTGACCACAAAGCTGGTTTGGCGGCCAGGGTGAAGGAATTTTGCTGTGCCAAGAAGCTGACCTCCAAACTTTTGAGAAGTGTCCAAAGAAGACACACCAGAAAATTTAATATATATGAGCACCAACCACATAATCACGCAACGTTTACAAATGTAGACGATGAGGCGATAAGAAACATGGTAACAAACACCAAGGTTCGGAGGTATCTGAACTTTGAATGGGAACACCGTTGGGACAGCACTAGGTTTGAGCTTCTTCCATCCATCTGCGCGGTTTAGTTCGAAGCTCTTGCCTTCGAAATAAGCCTGCAGATGAATTTGTTATTGGAATGGGCTCAGCATGGCCTGCTCAAGAATGAAAACAATGAACACAGCACGCAAGAAAACAAAGTATTCCAAATATATGAGTCCAATTATTTGAATGAGCACCTGAATCTGCACATAACAACACATTCTGTAATTCTTGTTTACTGGCCTAATGGGACGTCGTTGGACGAAGCATCGGGCTAACAGGCAGCGCAACCTAACCAACGCAGCATACATGTCAAAAACTCAAAAAATCGTAAGTAAATTACTCCGTATTGGTTTCTAGACGACTCAGATGCACAGTAATTGCCAAAGCTTATGTGCCTTCACTTGTTCTAGTGCTCTGTGCCTTGATTCGCGCAGGCCGCGGTTAGCTGGCAAGCGCCTCGTAAAGGCAATTGTTTTCTAATGAGCAGAAGCGGCTAAAGCACGTTTGGTACGCATTCACGAGCGAAAATATTGTGTCATGCAATCTCGGATGCAAACAGGCAAGCGGCAGCCAATGGCCGGTTCGGTGCTGAAGCGTGCCTTTTTTTTTTTTCGCGAGCAAGACGAATAGTGCGGAAATGACTTCTGACCAATAAAAATGTTATACTACACTGAGCTGGCTAAACGCAAAAGCGGTAAATCGCAGTAAAAACAGCACTGAACCAACATTCGGCACTTACACGACAGACACATGAGGAGTTCGCCGGTTGCCACTTGTCATGCTTGATCCGGACCAGCCACAGAAACCTCCTTTTCGAGTCTCTTGAGAAATGGAACTTCCTCCAACCATTTCTCTCATGGTTGGAGCACTGAGGAACAGAACATCCAGGCATTGCACGGCGATGAAAGCCGCGCGGACGCAGGCACGCAGCAGTGACGCCCGCGCGACAGCAGAGCGGCGAGGTCGACCTGGGCAACACAATGGCGCAGGGAGCGCGCGAAAACAGGTTAAGGTGGCGTAGTGTGGTTGAAAGGGTGACTTCACCCTAACCTCCTCAGACCTGAGAACACACGTCCGAGCGAAAATGTTTATTTCAAATATGATGCTTCCTATTTTGAACGTCAGAACATATATAAACTAGATCGGGTTTACATATATACGAAAAAGTGGTTTCGCACTTTTTCATATGTATGTAAATCCGATCCTGTCACGGCATCAAAGTGAGGCCAACAGTATGTACTAAATAAATAAACTTCAGTTCCAGTTATCGCAATTTCGGCTTGGCTGAAAATGCATGTCCCCCTACAGGGACACTTGGGTTCCTATCTGTGTATTTCGTAGGTAGTTCAGAATTTTCCCACGCTCTTGCAGACATCCTCAAACGCTGTCAGAATTTCAAGCCACTCAGCACTAGAAAGAACTAAGTGTTTACTATTCGTAATTAACAAATGAACTGTATGTCGAGGTTTCTAGATCTGGGTCGTCATTCTCTGGAGCTGAACTCGCTGCTCTCCACAAAACACGTCGCTGTTAAGTTTGAGGGGTTGGTTCTTCACTGTCACTGCGAGATGAGGAATCGGTGTATTCCTCAGTATTACAGTCGTACGCATCATTATCCTCTTCTTTGCTTTGAGAGTCAGATATATCGGAGTTATCACGGTCACAAATTGACCTCAAAATCTCCTCGCCCTTGCTAATAGGTAGGGCCTAAACAGCCAACAAAAATTTTTTTTTAATTTCTAAGCTGCGTACATTGAACAAAAAACGTTTCATCACCCGGAGCAAACCAAGAACTGGCCGGACTGAGACCCCATGTCCCCGTGCAGGGACACTTTTTTATTATACCGCTGGCGGCAGAAAAGTAAGATTTTTCGCAATGAACTGCACTAAAATTCCCTTTAAGCCATAGTGATTCCAGACATACCGAATACGGTTCCAATCAAAACAGTTTTCAATGGTAAAATGCGTCTGATCTCTCCCTCGCATGTAAAACATTCTCGTGTTTATTCCCGCCAAGTTGTCTTCTTTACGGAGCGAGATATCTGTCTGCGCTCTTCACAGGTGGCGCCACAACGCTTGTCCTCCGAGGGGGACACTAGGTCTATGTTCTACATAAACTGAGTTTCTCGTCAGGATCTGAGAACCAATGCCCCTGTAGAGGGGTAAGGGGTCTCACGAGGCTAAAGGGCGGTTCACATGCAAGCGATTTGGCGAACAGAGCGAACAGCGGCGCGGCGCTGCGAAGCGGTTTGCGAGCTTTCGTTTCACATGCATCACCGCTGCGCGTTTCCCACCGCTACAGTGCTCTGGAATATGGGTAGTGGGTTCAGGAGCCGGCGCGCTCCATGCGATGCGGTGAGGCGGCGAGTGTCGACAGGTCCCGGATGTAAGCGGTGGCGCTGTTGTAGCGTGGGCTGTAGGCTCGGCGCGCCCGCGCGCGCGGCTAGCAGTCCCGCCAAGCTGCCTGCAGCTGTTTGTTGCTTTTTGTGCGGTGCATTTTTCCTCTTTGTGAGTTCGCGGCGTTAAGACTACGGTCATGCCGAATCGTCGGCGTCAACGGCATTGTTTTGCTCCCAGGTGCAAAACGGGATACCAGTGGACGAAAGGCGATCAGCCGTCGCTCTTCGCTGTGCCAAAGGATGAGAACCGACGGAAGCAGTGGGAACGCAACCTTCATCGAAAAGACTTCGCTGTGCCAAAGGATGAGAACCGACGGAAGCAGTGGGAACGCAACCTTCATCGAAAAGATAAGGTTTTGGACGAAACCTGCTGTGTGTGTGAGCTACATTTCGAGCCATCATGCATTGTGAGGGACTTTATACACATCACTGACGGCAAAGAAGTCCGCATCCCGCGTGAAAAGCCGGAACTTTTACCCGATGCGGTGCCAACTTTGCTGCCGAACGCGCCGAGCTATCTGTCAAAGACAACACCGCTACAGAGACCACCTAGAAAGAGGAAAAGCACAAGTACATATCCTAATGAAGCGAAAAGACCACAAAGTAATGCTTCCGACGTTAACAAGAAATCAAGGTGTCCGGGCATTGACACTGAGAGTAGCGTGTTGGCGAACGACCAAGACCCTTGTGAAGTTGACGAAGCATCTGTGCCGAACGATTTTTCTAAGCTGGATGTTCCTTCAGAATACTGGAGCTGCCATCGCATACCTGATTACAGTGGTACGGTGTACTGCAAGCTAAGAATGGGCGAAAATCAATGCGTGGAGTCAGAGAGGGTGGTGATGCTTTCACGCGATGATGGGCCCGGCGCCGCATATAGTGCGTCCTTTGCGGCCACTTAGTAGAAACGGGGCGCATTGCCAGCCGTGAGGAAGGAAACAGACTGCTTCGAAGTGTCGACCTATACCGCCTATGTAAAGGAGCACTCTCCGTTAGCAGCATGCCGAAAAACAGCCTTACCAAAGGACTTCAAGCGCAGTTGACCCTACACGACGGCACATACTTCAGTAAAAGATGCGCCGGAAAGGAGCCATGTGAAGGTGTGCAGATTTCTTTCAAATTAATTATTTCAATTTTGCTTCGAACTTCACTGTGATAGCGTCAAGTGCATGACGCGTCACTTTGCCATGACGCGCATTGATAGCAGCAGCGGATAAGCAACCGCTGCGTATAAAAGAAGCGTCAGACAAATAAACGCTGATTCCTTGTCCTGCACCGGTCTTCGCTGGTTCTTTGGTGCGGCCGCTCGCCTGCCGCACGCTACTACATTACACTGGCGACGAGGATGGGATCGAGGCGGCTGGCTGCTTTCTTCGGTTGCTGCTGAAGACTACTACCTGGCGGATGCTGCAATGGCGAAGGTGGGAAAAATTGATACTTTTGACGAAAGGAGCGACAGCTTCGAGTCCTACTTGGAAAGATTTGAGCTTTACGTCTTGGCAAATGATGTGGCTGAAGGCAAGAAGCTAGCCGTATTCCTTACTGTAGTAGGACCTCGAGTGTATGAAGTATTGAAGAACCTGCTAGTTCCGAATTCCCCTGCCAGCAAAACGTATGACGAGGTCACGGCGCTACTGAAAACGCACTACAGTCCCCGAAAGGCCGTGATTGCGGAAAGGTGCCGATTTAACCGAAGATTGCAACTTGAGCATGAGACTGTAGCCGAATTCATTGTGCAGCTGAAGCACCTGGCCAGAACTTGCGAGTTTGGCAAGTTTCTCGACGAAGCGCTTAGAGACAGGCTAGTCGCCGGGCTACGCTGCGTCGACACTCAGCGTGAGCTGGTTGCCGCTGAAAAGCTGACGTTCGAAGAGGCGTGCAAAATTGCGTTAAATCGTGAACTAGCCACCACCCAGACTCAACAAGTAAAGCTAGAAGAGCTGAAAAGCATACCACAAAGGCGCTCAGGACTAGAAGTTGATGTTCTGAGTCAAGGCTACCGTGCTAAGGACAATTATCGAAGCAAGACTGAGCCCGTAGAGTGCTTCCGTTGCGGTAAACGCCATGCGGCCAATAATTGCCGATATCGCAAGTACAAGTGTCATAACTGCGGAGAGCAAGGTCACTTGAAATCAAAGTGCAGGCAGCGCACAGGCAAACCGAACGCGCTGAATGCGATCGATAACTCGGCCGATGAGTCTGACGAAGAGCAAGAAATATACAGTATGACAACAAATAAGTCTGCATACTATGTCACAGTTCTGGTGGAAGGACAGGCCTTAAGGATGCAAATCGACACAGGGGCGTCCGTCACCGTCATGCCGAAGTCAGTTTTTCTTCGTACGTTTCCCCATCTGACAGTAACGACGGCTACGGTTCCTTTACGAACGTACACAGGAGAACTAGTGCCGGTCGTAGGGTCGGCTGATGTGCGTGTTGAGCACGCTAATCAAACTGACGTTCTACCTGTTCTGATAGTAGATGACGGTGGGAAAGTGTTGCCGTGTCTGCTCGGCCGCAACTGGCTGAGGAAGTTGAAATTAAACTGGCAGGAAGTACATGCTATACAGCAAGACGACGCCGTGGAGGAACTTAAGAAGAAGTTTCAGGCTTTGTTTTCACCGCAGATGGGGCTGATAACGGGCTACAAAGCACAGGTCCTCTTGAAGCCAGACAGCAAGCCAGTATTTTGCAAGGCCCGTCCCGTGCCTTTTGCATTGAAGCAAGCTGTGTCCGAAGAGCTAGACGCCTTGGAACGGGCGGGGGTACTGAAAAGGGTCACCAGAAGCGATTGGGCGACTCCGCTGGTAGTGGTACCGAAAGACGGAGGAGCAAAAGTGCGGTTGTGCGGTGACTACAAGGTCACGGTGAACCCTGTGCTGCTGACTGAGCACTACCCTCTTCCCTTGCCAGAAGATTTGTTCACAACATTGGCAGGCTCAAAAGTATTCTGCGTCCTAGACCTTGCTGCCGCTTACCAGCAAGTAGAACTTGCCGATGATGCAAAGGCGATTTTAACTATAAACACCCACCAATGCCTTTACCAGTACCAGCGGCTCCCTTACGGCATTGCCAGTGCTCCTGCCATATTCCAGTCGCTCATGGACGGGCTTCTCAAGGGTATCCCTCAAGTAGGGTGTTATATTGATGATGTCATCATTGCAGGTTCAAGTGAGAATGAATGTCGGAAAAGGCTGGAAGAAGTTTTGACACGATTGCAGGAGCACAATGTGACGCTGCGCATGGAAAAATGCAAGCTCTTTTGCAGTGAAGTCCGCTATCTGGGCCACATAATTTCAGCGGATGGAATAAAGCCACTGGAATCGAAAACAAGGGCAATAGAGCGTGCACCGGAGCCTACAAATGGTACTGAACTGAAGTCTTTCCTGGGAATGGTAACATTCTACTCCAAGTTCCTGTCGAACTTGGCGACTGTGGCTGCGCCGCTCTACGAGCTCCTGAAGAAGGGCACGCGTTGGAAATGGACAAGCGAGTGTTCTCGCGCGTTTCGAAAAACAAAGAACTTGCTCACGACCAGTCCGGTACTTGCTTACTACAATCCGAAGCAACCCTTGGCTCTAAGCTGTGATGCGTCGCAGTATGGGCTCGGCGCGGTTCTTTTTCACATACTTCCCAGTGGGCAAGAAAAGCCTGTCGCTTTTGCTTCCAGGACGTTATCGCAAGCTGAGCGCGGCTATGCCCAGATCGAGCGAGAAGCGCTGGCAATAATCTTTGCTCTCAAGAAGTTTCATCGTTACCTATATGGAAGGGCATTCACGTTGTTCACGGATCATCAACCATTACTAGGCATCTTAGGGCCACGGAAGCAGGTCCCATCTTTGGCGGCTGCTCGAATGCAACGGTGGGCGTTAATCGTGGCTTCTTATCGCTACGACTTGAGATATCGGAAAGGATCTCAAATGGAAGTGGCGGACGCGCTGTCCAGACTGCCTGTTGCAACCGAAAACAGCGTTGATGAGACACATACGCTCGCTGTTTTTGAAACTACGCCACTGACGGCTAAAGACGTTGCCAAAGCTAGCAAGTATGACGGCATTCTCAGCAAAGTCTACAGATATACGCTTGAAGGATGGCCAGCACAAATCAAAGATGCTCAACTTGTACCGTACTATAACAGACGTGCGGAGCTGTCGCTGGAAGCAGGATGCGTCACATGGGGCAGTCGTGTTGTTGTGCCAACAAAGATGAGAAATGCAGTGTTGAGTCTGTTGCACACGGAACACCCCGGTGCTTCACGCATGAAGATGCTCGCACGTAGCTTGCTCTGGTGGCCAGGGCTAGACGCAGAGATAGAAAACACGGTAAAAACGTGTAGCATTTGCCAACAAATGCAAAATAGCGCTCCCCGTTCTCCACTCGAGCCATGGCCGGTTCCCGCCCGCTGCTGGCAGCGAGTGCATATGGACTTTTTTGACTTTGAAAAAACGACATTTCTTTTGTGCGTGGACTCATTTTCAAAGTGGATCGAAGTGTTTCCTATGCGCTCTACTACAGCCGCGAAAACTATCGAGCGCTTGCGAAGTCTGTTTGCTGCTTACGGATACCCTGAACAACTGGTTTCTGATAACGGCCCCAGTTTTCAGCGCAGGAGTTCCAGGACTTCCTCGATGCCTGTGGCATCCGACGCACGTACAGCCCGCCATACCATCCGCAGTCCAACGGGGCTGCCGAAAGGTCGGTGCAAACTGTAAAAAGGAGTCTTCGTAAGCAGCTTCTGCACGACAACAAGGGAGGTAACAACAGATCGATGCGGGAGAGACTGGACGACTTCCTGCTGGCGTATCGGACAACCCCTAACACGGCAACTGGCAAGTGTCCGGCTGAACTCTTTCTGAAACGAACTCCACGCACTAAACTGTCATTACTAAGACCATCATTTCGGGATGACATGCAGAGTAGGCAAGAAAGGCTAAAGCAGCAGCATGACCAACGGAGATCAACTTTCCGTTCGTTTAAGGAAGGAGACTGGGTGTACGTGAAGACTGTCCGGCAAGAGAAGGTGTCATGGACGGAAGGGCGTATAGTGCGGCTAGTCAGCCCTGTGACCCATCTCGTAGAGACTCAGAACACAGTTCGGTACGTTCATGTTGATCATTTGCGATCGCGCAGCTCTTTCCAGTATGAAGGACTGGACACCGGGGCGGAAGCCCCGAGACGACCCGACACCGACGACCTTGAGCGTCATCAGGAGACGCTCCCCTCCCCACCACAAGAGGCGCAGCATGACGCGGACGCGGGAGTACCCCCTCTTCGCGATGATGCACCAACCCCGACCCCGCCACCACAAGACGGGCAAGAATTACAGCTACCAGCTGCTCACAACGCACATCCTGAGGCGCAAGCTGAAGCGCCTTCCGACTCTCCACCAACAACACTCCGCAGAAGCCAGCGCGCCCGGAAACCACCAGACCGATATACCTCCCACGATTTCCGCCACTGCAGCTAAAGAGTGGAGGCGAAGATCTTGGAGGGAAGGAATGTGATAGCGTCAAGTGCATGACGCGTCACTTTGCCATGACGCGCATTGATAGCAGCAGTGGATAAGCAACCGCTGCGTATAAAAGAAGCGTCAGACAAATAAACGCTGATTCCTTGTCCTGCACCGGTCTTCGCTGGTTCTTTGGTGCGGCCGCTCGGCTGCCGCACGCTACTACATTACACTGGCGACGAGGATGGGATCGAGGCGGCTGGCTGCTTTCTTCGGTTGCTGCTGAAGACTACTGCCTGGCGGATGCTGCAATGGCGAAGGTGGGAAAAATTGATACTTTTGACGAAAGGAGCGACAGCTTCGAGTCCTACTTGGAAAGATTTGAGCTTTACGTCTTGGCAAATGATGTGGCTGAAGGCAAGAAGCTAGCCGTATTCCTGACTGTAGTAGGACCTCGAGTGTATGAAGTATTGAAGAACCTGCTAGTTCCGAACTCCCCTGCCAGCAAAACGTATGACGAGGTCACGGCGCTACTGAAAACACACTACAGTCCCCGAAAGGCCGTGATTGCGGAAAGGTGCCGATTTAACCGAAGATTGCAACTTGAGCAAGAGACTGTAGCCGAATTCATTGTGCAGCTGAAGCACCTGGCCAGAACTTGCGAGTTTGGCAAGTTTCTCGACGAAGCGCTTAGAGACAGGCTAGTCGCCGGGCTACGCTGCGTCGACACTCAGCGTGAGCTGGTTGCCGCTGAAAAGCTGACGTTCGAAGAGGTGTGCAAAATTGCGTTAAATCGTGAACTAGCCACCACCCAGACTCAACAAGTAAAGCTAGAAGAGCTGAAAAGTATACCACAAAGGCGCTCAGGACTAGAAGTTGATGTTCTGAGTCAAGGCTACCGTGCTAAGGACAATTATCGAAGCAAGACTGAGCCCGTAGAGCGCTTCCGTTGCGGTAAACGCCATGCGGCCAATAATTGCCGATATCGCAAGTACAAGTGTCATAACTGCGGAGAGCAAGGTCACTTGAAATCAAAGTGCAGGCAGCGCACAGGCAAACCGAACGCGCTGAATGCGATCGATAACTCGGCCGATGAGTCTGACGAAGAGCAAGAAATATACAGTATGACAACAAATAAGTCTGCATACTATGTCACAGTTCTGGTGGAAGGACAGGCCTTAAGGATGCAAATCGACACAGGGGCGTCCGTCACCGTCATGCCGAAGTCAGTTTTTCTTCGTACGTTTCCCCATCTGACAGTAACGACGGCTACGGTTCCTTTACGAACGTACACAGGAGAACTAGTGCCGATCGTAGGGTCGGCTGATGTGCGTGTTGAGCACGCTAATCAAACTGACGTTCTACCTGTTCTGATAGTAGATGACGGTGGGAAAGTGTTGCCGTGTCTGCTCGGCCGCAACTGGCTGAGGAAGTTGAAATTAAACTGGCAGGAAGTACATGCTATACAGCAAGACGACGCCGTGGAGGAACTTAAGAAGAAGTTTCAGGCTTTGTTTTCACCGCAGATGGGGCTGATAACGGGCTACAAAGCACAGGTCCTCTTGAAGCCAGACAGCAAGCCAGTATTTTGCAAGGCCCGTCCCGTGCCTTTTGCATTGAAGCAAGCTGTGTCCGAAGAGCTAGACGCCTTGGAACGGGCGGGGGTACTGAAAAGGGTCACCAGAAGCGATTGGGCGACTCCGCTGGTAGTGGTACCGAAAGACGGAGGAGCAAAATTGCGGTTGTGCGGTGACTACAAGGTCACGGTGAACCCTGTGCTGCTGACTGAGCACTACCCTCTTCCCTTGCCAGAAGATTTGTTCACAACATTGGCAGGCTCAAAAGTATTCTGCGTCCTAGACCTTGCTGCCGCTTACCAGCAAGTAGAACTTGCCGACGATGCAAAGGCGATTTTAACTATAAACACCCACCAAGGCCTTTACCAGTACCAGCGGCTCCCTTACGGCATTGCCAGTGCTCCTGCCATATTCCAGTCGCTCATGGACGGGCTTCTCAAGGGTATCCCTCAAGTAGGGTGTTATATTGATGATGTCATCATTGGAGGTTCAAGTGAGAATGAATGTCGGAAAAGGCTGGAAGAAGTTTTGACACGATTGCAGGAGCACAATGTGACGCTGCGCATGGAAAAATGCAAGCTCTTTTGCAGTGAAGTCCGCTATCTGGGCCACATAATTTCAGCGGATGGAATAAAGCCACTGGAATCGAAAACAAGGGCAATAGAGCGTGCACCGGAGCCTACAAATGGTACTGAACTGAAGTCTTTCCTGGGAATGGTAACATTCTACTCCAAGTTCCTGTCGAACTTGGCGACTGTGGCTGCGCCGCTCTACGAGCTCCTGAAGAAGGGCACGCGTTGGAAATGGACAAGCGAGTGTTCTCGCGCGTTTCGAAAAACAAAGAACTTGCTCACGACCAGTCCGGTACTTGCTTACTACAATCCGAAGCAACCCTTGGCTCTAAGCTGTGATGCGTCGCAGTATGGGCTCGGCGCGGTTCTTTTTCACATACTTCCCAGTGGGCAAGAAAAGCCTGTCGCTTTTGCTTCCAGGACGTTATCGCAAGCTGAGCGCGGCTATGCCCAGATCGAGCGAGAAGCGCTGGAAATAATCTTTGCTCTCAAGAAGTTTCATCTTTACCTATATGTAAGGGCATTCACGTTGTTCACGGATCATCAACCATTACTAGGCATCTTAGGGCCACGGAAGCAGGTCCCATCTTTGGCGGTTGCTCGAATGCAACGGTGGGCGTTAATCCTGGCTTCTTATCGCTACGACTTGAGATATCGGAAAGGATCTCAAATGGAAGTGGCGGACGCGCTGTCCAGACTGCCTGTTGCAACCGAAAACAGCGTTGATGAGACACATACGCTCGCTGTTTTTGAAACTACGCCACTGACGGCTAAAGACGTTGCCAAAGCTAGCAAGTATGACGGCATTCTCAGCAAAGTCTACAGATATACGCTTGAAGGATGGCCAGCACAAATCAAAGATGCTCAACTTGTACCGTACTATAACAGACGTGCGGAGCTGTCGCTGGAAGCGGGATGCGTCACATGGGGCAGTCGTGTTGTTGTGCCAACAAAGATGAGAAATGCAGTGTTGAGTCTGTTGCACACGGAACACCCCGGTGCTTCACGCATGAAGATGCTCGCACGTAGCTTGCTCTGGTGGCCAGGGCTAGACGCAGAGATAGAAAACACGGTAAAAACGTGTAGCATTTGCCAACAAATGCAAAATAGCGCTCCCCGTTCTCCACTCGAGCCATGGCCGGTTCCCGCCCGCTGCTGGCAGCGAGTGCATGTGGACTTTTTTGACTTTGAACAAACGACATTTCTTTTGTGCGTTGACTCATTTTCAAAGTGGATCGAAGTGTTTCCTATGCGCTCTACTACAGCCGCGAAAACTATCGAGCGCTTGCGAAGTCTGTTTGCTGCTTACGGATACCCTGAACAACTGGTTTCTGATAACGGCCCCAGTTTTCAGCGCAGGAGTTCCAGGACTTCCTCGATGCCTGTGGCATCCGACGCACGTACTGCCCGCCATACCATCCGCAGTCCAACGGGGCTGCCGAAAGGTCGGTGCAAACTGTAAAAAGGAGTCTTCGTAAGCAGCTTCTGCACGACAACAAGGGAGGTAACAACAGATCGATGCGGGAGAGACTGGACGACTTCCTGCTGGCGTATAGGACAACCCCTAACACGGCAACTGGCAAGTGTCCGGCTGAACTGTTTCTGAAACGAACTCCACGCACTAAACTGTCATTACTAAGACCATCATTTCGGGATGACATGCAGAGTAGGCAAGAAAGGCTAAAGCAGCAGCATGACCAACGGAGATCAACTTTCCGTTCGTTTAAGGAAGGAGACTGGGTGTACGTGAAGACTGTCCGGCAAGAGAAGGTGTCATGGACGGAAGGGCGTATAGTGCGGCTAGTCAGCCCTGTGACCTATCTCGTAGAGACTCAGAACACAGTTCGGTACGTTCATGTTGATCATTTGCGATCGCGCAGCTCTTTCCAGTATGAAGGACTGGACACCGGGGCGGAAGCCCCGAGACGACCCGACACCGACGACCTTGAGCGTCATCAGGAGACGCTCCCCTCCCCACCACAAGAGGCGCAGCATGACGCGGACGCGGGAGTACCCCCTCTTCGCGATGATGCACCAACCCCGACCCCGCCACCACAAGACGGGCAAGAATTGCAGCTACCAGCTGCTCACAACGCACATCCTGAGGCGCAAGCTGAAGCGCCTTCCGACTCTCCACCAACAACACTGCG
The DNA here is from genome assembly GCF_052857255.1 of Amblyomma americanum. Classification (NCBI taxonomy): domain Eukaryota; kingdom Metazoa; phylum Arthropoda; class Arachnida; order Ixodida; family Ixodidae; genus Amblyomma; species Amblyomma americanum. The sequence goes on from NC_135500.1 coordinate 48,009,736, forward strand.
CAGAAGCCAGCGCGCCCGGAAACCACCAGACCGATATACCTCCCACGATTTCCGCCACTGCAGCTAATGAGTGGAGGCGAAGATCTTGGAGGGAAGGAATGTGATAGCGTCAAGTGCATGACGCGTCACTTTGCCATGACGCGCATTGATAGCAGCAGCGGATAAGCAACCGCTGCGTATAAAAGAAGCGTCAGACAAATAAACGCTGATTCCTTGTCCTGCACCGGTCTTCGCTGGTTCTTTGGTGCGGCCGCTCGGCTGCCGCACACTACTACATTACACACAATGTAATGCATGTACGATTAGAGCCGACGTTGTGGTAAGTTATTTTTCCTCTGTTTTGTTCTACTTCGCAGGACAGGCATGCGTATCCTGCCGCTACCTCAGAAAGGCCTTACTGACGCGGTGTTCAAGGGTAACGCGGTCAATTAGAAATACTGTGTAAAGTACAACGCAGAAGCTGCGTTCAGTGCGACAAAAGAACCGGAGGCTATCATCACGAATGAGTGACCTGAAAGATGAGCTCTGCAAGATGCAAGAGAAAAATGGTTCTAAGCCTATGGAAGTGATCGAGACAGAGATCTCAGCCCTGGATCCTAAACAGCAAGAATGCGTGAGACAATGTTTCTCGGCAGCGAAAAAAAAAGCAGCAAGGGAAATGTGTACAGTAAAGCTTGGATTCTAGAATGCATATTAATGAAGATGAAAAGTGCCAAGTTGTATGAACATCTCCGAAATCACAACATTATTTGCCTGCCAAGCAAGAGTACACTAAAGCGCTATTTACGGGCTTACAAAACCACTTTTGGGTTCAGCCACAGAGTACTTTGCCAACTGAAGAAAAAAACTCGACGCATGGATAGCTTCAAACTTCGTGGCGGCCTTTTGGTTGATGAAATCAAATTGTCTGAATACCTAAATGTGACATCATCTGGTCGTATTGAAGGATTCGTTGACTTGGGCCCGTTTACAACTGACGGACAGAATGTTCCATCTGACCATGGGATGGTCGTAATGTTTGTGCCCTTTACTGGACGATGGTCGCAAGTTATTGGCACTTTTGCTACTAGTGGCAATGTCAAGGCTGAAATGCTGGAAACAATTCTAATAGAAGCCACAATTGTCGCCGAGGCCAATGGACTTCTGGTTGATTTCATTACATGTGATGGTGCGTCATGGAATCGGTGTATGTGGAACCTATTGGGAATTGGCGTAAAAAATGGAAATATTACGTGCAGCCGAGAACACCCTGTGGACCCTTCTCGACAGCTGTTTTTCCTATCGGATTTTCCGCATCTCCTAAAATGCCTGAGGAACTCTCTACTCAAAGGTCCTCTGAACACTCCAACTGGTATGGTAAGTGCCCATCCTTGTATAATAGCAGTTGTCTTAGCAAGTCTTATGAAAGCTGCGTTCTAGATACTGCATTTTTTGACAGCTCAACATGTGGTATGTTAACTGTTCCAGGTTTCCATCCAGCCTGTAAAACAAGCCTTCAAGCTCGACTCGAGCCAGATCACTCTAAAGGCAATGCCTGGCTTGACATCTACACACTTGGAACCTAATGGGTTTGAAAAGATGAGGGTGACACTTGCATTCCAGCTATTTGGAAATCGTGTTATCAGTGGCCTACACTTCTACAAGGAGAAGTTAGAATCGTCTTGGGGCAACATTGATGCAACAATATCATTCTTCAGGTAAGCAAGCGCTTTTTCAGAAACATCACTACCTATTCGTAATTGGATTGAAGGGCACTAAGATATCGCGAACCATTCAAAGCTCTGTTTTTTAGCTGCCATCGGCATGTGGCCTTATCAGTGTGATTGTAGCGCGCGGATCATTTATATATGTATTCTCTGTTCGACGGGTAAATGGGTATTCTCTGTTCGATGACCAGCGAGTACGTTTGTGGCTATCGCCAACGCCGAGTAGATTTGCGGACGCGAGTCAGCCCCCATAAAAGAGTTCATACGAGTGCTACACCTACCTGCCAGTACATTTGGTGCCTGCGGCATTGTCACCACCACGTGACATTATAGCACTGACAGCAATAGCATTTGTTTATGATTGCCGGACAAGTTAACCCCAATGTTCATTTCTCACTTTTCCGCATAACTGCGTTCTTGCTCCTATGCTTATTTAAGGTATCGTTTCGACAGCAACGTAATTTGGTTATTTTACCATGTGGTGTCCTATGTCTGCACTAAAGTTCGCTTTTCATTTTTTCAAAACTGTCAGCAGTCTCATAAGGATCATGACGTCTCGGTTTACAGCGCAAGCATTGCGTCCAGGCTCTCATAGTGTATAGCAAATCAAGGACTTCCTGCAGCTGTTATCAAGCTGGGAAACGCACGCAAATGGTGCAGGATTCATAAGTTTGTCAACGGCAGTTGGCTTTAAGGTCACACTTACTGCCACCATCGAACTATTGGACTTCCTGAGTACACAGGGCTTTAAGTATTTAATAACATCGCGCTTGAGACAGGATCCATTGGCGAACTTTTTCGGTATCGTTAGGCAGTCCTGTGTATCTAACGATCGCCCTACACCAACCCAATTTTTGATTGTAGTGAATTGTTTTTCGTTTTACAATCTAGCGAGAGTAGAGAGATCAGGCAACGCCGACAGCAATGAGCCACTTAGTTCCTTGCTGGACGCATATAATGCCAACACTGCAGAGGAAGACATTGACAAACTCATAGAGTCGGGCAATCTCTCATTGGCTGAAGGCAAACTACGTCAAATATCTCCAGATCACAGCGGTTATGTTAGTGTAAGCAGCGATGACCGGCTAATAAACTACATATGGCAGGTTATGTAGCGCGCAAGTTCATTGCACGCAATGACTGTGTCGAATGCAAAAACTTGCTTCTACAGGCGCCAAATGAGGAAAGCCAGGACAGTGAGTTTACTGCAATTTGTGACAAAGGAGTGTTGCTCTACCCATCTCGTGTGCTTTTTTTGATGGTGAGAAGGCTGGAAAACCTTTTCACAACTTTTTTTAGTCAGGAAAAGCTGTGCAGTAACAGCATGGTATATGTTATGGTGCTGGGAAAATCTCAGATTTCATGTGGTGTAGGGTGCAGCCAGCACTCAGAAGCGCTCACAGTCAGCATTCTCAAGTTTTATGTTTTGACAAGGCTGCATTTTTATGTTAAATCAATCAATGAGTCGCGAGAAGCTCGCAGGAAAAAGAAGCTTCATGCTAAGATGGGCAAGTGCTCATAGTCGCGCGGCTAAATGTACTGTGCAAACAAGAAAACACGGCATTCCTTTGAGAAATTCAAGAATATGTCTCACACTGTGCATAGTTGGAGCGCTGCAATAAAGGAGTGCTTTGTTTTATAAAAGTTATTTTATCTTGTCTTGCATTCATCAGCGTTTATGCACCGGCGGCAATTGACCCTTCGTTTTGATGAAAAAAATGCATGCATCAAAACAACAATTAAAACAGGGAGAGGCATGAAATCTAAAGTTCGACGAAAACTCGTCCGGTCATGTAGAAGATTCATGTAAAAAGGAAAGGAACGCCGACCAAAGGTTGTTAGAAAAAAGACGTTTCGGCTGCCATACGGAAGCCTTGATCAGAGTTATCAAAGCTTCCATAGGGAAGCCAGAACGTCTTCTTTTTTAACAACAACCTTTGGTCGGCGTTCCTTTCCTTTTTACAAAACAGAGGCATGCATACCACACTTAAAATTATCGCATTCACATATAGTACGCTGTACACACAACGGTCTCTAAGTGAAGCGTTTTTTTTATTCCAATTTCTTGTTGCCCCGCCCCTCTGCTAAAACACTTCCGATGGCTCAAGCTGGAGTACACTCGGCCACGTTTGCCGACAGCTTCGAGTTGGCCGCTGGATAACCACGATGATCGATAGAATGTTTGCTCCTCTCCCTGTACTCAGCCTTTCCTATGGGCGGCGATAATACTAGTATGCACTAACGTTGAAATATGGGCGCCGTACCTGCAAAAGTGCACGATCAGCGTTGCGAAGCATTAACGGGGCCGCTCGTCCGCACCGCCGCGCTATCGGCTGTTGGCTACTACTACATCTAATTTTCTTGATTCGCCGACAATATCTGTGTACAGCTTCACCTATTTGTAGGACCTGTTTTAAAAGACAGAGCCTTGCTTATTTCTCCGACGATTCTGTGCACAGCGCGCATCCACGGCGCGGCGCACCGCATTTCATACAGCCCATGCTCTGGTGGCGCCATCTGGTATCGTCGACACAAGTCGCCTCACCGCTGGCCGCTCCCTGAACCCACTACCCATATTCTAGAGCACTGTACCACCGCTAGGGTGGCTAGACTTTAGCCACCCTACCACCGCTGCAAAAACCAATGTTGCTGGCAAAAGATATGCACTTGCAACCGATTTTGGTGGCCCGCAAACAAAAGAAGCGTAAAATATAAGCATTATTTTGTCATGTCTTTTCACAGTTTATATAAATAAATATAATTCTTGCGTTTTAAGCATTAAACAGCACTATATACAATTTCGTTTTTAAACAAAAGTTCGCACGTGCACCGTACAAACTCCGCGGCAACGCCGGGGCGTCATTGGTTGAGATGCGGTGCTGCCGCGTAGCCGCCGCGAAAATTTCCAACTTGGCCGAACCTGACCGCTCCAGCCGCTGGAGCTTCCTCCGCCGCTTGAGAGAGGGCGCATGCGCAGCGGCGGCGGGATTCGCGAGCGGTTCGCTTGCATGTGAAACAGGCTTAAGCGGGGGCTCGCGCATGAAGGTAGCAAAAAACGAAAAAACTTTTTTCTTCCGCCAAAAAAAAAAAGTTTTTTTCTCCTCCATGGGCGCGTGCATCGAGGCACCCTACATGTGCAACCCATCGAGGCGCCATCGAGGCGCCCCCTTATCTGTTTTGTTGTCTCTGTTGATAGTAGAAAGCTTTAGAATAGGCTCGGGGTGAATAGGTGACCCTATCCGCATGCGCTTAGCGTTAGAGGAACGGGTTCACGTTTTCTGTCTGTAGAACAGGATCGCTTCGCGTTGCTAGAAGGCCGCTCCATGACGGCGGTAAAGAGAAGCTTTCAGACGAAAAAAGTTAATATATATGCTGTGTTTTTCATTGTGTGAATAAAAATACACGTAATCTGTTGTAGTTACCAATTACTACTTAGAAAATGTGAAAAATAATGCAAATATTTTTTTATGATGCGGACATGTTCAATCCGAGCAAAGACTATCCAACAAGGAAGTTGCCGCCGATATTGAAACGAACCCGGGGCCCGACACGGCGGCTTTGTTACAAACTATTCTTGATGGTCAAAACGAAATCAAGGCGGATATATCAGAAATGAAGCATAAGCTGTCTAACATGGAAACGGTGGTATCTCATGTGACCGAATTGGCTAAAAGGCTTCAGGAGTCTGAGAAAGAACTATCTAGTTTGCGTGCAAGCATGGATAACATGTTGAGAAAGATCGACGACCTCGAGAATCGTTCTCGTCGAAACAATGTTGTCATTCACGGTATTCGTGAGGTTCCAGATGAAACGTACGAACAGCTAAAAACCAGTGTAGTAAGCGGTGTTTTTCATGAAAAACTGGGCGTTTCCGTGGCGAGCACCGAACGTATTCATAGGCTAGGACGACCAAGCACAGAGCGTCCCAGGCCTGTAATTGTGCGTTTTGGCAACTACAATCAAAAGGTAGAAGTACTAAAAAATACCAAGAAGTTGAAGGATACAAATTTTTCCGTTCACGAAGATTTCTCAAGTATCGTCAGGAACTGAAGGCAAAACCTTTGGAAGAGTGCTGCAGATAACCGAAAGAACGGACAAAAAGTGGCTTTAATCTTTGACAAGCTGAAAATAGATGGTGTCATGTATGCTTGGAATGACGTTACAAGCGAACGTTATCAGGTTCATCAGCCGCTATCAAATGCTTCCACGCCTGCCCGAGAGAGTGCTTCTACGCCTACCCGGGGGAGTGCTTCTCCATCTGTTCAAGACTGACAGACAAGCGGAATAGAATTTCATATACTAAACATAAATGCACGCAGTCTTGATAATAAGGTAGATGAGCTGGAGCACGTTTTATTAGAACACCAACCTGATGTCGCAGTTGTCACGGAAACTTGGCTTCACCTTGATATTTTGGATACGGAGATATGCCCCCCTGGGTATGGCGTTATCAGATTTGACCGCAGCAGCCGAGGGGGAGGCGTAGCTATTTTCATTGACAATACGATACAGCACACGGTTATTTCAGGCCCTCATAACATCGAATCCGCTTTTTGCCGACTCTATCGCGGAACACATGAAATTTTAATTGGCGCTGTATATCGTCCTCCGGGCGCAACTTCAGACGTCATTGATGCATTGAACGACTTTCTACACCATTTGCGAATTCAAAACAAAAACGCGATAATCGCGGGGGATTTTAACGTTGCGGATATGAAATGGGATGAAATGATGCCGGGGCAACGTGAACGAGAGGCAGCGCTCGGTTTTCTAGATTTGTGCTTTTCTCATGGGCTTCAGCAGGTAGTACGAGAGTACACAAGAGTACAGGGTAACAGCAAATAACTTTTAGACCTTCTTTTTCTAACTCAAGGTCTTTTGTCACAGCCGGTGGAGGTAGAAGTGTTGCCTGGTCTTTCCGATCATTGTTTAGTTAGTATGAAATTGTCATTTGCCTCTTTTCGAAAGAAAACGATTGAAGTGTCATCTTACAGAGATTTTAACAGGGCAGACGACACCGCCGTACTTGACGAGCTAGATTACTGCTTTGGCCCGTTTGAAGAACTAAGCTGTAACGAATCAGTGACTGTTAATGAACTATGGTTAGAATTCAAATCTTTAGTCCATAGGTGCATAACTCGTTATGTGCCACTGGTCACAAAAAAGAAACGTGCGTGCAGTCCGTGGATAACAAGGAACATTATTCAACTAAAAAGAAAAATCGGCAGGCGTAGGAAAAAGTACCGACGCACACTCGATCCGGCTGCGTTGAGTGACATGCTAGCTCTAAGTAGCAATATGAGGTCACACATAAAGGAATCTAAATTTACGTTTTATAATGTTACATTGGAAAAATTTCTACGAGAATCACCTCAAAAGTTTTGGAGATACTTGGCAGTACCAAAGAAAAAAGTCGCGGAGATAAGCTCAGAGAGCGGACCTATAAGTGAAAAGACTGAAATGTGCGATCTTTTCAATAGATACTTCGCAAGTGTTTTCAGTGAAGACGATAACAAGCCAGCGGATACTAGGTTCGCTGCTGAAACACGCGCAATTGACGACATAAGCTTATCGATAGAAGGCGTACTGAATTCATTGTTGAGCCTAAAAACATCAAAATCAATGGGCCCTGATGATATTCCTAACCTGTGTTTGAAGCGATACGCAGAATGGTCAGCTAGATACCTCGTACTAGTGTTTAGGAAGTCACTATCAATAAGCACGGTTCCCGATGATTGGAAAACTACCAAATAGTTCCTATTCTCAAGACTGGAGATTCAAAAACGGTCAGTAATTATCGTCCCATCGCACTAACGTCAACCTGTTGTAAGCTTCTAGAGCACATTGTCTCAAAGCACATTCGACAATACTTAACAGATATTAAATTCTTGAATAGGTGTCAGCATGGTTTTCGACAGGGCATGTCAACGGTTACACAATTAATAGAAACTTTGCATGATTTTAGCGAAATCATTGACCAGAAAGGGCAAATTGACGTAATATTCCTAGAGTTTAGGAAAGCCTTCGATCAGGTAAATCATAGAAAACTTTTAAGCAAATTTCAATCAGTACTCAAAATCTCAAATATAGTTCGTTGGCTGGAAAGTTTTCTTGTGGGCCGCAGGCAATTTGTAAGTATTGACGGGAGCGCATCCCAAGTGTGTAACGTGACATCCGGAGTGCCACAGGGCTCGGTACTCGGACCGTTATTGTTTCTTGTTTACATAAACGACCTCATTGAAGATTCAGAAATCAAGGCCAGATTATTTGCAGACGATTGCATTATTTATACTAATGTTAATTCAGTTGAAGATCAAGTTAAGCTTAATGGTTACCTGCTCAACATTAGCGAATGGTGTAGAAAGTGGCAAATGTCTTTAAACCCCAGTAAAACAGTATGGATGACAATCACACACAAACATCAGCCACTCGAATTTGACTACTCATTACAAGAAAACAAACTTAATCAAGTAACAGAATATACATACCTGGGAGTGACAATTACTTCAGACCTGCGTTGGAACACTCACGTACATAACATTGTTGCTAAAGCAAATAAAAGATTAGGATTTATTAGGCGGTCACTTAAGCATGCTACACAGGATACTAAACTTACGGCTTATAAGATGCTCGTACGCCCGATAATGGAATATGCGTGTGAGGTGTGGGATCCCTACACTCAAACACTTGCAGCTGAACTGGAGCGAGTGCAGCGACGTGCACTTCGCTTTATCTATTCTCGCTTCCGAAGACAAGATCAGGTAAGCCCACTTTACACTTTAGCGAGCTTGCGCCCTCTTCAATGTCGCCGGAAACAAAAAAGACTCATTCTTTTCTATAAGATTATGAACAACATGGTACATATCGATAAGCAGCGATACATAAGCGAAACTACTTCACGTATCACTCGGGGTAAACATTGCAGACACGTAAAAGAACAAAAGTTTTCTAAGCACTGCTACAAGCATTCCTTCTTCCTGTCCACAGCGAGAGAATCGAACAGACTGCCAGAGAATGTGGTGCTCGCATCGGGTGTGGATGTGTTCTCTGCCGGAGTTCGTGATTGTTGGTATAGTGCCTGATATAATGCGCCTTGCATTTGTGTTGGGCATGGTGTTTTCACATTGTTTTTTGTTTCGTTGCAGCGATATTTTTGCGCATTTTTATTTGTTGCTTAGAGGTCAGTTCCATTTTTGATATGTTAAAACTTGGCACCGACTGGATGGTGCTGGTGTTTTGTTTGTCGTGTTCCGCCTTTGTAATCTGTACCCTGTATCGCTCCTATCTTGGTCCTGACCGGACTGATAGTATCTCTAATAAATAAATAAATAAATAAATAAATAAATAAATAAATAAATAAATAAATAAATAAATAAATAAATAAATAAATAAATAAATAAATAAATAAATAAATAAATAAATCAATAAATCAATAAATAAATAAATAAATAAATAAACAGCTGATTGCCTCCGTGAGGGTGCCTTGCTTTGTTTTTTTGCATAACTTCTGCGCTCGCTTTGGCACTAACTGTTTCGTCTTCGCACACTTTGTTGTGGCTTTTGAACGATGCCGAGGTTGAGGCGCTTTCGGGTAGAATTGCTGTGCGACCAGCTCCTCTATCTGCACCTCAGCTGGAGCGAAACAGAGGATCTTTTTCTCCGGTACCGGGAGCCCGCGCCGCGACGCTACACCTCAAGCAACGGGCTTCTCAACGCGGATGCCCTGGACGAGGAGTCGCTTCGGCGGATGTTCCGATTTGATAGAGAGCATCTCGGCGCACTGAAGACCTCGCCTGTCCTAATAGGTGGTGGGACGTAGAGCCCATCTTCGGCCGTCATTTTTCGGCAATGTCGAGCATTGTGGCGTCACTTTTCGGCCACATTGAAATTACGTTTGGTAATCTTCTGTACTTGCACCGAGTAACTGAAACTGGCGGACTTGGCTCGTTTTTCAGACGGGCGTGTACGTCAAACAAGGCGAGCTCTTTTCCGAGGCCCGAAAAAAGTTACTCAAGGCTGCTTTTTTTCACATTACAGAGAACTTCGTAACTGCAGCTAAACATCTGTGCAGAAAGAAGTGTTTAATGCGCAGTTTGTGTGTGAAACCATTAGCGACGCAGCAATTTTTTTAGGGATCTTTAACTGCTTCTGCGAACTGTAAGTAGGGTTTTGGAATGTTGCATACTTCTGTTCGGCCAGAAGCCTTCATTTGTACAAAAAAATAGTAATGTGCCGGTTTTATTGCAGGCTGCTCATCGCAGGGGCTCCCCTCTCACCAAATGCTGGGGATTCGTGGATGGCGCTGCCAGGCCCATATAGCGACCAACTATAAACCAGAGAATCTATTTTTCTGGACACAAGCGGCCGCATGCCGTCAAGCACCAAGCCAGAATGTGCGCAAATGGTATTGTTTGTAAAACTCGATGGACAATACCCTGGCCACAGGCATGATAAAGGTGAGCCAAATATATTCAAGGTTTTGCCATTAAAGATGTAAATTTACAGCTTTGGTAGGTATCTCATTAGGTTTGCAACTGACATTTCAGCACTAAATAGAGTTCGTTTAGGAACTGTAATTTAATGCGATGTCATGTCAGCCATGACCAACAAGTGCAGTATATTCGCCGCACATCAATTCAGTGTAAACAGGTTTGCTTGCATGGTTTTGACTTACCAATACAAGTCTGTGGCGTTGAAAACGTCGTGTTATATATTCATACCTGGTGCACCTATTCTTCAAAGGCTGTACTTAAAAGCCATGAAGTCATTGCGCTTTCTTAGCAGCAGTGACCTGAAAACCTCTCTTATTGGCAGAATGTAGAAATGCTCAGCCATAAATAGTAGTAGCATCAATAGCAACTAAGATAGGTTCTATGGCAGTGTCTACGAGAAATCAAATTAGGCACTGCTTTGTGACATTTACACATATTTTTTCTGTGACATAAAACCTTTAGAGTAACGAACATCAGTGCTATATAATACTGGATGGTTGCAAATGGCATATAAATTGTGAGAAATCAGTTTCCTGTAATATTCTCAGCAAAATGTTGTTTATTTATGAACAATGAGCTCAGCTGAATTTGCGGAATATTGAGATTGTGAAATGTATAGCAGTTTTATAGCAGTGTGCTAAGTTACGAAAATAACACTGTTGTCATTGAAAGACCATACCAGTGAGCAGCCTTCATTTTTTACCTATTGATTTCAACACTTCAGTTGCAGCATACATTACACAATTAATAATATAACACATTACATGCGCAGCTGTATTAGTGTTAGTGAACCTGTGTTCTTGCTTATGCGTACACAATACCTAGTGCTAGCTGTTTACTGCTACAGAACAAAAGCGTACTGCACAATATTCATTCAAAGAAAACTTACAGTCTGGGAATGGCCAAGAGGAAATTACTTTTTTTTAATGATGTGTGACCGTAATAAGGAAAATCACATGACTTACATGAACCGTGAAACAATTACAATCGAAGTAGCAGAAAAAACAAACACCGCTGGCTGTACCCGAACAGGCAACCTTCGAATTACACGTCCTTTGCTTTGCCAATTGAGCTACAGTGGTGCATGCCTCCCCAGCTAATTGTTCGGGTATATATATTGATGGAAGTTATTGTCTTGTATTTGAGAGCCTTTACCAGGACAAGCGGCGGGCGTAGAACGTCCACATGAAACCGCAAGTGTCACATGGAACGTGAACGAGAGGGATGGTGGACGCTGTGAAAGTCCTCTTAAACTCCCCTCGGCACCAAGACGCTGAGTCTTTGACTAAGGCAATGCAGTGAACAGAATGAAAGGAAACTGAAGAACTCGCGTAAATACAACCAAACGAACAGTCCTGAACAATTAGCAGGGGAGGCATGTACCACACTGTAGCTCAATTGGTCGAGAATCGGACACGTAATTCGAGGGTTGCTGATTCGGGTCCAGCCAGCGGTGCTTGTCTTTTCTGCTACTTCGATTTTAATTGTTTTATGACTCATGTAGGTCATGTAATTTTCATTGTTATATTTACACATTATTAAAACAAAGTAATTATTCCTTTGCCATCCGCGGTGTCAGACTGTTCGTTTGCTTTGATTTTATTTACGCGAGTCCTTCAGTTTGCTTTCATTCTGTTCAGCACACTGCACAATATTCAGTGCATCACACGCCTGCCTTAGTAGAGGAAAGAAACTAGATGCCGTTGCCGGGGTTTTTCATAAATCTGCAAGTTTACCCATGATTATCCTAACTGAATGTTTAGAGTTTTTCCTTTAGGCATAGTGATTATTCATTTCTGTTACATGTTTTCCGGGCATCCTAGGAGACAGTGGCCTGCATGGAAAGTTGCTGGATTTAGTGAACGGCTCCGTCTTCACTACCTATGGGGATCCAGCCTATCTCCTGGGCCCTCTCCTGATGCGGCCGTATGCAAGTGCTGCACTTAGCTGAGAACAACAGCTGTTTAACTGTGCGATGAGCACTGTTCGTCAAATCATTGAGTGGGGGTTCGGCAAGACTGTCAGTATGTTAGTATTCTTGTATTGCGAGAAGAACCAAAAGCTGCTCCTGCAAAACGCACCCCAGATGTACAAGGTGGCAACCGTACTTGTCAGTTGCCACACATGTTTGCACAGGAGCCAGGTTAGCGTATTTTTCTTGCTTGTGGCCCCCAAGCTTGCAAGGGTATTTAAGGCCAGCGGCGTGAACACTGACATGCTGTCTTCTTGTGTTCTGTATAAGAAATGCAAGTGGTAGCCTCTTGCGGCGCACCAATCCACATGAAATGACATGAGCACAAGACAAACAAGGAATACAAGCACTTGGTGCTCTTGCAAAATTTATTGGCACACATTAATACTGTGTTTAAATTAACTGTAGACAAAGGGTTGTGTGGTGCTCTATGCTTGCATTTGTGATATGTTGGGTTGAATGTTTTCAAGCAGCATGTCAGCTTAGAATTAAGCCATAGCGGACAGCTGCATATTACACCTGGGGTTCTTAAGGTATGTGCGCCGACATTTTGGAGAGCACACGCATATTTTTGGATTTCTCTTCTTTTGATATGGGGCTACCTGTGATTTCACCGAGTCACCTAAGCCACTGCAGCGAACTGCTCTAGCCAAAGTTAATTGGTTGTTTGGTTTATGGGGTTTAATGTCTCCAAACAACTCAGGCTGTGAGAGACGCTGCAGTGGGGTGGTCCGAAAATTTAACTCACCGGGAGTTCTTGAACGTGCAGTGATTTCGTACAGGACACGGGCCTCAAACAATTCGCCCCGATTGAAATTCAGCCGGGATCGAGCCCGCATTCTTCGGTCAGCAGTTGAGTACTATAGTCACTAGGCCACTGCGACGACGCTTTTCTAGCCAAAGTGTCCCCACCATTTTCATGTTGAAATATATGTAAGTGTGTGGTGGTGCAGACAGCTGCCCTAGCTTATAGACCAAGGACGAATCCGTTTAGGTGCACTTGCTTATTTTCCCTTCCTTCCTTGTTTGCTGTGCTATATTACTACAGTCATGTCTCATTAATATTTACCCCTTTGTTCCTGAAGTGAGAAGCAAGTTCCCCGTATGAAAAAATTGTTATCAAAGCCCAACAATTATTCTAGGAAGCCTCGGTTGAAACCAATGTCTCTACTGTGTTGTGCATAAAAGTCAATAAAAAGCAAGCGCTGCAACTTTGCAGCATATCGTTGAATCTAAAGCACAGATTTAGGCACATTGTGGGACATCACACATTATTCAGGCTTCGCACTGACCGTTGTTTACGATGGGAGTGTTCTTATGCATACGGCCCCCTAATTTCCTGTTGCATTTAAAAGCAGTATTGTTGCTGAACGATTTGCTACTTCGGCTTCTGAATTGTTGTTGATGAGTTCATGAGAACTATATGGGCCGATTGCATTGGTTGGAGGCATCGTTTAGAATATATCAGTTGTGTGTCGCGGTAGTCCCTCTTCTGCATTTATTTTTTGCGAGTAGCTGCAGCGAATGTATTTTATTATAGAGATGGTCCGCCTCTGACAGCTTTGTTGTTGTTGCTGATGTAGAACGTTTCCTAGGTTTCCCGTCTCCCTGGCTGTTGCCGTTACCTATAATCGCAAAGCATTGAGAATTACGAACTCTGTCTTTGTGTGTGGACATATCATTCACATTGTCATTTGCCACTTATGACAAACAAATGAACATTTTGTTGCTGTGACATTAATTTTAACACGCGTCTCATCTTTTATCATGCGCTAAGAATTTATATGTGTTAATGTTGCACAAACATAGTAGCCATGACATGTGCAAGAAGGCAGTATGCAGTGCAAGGGATGATATTGTGACATGTAAATAAAGGGCTCTATGCCCAACATTTGCAGAAGTTTGCAGGGAATCTTCATTACCCCAAAAAGCTGTTGCTGCTTTTAAGGTGCATCTATTGCCTTGTTTTATATTACATAGAGCACAACCTGCATTTCAGTGAGCTTTGTACCAGGCTGCATGAGCACCTTCTGAGGTGAGCATTTTCCCTTTTCATGTTGGTCATAATTATGTCAGTGTTTACAGTTACATTTTGTTTACATATATTGCCACAATGATCCAGTTGGGTACAGTGAACATTGATGCTTGTGAACAAGTGAAATGACTCATGGTGGTAAGCGGTGTTGACGGCGGCGCCATCTGTCGGAGCGCGGCTGCGGTGTTGCTAGGCAACGGTGGCTAAAGGTTGTTCATCCGCCACCGCATACGGCATACGGCATTCGGCAGGGTACATATGGCATGCGGCGCGACGAGCCGAAATGGCTCGCTGGCTGGCGTAGTAAAGCTTTCGCTTTAAAATGCAGAGTCTGCGCGCTGACAATGACGCCACACGCTGACAGGCGCAGCCGCACAGACGACCGCTTCCTGGTTCCGTTCTGCCACTTCTGCCCGTCCGCTCTGTCGCCGTTCGCCCGCCCTCTTACGTTGGTGGCGCTACTAAAAAGAGGGGATATCAACTAATCTGTTACATTTTTCCTGGGGCCAGATTTCGCCCAGTGTCCGCTCCTCATGAATCCCTTTCTCTATGGACGCACCGTCGTGCACGGGCCGGATAGAGGGTTCTTTAACGTGCACTGGCACAGGAAAGCACACGGGCGCCTTCGCGCTTCGCTTGCATCGAAACGCGGTCGCCGCGGCTGGGTTCGGCCTCGGGAACTCCGGCTCAGTTTCCGAGTGCCCTAACGAATGAGCAATGCTTTGGCTCCGTTGATTTGGCGGAAAAGAAAGCTGCAAAAAACTGTGCTTTCGCAAATATTTCGTGCTTAACAATGCTAAACAGCCAGCCATTACTAGAGCGAGAAGCTCTACTCCTCCCATGCCAAGCCTGAAGCTCAAACGTCTCTTGGATTTCGCCTGTAACAGGAGGTGCTCATCATGTGGGAAATCGCGCGTGGCAGGTTCCTCGATATTCTTCATCGGCGCCATAGCTGCGCGCTTTGGCTGCACCTCGGCCGCTCCTCCTCCCCAGTTGTTTCATTCGAGGTGCCACGTGATTCGCTCCTGAGCTTGGCAGTCACGTCCGCCGCTGCGCCGACCGCCGCTCTGGACGCTCGCTCTTGCACTTGTGGCACGTGATGCATCAGGTGACTTGCTCTCGCTGATGCCTTGAAAAAAATAAAGAACCAAATCATCTAAACCGCGTCTAACCATGCTTAGCAGAGCTCTCGCTTTGCAAATCCCGGCTCCGGTGAGTTCAGCCAAATCACTTTTTCTCTTGAACATGCGCCAACTAACCTGCAATTCACGCTTCTGAGCCACTTTTCTACACCGTTTTTTGCTGCAAAGGAAATGCATGCAGTTACAGTGGTCGAGTATGAACAAGGGTATCCAGACAAATGCTCGATTTAGAAAGAAAGCCATCTCAGACGCTGCTGGCACCATGCGCGAATTTCCAGAACTGTATGAGCAGGGCTCATATTGTGCAGCCGTACAGGCATAAACTACTAGTCGACTGCCTCATTGTACCATACTCGACAGTACCGTTCTTGGCGTATCACATGTTATGCTGCGGTCGAAGTTCCCATTGAAGTGTAACAAAAGATGCTGCCATTCTTTTTAATGAGACAGCATTAGAAGTCGCATTACCAAAAAAATCTGGCGGCGGGTATTTGTGTGCATGTGTACTTGCAGATAGATAAAATCGCAGCGATGGCAAGAAAACTAGGGTGACGTCATCAAGCACCCGTATGACGCACACAGCAAGACAAGCACCGCCACTTTAGACCGTCCTATACATGTCGTTCTTCTATACTCGCCACTGGCCGACTTTCATGTGGCACCAGTTTTCCCGGCAGCATTCGTACTAATATTGAGACGCAACCGCTTGTCGTACAGAGTTCCGAGTGGTACCATTCGATTCCTCGTTGCATATAGTCAATAAACAGAGCTAAAGACGTGGACGAAGAGCGAACAGGAGGAGCGCTGGTACAAGAGAGCTTCTTGGTACAAGAAGCTAGGCTGCTGCCCCCCTGAAGCCCAAGCTATTTTTGGGCCTTTACAGCGGTCGCAAGGTCACAGCCGTAGGATGTGCAGCTTACTGTGTTCTGAGATGTGGCGACAGGTACATTCTACAATTACAATCTGCGCGTCGGCTGTGGCGTCGATGTGCTGCTGCTGTTGCTGTCAGGAAGAATGAAAACGAAAGTGCACGGGCCTGCAAACTAGCTCAAGCTGAGCCACAATCACTGCTACGTGCTTAAAGTTGGAGAGTCAAAAGATAAGAGAGTAAAGATTATGAAAGACGCGCGCGCGCTAATATGTCCTGGCCGATCTCGGAGGCAGTGCAATACCAAGCCAGCCCCTGCGTGAGTGCTTCAAGCACTCCGCCATGTTTCCAAAAAGAAATTTAATATCTTAGGCCCACATGGAACACGTAGCAGATAATAAATCAGAACCAACCAACCAACCACCCAAGATATGCAAGGTCACCAGCAACGCTCATACCAGGAGTGGAGCAGAACAGCACTCGTCCTGTTTGCTCTTCGTCCGCTTCTTTAGCGCTGTTTATTCATTATGTCACCGTACCAACTAGCCCACATGTCTCTTATGTTGCATATAGCTTACATGTGCTAATCAATTTGGAGGCTCGCTTACGCCAACTATTCCAACCAACGACATATGCACCTTCAATTGCATGCCTTCCCAGACTCGTCCCCATTCTCTTAAGGCGCGGTTAAGGAAGGTGTCCAGCGAGATGTGAGCGAGTTACTGCGACATTTCCTTTCCTGAAAAACCAATATTCGCATCAAAATTGTGATGCAAACGTTCGTCATACACCGCTACACCACTCCGAGTGGTGTCATTTTGCCGCGAACCTTTGTACCGTTTGTTTCTTCATTCTTCAAAGTTACTGGCGCGCTGCATTATAGCTTTGTTTGTGTTGTCAGACGCAACCAGATTTATCTCGATTGAGCGCGTCCAGGCGGAGCCGATTCTACGTTATTCAAACTGCTCTGGTCACTTTGCACGCTGTACCAAGAAAGTTCGCTATCAGCTTTAAACTGAGCACGGTAAAGAGCAGCGGGCATTATTTTCGACGACCGCCGAGCACGCTTGTTGCTTTTGCCGCTGCCGACTCATTCAGTTCCCTGTGGGCGCAGGTCAGCCCCAAAAAACACTTTATTTTAAAGGCCTTCTGTCGCTGTCCTCCTCACTGCCTGGACTGCCGTCACCACTACGTGACATGTGTTGCCGATGCTGGTTGTCGTGGGCCTGCAATGCTCCTTAAGATGGAGGGCAACTCTGCTTCATCACCGCTCGTTCTTCACCAGCTAGCTACGTGATCCTCCTGTAGACGCCGATGAAAGGTTGGACCAGTTTGAACGTGTTGCGACATTCATCGGATGGGACGACCAAGCAAAGCAACGGCACGTCTTTTTTGTCCTGAATGGCCCAGCTAAATACTGGTACAAGAATCGAAAGGCTTCCCTGCGAACATGAAAAGAATTTAGGAAAGAACTCGTGAAAACATTCACGAGCATTGTCCGAAAAGAAAAGGTACAATTACTACTCGAGAAGCGTATCCAACTGCCAAATGAGACCGTCCTTGCGTACGTCGAAGAGAGCTGCCTTGTCTTCCGACGCGCTGACCCTCACATGACATCGGAGAAGAAGGTGCGCTTCTCCAAGCGTGGTATCAGAGAAGAATTTTTCGCCCCATTTGTTGGAAACCACCTAAGAACGTTGCCGTAGTTCGTAACCGAAGCGTCTACAATCGAGAATACCCTCGACATCTGGGGTCGGCAGTACGCCGGACACCACCAGCATTTTCCGTGTGCCGTGCGGATATCTAAACGACCACGAGTGACAACCTACGGGACATCATCCGTGCCATCGCCCGCAAGGAGCTACGACGACTGCTGCCATCCTCCCCACAACCGCAAGCACCTACTCTGATGGACGCAGTACGGGAAAGGGTGCAAAAGCCACTTGGAAACTCGACTCCAACTACCTCAGAAAACCACGCCATAACCTACGCCGCCGCAGTGCGCAGCCAAACACGTCCTGCCACTCTACTCCAGGAACCCTGTACAGTGCCCAAAAGACATCAGTCGCCCGCCCGCCTACGTATGCTACAAGCTCAGCGAAGGAAAGCAAACCTATGGAGAACCCCCGATCAGCGCCGCTCGCTCTGCTTCTATTGTGGCGAACTCGGCTACATTCTTCGACACTTCCCCACGGAATGGGCCTGCGTGACTTCTCAATTGATGCCCCAACCACTTCCACGGGAAACGACCACGGCAGATCAACGAGTATCTGCGCCGAGAGGATTACGTGTCGTCGAGCCGTCTGTCCTGCTCACTATCACCGTATACACAGTTTTGCGTCGCCAGGCAGCAGCTACGCAACAGCTGTTCGCGGAAGCCCCCCCCCCCCCCCCCCCCCCGGCCCCCGCAGGGCAAACTAAACAAGGGGACCTGAGGATGTCGGGTTGCTTGCCTACAAATCGACGAAGATCCTCCAGCGACCACGCTGCATGAAGACGCCGAACCCGCGACGTTAATGCCGCATACAAACAGAAGCTCGATCTTGACACGATCCCCACTTCGGAATCACGCTGCCACCCAGAAAAGCCCCGACGGCACGTCCTGCTCACGATTCGCATGCTCTACGAAGCCGTGACCCGACGCCGACGACGACGTGCAACGCAATATCCACGACATTTGGCGTGCAAGTGGCTAACGACGGCCGGAAAGTTAGTCCTCTAGTCGACAAAGGAACCGATTATTCGGGGAACGGATCATTCACCACACTGCTGAGGAAAAGGAAAGCCAAAACCAGTTGGGATGGCCTACAAATTTGGACCGCAGGAGGCCGCCTCATTAAGCCGTCGGGACGATAAACAGGGCAAATGACTGTTAACGGGCATATCTATCCTAAGACCTTCGTAGTATTGCAGCAGTGTTTAGCGATGTCATATTTTGCATGGATTTATATTGGGCATGAACATCACATCATATTGGGCGCGAACATCAGACGATCATCGAGCTGCGACCTAAGCTCATCATGGTTTTGTCGGACTAAGCCATCCCATCGATGACAACCATGCAGCAGCATGTTGCCCTGACTGTCCTGCATAAACAAGTGAGCAGCCCACCCCGATCAAGCGTTATGGTTGCCTTAGATCCCACGGATGCCAATAACACGAAAGCTTCCATCGAGGGGAACACGGAGTTGCTTCTAAAGTATCGCAAAGCATTGCTCATTTCCGCAATGGCCAAGCTGAAGTGCTGCTGACGAACTTCAGCGAAGAATACATGCACGTTTAAAAAGTGACGATTACTTTCTTCGAAGAACTATCCGACGTTTGCGACGCCTTCGCCCGCTCTGATCGACCCTCAGAAGATTCATCTAAGGAAGATCACAAGCACATCTTCACATAAACCCAGCCCTGCATTGGAACAAACAAGACCAAATACGCAATCTGCTTCAAAACTACAGTGTGTGCTTCTCGTCATCGCCGAAAGCCCGACAAACGCCGATTGCGAAATTCGCATCGCAAGCGACCAGCACGCCCGACCTGTCCGCCAAAACCCTTACCGTGTGTCGTCGCGAGAATGACCAGCCATCTGAAACCAAGTAGAAGAAGTGCCTTGCGACGACTTCATCTGGCCATTGAAGAGCCGCTGTGTGGCACCGGTTCTTACAGTGAGTAATAAAAATGACAGACTTGGATTCTGCGTCATTTAATGCGGCTGGAAGAACATAACGAAAAAGGACGTATACCCGCTTTCCTGCATCGACGACACACTGGATCTGATTCGCAACGCCAAGTATTTCTCATCGATGGACCTCAGGAGCAGCTACTGGAAAATTGAGGTCAATGAGAGAGATCGCGAGACGACCGCCTTCATCACTCCGGATGGCCTCCGCGAGTCCAAGGTGATGCCATTCGGTCTCTGTCCCGGGCCAGTGAATGGACACAGTGGTGGCAGAAGTGAAGTGGTAAATTGTTTGGTATATTTAGATTACGTCGTTGTCTTCGGCTCGAACTTTGAAGAGCAGCTAAAAAGGGCTTCAGACAGTACTAGAGGCAATCATGTTGGTCCTGTGTGACCTTGAAAGCAGAAAAGTGCCACGTTGCCTAGGAGTAGCTGCTGTTTCTAGGCAACATCGTTAGAAAGCAGGGGTACGCCCAGACCCGCAGAAAACATCCGATATCGCACTGTTTCCACCCCCAGCCGATGAGAGAGCTGTGCACAGATTCTTCGGACTGTGCGCGTATTACGGACGATTTTTCAAGACCGTTTCGTGCATCACCAAGCCTCTGACCCACCAAGCCTCTGACCCAATACACCCATGGACAGCAATATTTCTCATTTCCGCAAGTAAGCAGTTTTAAGTGTCTCAGCCTAGTTTTATTGGCATAGTGCTTTCTGACGGTGACACAGCCAAAAAATAACCACTAAAACAGACGAGAGTCGCGACGCCATCTAACTATAGGTGGCGAGCTCTTTTATGGACTCGAATTCATCTCTTCCCTTTCACCATCCACTTTGCGTCGTGAATTTATTACGGAGAGCTACGATAGGCCAAGTACTTCCCGTTTCGTTTAATTGTCGGCGTCGGCAGTGCACCGTGAATTGGCGCAGTCTACATCCCGTGACCACCCGTCTTCTGAGCCTATGCTTCGCGCCTCGCGGGTCGCAGCAAGATGTCGGTAACCTCTTGAAAGCGCCTCTACAGAATGAAAGGCCAAACTCCTTTTCCTCCCACGCCGGGTTTGATCGCACTTCGCTGATCGTTCGTGCTTGTGATAGAAACGTCGATGTCATGAAGAACAAGCAACTTTCCTTTCATGCCGCGCCAAGGAGCTTCGCTTTCACACTAATGCAAGAGAGTTGATAACATCACGAAGCACGTGCATAGATCGTTATTCACAAGCATTGCATTGCACAAGCGACTGTGCTATAGGCACACATTCCAATGAGCACGGAGCAGGTACAGTCTGGATGCACGAATCGGATGCGGAACTGGCCAATATAGTTGGGACCAATCGCAAAAATAAAGAATCCGGTAACAAACTACAGAATCTTGAAGTATTCATTATCGCAGCACCAACCTCATTGTGCATCACGCCGCCGTGGTGGCTGAGTGGTTATGGCGCCCGGCTGCTGGCCCGAAAGACGCGTGTTCGATCCCGGCCGCGGCGGTCAAATTTCGATGGAGGCGAAATTATAGAGGCCCGTATACTGTGCGATTTCAGTGCACGTTAAAGAACCCCAGGTGGTCGAAATCTCCGGAGCCCTTCACTACGGCGTCTCTCATAGCCTGAGTCGCTTTGGGACGTTAAACCCCCTTAAACCAAACCAAACCATTATGCATCGTGCCACGATTCCTACAGTCATTTCGCCAACGATCTAGACCTAGCTCATCTATCACGTACCACCAGGGTAAGCATCGTCACTCCGTAATGCTCTGATGGCGTGACCCAGCTCACTGCCTCAGCTGTCCAGATTAGAAATCAAGGCAGATACACAACACTTTCTGCCCTTATGCAATGCAGCCATTACATCATATTTTTCTTATCCTTCTCTTTCCTGGAGTAGTTTTCTTCACTCAGTCTCTACAGATGAACAACGAGACATAGTGGAGCAGGGCCTCATTTTTAGTGGTGATTTGAGCTCGCCTTACATAAAGTTTCTTCTTCCTGAATTTCTTCATCTGCTTTTAGTGGCCTTCGTGGGCTTACATGCTTTAGACATTTTACGATGCTCGCATGGACACCTCTCACAGGTTTCGGCCACGACACGTAGCAAATTTATGTGCTTGGCACATGTCTCCCTACTCAATCGCTCTGTCTTCACTCACTTGTTTTAGTTCTTAGGCCTTGTTATGCATCTGTTATGCAAAAACACTGTGGCTGCAATCCATGCTCTGAAGATGGCCGGACAGCGAAGCTGTAAAGCGACACCCAATTACCCATTGCGCCGTCATTTGAAAATTAACACATGTGGCTCACGAAAAGTGAAATCAGAGACAAGTGAAATGTACTTCAGTTGTCCGCTGTATGCCCGATTTCAAAGGAGGTATGCTGTTTGGATTCCATTTTAGCCTGGCGTTTTTTGCTTAAGACAACGACACGGAAACGTAACCGCTATCTTTACCGGGAAACACGCGGGGAGAAGGAACGTGCTTCGTATCGTTTGCAGGCGCCGTTATTATACATTATGCGGTTTCCACTTCACACGAAGGCTTCGAACGACGTAAACCCCTTTCGGAGCAGCTGCAAGCGTAATTTTTGCCGGAACGCGTAGTTGTAATAGTCGCCACCACGCGTCCGAAATATCCCTTCCCTTACGGTGCGGTTTGGGTGTCCACCGAGATTTGTGAGATAGGCGTCATTTCCTTCCCTTTAAACCAATTTTAGTTTCATTTTCATTGCCTTACGGCGCGGTTCTTTCTGATCAGTATGATATACGATTTCAAAACTGTATATTTTATTTTTTATCATGTTTTCTTTTTTCATTGGTTTTTATTTTTACACATATGTTTATATTTTTGTTTTTATACTACGACTTCTTTATAATCAATATGATATACGATTCCTATGCTGTTGAGTACTTTGCCACTTGGAGTGGCATTCAATTTTTAGCCTGGCGTTTTTTGCTTAAGACGACGATGGCGACACGAAAATTTCTTTGGACGACAGAAGTATACAGCTTCGCTGTAAAAAAACGGGGATGGTAGAGAGGTAGAGCATTAACCTCGATCCTTGATCTGAATCCTGGTGCCGCGAAATTCTCCACCAGATCTGAAAAAAAAACTCCGCGTGTCGATGCGATTGCATAATCATGCCTGGGCTGCGGCCTGATCTTGCTGACCAGAAGCGACAGCGCACTCCCCCCCCCCCCCCCCCCCCCTGAGCAGGATTTGGCCAACCTGGTGTAGCGTAGTAATTGGCCACAACCTTCTAAGCACAAATCAATTATTCCTCGGCCCATAGTCACAACTGACAGGCGGCTGCGGAGCAACCTGTGACGCAGCGGAGGGTGCTAAGAATCTCTGGCACCGGACAGGCCACCATATGAAACTGAACCTGGCAACGTTTAATGCTAAAACATTATCCAGTGAGGATAGCCTAGCAGTGCTGCTTGAGGAATTAGCTGGTATTAAATGGATGTCATAGGACTTTGGGAGGTTAGGAGGACTGATGGGGCCTATACAGCACTAAGGGCGGGCACGTGCTGTGCTATAGCGGATTAGCGGACAGGCGAGAACTAGGTGTGGGGCTCCTCATCAATCATTAAAAAACAGGCAACATAGAGGAGTTCTATACTATGAGCGAGAGAGTGGCATCTATCGTAACTGCATGACATGCAGGCCAACGCACCTACATCCAGCCATGATGACAAGATAGTTGAAAGCTTCTATGAAGACGTGGGATCCGCAACGAACAGCAATGGGGAATACAGCATTCATTGCACTCAACACCTCGCTGCGCTCTTTCCCTCAGGTTTACTTGCCACAGAGTTAAAAGCCCAGCCGTCCTCCCTGCCATCTGAGATGCGGCACGTGTGAAGAACTGATTGACTTTCCGGCAGCGATTTCATCGGAAACTGAGAACACGCCAGCAAGACTCATCACCTGCACCGCCTGACCTGCGACACGCCTGGCCTGCTACTGGATATAAAAGGAGCTGTCCTTTCCATTGACCCTCACTTGGCAGAAGCGGCGAAGACAGCCTTCATCAAACTCAGCACTTTGCTGCGCTTTTTTTCGCAGGTACATGCAAACTTTAGAAGTATTTCTTGTAAATATTTTCGCTGTTGTGAAGTACGATCGCTTCTGCCGTATCATTGTTCTCTTTAGAGCGCCCCCACTATACTTTCTGCGTCATGACAAATAATCTGCATAAATTGAAGGAGGAACTGAAGGAGAAGCTAAAACCGCGTTTGCTTGCATCACGATAATCATTTTTCTTTGTATAACTCGTTCAAGTTTTGTGTACTTTTTCTGTTGTTAATCTATATGTGTCCCACCCCTTATGTAATACCCTCACACGAGGGTCTTTAAGGAAATAAAGTGAAGTGTCTTAAGTGTCTTAACAACTGAAAGAGACGCGCGAAATGAAACCCGTCAGGTGTCAAAGACCTGAAAGAAAAGCTAGAAGCAGATGTCACCTAGAATCAAACGCTTGGTGATGAAAACAGGGCATGGGAAGAAAAATGCAATAGCGTGGAAACCGAAAATGGGGACCTTTAAGGACGCATTATGCAAGCATACCGGTATTCCAGGAACAAATACATGAAAATTAGACCAGTAAGTGTACAGCAAAACGAAAACAATGTTGGCATTGTCAAACAGATGGGTAGTGCCTAGAAAGAATCATTCTCGGAGCATGATATTGAGGTGTGCCATAAGGTGCCCACTTGGAAAGAAGCTGAAAAACACATCGTTGCACAATTAAAGTCTAGAGCAAAGCGAGATTCTGTTGTGATAACGGGGAGCAACGTAAGACTGCCTAATGATGATATAAATTAGAACAAGTCTGATTCTATCTATGTCTGCTCGGGACGCTTAATGCTTCACCTATCATTTTTCTTCCTATAGCTCGCTGCGTTGACTATGCAATGAATAAAAAGTCAATTTTAAATGTTTCCAATGCTTAGAAATGATGCTAAGAAGCATTCACACCAAGTATGAGTCTTCGGAACTGCCGGCAATTGATTATGAATTTTTAAAAAGCGTGTTTTTTTTTAATTTGCGAACCGATTGGTGTGCTCGTAGTGACCGATTTTGAAACTAAAATGGTGAAAAAGACGTCACTATAACCATGACGTCACCAAGCCACCACACGCTGTCATTTGCTGTAGCCATGGCAGCCACGACGTCACGGGCACACTTCCGGTAGCCGTGAAAATCGTCTGCTCGTGCCGCCGCGCGACCCTCTCGGGCAAGCGCGAGCCACGGCATTGCCTTCGCGCATATGGTTTCAATTTTCCTCTCCTGCCTCCTGTCGGGAGTTCCGGAGCCACTCGCAGTGGCTCGCGGAGTCGCTACTTTCGTCGCTGGTATTCAGCCGCTACGGCGTGAAGGCATAGGGCTTGATGCCCATCACGTAAGAGCGAGCAGTTGCGCCCCGAGGTCCGGGTCCATTACTGCTAACTATAACAGGCGACAAGCAAAGAAACCCGACGCGCGCCGCAATCACGCCGCCGACGCTGCTGCTGGGGTGCTAGGAGTGACAACCGGAAGTTGCAAAAAGAACGTCAGCGGACGACGTGTTCATAGGGAGGGCCCAGTCCCAGACCTGTTTTGTTTATTTTTGTCTGGTGTCCCGCGTGTACGATTAGAGAGGGAGAGAAGGAGCGTAATTTTAAATCGTCTATATCTTCGTTGTTATTGATGCTAGCTTGCGTTCTTGCGTTGCGGGGACGAGTGATGAAATGCCTATCTCTCGTCTGCTTACATAATCTCAATTAATTTATTGCATAGTCCCTTTAAGAGCATCATCGATTCTCTATATTACTAAACTTCCTGATGTCGGCTACCTTGCACTTATGTACTAACTTTGATAGCTCTGCCAGTTCTATTCTATCTGAAGGGTTAGACGGTTTCATGCTTTGGCGTTTCTTAATCAGACCTTTCGTCTCCTGCGACACCTTACCGCTAAACTTTTCGAACCGTTCTACCACCTACTTCTACTGCGTACTCCGTAATGATAGCTGTGAGATTATCATTCATTGTTTGGACATTAAGACAGTCTTCCGGAGTTAAACCTGAATGCATATTCTGCAGCGATAGCACGAATTTCTCTTTCTTTCTTACCTCCAACTCGTTAACGGGCTTGAGGTTCACGAGTTTCTTCCGTTCCCTCTTCAAGTATACGCTAATATGAGACGTTTATATTCTGTGGTCGCTACAGCGCACCTTCTTAAGGACCTGCTCATCCTGCATGGTGCCAGGGTCAGCGCATAGTGCGAAGTTTTTCCATTGGGGCTCTTCTACGTCAACTCCCTGTTCTTTTGTTTTCTGAAAAAGGTATTCATGATCCGAAAATAATTTCTCTCCGAGAGCTCTACTACTAACTCAGCCCTACTATTCGTAGAGCCTATGCCGTAGTCACCTAACGCCTGGCCTCCGGCCTGCTTCTACGCGCACGTAATCTTCTGCCGCCCCCTGCTACGCTTGCCTTCCCTTTAAATTCACTCTGTTATCCTTAAGGACAAGCGGTTATCTTGCCTTCCCCCGCAGGGGGTGGGGTGAGTGAGTGGCGGCACCACGGGTTCCTGAGCATCCACAGGGATTTCCCCGCGGGGTGATGGTGAGCAGTGTGTCACCACGGACCTGAGCACCCGTGCTTGACCGTGCGTGGCACGGCAGTGTCCGGGGAAAAGGGGGTCCTGGTGGTTGAGCCGATGCTGAGCGTTTGGACCTTTAAGGCCCCTCGGTGGAGGCAACACACCACTTTGGCCCCAGCTCCCTGTAGACGGCACCTCCGGTCTGACCCGACCGGGGGGAAATCGGCACTCGCGTTTTCCTATCCTGCCCTCTATATTTCACTTTCCTGCCCCTTTCTCACAACTATCCGGTCTCCTACTCACTTCTTGGTTTTTTTCCTTTTTTCCTGGCGGCGAGGGTTAAACTTGCGCGACCAACTACCCTGAGTTTTGTCATATTTGGTTATAGTTGAGGTGTACAGCTGGCATGGGCAGGACTTGCTTGCAAGTTCCTGTCCCGTTCCCTTGTTGGGCTCCATGGTGGGTGGCAGGCACCGTGACCGAAAAACTAAATTTTTTATGGCTCCCCCTTTCGAAACCTGATCGAGCTATCAAAAGAGGGCGGGATGAGGCAAAAATCTTTTTCAAAAAAGAAAAGTAACGTTCCCAAAATATCATGTAGTCCATAACGAAGTAGAAGATAAAGCGAGAATACTACTACCATTTCTTGTATCCAAGTGCTTAACAGAAACCTTGGGCATTGGATACAAGGTCTCAAAAATGGCCTGCGGCGACTTATTGCTCGAACTATGTGAGAACGTCCATCATTCTAAACTCCGAACCTCGTGTCCATAGGGGAAGTCCCTGTCTCCATGACTTCTCATCGATGACTGAACACTGTCCGAGGCGTCATCTCTGAAACTGATTTTGTCCACATCACCGAAAAAGAAGTGCTCGAAGGGCTCAGCGACCAAGATGTCATAGATGTTCGCTGAATCAAAATCCGGAAAAACATTAACGAAATAGGCACAAAAATTTGATCCTCACATTCAACACCAGCAAATTGCACGACAAAATCGAAGTGGGATGTTTGAAAGTTAATGTAAGAACAGACATACCCAACCCTCGCAGATGTTTCAATTGTCAAAGGTTCAACCACGGCTCACAGAGCTGCCACGGTCGCAAACCTTGCGCAAAATGTGCTTCGAAGGACGCAGCCTCGCGCTGCGAAAACTGTGAGGAGGCTCATGCTGCATATTGCAGGGCGTGCCCGTCCTGGAAGAAACAAAAAGAGATAATCACCAAAGGACGAAGGAAAACACTTCATTTAAAGAAGCGAGAAGGAGTTTTGCGCCTACCAACACATTCTCTTTCACAGCAAAACCCAACTTCGTGAATGTGGTGCGCAGGGGGGTAGCACCATACAGCACGCCGGCACCTGCCGAGGCCACTTTCACCGACCCTAAGGCAGGGCCATCTACGCCCCAGGCAGGGACAGCGAAAGCGCCCCATTCATTCCCTAAGCAGGGAGAGCCGGTCCATGGGTCGGCATCCCGCCGGACTTCCCCGCGTCGGTGGAGGCCTAGAACTAACACTATGTCAGTGAAGGTCGGGTCAGGAGTCGGAAAGGCTATCGGGCGGAGGAAACGAGCTCCGGCGGTCGAGCCTGGCTGCTTCGCAAAGGGCGAGGGTAGACAAAAGATGGTGATGACGGAAGCGCAAGGTGGGAAAAGTCACCGAGGAATGGGAGGCGAGCGAGGCGTGGTTTAGTCGGATGGCCTAAGGGTGGGGCGGGCAGTTGGGTTGAAGTGGGCCGGGCAAGGCCGATACAGAAAAGGAAGCCGCGTGGGGATGTACGGGAGATGGGCGATGTGCGCTGGCCCAGTCGGTGCGGACGAAGATAAGGCATGGGGAAACCACAGCCGTAGAAATGAAGACGATTCCTCCGCCGCTGGCGACGGTGAAACGACGGCGAACGGTACTGTGCTTGAGGTTTGTTGCGTGGGGCTCGGGCTGCCCCGTCAGGAAGTAGTCGAAACGGGTGGCAGGGTGGACCGGCTGTCTGCAACAACAATCCCACTGTGGCGTTGGGGTCGCGTGCTGGTAACAGAGGGCACAAGTCCTTGACGTAGGAGTCAGAGTAAGAAGGAAGCGGTAGTGCGGAGGCCATTGGCGGGGTTGGATGGGGCACGCTATGAGGAGTCGCAAGCGTACCACCACCTGCTGAGGCTGTCTCGTCTGTTGCGGAGGCACAGGCACTGATGAAAGCGCCAGGTGAGCAGGGATGCGTGGCAGGCGTTTCGGGTGGCGCGTTAGGCGCGACAAGGCCCTGCGGTGACGTGCATGCGTTCCTCGCGACAGGAATGACAGTTGTGCTCACTGTGGTTGGACTTTGGGAGCAGGAGAATTTGGGACTAGATGCGAGTCCGAGCCCAGGTCGAGAGAGGGTGCTGCCGGTGATGGCCCAAGGGTAGGCGCCACAGCTGGGAAGCAGAGCTGGGCAGGGGCGCTCTGGGACGGGAGATCACAGGTAGATGGCCGTGAATAGGGTCCGGTGAAGTAAAGCCGAGAGACACCGTAGGGAGGCAGCTGGTTGAGAAGGTTGGCAAGAGACTGGTACGTCCTCGCGTGGCACTTGCCTAACCGTGGGTGGGGCACGTATGGTGGCGGCGATAGTGGAGAGACCGGTGTGGGAAGGGGCGCCGACGTAGGAGCGGGCGCAGGGAAAGCCGAAACAGCTCGGGTAGGGAATGCGGCCAGGGGTGGTGGTGGTGGATCGAGTGGCGCCGCCGCTGCTGAGTCGGGAAAAGGAGCGCAGAGAGTCGGCGGGAGCTACAAGCCATAATACTCCATCAGGCCCTTATTGAAGTCGGTGTATATGTCGGGGCCAAGAGGTGGCAGCCGCAGCTGGCTGGACACGTTGTTGACATGATAGTGAGTGAGAGTCCAGCAGCGCCAGCCACAAAACGTGGTCTCTGGCATAAAAAGCGGGCATGCCGGGCAGCCGACGAAGGAAGGAGCGCTGATAAGTCTGGAGGAGCTCACCGCGTGTGATAGTAGGCGCGTACATGGAGGCGAGTAGAAGCTGCCGAAGGCCGGGTGCGAACAGCGGGCGTGCAGCGGCAAGGCCAAGTGGAGTGACAGGACGGGCAGGAGCGCAGTGCCGGTGGGAGCGGCGTTACGTGCGTCGGAGCTGACGTCCGGGTGACCAGATGTGGAGGGTGGAACACATTTATTGGAGGTCCCGGTAGCCGCAGCTGGCCAGCCGTTGGAGTGGGCTGTTGAAGTTGCTGGCCAGGCCGGTTGCCGAAAGCGCTCTGTTCTGCGCGGGGCATGTCACGTTCCCAGCTTCATTTTCTTCATCAGCACCGCTACATGTTCACTTTATGTAGACGACCTCCAGATAGCTTGCACATCCTCCAACAGACCAACAAGCGAAGGACAAACACAATTAACAATAAACAGACTGGCATCGTGGGCAGACAGAAATAAATGGCTTCCGGTTTTCTGCACAGAATTCAGTAGCCATTATTTTCTCACTCAAACGAGGATTATAGTAAGATCCGACCCTACATCTGAACGAAACCGAGTTGCCCGTAATAGATGAACAAAAATTTTTAGCTATAATATTTGACAAAAAACTCACTTTATTGCCTCATATTAACGCGTAAAAAAGAAATCTTCCCGATCACTGAACATACTCAAAGTCCTTTCAATAAACACTGGGGTTCTGACAGGGCAAGCCTTCTAAAAATTTACCGCTCTATGGTACGATCCTGCTTAAACTATGGTAGTATAGCGTGTGGTTCAGCATGGATATCGTACTTGAAACGACTCGAACCAGTGCCCTATTCAGGTTCAGGTTTACGTTTTTCAACTGGCGCTTACAGGACGTCGCCTGTCACCAGTGCCGCCGGGTACCCACCGGTGGTACAATGGGTGCAGGCATTCCCCAGGCTGGTGCTCGGCTTCTTTAGGGCGAAATGCTTAGTAAATGGGCCTCTGACCCCACTTTCTGAAAAAATGGCCGCAAGTTGGGCTTCTACCGCTCGAGGCGGATTTAGCGTTGCTTGACGGCGGAACTTATCTCTGATCCGTCAAGGCAACTGTGGTCAAGACCCTTTTCCCAAGCATCTCACCCCAGAAGAGCCAAACACCAGGATGTGGTAAATCTTGTGCCCATTAGAAAACCAGTGGGTACCCGGCGGCATTGGGGATCGAACCCAGCACCTCCCGAATGTGAGGAGGATGCTCTATCACAAGGCCAGCGCTTGTATTTATGTTCACACTTTATGTATTTACAGTCTTTATGTTGAAACTAACGAACCATCATGCTCACATGCTCATACGTTCGTAAAGTTCGTTCTATACTGAAACATATCTGCTACTAAATAGTTACAAAGTGCCAATACAGAACAGTCTTTAATAACAAACCGCAAACTACTAGGCCACTCCTCGTGCGTTTTGAAGAAATTTTTCAGAATCTCGGCGTACTGAACACATTACCTAGCATTGCACTCAGACGAGAGTTACCACCTCTATGGTGCAACTTCCTGCGATATGCAATTTCACCCTTACACATTTTCACAAAAAGCAAACTCCGCCACAAAATATAGTACTATAATTTCTTGCACTAGAGGGAAAATAAAATGGTTTTGCGGACTTTGATACTGACGGTTCAAAAACAGATGCCTGCCTAGGAAGTGCAGTAGTAAGAGGGCAGGAGCCGGAAATAATCAGACTTCAACGGTGTGGATCAATTTTCAGAGCCCAATGGTACGCTCCATGCTTAGCCGTAAAAAAATAGTAAATGAGAACCTCAGAATCAGTCTCAATTACACAGACTACCTTAGCTTACTTACAGCTCTCCACTCTATATATGCAATTACTCCGACGCTCGGTGACATCATACACAACACAACAAAAGCCATAGCACCAGGAAAAAACGGAACACTTTGCTGGGCGCCGAGTCATGTCGGAATTAAAGGCAACGAGAGAGCAGACCTCTGCTCTGCGCAGGCTCGTGGCAAGCAAATAAAAAAAGTAAATATTCCCTTTAAAGATGAACTCTGTACATTGTGAAATAAGGCAAAAATGGTAGTTCCGCTTGGTACAATGAAGGAAGTAACAAACTGCACTTTGTAAAACCAGTTTTAGTAGAATGGAAATCCTGCACCCACCAAGAACGTTTCAAGGAAGTGATTATTTGTCGTCTACGCATAGGACATACACAACTCATACATAAATTCCCATTGACAACACAAGAGAAGCCCCAATGCTAATTATGCGAAGGTCAGCTAACAGTAAACTAAGTTTTATTTTCATGCAGAAAACTCGAAACACTAAGGAAAAAGCGTTGTGCAGTGTTTTACAACGAACACATATGCCACTCCACCCAACATTACTCTTAGGTGAAGGAGCGCTTGCTCAGATTTCACAGGTTTTAAGTTTTTAAAGAGAGCAGGCATGTTAAAAAATGTAGACATGGGAATATATAGTAATTTTATATCAAGACACTTCTTTAACCACACCTCAACCAATTTCTCATTCCTGGTAAGAGGGCTGAGTCTTTATTCGATTGGTTGGGAGCCTCGACATCCTTGCACAGGTAAGGATGGCTGCAGAGGTTATCTGACTCTCTTTATAGCTTTTACTAATGTCCGTTTTCAAAATGTCTTTTCTTTGGCATCACGAGGTAGTAAAACCTACATTTTAGGTCGTCTACACAACTGATCACTTTTCACATTTTTTATACAATTCTGCAGAAAACTTTTATATACCTTTTGCTCGGCTCATGATGGCCTTAGCTGCCTATGTGCAATTAAACCCAATACAACACAGTTATCTTGCCTTCGCATTACATGCCCATTTCTTCCTCTTCATTTAGAATAGGATGTCATAACCCGCGTTTGTTCCCTTACCCGCTCTGCCCGTTTCCTGTCTCTTAACGTTACACCTATCATTTTTCTTTCAATAACTCGCTGCGTTGTCCTTAACTGCGTTGTCCTTCCCCATAGTTGAGCACCGGTAACATACACCTGTTGTACATATTTCTCTTTAGGGATATGGTAAACTGACACTCATGATCTGAGAGAACCTGCGATATGTGCCTCATCCCATTATTAATCTTCTAGTTCTTTCCCTGACACAATCCGGATCAGCGGCAATTGCCCTTTTACCGTAAAGATCCAAATGACCTAGCCCTTGAATGCAAGAGAACGCTCAAAAACTGTCATGGTAGTCCCAGTCTAGCCGCTTTAAAATGAATACCAAAGAGATTAAAGTTTTACTGCTTAGACCAAAATATAAATTATTTACGCTCCAAAATTCCATTAGTTATTTGATTTATCATACAGCAATAGTAGAGGAACATAAAATTCATGGTGTTACTCTGAACTCTCACCTAAGCTGCCATCCCCACATCAAATATGTGATCAAGAAGCTCTCTGCAATAGCAGGGATATCTTTCCTGAACAAATTAAACTTCATTTATGTCATGCACTATTCGCACCTCAAATAAATTACTGCAGTCTTATCTGGAGCTCCAGAACAAAAAGAGGCATTGATAAAATCAGTGTTCTTCTGAAAAACATTGCGTGATTTGGTGAACTTTGACTACAGACAGTCACAAAGAACCTATTCCTGAAATACGGGATTATTAGATTCATGCGCAGTTATGCACAACAGTTGTTAAACGGGATCTAGTTTCCTCCGCAAAATATCCAAGTTTCCTTAAACTTGTGGCATCATTACAACAGCGAACAACCAATTTCTTCATTAGAAACCTGCCATATTGGTTAGTTTCTTCTTTCAGCAAGCAATACAAGTTTCAGTCATTAAAACATGACCTACCATCCGTTCTAAACACATACCCTAAAGAGCCTTGTGCATCTAAAAAAGAATTTTAAAAAATTTGTAACCTCAGCTGAAATTATGGGCGTCAGCCTGATATGCTGAGAACTCTTATTGGTGTTTAATTATGATTTATTAAATGAGTTCACTTTTCCTGTATTTTATGCTTCCGTAGTATAACAAATTCTTTTTTCGTGATGTGTGTGTGTGTGTGTGTTTGATGATAATATCTTTTTACATGTTCTTTCACTTATTCTGAATGTGCAGTTTAAGTGTTTAGTAACCTGTGTTGACTGCTGTTTTGTACTATCTCCCCTGGGCCTCACCAAGTTGCTGAGTGCAACTCTTAGCCCAGGAGACCATGCAGATTAGTGTCTGTAACCAGTTTGAAAAAAATGAACGAAAATAACAGCACATTGTGCTGATGGGTGACTTCAATGCGAACGTACGCAAGAAGCAGGGTGGAGACCAGGCGGTAGTCGACTATGGCGTAGGCTCCAGGAATAGCAGTAAGAAGTTATTAGCAGAGTTCGCGGTGACAGTTAATTTACTGGTCATTAATACTTTCATCCGCAAACGAGAGAAAGGATGTAGACGTGGAAGATCCCTAGTGGTTAGGATAAAAATGAAATACACCATACTGTGCACTCACACTAGCATTGTGCAGGATGTGGAGGTCCTCGGAAAGGTTTCCAAGAGGAAAGAGGAGGCAAGCGTAGGCGGAGGCGGCAGAAAGTTAGGTTGACGAATGACAATAAGTTTGCGGGGATACGGTAGCGGCCGCTGGGAAGGGACAGTGGGCGTAGTCAGGCTGATAATGACGATGATGATGATGCATGTGCAATAAAAAGCTTCTTACAAGGGGCTGCGTCACGAACAATTAGCGGTACAGTCCAGATCCAGACCAGCGGTAGTGGTCAGTTCAGAGCACTCACGAGGGTTGGAGCGTTCAACGCTTGTCATCTCCTTTAAGCGCCAGCCGCTGAAGGCTCGGAAGGCCTGTCTTACAACTTCCTCCGGGCGATAAGGCGCCATTCTGGCGGCCTAGGAAGATGGGACGACTGCGGAGTCGTAGTATGGTTTGAGGCGGGCCGTGTGTACAACTTCACGGCCTCAGCTACGGTGATCAGTGCTCGGTGTACCGAGTTCGATGAGGTAATTGGCGGAGGATTTCTGCTTATGAATGCGGTAGGGGCACTGGTACTTGCTAAGAAGCTTGGAGGACGCCAAAAAACCCCAAACAATCAACGCGCCCAAACAACCACTTTGGAGGAAAGGCCCGGAATTGAGGAGAGTTCCCATAGCAAGACCGAAGGGTCAGTAAGGTAATCGGTAAAAAGTGGAGAATCATCACGGGTGCGTTTCTACTTCTGCTGGGCGCGAGAAGTGCAGGACCGGGCAAGCTGGCGGAATTCTTCGACATAATCTGGGCCACGGCGTACGAATCTGTACGTGGCAATGAGACTGCCCATGAGCTGGCTCGAGATCTCGACCACTCAGGAGCTCAAGAAGGGTTCTCCTTCGAGAACCACGGAAGAGAAGGGCGACTAATATCATATCAAGAAGTAACGCAGCACTATAGGCCACACCGCAGACAACTTCCCCCGCCCAGTGTGAAGCTTAATAATCAGCAAGCGGTGGCGAGGAGACGTCGACAAACAGTTGTCTACACGCACCCAATAATAATTAAACATATTATTCCGGAAATTGAGGATGACAAATGTAAGAAATGTGGAGCGAGAGGGACCCTCGACCATTTTAATTGGGAATGCACACAGTCCCCACATAGGTGGAAGAAAATAAATAGTAGAGATGCCTGGGAGACCTTGCTGCGTAGCCCGGACCCTGAGCACCAGCTTCTCGCTCTCCGATTGGCTGAAGAGGCCGCCGGGATTCAAGAAATCAAGGCCAGCATCTGACGCGGCAACCCTGCACACCCCAATCCCTCCTGGCCCTCATCTCTCCACTGAGAGGGAGAGCCGCAGGATGAGGTCATCTTCTCCTGTTGGACAATAAAGTCTTTTACTCACTCACTCGGCATAAGTTGCGGCTTGGGAAAGAGTCGTAAATTCAGAAGCATCAGTGCGGTATGACAGATTGGTGTCCATTGTACAAGAAGGGTCAAGGCTGTACTGGAGAAAGTCTGGAGAAAATCTGGTGGTGGCTTGCGCAGCGGAGTTATAAGCACAGGTGACGAAAGGTAGAACGCGGTCACAGTTGCAGTGACCGGAAGCAACATACATGGCCAGCATGTCACCGAAGGCGTGGTTAAAACGCTCAACCATGTCATTTGTCTGCGGATTGATGTTGGAAGTTAGCGCCCGTCGTTGCCGTTTCTGTTATTTGTGTTTTCGTCTTCTGCCGTGCTACAGTGTACCATCAAGCTCACAAAGCGACACTACTGAACAATGTTGCATTCCTCAAGGACAGCTTGTACAACTTCAGAGAGGAAGGCGGAACGTCTATCACTCAGAAACGCGTTGGAAGCACCAGGGCGGAAAAAGATATAGGATGAAAGAAGCAATGTCGTGGTCTGTAGCAGATAGTAAAGGCGACGATTCCGCGCGGCGTCTAAAATGATCGATGTCAACAATGATTCAGTGGTTCGCGGTTGATGTGCTGGGAAGGGGGCCGTACAGGTCAATGCCAACAGACTCGCAAGGCTGTGCTCGCCAGGGCAGCGGCTGCAGAGAAGCGGCGGGTCGTCGAGGTGGGGTTTTTCGGCGCTGGCATTCGGGGCAAGACAGGGCGAACTGGCGTGCTTCCCACGCCAGTAGTTCCGATGTCGTAGGCGGGTGAACGTCTTCAATAAGCCGGCGTGGGCACATTGGGAATCATCGAAGGAGTAGGAGCAAACGACGGAGCTCAGATGGGTCGGAATGACAACAGCCACTTGCGACCATCCGGGAGGTAGCTCCGACAGGAAAGAAAGTAGTCTGTGATGGCGAAATGGTGGGAGTGGCGTCGGTGAGCTCAGGAAGGAAGTCGTGACGATTGGCCAGATAATAAATCCAACAGGCAAGTGATACACGGGTCCTTGCGTTGCTCGGAAGCTATATCAGTTGCCTCAAACGAGAAATAATGCAGGGAAGACATACAAGGCACTGCCTCAGACGGCAGAGGGGAACATGAGAGGACATCAGCATCTGCATGTTTACGGCCGGAACGATAGACAACGGTAATGTAGTACTCTTGGAGTCGCAGAGCCCAGCGCGCCAGTCGACCGGAGGGATCTTTCAAAGAGGACAGCCAGCAGAGGGCGTGGTGATCGGTGACAACGTCAAAAGGGCGCCCGTACAAGTAGAGACGAAATTTGTGGATTGCCATAAGGATGGCTAAACACTCCTTTTCGGTGGCGGAATAGTTGGCTTCAGCCTTTGAGAGTGTCCGGCTGGCGCAAGCGACAACGTATTCGTCAAAGCCAGGCTCGCACTTAGCCTCAGTATTGAACCGGCGCGACGCCGTTGGCATCGGTATGGATTTCCGTGAGAGAACGATGGTTGAAATGACGCAGGATTGACGGAGCCGTCAAAAGGCTCGTAATGGCTTCGTAATGGCTTCGTAAAGGCGTCGTAATGGCTTGATCACAGGATGGCGACCAGGTCGAAAGGTCGTGGCTGGAAAGGAACTTGGCCAGACGGTCGATGATAGCGGCGAAAATGCGGACGAAGAGGCGGAAGTAGGAGCAGAGACCGACGAAGCTGCGGAATTCTTTCATGGAAGTGGGATTTGGAAATTCTGCTACAGATCGCAGCTTCTCCGGACCCGAGAGAAAGCAATCCTTTGACGCGACATGTCCGAAAATTGCGAGCTGCCGAGCTCCGAAGCGGCACTTTTTTAAATTGATTGGGAGGCCACCTTCGGCCAGGCATCGAAATACAGTCTCAAGGCGCTGGAGGTGAGATGAAAAATCCTGGAAAAGATCACAACGTCGTCCAGGTAACAAAGGCATGTTTGCCATTTGAGCCCTCGTAGTAGGCTGTCCAACATACATCGAATGTGGTAGGTGCATTGCAGAGGCCGAAGCGTTGCCGGGGGCGCAGCATACGCACTGCCGGGCAGCCAAAGACCTCTGTCAGGCTAGTTCAAGAGCTGCCCTGTTTGAGATGTCAGCCTCGTGATTTCGGAACCACAGATTGGCAACGTCACTCAAATAAAAGATAACATTCGTGAGCTTGATGCTGTCATCCCACTTATTGTATGCACTTAAGCGTTCATATGAGGCCAACCAATCCTTCACATCCGTGCCATCCGCGTCACGCTGCCGCGCTGCGGCGGAACAGATTACAGCCGATGGAAGCGGTGAAGCAGGTTGGGTGACGGTCTCGGGCATCGCGGAATCGGTAGGAAATTCTCGGCTGAGATGCTCCAGGGTCAGGTGATCGCTAACGCCTCCAGAACTTGTAATAAAGAACGTCTTACAAGGCGCTGTGTCGCGAACTAGCGGTACAGACCAGATCCAGACCAGCGGCAGCGATCACTCCGGAGCACGCACGATCGTCGGAGCGTTCAGCGCTTGTCGTCTTCTTTAAGCGCCAACCGCTGAAGGTTCCCGAGCCGAAGGCCTGTCTTAAGCATGTGCATCCCTCGGCGGTAAATGAAATATATGAAAATATAATTAAAAAGTAAACGCTTCGCTTATCAGAGCAGAAAAAATATGCAGCTTAAGTCCGGTTCCGACTTTTTTAAAGTGCTCTTTGTAACCGAGCACGGCCGGCAGCAGTGGCCAGTACCTAACCGTTAGAGAAAATTTTTCTACTTTTTTCTTTTTTTTTTGTAGGCTTGTAAACGCAGTTTATTGTCACCTATAAAACCATGTTAATCTATCTGCACACAATAAAAAAGGAGCTCCAGATCTCTGAGATGGCGCAGAGGGCGACCATTTAATTGCTAACAAAACATACAAACTTTTCAGACAGCTTTCATCTCTTGATAAGATCCCCGCACGCACAGCAGCGGTCGTCAAAAGTGGAGATCACAGTCGTGACTAGACAAAAAAAAAGCTGGTTAAATTAAGAACTTAACTGGTATCCGCATTCATGTAGCTTTCAAGTGAAGTGGGAGGAAGTATTCCGCAGTCTTATCCCAGCATGAGCACAGCAGTTCGAAGAAATACAACAGCATTTGCACAGTTACAGATTGCAAGCATGCTATTTCTTGTTTTAGACAACAGAAGGAATGCTATAGGTTTCAAAGGTCCCACAGTTAATTAGCAGTGTAACACCACGCACTTTTAAAAGCCAATTAAATGTTTGACTCTGCCTATATGTAGCGAAGCTATCGAAGATATTTAAACCAATACCACTGACCACACATCATGCAACAACTGAAGTAGAGGGCTAAGGCTCACTTAGGTACCTGGCAGAGAAGTGCCTGTAACAAGGAGGCGTCATTCAAGCAAGCATAAAGGCAGTTTACTGCCAGAGGCAGCATATTCAAACATTGCTAGGGTGAGGTTATACAGTAAACAACATGTGCGTTTGAAAACATGCTGTGGTGTTCCTCTTATTCACACCTAACTATTACACATCAAAAAAGTTGCACTGCATACAGTCATGTCCAACATTCTTTGAAAAATTTTGAATATTGGAATATTGTATGGTACAATTACAGAAATGTTGAAGTAATGGTCCATTCTTCAGACGTGTAGCAAAATATTTCTTTTAAAATATTTGCATCGCTCATATGCAGCGCTTAAGACGGCCATAGAAAACCAACCTTCCTGGTGCTTGGTTTCTGGGGGATGGAACTCCTAGAAAATGGTTCTTTGAGTGAATCTTCGTAGTCCTAAAAACCTTGTGCCTTGCGTCATGGCACTATTTCATAAGTGATGCCCTTAAGTGATAAAAATTCACCTTTGTCTTCATTATCATATATCGCGTACAGAAAAAAAGGGGTAGGGGTTTAACGTAGTTAAACCGAGTAGACGTGCGAAAGCAGTTTTACATACTTCAATGGAAGGGGACACTGAAGCTCCGCCTTAGCCTTAGTGGGTTAATGCCAGCATATGCAGAATTGTTCATTGTGCACTAAACATTCATAGATCGCGGTGAGTCCTCATACCACCACCAGCGCAGTGCTTAATCGCTACGCCACTGCTATGGCAGGTAGCTGCTTCTATCACATACATCGGTAGGGACTATGCGACTCGTGTTGCTCTTTGCGGGCAACCTCTCGCGACTGATCAATAATTTAACTGCCACCTGAAAGGGCAGGTCGTGACGACACAAGGTTACGTGACCTAGGTGGTGTGTCGCTCTCCTCCCATTGGCTGCAGTTTTCGCGACGCTCCTCCGAACTTACATGAGCTGACACGGATAAACCTGCGTTAGTTTGGAGCACAAGGATAAAATTGACAAGACAAGACGAGATTCTTGCTCGGGGTTGGTTCGTCTGTAGCAGTGCTGTCGCAATAAAAAAAATTGGTGAGCACTTAAGCTCCGCCTTTAAGGGTACGACGCGATAGCGTTAACGGGCCCGTCAGTGACTCCACTTGATTTCATTAGCATATTGCTCAATCATGTGCCTTTTAATGTTTCCAGATCACATGACTCCCTAATGCCACGCAATACAATCATTCAGTCGTTCGCGTGCTATCACCCCTCACTGATATGCACTTTGCTACTCGCTTAACTACTACTCCCTTAAGTAGTGCCTCTCTAAAGACACTCATTACCATAAGGTCATAAGCTACCACAGTAGGTGAACGACTATACCACATATATATACGTGCCAGGATATACGTAGTGAGAGGTACGTTTCCCTGGCTAAGCTTGTTGTTGTCGCTGTATGTTTAGCAATGAGAGACATTGGGCTCCATCTCAGCGGCTATGCGCCTTTTATTATGCTTTGGTTATATCTAAGGAGTGGAATGTGCAGTATTAATTATTATGAAATGATCTCGAAATCCGTCGTCGTGGCCGTGTGGCTTTGTGTTCGGCTGCCGATCCCAATTCCGCGGGTTTTCCGACGCCGGACGCGGCCGTCATATGTTGATAGAGTCGAAATACAAAAAGGACCGTGTGATGCACGAAGCCAGTTTATGTTAAAGAATCCTAGGTAGCTCAAATTAACCCAGAGCACTCTATTATCGCGTCCCTTATAGTCCGGATGTGTTGTTTCTGGACGTTAAACTCCACGATTTACAAAACCAAGCAAACCAAGGACTCAACCAATATATTCTTGATGACTTGTTTTGCGGCACGTCATAATGAAAATATGGCTGAATATTTTGTAGATTAGCTCTGATTGCATGATTTCAGCTAATTTATCCGGATGGATGCGGATAGGATGTGAACCATCAACCGCTTCTGTCTCAGCCACATCGCGCAGTAAAAGAAAGCCTGTTGGCAGGATACAGCTCAGGAGGTTTCCAGAGTACAGCCCGCGTCAACCTAGTTTAGAGCCCTTGAGCAGTTTGCACCAGGCAGTCGAAAGTGAAATTAGAAAGTGGTCCTTGATTTCCGAGCAGATTGCTTGTGCCAAGCACGTATTCAACGTTTGGCCGAGGGGGACCGGCCCCCTCTCTAAATCAAGTTCTCCTCTCCACCCAGCCTCCTGACTGTGCTCTTGTTAAGCATGTAACCCCCTCCCCCCTTCCGGCTTCGCCCGATACAAGTCTCTCGGCCTCCTCCCGAAAAAAATATCTGGCTACGTGCCTGGCTGGTTCTCACCTTGCTGGCAGGTTCTCTCCGATCATGAATGGCAGTTTACCAATATCCCTCACGAGAAAGTATACGACAGCAGTATTTTACCGGTACTTACCTAAGGGGCAGAAACGTCGAGATTAAGGAAAGGGCTCAACTTAGTACCGCAAAGCGAGCTGTAGAAAGAAAGCTGATAGATGTAACGTTACGAGACAGAAAGAGTGCAGAGTGGGTCAGGTATCAAACACAGGTTAATGACATCCTAGCGGAAATTAAGAGCAAGAAATGGGCTTGGGCCGGGCATGTAATGCGAAGGCAGGATAACCGATAGTTCTGAAGGGCAACAGACTGGATTCCAAGAGAAGGGAAGTGTAGCAGGGGTGGCAGAAAGTTAGGTTGGAGGATGAGATAAACGATTGGCAGAGATAGCGTGGCCGCAGGTGGCACAGGACAGGGTTAATTGCCCGTGTTACCTCCTATTTCGACAAACTAAGTTGTTGCGCGAGTTGGTTACGATATTCCATGACTACAGCGCAACGAACGGGACCTAGAAGAAGGACACAGGCAGGAACACGACAAAGCGCTGTATCGTGTCCCTGCCTGTGTCCTTTTTCTAGGTCCCGTTCGTTTTACTGTAGTCATGGAACCTCCTATTTGGCACCTTCGTTGCAAGAGAAGCGATTTTGGCACCACCTAGAGAGCTGTTCACTGTCGTCTAATTTCAAGTAAATTGCTCATCAAAGCATCCTTTGTGAAGAAGGCTCCTATGGCTGGGTCAAGACGTCTTTTATTTTAAAAATGCTTTTCCACCATCCAAATGCTTACCATTTGAATGCCAAGCAAATCAGCAACCCTGCCTCCTTTGTGGCTACTAAGTTTCATTGCCTGGTCAGTTTCTTTTTCTCCGTGTATCAGCACTTGATTCAATTGAGAATTACGCAGCGAATGAGAAGCATGTTTTCTTTTCAAACTTAGCATATGCATTTACGGCTCTTGACTGCAGCCGTTCATCTCACGTAATGCGGGCTAATTGTTCCCATCATTGCATGTGAGATTTGAGCTCAGTTCTAAGCTGGTTCTTTCAGAAAAATGAACTATTTTACATTTATAAACTCTTTAAAGGATTTAAACGGAGCGCTAAATTTAGTATTAAAATTCGTAGAATATATAAGGGGCCCTTTTCCGACTAGAAAGGCAGAGTCTAAAAATTCTTCAAAATGTCTACCTATGAAGTTTTGTAGTTATCTACAAGCGTAGCGTTGGCACAGCTACAGGAGAGCTTGTAAACGTCCATGTCTAAAATTCTGCTTAGGTGAAACTCCATTTAGATGAGAAGGTTTTTTGTAAAAATTTTTTTAAACGTCAACTACTTCTTACTGTGTTTCGTGGGAGGTGATGTGCGACAAGTAGGCTGTGCGAAAACCCGGGAACCAGTTTCCAGATCGGAAGCTAAATCGGCAAGTTTCTTGTCTCTGACGTCTGCACCACATTGGACAAGCTGCGTAAAATGCTGGAGGCTAAGGACGCTAGTGACAAAAAGCTGCGGCACTTTGTTCAGTAGCTTCAAGAAGACCACCAAGTATTTGAGGCCAATTTCGGCAATGGGAAGGCCCTCCCCTGCAGAGCTCCCCCAATACGGACAATGATTGCTCGCCCAGCCCTTGTTGCTTTTAAATAGTCATCCTTTAGGCCACGAAATCAGGCGCACTCCTGCAATCATTCGTAACTGCAAATGGCCAGAGTGAAAGGACAGGTTGAAGTGAATCCACGTACTGAACCTCTTGACGGTGTTTACTCACGGCTATGGAATTCAGGAAAGCCGAGCGACACAGGGTGACACCACTGCGGCAGGTGACAAGCTGTCCACCAGATTGTGACCAAACTGCCGGCGTGGCAGGTAGTTGTTAAATTTATGATTGATAACGAGAGTTTGCTCAGGAAGACAAACCTAGGTGTCACAAGCTCCACCGTTGGTTGCGTTTGTAACAGCCACCTGGAGGGGTAATGGCGAACCGGTTAGCCGCTCCACCACTGCACCATCTGTGGTATGAAGACTCCCTCCTATCTATAAACGCGAAACATAAAATGAGCAATTTCTCACATACAGGTATCTAGGCATATAGGTATATCTATATCTATCTCATCGTATTCTGATGGGTAGCCTAGGTGTTATGTGATGGTGAAAGAAAAAAACAGTATCAGTGTCAGAGAAGTGATCTGCAAAGATAACTTCAGGCCTTTGAAGAGACACCATAACGCTCTTGCGTGAGACCCTTAAAGCGGAGATTGAGTGTCCGCCAATTTTTCTTGGCCTTGAAGAACCGAGGACCAGGGCGGAGGAACCTTGTAGCCATTCGAACACCGCTGGATTCCCGCCAGCAGAGGCGATCGTACACCGCACCTTCCGTATGCGAGCAAGATTTTCAAACTACTCACGTGGTCTTCTCGCCATTTCCGGACGGAAATGGCAACGCTGCGAGTATACAAATAGAGCCGATTAACTGAAGCATGCATGTATACCAAAAGCGCATGC
Organism: Amblyomma americanum; assembly: GCF_052857255.1. Taxonomy (NCBI): domain Eukaryota; kingdom Metazoa; phylum Arthropoda; class Arachnida; order Ixodida; family Ixodidae; genus Amblyomma; species Amblyomma americanum. The sequence continues at coordinate 48,053,159 of NC_135500.1, forward strand.
ACCGGGACTGCTATAGGCGCTGTGCATAGTATCCTTTACAACAGTGGCCAATGCTGGACGCGCCTTCGTATATGGAGTGACTGCGGCTATATGAGGACCCTGCACGAACGTGCAGACCGGCGGGGCACAACCTTTACAAACCACTTACGGAGTCTTCTCGCCATTAAATGTGTTCGTTTCTTGTTTTTTATTTATTTACACATACTGCAGTCACAGACCGAGCAGGAGGACAACATTCTAAAAATCAAGATAAGAACAACCGCATCGCAAATTTAACACTGTGAGGCAACAAACAATGGAAAGAAAGAGGAATAAGATGTGCGGCCAACGCTTACTTGAGAGATAGGATAAAAAACTTTCTTAAAAAGCAGGAAAAACACGGGCCGAAAAGACATCAGCAGGCAGTGCACTCCGCGGTGTGATTTTGTTCTTGTTTCGTTCTTTGGTCTGCTGGTCTGCCCTCGTCGTAAAATGCTCCGCTGGGCATGTCACTCACAAGCAATCTACACCTGGATCTTGCACTATTAAGTGCTGGCAATGCGAAGATACGAGCCATAGTGGGCGATGTTGTGGTGTGACAAAGGCTTCACTGATGTCTATGACTGTCAGATTGACGCTTGAAGTGGTACAAACTGTCAGGTTGAGAGACGACCGGCATACGATGCAGGACGGGTAGAAACTCGAGAACAGGCCGGTAAAACGTTGACTTACATCATTCATCTACGCCTGCAACACGTACTTACTATGCAGAAACTTAGGGCACGCTGAAAAAGACGGAAAGGGCAGAGTAGAAGTTTGATTGTTCAATGTTAGAGACGTGATGACGTCTTGAAAACGGTACAAATATTATATTGGGCGCGCAAAAGGAATGACAGTTAATTGCCCCTGACTGCACCACTAGGCACAACAGGCTTAAGTCAATGGTAAAATACACGAATCGATCCCGAGAAACAAAGGTTTGTTTGTCTCGCCAACAGGCGCAGCTATAAAAATAATAACAGGCGGAACTATGTAAGAAATAAAAGGGGGAGGTTGCTACACTAGCAACATGACAGCCAGGGGAGCGGGCCAGGGAAGTGTCCCCTTGACTCCAATGGGGGGCAGCAGGAAGAGTTGGGAATAGGAATGGGATGAGGGTTAACGGGAGGGGGTTGTGGGAATTTGGGGAGAATGGAGGCAGCGTCGGTTTTAGCTCAGTGAGGCCGAATGAGTCTAGATCCTTTTCAGGCCTTCTAAGAGTGCGAGCACTCGCTCTTAGCCGAATATGCGGCCCTCGGTTTTCAAGCGGACTCCCAAAACCATAACGCGCTTGCCGGGTTTCGACTTTCAGAGACACGGATTCCTAACAGAGGCACGACCGGGCGGCGGTGTCCCCTTCCCCAAAGCCTGTTGCCGCCCCGACCGTATCTGGTACTAGAGGTGTTGGAGGGACGGCTCATGTTCTCCGTCCACCAAGACCTGTTCCACCGCCCCGGCCGTACTGGGTACTGGAGGAATCGATTTCGCCGTAAGAATCGGCTTGGGCTCCTACTTCAAGGCACCCGAACTCGCAGTGGCTGGCACACCACACGACGGGAACCTTTTGTGCCTCTGTGTGTCTCCTTTTCTCCTTTCTGGTCCATGTTTGTTGTGTGCGCAAGATTTCTATTCCCTGTGAACAACGAACTCGCCCAAAACGCAACGCTGCAGCGCGGTGTACGTCTCCAACAAGGTATGTGCGAACCGGGAGCCTTTCAGCCCTTGTGTCTGGCTGTCACTATTAAGTCCGCTGAATACCCTCCTTCCCTACCTACGAAGGTGCGGTATGGATGGATGAATGAAAGGTAGGAGCGTCCATTTTGGAACGCGGTGCTGGCAGGTGCCACCAGGCTCTACTTTTCTTTTCCTTTTTATTAACCAGTGTTATTAATTTGTCTGAAATTTCCTATTTCCTTTAAATATATTTTCAGCCCTGCAATCCCAACCTTGGATCCCTTCGCTGCTTCTGAGCCACCAACCTTCCAATCGCTCTTTGTTAACTTACACCGCAGATTCACCTCATGACCTTTGTTATCTTTAAGCGCTAGGGCATCAGGGAGTGCGACCGTGGCTGCACTTACATCCGGATGTATACCATCACATTCGAGTGTGAGATGTTCAGTTGGCTCTACAGATTTACCACACAGAGGACGTGTGTCATCTGCTTGGTTAAATTTCTTTTTGTATCGGCGCGTCCCAAGGTCCCTGGCCCAGCTTCGAAGAGTAGGGCACTGGCTCGTCACTTAACACAGAACGATTCCTTCCTGATCTGCCTTTTTAAGTTTCGATATAGTTACACACTCTGATTCTTTTCCATTGATCTATTCCAGTCTTTACATTCTGTGTTTTTACCTGTCGTTAAAGCTTTTTATTTCTCCGTCGTTGTGTTCTGAATACTTAATGGTTAGTTTCGTAGTCCCTTTGCGCCATTGTGAGTTAACGTAAGTATTTAAATGTTTTAGCTCCCACCTGTTATCATCCAATTTCCAGAGACGTTTTTTATATAAACTTTTACTCTAACCTTCTCGCGCTTCCAACCCAGCTTCGATGCTCAGCCTATAACCCTCTGTATTGCGTCGTTTGTGGTTTTGCCGTGGGCACCTAGTGCTAATCTTCTAAGAGCTCTCTGACTTTCTTGCTAATCTCGACTGAACCTCTGCCCTTAACCACAAAACCACCTTCCCTAAAGTGAGAGGTCGAGCATTCGCTTTTAGCCGAATATGACGCCCTCGGCCTTCAAGTGGGCGGCCAACACCACTAAGCGCATGCCAGGTTTCCGACCTTCAGAGGAAGGGATTACTAACAGAGACACAGAGCCATTCCTAACCCTCAAGCCGAAGCGCCAGGGCCGTGAGATATCTCTGCGTTTGTGTTGGATATACTAAGCAGTTCTTGGTGTAGCCGCCGGTCTTTCCCTAGTTTCGGAGCTTACTGGCCACTCCCATCGACTACTTTTTCATCCCATTTTCTCTTTTGGCCTAAAGGCAGGTTATCCAAAACCAAGACTTGATTCTAGAGGGCTGAGATCCCCTCTCTCCTCGTTACTCATCGGGCCTAAGGACTGCTTCCTCAAAACAAGAGCCTGGTTCGCCCGAGACGCGGTGGCCCCGCGTTGACCTGACCTCTTCAGAGTCGGAAACCACGCGTACCAGCCCGGTGGTGCGCACGCCGCATCGAGCTGTAACTGAGCGGCTTGCCAATATTCACTTTTGAATTTCTGCCACCTTTTTCTCACCGGATTTCACGTGCACGGTTCGGAACCTTCCGGACATACCCCCACATCTCGCATCGGCGAACGTGGGCTGTGGAACGTTCACAATTCTGCGGCAAGTACGCTGACAACTAGCGTGAAGTTTTGCCTCCCCCCATGATGTGCCCCGGCAGATACCATCCTGAACGCTGGCGTTGTAACTGGACAAATCCTGGCAGGCAGAACCGCATTCGGCCGATCCAGCTGGTAGGGGGATCCACGGGCAGGCCGCACAGTCAGATTTTCCTCTTTTGAAAACGGCACAGGAGCAAAGAACTACTGCCAGTAAAAAAAGACAGGACAGTGATAATACGTCATGAAAAACGCTGCTGAAAATGTAACTAGCATGGCCTAACTTTGTAAAAATATATTTAGAATAAAGGTAATCGTGAGACAAAACAGCTAAACATAGATAAGAATCAGGTTGGACAATATTTACAGCTCAAGAACGTTCGGAGTCGTTAGATTACTTTCAAAGAACACGAAAATCTCTTGATTATTTTAGGGTCTGTGTCACAAAAGACGTTAGCGTGCACCGAGTTCCGCGTATGTCGAAGCTGCTGACAGGAAAAGCCCTGTTCCTGAACAGTGATTTATGGGCCGCAAAGAGAGGCATTCAAACTTTAAGAAAGTGACGTCAATAATAATCTGACTCGCCGTTTTTTTTTGGAGGTGCGCCTGGTGGCAAAATCAAAAGTGCGTGAGACACGAAACGGTAAAGTATTCATGAGAAAGAAGAAAGGAGACAAAGCCAGTCGGATTCAGTCATTAAATGACTGACAAGATCTCTAAAGGGTGCCAAAACATTAACAGACCTCTATTGCCACGGATCTTTGTACCGCCGTCAACACGCTTAACACGAACGCTCGATCGCTCGTCCTGCGCTGATATTACAGCCTCTGAGAGCTGGGCGCCGAGTGCGAGACCACGCTGCACGGTATGCATGCTGCACCCAGCGGCCGATGCCATGAGGCGCTAATGTCGGTGGAAGACACGCGATCGCACGTTCGGGTTTAAACGTGCTGATGGTGGTATACACCTAGCTTGTTTATGCTTCAACCCGTCGGCACTCGGATTTATCATTTGCTTGTGACGCGAGATGCGCGCAGACTTATCTTTTATCATCGCAGCCACGAGCAACTGCTTTCAGTTTGTTCAAAATTGTTACATTGGCTTTGGCGCCTTATCCCGAACGGTCCTTGCTTGCTTTAAATTGAGCGCGGACGAGAGCGGCAGGCATTCGTCGATGATTGCCGAGCATGCGTGTTGCTATCGCCGCTGCCGAGTCATTCAGTTCTTTGTAAGCATGATTCAGCCTAGTTTCTTCTGAGAGCCTTCTGGAAGCTTTCATCACCACCGGACGCCCTCAACAGCCAGATGTGCTACTTTTACAATCGAAACGCGGGACGCATAGTACCGCTGCTTCGTCGAGTAACGTCTCTCCGGCGCTGCTTAGCATTGGCACTCCAACGCCTTAAGTTGAACGTTTGCTTGTTACGAGATTGACAGCCTTTATTTTTTTGTCGTGTGCGCGTATAAAATTTTTTGCGTGATTAGCATTTGATCTGTGTTGCACGTCTCATTAGCTGTGTCGTTGTTTGTGCTATCATGTATAAAATGTCCTGTCTCAAGTGCAGCCTCGGGGTCCATCCCTCGACCTTTTAGGCCCACACACGCAGAATACGCGGACCACCCAACCGTGTGACACTGAACAAAACCATCGCTGAGATTCTCACCTGGTATGTGGACGCCGAACACAAGACTTGGGACGCCATTCTTCCATACGCCGTCTTCGCCTATAACATGGCTGTGCAGTAGACTACTCAGTTTGAGTGCAGTTTAGGTAAGTACACGGCAGTGAGGGCACCCTGCAGGAGTTTGGCAGAATTTCGCAACAGTGGTTGCGGTTCTAGAAACATCTAAATTTTATCCTGCCCTTCATCCAGGTTACGGACGTCATCAACCTGGAGTAACCTGCTCGCTGGCGGCCGCTCAATTCCAACGCCGCACGTGTTTTTTTTCTTTATTGCCTGGCTTTGACACAGAAAATTGCACATAACAAACAATCAACAAAAGACAAACGCTATGTACGCCCGACTGGCGTCTTCGTCACGGAGACTGGCCCCACCTCCTGCCCCTGTCATACCTCCTGCCTGCCACGCATAGCTTGTCACCTAACGGAAGAAGCGCTGTATATAAGAAGCACTTTTGCTCCTGTCCCTCATTTGGCAGCAGAGGCTGCGGCTCTACTGGCATCTAAAATTTATCATGCCCTTCATCCAGGTTGGTATTCAGGTGCTGCTTTGTACTTGTTTATTTTGTTCTGCGCCGCTACTGCTGCTGCCCTCTGCTCATAATTTTTCTTTCATCATATCCACCAATGCCGAGCCATCCAAAGAACTTGGTGGTGGTGGTGAAAAACTTTATAAAGTAGAGCAAGCCTTAATTGTTACATCCTAGTGATGGGATTGTTCTTGGATGCGTGTCGTGGCCGGAAGGTGATGCTTCTCAGCGACTTCCAAAGCCCAGTCCACTAGCTGCCGTTGGGCAGCCGGGTCAGAACTGGACACCGCAGCCTTCCATCGCTCGAGGTCTGTGAGTTGCCAATCGGCTGGTGGAAGGAGCTCGGAGCATGAATAAAGAATGTGTGCAAAAACCGCTTTCGGAGCGCCGCAGAGGATGCATACTGGCGTGAACAGTCCCGAGTGAACCAGGGCTAAGTGGGCAGGAGAGAGGAAGGTGCGGGATTGTAGCTGTCGCCACGTCACCTGCGGCAATTTAGTGAGAGACGTGTGCGGAGGGGGATACGTTAGCCGTTGCTCACGGTAGTGTAGAGTGATCTCGTGATACGCGACCATTCGATCTCGAGCGTCTCCCCAGGCGTCGGCGGCTCATGCTCGGCTGACGAAATCTCGAGCTAAAGAATGAGCCGCCTCGTTACCTGAGTGGCCGGCGTGGGCCGGGACCCAGAGAAGCTGAATAGGTCGGGTAGGGGCGGGAGACTGGCTTAGAAACCGGAAAGCGGGTTCGGAGATGCGGCCTTTCGCAAAGTTACGGACCGCGGTCTTTGAGTATCTGAAAATGTGGGTCGCCGATGTAGCAGCGATGGCTAAGGTTACGGCTGCCTCCTCCGCTTCCGCAGGAGTGGACGCAATGACAGTGCCTGCCGTAATAGGGGTGTACGAATTGGGCACTACCGCCACGGCAAAGGTGGAAGAGGAGGTGTAAGAGGCTGCGTCGACGTAGACGCTCTCCGGCTGTGCGCCATAGTGTTTGTGTAGGGCTGCAGCCCGAGCAGCACGACGAGCCGCGTGATGCTCGGGATGCATGTTCTTGGGTGAATGGTGAATGGTGATGAGGTCCCGTGTGCGGTGTGGGAGGGAGAAGGTGTGGGTATAATAGCCAGGGGGGTGTAGGCCAATGGCGTCAAGAATGTGACGGCCGGCTATGGTGGAGGAGAGCCGATCAAGTTGGGCAGATCGATGGGCCTCGGTGAGCTCGGCGAGGGTGTTGTGTACGCCCATCTTAAGAAGGCGTTCCTTCGACGTGTGCTGGGGGAGGTTGAGGCCGTCTTGTACGCCTGACGGATGAGGCAGTTGACTTTGTTCTCTTCTACTCGGGAGAGGAAGAGATAGGGCAGGGAGTATACTACCCGGCTAAGGACGAAAGCCTGGATAAGGCGGCGGAGGTCGTGTTCCCGCATGCCTCGGTGTTTGTTAGCGATTCGTCTGATGAGGCGAACGGTTTGTTGAACGGTAGCAGTGAGCTTGGTGATTGTGGCAGTGTTCTTGCCATTGTTCTGGAGAACCATCCCCAGGATGCGAACTTTGTCTATCTCTGGTATGCGGGTGGCATCAATGGTGACATTGATGCCAGGTGGGGGAGTTTTGTCCAGTCTTCCCCGAAGGGGGGCGAAGGACCAGAAGTTCCGATTTTGTAGGAGAGCATGCAAGGCCGGCCTGATGGGCATAGAAGGTCACCACATCTGCCTCCGCTTGTAGTGTATCTTCAATGGTGCCGACATTACCCGTGGAGGTCCACAGGGTGATGTAGTCGGCATATAAATAGTGCGAGAGGGCGGGAATGGCTGAAAGAGCCATTGCAATGGGGATGAGAGTTATCTTAAATAGAAGCAGGGAGAGTACCGATCCCTGAGGGGTACCTCGGCTACCGAGGGGGAAAACAGGGGAGGAGAGGGAGCCAAAAGTGATTTCAGCTGTGCGGTGGCGGACGAAGGCTGAGATGTACTGATGGGTACGAGTGCCGACGGGTAGGGACGACAGGGCGTCCAAGATGGCCGAATGATGTACATTGTCGAATGCCTGTTTTAGATCCAGGGCCAGGACCGCGTGCGTGCGCCTCGTGTTTCGGGGGTGGAGGACGTCTTCTGAGAGCTGAAACATATCTTTGGTGGAGAGGTGGGGACGGAAACCAACCATCGTTGGGGGAAGAGGAGGTTGTCGTCCATGTGTTCCTAGAGGCGACCAAGGACGACGTGCTCAAAAGCTTGCCGATGCAAGACGTAAGGAAAATGGGACGGAGATTCCTTATCTCAAGAGGCTTTCCTGGCTTGGGGATGAAAGTTATGCGGGCATGAGTCCACTGCGAAGGGAGGGTTCCCGTTAGCCAGCAGTTATTTAACAAGTCTGCAACAGCCTCCACGGACTGGCCGTCGAGATTGCGGAGAACCTTGTTGGGGACTCTGTCAGCGCCGGGGGCGGTCGTGGTCCGAAGTTTGTGCATAGCCGCCCGAACCTCCGCCGGAGAGATGTCCGCGTCGAGTTCCGGTTTGGGGTCTCCCGTGTACGGGGGGAGGGGGGTGGGAGGGGTGGTGGCGAGATATTGATCTTTGAGGGCTTGGAGGAGTGCATCGTTTGAGAGGGGGAGCTGGTGCAAGATGCGTGTTACATGCTTGAGTTGGGTGGCCTTCGTGTGACCCGGGTCCAGGAGATATCTGAGGAGGGACCAGGTGTCTTTGAGGTCTAAATTTCCACTCATGCGATCGCAGACCTGTCCCCATTGGTGATGGGCCAGGTCGCGTGCATGTGTTTCAATCTCGCGTACGAGATGAGCGATACGGCTTTTGAGGGGCCGATTGTGCTTTTGATTGAGCCAGCGCCTTTGCAGGCTGGCATGTGCTTCCCACAAGTGGATGAGCCGGCTGTCAGCACCCGACGTGTCCTCAGGTTCGGGAATGGTGGAGGTAGCGCGGGCGACATTGCGGTTGAGACTGGCGGTCCATTCAGAGAGGTCCGTGATAGTGTTCGGGGTTAAGCGCCGAAGTTGGCGGAATTTGTCCCAATCTACCACCTGAGTCCCTCGTCGTTTTGGCGAGGTAATGGAAGAGGTATTGACCTCTGTGGAAATGATATAATGGTCGCTGTCAAAGGAGTGTGTCGTGTTGATCCATTGGCTGTCGCGAATGTGTTTGCTAATTGTGAGGTCTGGGCTGGTGTTGTGCTGAACACTGGAACCAATACGGGTGGGGATCGTGGTGTCATTCAAAAGGGAGAGGCCTTCGTCCTGAATGAATGACCACAGGGAGGTAGGTGCCTTTGCGACAGTTCTTGCGGTACCCACAACTGATGTGATTGGCGTTAAAGTCGCCCACTACCAACAGGGAGTTGTTCGAACTGATCGAGAGCGTCTTGCGGAAAGCCGCAAGAAGAGGGGGAGGAGGACCTTTTGGGGGGCTATAGAGATTGAGGATGAAGAGGCTAAGTGACTTGCGTGTGGGAGGGAGAAGCTCCAGCAGAAGACCGTCTATGTCGTTTACCTCTAATGGGTGCTCTATCGCAGTGATATTGCGATGTACGAGCGTGGCGACCCTGGTCTGTGGCTTGATAGAAGGTTCGTATGCGGTGTAGTTTCGGAGCTTGACTGACGTCAGAGTTTCCTGAAGCGCAATGACCGCGGGGCGTCGCGGCTAGAGAGGGTTTGTAAGTAAAGCTGCAGGTTATCTCGCTTTGAGCGAAAACCCCTGCAGTTCCACTGCCACACCTTAATGCGTTGGGGTGTCGCAGCCATGTTGGGCAATGACGGAGAGAGCGGAAGATCCAGGGGGTGGCGTATGACCTCTGGGAAGAGGCTCGTGAATCTTAGTTTGGAGTTGGGCAACATTGGCCTCCAGATTGCTGGATGGATGGATGGATGGATGGATACGGCTGAACCCTTTACATCGGGCGGTGGCTCAAGCCACCTAGCCATGTCTTGTGAAATTTTACTCCTGTCTTGCTTTTAGCCACCAATCAGATAACCTTCGCTTGGTTACTTCTAACCTCTTAAAATCCACTTTCCCTTCACTATCCCTAAACCCCAATGCCTTGGGTAAGTCAGCCCCGCTCCTTCCACTGTAGGGTGAAGCCCTTTACAGAAAAGTATCAAGTGTTCAGCCGTTTCCTCCTCCTCTCCGCACGCAATGCACAAAGTGTCGGCGGGTCTCGGGTCGGCTCTGGCGGGTCTCGAGCGCCGCCACGCGGTCAGAAATGTTCTTCTTCCACGTTTGAGTTTCGGAGCGGAACGTGTTTAGGGTCGCCATCATGCGTTTCTCAAAATCTTGCATGAAAGACGTCACCTGGTGTACAAGGTTGTCAGTGACTGGTTGGGAGGGAAAATTGGCGTCATCGGCGGACTTGCGTCTAGCGGGAAGCCCATGTGCCGGTGACGTGGCGCACGAGGAGGAGGCGGAGAGGGAAGAGACGGAGGAGGAACTAGGCACGTTTGGATGTGTCGGGGTTTGCACCACTGGGGGCAATGTCGGTGGGAAGTGTTCACGCCTTTAAAAGGTTTTGCAGTTGCTCTTTTAGAGCAGCAATTTCGCGACTCTGGGAGGACAACTGTGCTTTTAGCTCCGCGTTTTCCTTCTCGAGCGGGGAAGACTACGGCCCCCAGCTCACCTGTTTCGAAGACTCCTGGACCCTTTGGCCTGGAAGTGGTGGGAAGGACACGGAACGGCTGCGACTGCGACCAGTTCTTGGGCGGGAGGTGGAGCGTTGGCGGCTTCGCGACGCCCTGGGACTCTTGAGTGGCGAAGACGGTGGTGGACTCGCCGGGGGCGTTGTCCGTAGACTGGAGACCGGCATGGTGTTGCCGGAGCGTTCGAAGCGTACTTTGCACTTGCGCGTCCCTGTGAAGTGCGTTCCATTACACAGGATACATTTGGGAGTGCAATCCGGCGTTTCTTTGATGGGATGAGACGCACCGCACCGAGGACAAAGGTCGGTGCGCTCTTTCAGACACACATCAGCACGATGGCCTGGCTTGCGGCAGTTGAAGCATGCTTCAACTTTCGCCTTGAAGGGATGACACGTGTAGAGGGTGCCGTAGAAGACGAGCTGTCTTGGAACTTCCGTGGTGTCAATAAAGGTGACCAAGATGGACTTGGTGCGGCCTAGTTGGCGGGCGTCGGCGATCGTGAAGTGGCGGCTGGGGTTCAGCGCCACGAGGTTGGAGAAAATATCTTCTTGAGTCTGGTTATATACCGCGTTGTACAGTATCCCTTTGACGGCGTTGTCGGGGGCCGCGACGTATGTCTTCATCGGATACTGTTGATCGCGGAGCCTGAGTTCTTGAAGTTGGACATATCGTTTCACTCGGGCTTCCGAAGGCGTACTCACGGTGAACGAGTTATTGTAAGGGTTGATTCGGAGCTTGTCCTGGCTCCGCGCTTGCGCGTAGTCGATCTCTGTGCCAGTGCAGAGAAGCTGGAGAAGAGCTCCGCCGTTCACGGGCCGCAGGTCGAGACCACCGCCCGGGCGGAACACAATCTTGAGGTCTGAAGCTGGTAGACGAGGAAGTGGAGCGTATTTCTTGATTTTTGGCGGAGTAGACTTGTCCTGCGGCGGTTGAGCGGGCTTTCCTGGACCTGCCCGGGAACTGGACGCTGCTGACGCGTCATTGGCGATGACGGCTTCGTGGTGGGGTAGAGCTTGTTGTGCGCTCGGACGGCGCGGGACCACCGTGGATCATTTTCGAACTATTCTGGGGAAATCACATCGCCATCGACGCGGTACTCCATCTGTGACGATGTAGACCCGGAGACGAACAGGGCTATGAGCAGCCGGCGGCGTTAGGCCTAACCGGTGACGGCGTTCCACGCCTGGAGCGACAGAAAAATCTTCCAAAATCGGTTCCAATGGGCGAAAAGAGCCGAAAAAATGGTGCGTAGAGGTGCACAACACCTTCACTGACTGTGTCAGATGGAAAGCAGGTCACTTCAGGTCGATATTCCGCCACCACGAGCAAACGTTGACGGAGCCCATGTGATGCGCACGTCCTCATCAACTCGCTGCCCGTTGACCTTCAACGGTCCTCCGTGCCGAAGTCACTGGAGTGCGTGAGAGCCTAAGCATTTTTAACAAGCTCTATTAAACTATTTAGAAACACAACGAGCCCCTGACGCACGGAAAGAAGGACTTGAAATAAAAAATAAGCAGCCGTCAGGTCATGTTTATGACTGCCAGGTTATGTTTCTGAGTATCATCATCGGGATATGCACCGCAGTGGTGGATCAGACATATTTATCTCGCAGTATCTGCAATATAAACGCCAACTTGATCTCTCATTTACGAATGTACAATGTGAATCCGTGTGGCTGGAATTCTATAATGAAGCGTTGCCATTAAAGAGTCGCAGCAGACTCATAGCATCCATCGATAGTTCGCCTTCATCTTATTTTCAGTTTTATTCGCCTTAAGACATAAACTTAGACTGTTCGGTTATAAAAATGAGAGCATCCTGATTATCAGAGCTATAAATGTCAGCATATTCGATCCTATAGACGTCTAGCTTGATCGGAGTATCGGTACTGCTTAGGAGCGAGAACACTATTCCAGGCGTACCAATCTCTGGCAATAATCTTGTCTTGTGGACAGTCTTGTGCAATGTCTTGTCCAACCACGAGCAAGAATCTTGCCTTTTAATGCGAGAGCATTAAGAGCTCCATTACCCAGAATATCCGGCGTCGGAACTGCGGCGTTGTGAGCGAAAAATCACGAGCATGTGGCAGATGGTGGACCGAGAGCAACCTAGTAGGCAGGGAGGCCACTGAGATCACATAACCTGCCCATCGGATAGTGATCTAACTGCCCACTGTGGTAGGTGGAAGTTAAATGAGACTAGTGGTTGGTTTGAAAGAGCAACCTGAGTCGCACAAGGCCCGCCGCTTGGAGCACCTGCCGTCGCTTAACCGCTGCACCTTTGCGCCAGGAGGCGTATGAGTACTCCCAGGAATCAATGAATGCTAAATTCAGAATGACCAATTATGCATATATTGATATTAACCCACTGAAGATATCGCGTCATACCCTTACGGCAGAGCTCAAGTTTCCGCTCCAATTTTTTCTTGTTCTTAGAATTAGCCCGTGCTTACCCGAGTTACCCTGAGCAGCTGGGGCTCGTTCTGAAGACGTCGCGCAAGCTCCAGCAAATGGGAGGAACATCGGTTAAGTTCGGGGGAGAGTCGCGCCACCTATAGCTAATGGGACAAGGACGTCGCGCCACCTAGGTCACGTAATCTTGTGGCGTTATCCCAACCTGTCCACCGCATTCTGAGCAAACTACCGCCATATGGCACCTGGGAGTTAAAATAATGACTTGTCGCGAAAGATTGCTCGGGAAGGGCAACATGTGTCACACAACTCTACTTGTGGCTGTTATAAAAACAGCCACCTGCCAGTGCACTGGCGTATAGCTGAACCGCCTCGCCACTGCGTTGGTTGTGGTATGCGGACTCGCTGCAATCTATGAACGCTAAGTACACAGTTCGCAATTCGGTATATGTGGACATTAACCTAATAAAGCCCGCAAAACCGGGATTAAGTGTCCCTTGCTTTCTCTCCTGTATTCGGTTTTCTTTCGTTAAACCCCTACCCCTTATTTTTCTTGCTGGTGGGTTCGCATCTCTCTAGTGGAGTTGGCGGTGGAGTCGAAGAGAAGCTTGGCGGTTACATTATGCAGATGGATATGCGATTAGATACGATTGAAAGTGAACTGAAACGCCTTGGAGCAAATGGTGCACATATTGAGAGATGTGACAATATAGGTGGAGCGCTATCAGCTCCTATGGCGACAGTAAGCATGAAATTTCAAAACTTTGAACAGCGAAGTAGACGCAATAATATCGTTTTATATGTGGTGGACCAAAAAGACAATGAAGCGCCTACATTCCAGCAGGAAAGCATCATTGATGACGTGTTTGCCACACATATGGGTATCAAGATGTCAAGTCTTGAAGGAATTGATCGCTTTGGTAAGATCAGGCATGACTTGATTTGACCGGTCATATTGCGATTGTATAAAGACGATGAAAGATAGCACTCTTTTGACATGCAGATAAATTTAAGGGGTCCGATTTGTCACTGAGCGGGGAATATACTCGGGAAGTTTATGAAAGATAGAAGCACTTATCTGAGTATGCTGAAAGCATAAAATAATAGAAAGAACAAACTCTGAAGCTCATTAACGATAAGTTATTCATTGAGAAAAAACAGTACGCATGGGACACTCAGATGCAGAAGGTTCTCAGAGTAAATCCACAATGACAGGTTTGTAAGACAGGTAAACTGTGCAACGTTGTTGCAAACGTCGTCAACTTTAAGTGCTAGAACTCTCCGCTTCAATCGGTACCGTTGACGGTGATATTATCGGTACAGAACACTGCCTTGAGGACATGGCAGCCAACAGTGAAGTGTTTCTATAGTTCCTTTCATGTGTATCGGAATGATAGAACAAAGCGCGCTGAGGGTGTCTTTATTCTTCTCTCGATTGCTATCGGGAGTTGTGAACATCAAGTTAACAAAACACAACTGTGTCAGTATGATGTCGTGTCACTAACTGCGATTGTTCAAGCCTTGTTCTTAGTACATTTTACCGCCCACCTCCTTGGGAACCAGGTGTCATGAATGAACTACGGAAAATTGCATGTAGTTTTTCTGCAGACAGCAGACAGCTTGGTGGAGACTTCAATTTGGGTGATGTAAAGCGGTGTGATGGAATTTCCGTTTTGAATCATGGTGCTGGTGTATATTGTTATTTTAAAAAAGCTGTCCGATACGCTTGGTTACGTGCAATATGTATCTAAGCCTACTCGTGATGCCAATATTTTTGACCTGCTGTTCTTCAACGCGCCTGATGTGCTTTCTGATGCACGTGCTATTAGTGGCATTAGTGATCATGATGCAGTTACTGCGGAACAGGCCATAGCTAACAAGCAAACAAAAATACGCGAGTCCAGGAAGCTGTACTGTTTCGATAGAGCAGATTGTACGACAATATAAGAGAAACACACGATAATTTTTACTGCTTTGAATGCATGATACATGACGCAAGCGTTAATGACCTTTGGGGTTTGTTTAAAGACAGCATTAACAGCCCAACTGATGACTAGGTTCCCAGCATCTAAGCTTTAACTCGAAAAAATGCTGAAGCCCTGGATAAACGGGGATTTCATGAAGCTCATTGTAAGCCATAGAGGACTGATTCGCAATACTGCAGGGACAACTCACAGCAAAGTTTTTATAACTAATGACACTTTTTAAATTCAAAATGAAAGAGGGTCCAAAGAAATACTTCGCACGGTTGGTGTATGACTTTGGATGCAACAATAGAAAAACTTTGGGTAGATTTATGAAGTGGTCCAGTAGTCATAACGTTGACCTCCGTTGAAGCTTTCAGTAATATCGTTAACTTGGGGACAGCGTCCCTAGCGAGAAATTTCGTATGATTACATATTTATTTATTTATTTATTTATTTAATTATTTATTTATTTATACTATCAGCCAAAATAGAGCCTGGATAGGAGTGGTTATGTACTAGATCATACAAGAGCGACAGAAACAAAACTGCAAAACAGCGGGAACAATAAACAGTGCGAAAATACAATAGGATCGGCTTCGTACAGCATAGTATCAAAACGGAATGAAAAAAAAACGGTAGAAAACTGTAGAACAGAACAGTGCCAAACACTTCACTAGAATTATAATACATTCTAATGTGACAAATTAAAGTAACAGAAGTTGAAAACAGAGCAAAATACACCATTACCCAGTACATCAGCATTCTATTTTAAATATGTTCAATAAAAGTGTTGAAAATACTTCACCACTCTCAGCCGTTACTGCTTGTTCAGGCAGGTTCCAATCACGCCATGTTAATAGAAAAAATGAATAGTTAAAGCAATCCTTCGAAACATGTGTCTCATATGAATTCTTATGTGTTATATACGAGCTGTACATGTCACATATGTATCTCGTAAGAGCTCTCAGGGACCGCACTGATGTATATGTGTCGAGTTATGTCCCTCGTATTAACACATCTATGCTTCATACGAGGTCATATGTGTCACAAACGTGTCTCGTATGAACTTAAAGGGCAGCATATGAGTTATATGTGTCCAGATAGGTGCCTGGTATGAACAAGTTTCATACGAGTTCATACGTGTCAGACATGTGCCTCGTATGAACTTACTGGGCTCTGTACGAGTTCATACGCGTTGCGAATGTCTCGGGTGAACACATGTGTCTTGGGTGAACATGTCTCGAATGAACACAAGTACGCGGCACTCGTGCGCACACAGGAGCTCCAATGTGCATCGTATCAGCCTACATCTACATCCTGGAAACATTGCCGTTCATGAGTGCCTTGTGTACAGTCGCGCGTGCTTCTTGAAACGCGCGGAAATGTAGCGACCAAAAAGCACATAATAAATGCGAACCATGAAAAAGAAATAAGAGAACGCTTGGCCTGTTTCACACAATTTTTTCCTTCTTTCTCTCCTTATGCCCTCAATCTTGCTTTGAACGCCGGTTACCCAAGCTGCCTGTCGTCCGGCGTTTTCAATGTGCTTGCATACACGTTTAGTTGGTTGGTAAATATGGCATTCCTTTGTTGAGCCGTCTGTAAAGCAACGCAACTAATAACTTGGGTATTTACTTGGCAGAGCTCTGTGTGTAGAAGAAATACTTGCGCAGTGAGAAAAGCTTGTTTCAATGCTTATCGCAGTACACATCAAGATTCACAGTATCAGTGGAAGATCAGTTCTCTATTGCGTTCCTTAAACCAGGCGAATAACCACTTCACCGCATGTCTTAGACTCCAGTTGCAAAGTATTGGAAAGGACAGCGTCAGTTTTGTGGTACAAAAAAACCCCAAGAGCTCCATGTGGCAGTCGTGGAGTAATGGTTAGTGTTAAATTGCATGGCAGCTTTTTTATCGTTTCCACCTTTTCAATTCCAGCCCAGTGTTCTCTGTGCCAATAGACTTACATACGAGAAACGTATGACATATGGGAACGTATCGCATATGTGGTCACGTATGACACATGTTATTTAATGTCGTATGGGCTAGACACATATGGCACAGATATATATATATATATATATATATATATATATATATATATATATATATATATATATATATATATATATATATATATATATACGAGATTTTTCGATACGGCTGTTGTAAATTTGGGCAGGTACACGAGCGGAGTATGTCATGGACGGCTCTTGACTGAAATCAGCGACGGCCTCGGTGGGTGAGTACCTGCCGAGAGCGTAATGGTGAGAGATCACGTCTTGTCGAAGAAAACCTGCGCATTCGATAGCGTCACATGCGCCTTCCGGAAGCGTTACTGCCTACCTGCGTGGTCGTGGTATGGTTAGACACTTTCAGTTGGGCATACGTAGTAGCTAGGGCTGAGTACGCATCACTGACTGTGTTGAGTACGCTGTAGAAAGTGTAAACACGACACTTTTAGTTGGCAGTACTGTAGATACTAGTACGTAAGTATGCTTCTCTATGCTGCAGCGTCCCTCACGGGCACGTGTGAACAGTAGCGCCCTCTAGTGTCAAGACTTCAAGGCACATCAATGCTGGGTTCCCAAAATTTTCATTCCTAATTACTGGTGACGAGGGTGGGTGCATTGCGAGCCTTATTGGTTTTAAGAAAAAATACTTTGCGAATAGAAGAAAATGTAACAACTGACTAAAAGCTAGAGAACTTCTTCGCAAGGTGTCGTTTCTACGAGGAAAACACAGTGCATTTAGTTATGCTGAAGAACGTGAAAATCGCGAAATTATCTGAAAAACAGGGGCCAGTTAGCGCTTATGCCTCTACGTGTGGGCATGGCCAGGATTCTGGTTCATGCGCCGCTAGTTCACAAAGCCGCCACCACTCGCCGCATGACGGTGAGCGCCTCCTCCTTCTCTTACATTCTCCCTCCCTGGTTTGGGAGAGAGGCGCCGATAAGCTTCGCGCATTGTCCACTTCGTGTGTCGTCCCCCTCACACCGGGGAGCTTCCCGAGCAAGGGGGGGGGGGGGGTCGGCTTTGCATTTGTTTCTTTTTTTCTTTTCTCACCAGCGTGTAAAAGGGGGACAGACTGGGCGGCTCCCCTACTCATTTCCTTGGCTGGGTTGTCAGAAAACGAAAACAGTCGGGTCGCGGCTAAATACCGCGCCGTCTTTGTCCGATGTTGAGTGGTCATCTGTCAAAAAATATGCCGGCCCGTCACTGTCTGGAAGACGTTGAAGTAACCAGCGTTAAGTCCCAACTTCAAGGGCCCTTCCTAGGCGTACGCGTCCAGCGTCGGCGCTCTTGGTGTACGCGGGAACTGGCGTTGAAAAGGGGCATGCATCTCCATGTTCCTGGCGATGGCTCGCTAGCACGGACATCTAGCACGGGCAGATATCGGCGCCTCGCCCAGAATCGCTAGCGTCTTCTGCAGTGCGCATGCGCAGGCCGGTTTTGGCGTACACCAAGAGCGCCGACGCTGAGCGCGTACGCCAACGAAGGGCGCCTGGAGTTCGCGCTTTAGCTGTGTGGTTTACTAGAATTGATATGAATGAGATTAAAGTGAGGGGACACCAATTGAAATACAAATTTGACATCTTGCATTTATAATTGATGTAACCAATCAATCACCAATTCGATATACTCATGATGTTGGCAGTAAATCACAAAATTGGTTGCAAAATTGATTTACTAAGGAGGCTGTCATCTTGAATTCCTCGGACTTAGAAAATTGCACACCGAAGGGAGCTGGTAGCAGACCCTAAGAACTCGAGAAACGTGATGAGTAAGAGCTCATGCTCTTAAAACTACTGCAAGTATGCACATCACACAAGAGATGGTCCGCTTCTCGCCTTTATTTTTACGGCTACATAAAAGCTGCTGTGGGTGACAAAGACGAGTCTTACTTTATCGTTAATCACTCGTACGCTTTCACGGCACGACCCCTGCGAACCAGAGAACGAAGCGATGAAAGATGATGATGACGACGATATAGGTAACTCCTACCAACAAGCACTTTATCATAGCGCGGGATGCCACGGCTGTGGCTCAGTGGTATGAAGCGTACGGAAACAAAGAATGCCCATTTTTGGCGGCGTTTGTCACAATCCCTCTCTGCGCTCATGGTTGCAAAGTTTCCTTTTTTTTTTAGTACCGTCAAACGAATTTCGGAAGGTTTAGCTTCAGTCTGCAGAACGTGGGAGCTGGATGAATTTCTGCGCTAAAACTGTATTCGGAAGCTCATTACGTTCATTATTTGAAAAAATAATAAAATATCGGGACGCTTTAAGCCTGGGACGCTATTCTCGACAGAATTTTCGAGGCAGAGAGCGCCGCGACGCGTTGACGCTCAGCTGGAGATACATAAAGCAAAAAAGCGACTTGCGGTATCACTCAATGCTAAAGCTAAATGTCATCAACGAAGGGCAAGCACTGCTAAGCGAGAAGGCCTGACAAAGCAGCGACGCTGGTCCTTCTGTTAGTGGCAAAATTTGATTTCGGCGCCGCTGCACTAACTGTAAGATGCGGGCATAGCTATCTAAAAGAATTAGCGTGTTCGATTGAACGAAGCCGGCCTAAATTGGGTTGCCCGCCCAGCCGCAAACACCACCAGGGACGCGGTTTTCCTCCGACGCCGACACCTCGAGGAAACACGACCATTTCGATCCGACATTAGGTCATGTCCTCATAAAAAAAGACATTTTATGCTGGTTGAATTGTCTATATTCAAGAAATTCACGCTTCCGTGCACGGCGACACACTTCCTAGTTTTGTTAGCCAGGAAGCCGCTCTGTTACACACCTGTACATGAGAATGAGTCAACCTGTGTACACACACATGACGCTGCCAATCCTTTCGTTATTTTTTTTTAAAACGCCACATTTTCTTGCACAAATTCTCACCGAACAAGATAACAAGTCTTAACAAGCACGCGCTCACGTTTCCCCGCTGAGCGGTATACGAGCACAGTGACATCACGACTAAAAGAATAAAAGAATAGTGGCGCCATGCGTCTCAAAGCAGTGTGAAAATATATGGCAATAAAGAATAAGATATCTGGCGTTCTGCAGTGGTAACCCAGTCTCATAATAAACTGCGCATATCCAACCAAGAACTTTAATTTTAACCCAATGTTTCGAAGCCGACTCGGCTCCTTCATCAGGGGTGACGAGGGAAGTAGCTAGCGTCTTTAAGTATGGAGGGGAGGAGGGGTCAAAGCAACGAAAGCTGTGATGCGAAAGGGGTGGGGAAGTGGGAGGGGGGGTTTAGGCTGTTCGTCACGCTGGCGCACTGCAGAGAGGTGGTGAATGGCGACTTTTTTTCGTTGAAGTCCGTGGGCATATACTGGGGGCAGGTTTCCTTTTGTGCGTTTGATGTTGTTCGGGGTGGTTTGGATGTGCCAGGATTCGGGAAGGAGGATTGTGTGATAATTTGTTTCGGTTCCGAGGATGCGGGTTTCTTCGAAGTTGATTCTGTGGTCTGAGTCCTCGGAATGTTCGGCTACAGGATTGCTCTCTCTTGCGAAGTTGCGGACGTCATTTCTATGTTGCCGTATTCTTTCTTTGAGATTTTTGGTTTCGCCGATGTAGCTTGCATTCCTTGGGCTCATTCTCTCCGCGGCTGGTCTTTATGAACAGGTAGGCAAAGCGCAACAGTGTTTGTGGGCTTGTGAGCCACCTGGAGACCGCCTTTCTTCAGGAATCGGGCGTTGGTTTCGCTGACACCTCCGACATAATGTAGAGAGACGTATTTTGGTGGTGGCGTTGGTCTTCGTTCGTTGATTTCTTGGCGCATGTTGTCGTGGTTTTGATGTCAATTGGTTTTTTGAATAAATTTTTTTTGGCTAGCCGTTCATGAAGAGTTCTTCGAATATCGTGCGTTGCTGTCTTTTTCTGTCAAGTTCTGTGCTTGTTCTGCAGATGAGACTGAGATGTGCAGTTTATTGTAAGTCTTCGAACCCAACCAGACAGGCAAACCTGTCAAGACGTTTAGTTTTTTTTAACCGAGTCTCCTGATTTTTGTGTTGTACTTAGCGGTGTTCTTTTGTTCTTGATATAGTGGCGTTGGAGACTCGATCCACCGTGCTCGACCCCTTTCGTCACCAAATGATCTCTGGTGAAATGGGCAGTTTGTTCCACTCGACTCATTTCTTGCCACACAAGGCGAAAACACGTGCTTTTTGAAGCTGTCGCCAATTACGTGGCCGCAGAAGGGTGCAGCCCATTCACAATGGTCGCCTTTATTTTGTACTGTACACAGGCCATGACAAGGAACGTAGTAAAGGCTCTAAGTAAAAGCCTTTCAGCGTGCAGTCTCATTCATTGAGTGAGCAGGTGAGAACCATGGCCACTCGATGATGCGGTTCCATCGAGCGACCGCATTGGTACCAACCGCTGCCTCCACAAGCTGGCAGAACAACAGCGGGCTAACAGGGTCGCATTTCTTATTCTGGCACTGAGGCTTCAATTTTGGATTTCGACGTGGTCTGTCTGTATGTCTGAGGTTTACTTGACCTGAAATAAATAAAATAATCGGAAATTTTTTACGGCCGCGAGTGAGTCTCGAGCCCGTGGCGGCGAGAGCACATCAGCTTTGCTGGTTACTGCATTAGACAACTGCAACACCGCCACAGCCGCACATTCTGCGTCCTAAAATACCAGTCTATTGCGCTGTGTTTTGGATATCGTCGTCTTCTTCAACTGCATCCGTGCTCAATGGAACCGAACACCGAAACAGCACTGAAAACCGATGTGCAAGCGCTCCTAGTTGCATTGGGCGAAACCACGCTAAACCATTCAAAATTTGTTTTTGTGCCTCTGTTTACCTGTGTGATGCGCTGCGCTTTTAACAAAGCTGGTAGAACTCCTTAGGTTAGTGGAAGGCATTAAAGAATGTAACTGATCTTCTGCACAAGCTCTGATGTCTTTTCTGGGAGATTTTTGTCCGTGTGTGGAGAGACCCTTTGCCGGGACTGACACATTAGCGGTTGTAAGTTTTTTTTTTTTTGACAACCTGGAGACAAGAGTGTGTCCCTGACCTTTCCGCGCCGTTTTCGCAAAGGCACCGACTTCGTCGTACTTCAAACCGTAGGGAGGAGAAACATAACGCAGAAACAACGCACGATATTCAAAGAAATCATCATGAACAGCTACCCAAAATATATTATTGAAAAAAAAATCGACTTCACAAACACTACAATATGCGCCAAGAAATCAATGCACAAGGACCAGCGCCACCACCAAATACGTCACTCTACCTTATGTCGGAGGCGTCAGCGAAACCATCGCCCGAATCTTGAAAAAAGGGGGTCTCCAGGTTTCGCACAAGCCGACAAACACTGTTCTGCTTTGCCTACCTGTTCCCAAAGACCGGCCGCCGAGAGAAAAAGCCCAAGGCATTGTCTACAAAATTCCTTGCGCCGATTGCGACGCAAGCTACATCGGCGCAACCAAAAATCTCAAATAAAGAATACGGCAACATAGAAACGACGTCCGCAACTTCGCAAGAGAGGGCAATCCTGTAGCCAAAAATTCCGCGGACTCCGACCATATAATCAACTTCGAAGAAACCAGCATCCTCGGAACCGAAACAAATTACCAAAAAACACTCGTTCTCGAATCCTGACACATCCAAACCACCCCGAACAGCATCAACCGCACAAGCGGAAACCTGCCCCCAGTATAGGCCCAGGGACTTCGCTCTTCATTTGAACGAAAAAAAGTCGCCATTGACCGCCTCCCCGCAGTGCGACAACGTGACTAACAGCCTTAACCTCCCTTCCACCCACTCCCCCACGCCTTTCACATCACAGCTTTTGTTCATTTGACCGCCTCCTTCCTTCCATACTTAAAGAAGCTAGCTACTGCCCTCATACTCCTGTCACACGGCATTCCTCGAAGGCCTTTCTAGCAAAGGCACCTTTTTTCACCAAAGGAGCGAAAGCTTAAAGGAGCAGCGACGCACCTACATGGTGTAGCCCAAACAGTCGTTCAGGCTTTGCACCCGCTGCTGTTCTCGAGGCGGCTGAAGTGAGTGTTTTAAAGTTAAAGTGGGGTATTCTTTTCATTAGTTGAGCTCAGACAATTTTTTTTTATTCCGATAGCTTCCTTAAAAGTATTGCAAGAGCTACTCTCATCATCAGCAGCACGTATTGTGTATTGCCTTGGTCATCAGCAGCACTCGGTGTTGCTACAACACTTTCACTGTCTTGACATCTGTGCATAGAATATAAACACCCGCACCAAAAGCAAAGCCAGACACACCTTTCGTATTAAAAAAAAATATTTTCAAACATTGTTGGCTGTATCTTTTTTTATTGATTTTACTTTAGACGTTGGATGACACTGCGATCGTAGGTTCTCTAAGGCCGCGCGTTTGGGCTCCAAAGGTCTCTGACGAGCACCATCGCGTCCAAGGCCCTTAGCGGCAAAGGCGCAACATTTGTGCCATATAGCTGCACACCTTACGCCTTTGGATATAAGATTTGGTGTATGGGGGTATAACGTCCCAAAGCGACTCAGGCTATGAGGGACGCCGTAGTGAAGGGCTCTGGAAATTTCGACCACCTAGGGTTCTTTAAAGTGCACTGACATCGCACAGTACACGGGCCTCTAGAATTTCGCCGCCATCGAAATTCGACCTTTGGATATAAGGACCTGATTCTTAAAGGCTTTTGCGCTGCCCGTGTGACCGAGGTATCAGCCACCCCTGACGAAGGAGCCGAGTCAGCTTCGAAATTTTGCGTTAAAATTAAAGTTTTTGGTTGGAGACATACACTTTATATGAGTCTTCAAACCAAACCAGATAGGCAAATCTGTCAAAATTTTCAGTTTCCATTCAACAAGCAACCACGGTCTGCGCTCTACTATTAGAGGAAAAGTAAAAGGAGGAAAAAAAAGAAAGGCAGGCAAAGGTACAGCAGAAGACCCCTCCCCACTGTCCTTTTCTTCCTCCCCCTTACCACCCTGCAACCGGCTGTCCGTGTATAGCTCTGGAAAAAGAATTTTTCCCTACCTATGTACCTGCCCACATCCTTGGCCCTTCACGTTACCGCCCCTCACCCTTCTTCATCCGTTTGATGCTGCGAACAGTGGGTCTTGTTCTCGCACCTTTTGTGGGAGGAACATTGCCAAAAATTGTGTCTGAAAGGTAGGGTGAAATTCAAGCAAGTTTTGTTTAAGACGATTCCAAATTCTTTTTTATTTGTTCCAAAATCCGCGACAACAGCAATGGACATATCGCTTTAAGCATGCCGCTCGAGGACGGTGTGTGATTCCTTCCTCAGTGCCGCCATGTACCAATTAACTTGTTTACAATGGGCACAAGCTTCCTCAAGCCTGGCGCTTGGTTCCTTTGAGTTAAAGTGCTTGGAAAATGCTCTTGCACCTAACCTTGTGTTGAAGAAAACACTTCATCCCATTGCGCTTGGTGCGAGGTTGCCATTGCACTATTAAATCTCATCATCAGCAAAAGAAAACATTTCTAATAAATGAATGCCCAAGATTCTTCACTCGATGTATCATCCAAAACCGAAAAGGAAGCAACGCAAACAACTCTGTATGCTTACGCTAAGGACACGCCAGTGGCAAAAACGCGCATGCAGTTCGCACGCGAAAGGTGTCAGCGAAAGCTTGGCCAGTATTGTCAGTAAGGAAGGGATGCAAACTACACACAAGCCGGCCACCGTTCCTCTGCCCCTTCACGACAGTCATCCTACAGAAAAGGCCTAAGGCATGGTATGGAATATACCCTGCTTCAAGTGCTTGGTATCGTAGGCTGTGAATACCAATCAAGGCAAATTTAAAAGTCGCGGGAAGATGTTAATCGTTCCCTGGAAATGGCACCTCTTTTTACACCCGCGGTCGGTGCAACTCCCCCGGAGCCGCACCTCGAAGAAGTAATAGTTTGTCAATCGCTTCATAGACAACAGTTGACGAAAATACAAGTAATCTAAAAATGTTGCGGGCCCGGCGATTGCTATCTAATCTCTCAAGTACCGGAACTGCAACCGGCAAAATTAAAGGCAAATAGAGAGGATACAGAGAAGTACAGTACTCACCGATTGAAATAGGACATTCAGAGCGCGTGGCCGTCGCTTCATGGAGCGCCGCCTGTAGATGCTCATAGAACCAAGGTGGTGCATTGTGGTATGGCGCGAGGGGGAGAACATCTACAAAGCAGAATTGTTCCTTCCAGTAGCCAATGAGCCGGACTGTGGTTTACCACATGCCTGCGGGGCACTGCAAGGCTTGCGCTCAGAATGTCCTATTTCAATCCGTGAGTACTGTACATAGGAGAGCGACAGCAAAAAAATAAAAAAGGCGGGGGTAGGCTTGCACCCCATATAAAAAAAAAAAATTAATATGTTCGCGCCACTCGTCCGAGAGTGCCTACAAGTGGTGTTGCACATATCCGCAACGCGGTAAATTCACTGCATATTCAGGGCCGCGCGCACGTAGCATCCTGTCAATAATTAATCATGCGACTGCCACATTGCACAAGCGGGCTGGGTGGACAGCCCAGCCGCCGCGCTGGAGAAACCCAGTAAGCTTGGAAACCTCGTGTTAGACGACAATAACTTCCGTTCATTTCTCAGCAAATTTAAATCGTAATCAAGAACATTTAATTAATGTTTGACTCTTGATTGCTGCTCTGGGTAACGGCGTATTTACTTGCATGCCGAACAGATGGCGCAGTCTTCAGAATACTTCCCAGCATGCCATTCTATGAAGTCTTCGTTAGCGGTTCATAGTTTACGTACACCATTGATATAATTGCCGAAACTAGCATCGATCACAGCAATGGTAAAGCCCTGATCGACGGCGAACAAACGAATCATGGGATGCACTTTACCAACTTTGAAAAAAATTTTGTGAACTACCGCACTACTAATTGTTACATCAGACAAATCACCTACTGCCATAAAACGCAGCATCAGGTTTGCCGCCTGGCACTTACAACATTCACTTCAAGGCATCCGTGCTGCACTTTCTCCACATCGACAAAACTTTGGAAGAGCTGTCTGCTATTGAGCCTAATAATATTATTGTTCAAATGTAGTCATTAATACACGATTTTGATAATTTTAATGCACAGTGCAAGACCCATATACAAGTATCGGTGAGTGAGCTCTAACCGTCCGGGAATTTCATTCCCGGACTATCACCAATGCCCGTGTGGTCACTGTACGCGCTTAATTAAAAGTGTACCTGTCAAGCAAAAGAGTCTCCTTATAGTTTCCTCTATATACCTCATAGAAGGCATGCGCTTTCTTGTAGCATTTTATGTAGCAGCCGATGGTCATAGCCTCACTCAAATGGGGGCACTTTTGATAAAAGTGCGCATTCGTACGGCACGGCTCAACCTCCCAAAGCAAACTACCAAAACAGGGACACTGCAGCAAAGACATGCGCCTTGCCAAAACACCGAGAGAGGGCGCCACGCGGTTCTTACCGATGCTGAGAATGCATGAGCAATAGAAAAACAGCGCAGGAAATCTTTTGCTTCATTAAAATGTAACATACTTCATATTTCTTTAAAGGTATAGGACATTACGCTACCTGAAGCTCCGAGAGCTTGTCGATATATTGTAAATTAGGGCTGTGGTGAGCGATAAGGTGAAGTCAAGTGGGGTATTTCTCAGGGCCTCGCCGTAGGCTCCATGCTATCGCAGCTTATTGCGGATGGTAAACGCAGCATGTAAGCTACATTGATAAAACTGTACTCAAATAAACTTTAAGAAGAGTTTAACATCTTAGCGAAAGAGCTATTCTCTAACTTTTATGAGCGACGAGGTGTTAATTTTTATTTTTCATCGCCATTGAGCTACGCGCAGCCGCACCGCGGCTGTCACGAGATGGCGCGACCGGTTCTTCGAGGCTCATGGACCAGAATCCTGGGGATGCGAGAGTGCGCGTAACAAAAGCGAACCGCTACCATTTGAGCGAGGTATCGCGCTCGAAGATTTAAGCGGCGATATGTATTTATACCTGAGTGGGCGAGCTGGGCGCCGCCATTTTGTCACTGCATGCCGTAACGTGCCCGTAGTGCGCGCACGCTATGGTTTGCAGAGTGTGTACGCCTTCAAGGCGCTGCCTGATACGTAGCGTTCTGCGCATGCGCATTAGTTGCCCGCAGAGTCGCTGCGTACGCTACCTCACTGCGTACTCCCTACTAAATATGTCTATTGACCGTGCCAATGCTCTTATCTGCTCAGCGGGACGTCGGCAAAAAACCATGGACGTCGCCGCAAACGCGATAAAATTTTCAGGAAAGCATGTCAGAACGGAAGGGGGCCAACAAGCAAACGTAGCTAGTAGCGGCTTCCTGCGCTGGTAGAGGATGGAAGAGCCAAAAGCACGGTGCGGTACGCAACAGTGGAGCACCCGGTTGTATGTGCGAGACACGCCAAGATGGCCGGAGGTGGGCAGGTCATTGAGCTTCCAATGGGCAGCCTGACTTAACCGTCGGGGCTGCAAAGGCTCGAAGGTAGCAACTATGGTGGCTCGTCAAAGTACACATTGCTGCGATGCAGAGTGCTTCTGCGAAGAACAAGTAGCTGCATGGCGGCATTCAGGTATGAAGTCTCAAGATCTTCAATTAGAAGCCTTAACTGATCAAACGTGGAGGCTGTTCTCGTCGGCAAAGTGAGGAAGTGTGAAATAGCGAAAAGGCAAGGCTCAAACTAGAGCCTCATTCGAGTCAGGCATCTCTACAGGGTGACGTGAAAAACTGTGCGCGTGCTGGTGCAGACGAGTGGACTTCTGCGAGATAATGAGCGAATAAGGTAACGCACAAAGAAAAGACATCTAGTCGGCCGGTGGTGTCTTATAGCAGACATATGTCGGTCATCTAAAAGCATAGTCGATCGAGCAAGAAGGGTGCAGTTTGGAAATAGCCAACTGAATCCCAAAACATTCGCTTTCGGTAGTGGAATGGCTTCGCTAAACCGCGGCAGAAGCGGCCGGCATTAAGGATTACGCGTTCAAGCCCTTGCCGCTGCTGTTTCAGCACAGCATCGGTCCTGTGTCCGCTGGCGTCGGTGCGAACTTGAGCACGAGTTGGTGCGCCAACATCGGCCAAAATAAGTGGCGGGGTCAGCAGGGTGATTAGCGACGAGGAAGCTTCCCGCTGGGATGAGCCGCTTGGAAAGAGGAACGCCTCTGCTCAGGGGTTCTGTTATCGACTAAACGTCCAAAAAATGGTGCGAATATGAACACTGGCCGATAAAGCTCCAGATATTCTTCGCTCACCAGGAATAAGGAAGCCTTTGCCCTAGTGGCTGCTTATTCCGTGCCCAAGCGCGGAAAGGTGTCCCACGGGTGACAGTGGTAACTGGATAATAAGCAAAGCTTTGTGAAGAAATAATGAGGGCGTGTATGCAATCTATAGAAGACCCATTATAAGAACTTTAGTTGGAAGGTACTGCTAAATGAAACACATATTTACTGAAACAACTATCGGAAAAGTTCTGGAACCCTGTGCTTGACATATATTTGTAATGCTGTTTTGTTGTTATGATTCAGACACTTTAATAACGTTGAAAAGGCTCTAATAAAAGAATGCTTATTTGGACGGTAAACGTCCGAAGCATTTAGCATTTAAATGCAGAATATTGTGTAGGTGTGTATGGCTTAAAGTTGATTTGCGATCTTGTTCCAACGATGACAGATGGTAGGTTTTCCTAACCATCTTCTGAACATGTGGCTGCAATTTTAACAGACAGTATGTTATCGCGACCAACTTATGAACACGTTGCTGGAACGTTGGAGCACGTTGTACAACAATAATAATAATAATAATTGGTTTTTGGTGGAAAGTAAATGGCGCAGTATCTGTCTCATATATCGTTGGACACCTGAACCGCGCCGTAAGGGAAGGGATAAAGGAGGGAGTGAAAGAAGAGAGGAACAAATAGGTCCGTAGTGGAGGGCTCCGGAATAATTTCGACCACCTGGGGATCTTTAACGTGCACTGACATCGCACAGCACACGGGCGCCTTAGCGTTTTTCCTCCATAAAAACGCAGCCGCCGCGGTCGGGTTCGAACCCGGGAACTCCGGATCAGTAGTCGAGCGCCCTAACCACTGAGCCACCGCGGCGGGGCATGATAAGATTCTGCTGGCAATGCGGCAACTTTGTGACGACATTTTGTGATCCTAGGGTGAAGGCGCATATTTTAACGGGTCCAGTCCTATTCCAATGACATCGATCAGATGACAAAGAATGGTAAGCAACGATGGCATAGAGGTAGATGTAGATGGCGTAGAGGCGCGATGCAGCGATGGCGTAGAGGTAGAACATCCGCCTCGCGTGCAAGAGGACCGGGGTTCAAATCCTGGTGCCGCGCAATTCTCCACCGGGTTAAAAAAAAAAATCCGCGTGTCGATGGAATTGCATAACCAGGCCTGGAGTGCGGCCTTTCCTCGGTGACCAGAACCGACAACGCACTCTCTCACCAGAGCAGGATTTGGCCACCCTGGTGTAGTACTTCGCCACAACCTTCTATGATCAAACCAATTAACCCTCGGCCCTCAGTCCCCAGCGGCTGCAGAGCAACTGACCACGGCGGCGGTCAGACCTGTGACGCAGCGGAGGGTGCTAAGAATCTCTGGCTCCGGACAGGCCGCCATTGGAATCTGAACCTGGCAACATTTAACGCTAGAACTTTAGCTAGTGAGGCTAGCCTAGCAGTGCTGTTTGAGGAACTAGCGGGAATTAAATGGGATGTGATAGGGCTTAGCGAAGTTAGGAGGACAGGTGAGGCGTATACAGCACTAAAGGACGGACACATACTGTGCTATCGCGGGTTAGAGGGTAGACGAGAACTAGGTGTGGGATTCCTCATTAATAAGGATATAGCTGGCAACGTAGAGGAGCTCTACAGTATTAACGAGAGGGTAGCAGCTATAGCAATTAGGCTGAATAGGAGGTACAAGCTGAAAGTGGTGCAGGCCTACGCACCCACATCCAGCCATGATGACCACACCGTTGAAAGCTTCTATGAGGACATAGAATCAGCAATGAATAAAGTAAAATCGCAGTACACTGTACTGATGGGCGACTTCAATGCGAAGGTGGGCAAGAAGCAGGCTGACGACCACGCGGCAGGTGACTATGGGATAGGCTCTAGAAATAGCTGGGGAGAGTTATTAGTCGAATTCGTGGATAGAAATAATTTACGGATCATGAGTACCTTCTTCCGCAAACGAGAAAACAGGAAGTGGACCTGGAAGAGCCCCAATGGTAAGATTAAAAATGAAATCGACGTCATACTATGCGCTAAACCGGGCATCATTCAGGATGTGGCCGTCCTCGGAAGGGTGCGTTGCAGAGACCATAGAATGGTAAGGTCTAGAATTAGCTTAGACTTGAAGAGGGAATCAGGGGGTAGAAGAGCCTTATGTCAAAATACTGGAAGATATATATAGCAACTGCACAGCTACTATAGTCCTCCATAAAGTCAGCAATAAAATTCCAATAAGGAAGGGCGTCAGGCAAGGAGACACGATATCGCCAATGCAGTTCACCGCATGTTTGCAGGAGGTATTTCGAGGCCTGAATTGGGAACAGTTGGGAATAAGAATAAATGGAGAATACCTAAATAATCTGAGATTTGCTGATGACATTGCCTTGCTGAGTCACTCAGGAGGTGAACTGCAAATCATGATCAACGAGTTAGACAGGCAGAGCAGATCGATGGGTCTAAAAATTAACATGCAGAAAACCAAGGTAATGTTCAACAGTCTAGCAAGGGAACAACAGTTCACAATTGGCAGCGAGAGCCTAGAAATTGTGCCGGAATACGTCTACTTAGGGCAGGTAGTGACAGCTGATCCGGATCATGAGAGGGAGATAACTAGAAGGATAAGAATGGGGTGGAGCGCATATGGCAAATTCTCGCAGATCATGAGTGGCAGTTTACCAATTTCCCTCAAGAGGAAAGTGCACAACAGCATAATCTTACCGGTACTCACCTACGGGGCAGAAACGTGGAGGCTAACGAAAAGAGTTCAGCTTAAGTTAAGGACAACGCAGCGAGCCATGGAAAGAAAAATGATAGGTGTAACGTTAAGAGATCGGAAGCGGGCAGAGTGGGTGAGGGAACAAACACGGGCTAATGACATCCTAGTCGAAATCAAGAGAAAGAAATGGGCTTGGGCAGGGCATGTGATGCGAAGGCAAGATAACCGCTGGTCTTTAAGGGTAACGGAGTGGGTTCCAAGAGAAAGTAAGCGTAGCAGGGGGCGGCAGAAGGTTAGATGGGCGGATGAGATTAAGAAGTTTGCAGGCAAAGGGTGGATGCAGCTGGCAAAGGATAGGGTTAATTGGAGAGACATGGGAGAGGCCTTTGCCCTGCAGTGGGTGTAGTAAGGCTGATGATGATGATGATGATGATGATGATGATGATGATGATGATGAAGAGGGAACGGAAGAAGCTAGCGAAGAAGAAGACCATCAACGAGTTAGCCGTAAGAGGGAAAGCACAGGAGTTTAGGATAGCGCTGCAAAACAGATATTCGGCTTTAACTGAGGAAGATGATCTTGATGTTCATTCAATGCACGATAACCTGACATCAATAATTACGGAGTGCGCAGTAGAAGTAGGCGGTAGGACAGTTCGAAAAGATACCGGGAAGCTATCTCAGGTGACGAAAGATCTGATTGAGAAGCGCCAAAACATAAAGGCATCTAACACTACCGATAGAATAGAACTAAGGGAGCTATCAAAGTTAATAAATAAGCGCAAGGTAGCCGACATAAGGAAGTTTAATATGGAGAGAATCGAGCATGCTATAAAGAACGGAGGTAGCCTTAAAACAGTGAAGAGGAAACTAGGCATAGGTAGAAACCAGATGTATGCATTAAGAGACAAGCAGGGCAATGTCATTAGCAATATGGATAAGATAGTTAACGTAGGCGAAGAGCTCTACACAGACCTGTACAGTAGCCAATGCAATCAGAGCGCTAATGAGAAAGACAGCAGTGCACAGCAATGCGTCATCCCGCCAGTAACGAAAGATGAAGTAAAGAAAGCCTTAGAAGCAATGAAAAGGGGAAAAACAGCTGGGGAGGATCAGGTAACAGCAGATCTGTTGAAGGATGGAGGGGACATCGTGCTAGACAAACTAGCCACCCTGTATACGCAATGCCTTATGACCTCGACTGTACCAGAAGCTTGGAAGAATGCAAACATTATCTTAATTCATAAGAAGGGAGACGCCAAGGACTTGAAAAATTACAGGCCGATCAGCTTACTATTCGTTGCCTACAAAGTATTTACTAAGGTAATCGCTAATAGAGTCAGGGCAACGTTAGACTTTAATCAACCAAATGATCAGGCAGGCTTTCGTAAAGGATATTCCACAATAGATCATATTCACACTATCAATCAGGTGATAGAGAAATGCGCAGAATATAACCAACCTCTATATATAGCTTTCATTGATTACGAGAAAGCATTCGACTCAGTGGAAACCTCAGCAGTCATACAGGCATTGCGTAATCAGGGGGTAGAAGAGCCTTATGTCAAAATACTGGAAGATATATATAGCAACTGCACAGCCACTATAGTCCTCCATAAAGTCAGCAATAAAATTCCAAGAAGGAAGGGCGTCAGGCAAGGAGACACGATCTCGCCAATGCTGTTCACCGCATGTTTGCAGGAGGTATTTCAAGGCCTGAATTTGGAACAGTTGGGGAATAAGAATAAATGTAGAATACCTAAATAATCTGCGATTTGCTGATGACATTGCCTTGCTGAGTCACTCAGGAGGTGAACTGCAAATCATGATCAACGAGTTAGACAGGCAGAGCAGATCGATGGGTCTAAAAATTAACATGCAGAAAACCAAGGTAATGTTCAACAGCCTAGCAAGGAAACAACAGTTCACAATTGGCAGCGAGAGCCTAGAAATTGTGCCGGAATACGTCAACTTAGGGCAGGTAGTGGCAGCTGATCCGGATCATGAGAGGGAGACAACTAGAAGGATAAGAATGGGGTGGAGCGCATATGGCAAATTCTCGCAGATCATGAGTGGCAGTTTACCAATTTTCCTCAAGAGGAATGTGTACAACAGCATAATCTTACCGGTACTCACCTACGGGCCAGAAACGTGGAGGTTAACGAAAAGAGTTCAGCTTAAGTTAAGGACAACGCAGCGAGCCAAGGAAAGAAAAATGATAGGTGTAACGTTAAGAGATCGGAAGCGAGCAGAGTGGGTGAGGGAACAAACACCGGTTAATGACATCCTAGTCGAAATCAAGAGAAAGAAATGGGCTTGGGCAGGGCATGTAATGCGAAGGCAAGATAACCGCTGGTCTTTAAGGGTAACGGAGTGGGTTCCAAGAGAAAGTACGCGTAGCAGGGGGCGGCAGAAGGTTAGGTGGGCGGATGAGATTAAGAAGTTTGCAGGCAAAGGGTGGATGCAGCTCGCAAAGGATAGGGTTAATTGGAGAGACATGGGAGAGGCCTTTGCCCTGCAGTGGGTGTAGTCAGGCTGATGATGATGATGATGATGATGATGGTAAGCTGGGGGTGACAGCATAGGAACTTCGATGAATCGAGCTAAAGCACTGCTTCACCAAAAAGAGGAACAGTTGTAGCAAGTACTTAGAGGCTCGCAGAAAACGTAAGCAAGTAGACCACAACGTAGTCAAGTTGGCTACCCGCCGCGGTGGCTCAGTAGTTGCGGTGCTTGGCTGCTGACCCGGAGGACGCGTGTTCGATTCCGGCCGCGGTGGCGGAATTTCTATGAAGGCAAAATTCTAGATGCCCGTGTACTGTGCGATATCAGGGTACGTTAAAGAACCCCAGAGGGTCGAAATTTCCGGAGCCCTTCGCTACAGCGCCTCTCATAGCCTGAGTCGCTTTCGGACGTAAAACCCGAATAAACCAAACTTCGGGCTGTGGTATATTTCAAGTAAAGATATATAAAATAGTAAAGAAACATTAATCTCTTTGTAGAGCGGTTTATTGGCACGATGGAAGCGCCGGCTACGAAGACCTTGGCACAGGCAATCTACGAGGCAGAGAGCCGAGAGACCAGACGCAAGCGGCAGTGTTCCATCCAGCACGAGCATCCAACCGGCGGCGCGAGCGCTTCGTCCTCGTTGGCTTCGGGGCCGGTTCATCTTCTTCATTCCAAGTGCCCCGGCGGGAAGAGGGAGCCATCCTGGCGACTCAAGGAGAGGAGACTACGAGGGGGCTATAATACGGCTTCAAGCGGCTGACGTGAACGACGTCGCGGCCACGGCGGCGATGGTCCGAAGATGGTGTCACCGGTTCGATAATGTAGTTGACCGGTGACGTGCGCTCCAAGATGCGGTAAGGGCCGATGTGCTTGGCCGAAAATTTGGACGTATTCGGAACAGAGAGCCAGACCAGTGAGCCAGTGGAGAAGTGAACCGCGGGCGTGTCTTGATCGGAAGCATGGGTACGGATACCTTGACGTTCGGCGGTGAAGGAGCGAGCCAACTGGCGGCACTGCTCAGCATGGCGGGTGATGTCAGAAAGGGAAGCATATTCCGAGCTGTCGGGGTTGTAGGGAAGGATTGTATCCAACATACAAGAAGGTTCGCGTCCGAATAAAAGAAAGAATGGGGAAAAGCCGGTGGTTGCTTGAGAGGCGGTGTTATATGCCTATGACGAACGGAAGAACCTGATACCAATTGGAGCTGTCGGAGTGAATGTACATGGCGATCATGTCCCCAAGAGTACGGTTGAAGCGTTCGGTGAGGCCGTTGGTTTGAGGGTGGTAAGCAGTAGTGGTGCGGTGGACTGTGTGGCACGCAGCGAGAAGCTCGTGAAGAACTTCAGACAAGAAAACACGGCCGCGGTCACTGAGAAGTTCGCGAGGAGCGCCGTGACGCAGGACAAAGTGATGAAGAAGGAAGAAGGCTACATCGCGAGCAGTAGCCGCAGGTAGGGCAGCGGTCTCAGCATACCGAGTGAGGTGGTCCACGGCGACTATGATCCAGCGATTCCCAGCGGTCGTGAAGGGAAGTGGCCCATATAGGTCGATGCCCACACGATCAAAAGGGCGAGCCGGACACGGTATTGGCTGTAACGGGGCAGTCGAAGGGCGACGTGTCGACTTCCGCTGCTGACAGGCCGTGCAGGAGCGAACGTAGCGACGAACGAAGTTGTACATGCCCCGCCAATAGTACCTCTGGCGTAGTCGCTCGTACGTTTTCAGCGAGCCAGCGTGAGCGCTCTGAGGATCGGCATGGTGGTGTTCACAAATCTCAGTGCGGAGATGTCGGGGAATCACGAGAAGCCACTTGCGGCCATCTGGACGATAGTTGCGCCGGTACAGAAGACCGTCGCGAAGGGCAAAATGGAAAGCCTGGCGACGAAGTGCTCGAGGGAAGGATGCCGTAGAGGGTGCACGAAGTGCGTCGAGCAACGATGAAATCCATGGATCTTGGCGTTGTTGATGGGGTATGTCCATGGTAGTGAGCGCTGCAAGTAGGGATGCAGATATTGGCGAAGAGGGCGCATGAGAGGGCAGTGGGGAGCGGGACAAGGCGTCGGCGTCGAAGTGCTTGCGGCCCGATCGGCAAACTACGGTGATATCGAATTCCTGAAGACGGAGGGCACAGCGGCCTAGGCGCCCTGAGGGATCTTTGAGTGAAGCCAACCAGCAGAAAGCATGATGATCGGTGACGACGGTGAACGGGCGGCCATATAAGTATGGGCGGAATTTTGTTAGAGCCCACACTACTGCGAAACACTCCTTTTCCGTCACGCTGTAGTTCGACTCAGCCTTGGTGAGGGCACGGCTGGCGTACGCAACGACGTATTCAGGAAATTCAGGCTTGCGCTGGGCAAGGACAGCCCCGAGGCCGATTCCGCTTGCGTCGGTGTGCACTTCAGTACGGGCACTGGGGTTGTAGTGTCGAAGGATAGGTGGTGAGGTGAGAAAACGACGGAGCGCAGCAAAAGCGTCGTCGCAGGCCGAGTCCCACGTAGACAGGTCGGCGGGACCATTAAGAAGTTTCGTCAGGGGCGCGACGATGGAGGCGAAATTGGGAACAAATCGCCGAAAATAGGAGAAGAGACCCACAAATCGGCGCACTTGTTTTGTAGAAGTCGGTTTAGGGAAGTCAGCGACAGCACGGAGTTTCTCAGGATCGGGCAGGACGCCGTCTTTGGAGACGAGGTGGCCGAGTATTGTCAGCTGCCGGGCACCAAAGTTGCATTTTTTGAGATTAAGTTGAAGGCCAACATTGGTGAGGCGGCTCAGTATCTGGCGCAAGCGCTTGAGATGCGTCGGAAAATCGGGCGAAAACACGACATCATCTAAATAGCAGAGACAAACAGTCCACTTCAGGCCGCGCAAGATGTTGTCCATCATTCGTTCAAACGTTGCGGGAGCGTTACAGAGGCCGAATGGCATCACGTTGAACTCATAGAGTCCGTCAGGGGTGACGAACGCCGTTTTAGGACGGTCGGACTCAGCCATCGGGACTTGCCAATAGCCGGAACGGAGATCCAGGGAGGAGAAGAACTCGGCGCCTTGCAAGCAGTCAAGGGCGTCGTCAATACGTGGTAGCGGGTGGACGTCTTTGCGCGTAATTTTGTTGAGCCGGCGATAGTCCACGCAAAATCGTATCGAGCCATCCTTCTTTTTAACCAGGACGACTGGGGACGACCAAGGACTGGCGGAAGGTTGAATAATGCCGCGTTGTAGCATGTCATCAACTTGCTCAGTTATGACGCGGCGCTCGGGAGGCGACACACGGTAGGGGCGCTGACGGAGAGGAGCATGGGTTCCGGTGTCAATGTGGTGCTCGACAGTGGTCGCACGGCCCAAAGAAGTCGACTGGTGGTCAAACGATGAGCGAAACTGGTGGAGCAGGGCAAGGAGCTGCGCGCGGTGAGCAGTGTTGAGAGCGCGGTTAATGCAGCGGTCGAAAATGTCCGATGACAAAGCTGGAGTAGCACCACGTGGGGTGAGGGCAGCGACTTCGGCACTGGAGGAGGTTACATCAGTGTCGAAGGAAGAGATCAAAGCAGCGGTTTAAAAATGGCCGAGGCACTCGCCACGGAGCAGGGAGAGCGCGGAGAATGAGGTGTTAGAGACGAGGATGGCGGCAGCACCGTGGTGAATGTCGATGAAGGCGAAGGGAAGACATAGGTGTCGGCGAGAGGCAAGTACAGGGGAAGGCATGAAGAGAACGGTGGCGTCAAAAACTGAGGCGGCGCAAACAGGGACAAGCATGGCACTGTCAGGGAGAATGTCAGTGTCCTCGGCGACAACAAGCTTAGCAGCACAACTAATCGGAGGCTCGTCGAGGAGCGCATCGCAGAGTGGAGAGAAGACGACGTGCGCACGGGCACAGTCAATGACGGCACTGTGCAGGGAGAGAAAACCCCATCCAAGGATGACGTCATGGGAGCTGGCACGGAGGACTAAATATTCGACAACATACAAAACATCGGCGATGACGACGCGTGCTGTGCAAGCGGCAGAGGGATGAACGGTATCGGCGCTGGCGGTAGGCAGTGAGAGTCCAGAAGATGGGGTTGTAACTTTGCGAAGCGAGCGGCAGAAGTTTTCGTGAATAACAGAAACGGTGACCCCAGTGTCCACAAGCGCATGTGTCTTGACTCCGTCGACAAAAACGTCAAGAAGGTTCGGCGGGGAAAGGCGAGGACTTAAGCAGGGCGATGAGTGCGCAGTTCGTGCCCCCGGAACTGCGGCTGCTAGTTTTCCGAATCGGCACGGACGTTGCGACGCCTCATGGGCGACAATAAGCGGCGGCGAGGCGAAGGCGAGCGGTGGGAAACGGAGGGCTGGCGACCGTGCCCGTGGTCAGGAGAGGTCTCCTGAGGTTGTGGTCCAAAACGTGGGCGAAAGGTACGGTCTGCATCAGGGTAGTCTGGCAGAGGGTGGACAGGCGCATGCAGAGTATGTCGACAGAGGCGCGCGACGTGGCCCGGAAGACCGCATGCGTAGCATATCGGTCGATTGTCAGCCGTGCGCCAAGGGTTGTAAGTAGGGGGCGTGAAACGGGTCCGTGGAGCAGCAGGCGCAGGCACCACTTGAGGAACGTACGTATAAGCCTGCGGTCGCGGTGGTCGCGCGACAGCCTCGGCATACGTGAGAGGCACGGGAGTGGGGGCAGGCGGCACTTCAACTGGAGGACCGTAGCTCAACGGAGCAGCAACAGGCGGTGGCGGGGTCGGGGGAAGGCCGACCTGGGGATCCAAGGGGGCTGGTTGTGGAAGAGGAGGGAGGGCGTCAGCGACCGCCTGCGTGATGGCGTGCCGGATCTCAGCGCTGAGGGGGGTCGGTGTCTGATGTTGGCGAGATAGGAGCGAGAGCTGCCGGCCGACCTCGTCCCGCACAAAGTCTTTGATGGTAGCAAGTAGATCTGGATTGATGGCCAGGCCGGAGATGGAGTCGGCAGGCGGAGGAGGCCGACGAGCGCAAAGACGTTGCTTGCGCAACTCGTCGAAACTCTGGCAAAGGGTATGCACCGAGGTAACGGTGGTGGGACTCTTCGCTAACAACAGCTGAAAAGCATCGTCATCGATACCCTTCATGATGTGTTTGATCTTGTCAGCCTCGGACATAGCCGGATCAACACGCTTGCAGAGGTCTACTGCGTCCTCAATGTAGCTGATGAAAGTCTCATCCGTGTGCTGAGCTACACCCCCATTAATTTTTTGAGCTACATTAATTTTTTAATAGCAGAGAATGTACACTGCGAATGTTTTGTCACCTACATTTCAAACACGAATTATCGATTGGTAGGCATACGGTTGCCACACCCTCCTCATTGCAGCTACCACATCTCTCAACGCTACACACAATTACGTTCGCACCAGCCGCTCCTCTTAATGATGACTATAGCTGCTGCCAGACCTTGCCCCTTCGAGGCTTAGGACTTCCCACTTCCGCCGACACTAAGGTAGCCCCACAACGCTGATCATAGGCCAACCCATTGATCTCTCTACTAGGGACGAAGTCTGCACCTGTCGTTTCAAGACACTGGTTCACACTGCTCAAGCTATGCGTAAAACACGATTATCTGAACCAGAAGGCGAGGCACAACAACGTGCGAGCAGTTTTCTGCACAGACGGTACGCCAGCGCGCGTGCTTTATAAAATGGAAAGAAATACAAGAGGAAAACAAATAGTGAGCCGCAGTGCACCCAGAGAAAGCAGAAGCAGACATGATCGGCGAGAAGAAAAAAGAATATTTTTTTTTAATGTGCATACATGGGAAAACCAACTGCTCAACGAGATATAGGGGGCGTAACGAGCAGACGACGCTTAAAACCCCTTGATATTGAAAGCAGCGACACTCTCCTCTACTCCAGCGTTTTCCTCCTCGATTATCATCGCCCGCCGGCTGTGCGCGCTGCGCACGGCACGCATCGCAAACCATCGCGCGCTCGCCGGCCCGATGTGTTCGGTGGCACACATGAGCGCGCCGAAGTTTGCGCTTCTTTTCACGCTCTATTATTAAACACAACTACAAGAAATTGATGCGACATGCGTGACTCTGCCACGAACCACATCTATCACTTTCTCGTTCGAGCAAGAAAAGCACTAAACGTGAGCGCTTGCGGCATGAGCAATCAAACCGCACTCCGTGCTCCTCAATACGGCAGTTTTTATTAGCCCGAGATTTGCGTTACGTTAACCCGAGATTTGCTCCGCTAAATGTAGATTTGACCTAGCACTACATTTTCGCGGAAATACTCTTTATAACGCTATTATTTTGCAATCGGAGTAGGTAAATATTGCGGTAAATTGGTTAACGAAGTCGTTTCACGAGTGAGTGAGTGAGTGAGTGAGTGAGTGAGTGAGTGAGTGAGTGAGTGAGTGAGTGAGTGAGTGAGTGAGTGAGTGAGCGAGCGAGCGAGCGAGCGAGTGACCGGCTGCGCAAATGCTGGGAAATTTTCTTTAATGCGCGTTATGAATTTTTTATCAGGTTTCAGAGCGAAAATTTTAAGCTTGGCTCGTCGGAGTGAAGCATACGCCGCGGCTTTATTGCCTTCATTACAAATTCCACGGCTGTTTGAAAGAGAACTTTATTTTCTAGTTTTTCGTTAACTTTATTACACACTGCAGAAGCGAGCCTGGCCAAGGGTTTGGCTTTAAATTTTGCGGTGATTGCTGGTGCGAACAGAAGATTTTATAAAGTGACGGAAAGATATGGTATTCTCTTGATGACTCATCTGCGCTAATCCCTCGAATGTATTCAAGGAATGCTTCAGATGCCCGTGCTGAATATCAATTTAGCATTTGACAGAAGTCTGTCTGGTTGGGAAATTTAATTTAGAAATACGACTGACTCCAACCAGGTTACATTTTTGAAAAACACGACGTTTCGGGACAGGCTCGGTCCCTTCTTCATAGTGTGATATCGGGCGAGGGCCAGCTTGGCTTCCTAAGCCCTCCTTTTGAAGACTTCCGGGTCATTGGCCGCAAACCATGGCTGTAAGAAGAGGGAAGTGTCCCCAGGGAGCAATTCCGTGACTAAGTGAGTCTCACAGAAACGATTTGTACTCTTATAAACTACGAACCTAAATAATCCTATGTTATTTTGAAAGCCCCATTCAATGCGGTTATCATAACAATTTCGCCTGCGACAATTCAAAGCTGGCTCTACAAAGCACCTTTTCTGTGACTTGCTCCTCAGGTGGCATCAGATATCGGAATAGCGGTAGGGTTGCGCACAGTCGCGACGGTGGATCGAGCGCCTTAACTCCCTATAGATTCACACCCCTTATAATCCCTCAGACATAGGATGGTATAACGCCGTTAAAGCTGCCACGCTAGAGCTCTGGGGCACAAGGGAGGGAGACTGCCGTACACGCTACGAAAATCTACATGTTTTATATTCTGCGCAAGGTCAGCAGCACGCGTATTTACTAGCAAAAAAAAAAATAACGCTTATGGCGCAAAATTTTTTTGCGGAAACCCACACTGAGATTCAGAAATTAAATTGACTATAATAGGCGTAATCCTCACGCCAACAGATGCGGTTAGGACACACAGAGCAATGCCATTAAATGTAAAGATTAGCATGTGAAACAACGCACAATGATCAGCGAATGAAGCAATATTAAAAGCTTCCTGACTATCTCGCAAAAGGTTTTAAGCATGCTCACCAGGTTAGGTACCATGAAAAGCACAGGACTTCGCCGAAGACGGTGTGCTTTGTCAAAACAAACTCCATAAGGGCAATGTTGTGGGTCCCCTTTGTTATTAGGCTGACGTCATTTCTTCCTCGAGCAATCGCGAATAGCACGACGTAGTTTTCACTTCGTCTTGTGCACTGAAATGCACCGCAATTGGACATAACCCGGCATTAAAAGTAGAGTTCGAATTGTCAGCGCGTAAGTCATCGGAGCTGGACCCGCAGCAGACGGCCTGCACATGGCGCCGATGAAAGAAGAAAACACAAGAAAACTATCCTTTCCCGCGCGTTGCTTGGGCGACGGACAGGCGGGCCAATCATCGTTCAGAAAAGCGCCGAGCAGAGAGTCGGGCGAGGAGGATGTGCGAGAGTTCGCGGCGTGGCGGCAAAGTTCACAGAAATGCGCTACTTTCAATATCAACGGGTTTTATCGACGCTACGTCGTACGAAATTCGCCCGCGATTGAAGACGATACACAAATAAAACGCTTAGTGCCTATCTCATCACAATCGTGCCTTGGATGCCAGCCCAGCATAGAAATCACTTATATTATTACACACACATTTGATTTTATGATGACATCGCCTTAATACGGAAAGATTTTTTTTACACACAACCGGGAATTTCGTTTAATAGCGCCGGAAGAAAGGCATATACGCGAAGGAACAGATCTTCCACAGCTGGCCTGTAATAGAAGAAACCACGAAATAAAAAATAGAAACCATCACCGTTTG
Organism: Amblyomma americanum; assembly: GCF_052857255.1. Classification (NCBI taxonomy): domain Eukaryota; kingdom Metazoa; phylum Arthropoda; class Arachnida; order Ixodida; family Ixodidae; genus Amblyomma; species Amblyomma americanum. The sequence continues at coordinate 48,094,616 of NC_135500.1, forward strand.
TCCTCTACCCTCAAAAGCAACCCCCCCCCCCCCACCCCTCCTCGGCCTCCTCCTACAAACTTAGAAGCCCCCGAATTTCATTTACTGGGGAAACTCCAAGTAGAAAGGAAAGTGTGGGTGGGCTTGGATTTGAGTTTTCCGCGTTTTTCCACATTAAGGGTTTGCAGGGACGACTATGAAAGCCTCATCTGCGCACTTGGGTCTTACCGTTGAAATGTGCCGCCCTGCTCAAAAGCCTCTGTTCCTTCGAAGCAGCTGTACCCAATGATCGCAGGCAGTGAAACCATGCCTCTGCCATCTGTTGAGGTCATACGTAATGCTGAATAGCCAAATTTCGGCATCTCTCGATACGTGTCAGAGCAACATCACAGCGAATAGAGTTACTGTATAGGTTCTGAGATTTCCGCGTTTTTTTTCCCTGTGCTGCTCGTGTCTCTATTGACCAAACGCGATCACATGGCTGACAAAGCATCCATGCTTTGCGAAGAAGCCAACTCCTCCACATCGTTCAACACGCGCGGCTGCTTGCAGTCTACTGGTTCATTCACTGTTCCCGTGCTTTCCGGCTCTTATTTTTGTTTTAGTGCAACGTACATTAAAAACGATGTTTTCTTATCAAAAATGTCTCTTCTGTTACAAATGTTCTCTAACTGTTAAAAAGAAAACGCTTCTGACTTGTGGCCCGTTTAAAACAAGTGGCGCCACCCATACTACGTGGTGAGTATATTATTCGCAACTCCTTTAGCTAGGTATTTGTGCAGCAGACGTGTTACTAGCAAGCTGTGTTATTCACTGCACCAGTATTTCGGCTAGAATAAAGCTAATTCGGCTGCCAAAAACAAGCGGTTTGACCCTCCACACCTTCTACCCACTGCTCCAAGTGTGCCTCTTGCACGCAAAAGTTGCGGCTTTCCCCCATAACTTGGAAATGGCAGAACTACGCGCAACTCTAGGAACCTATTGGTGATATTCATGAACTACATGCGGCACCGCAGCCGAAGGCTTTGGTGGGATGAGGAACCTCGGCATTAAAAAAAAGTAGAGCTTGCGTCTCTCTCACAATTCGAAGAGCTTGCGAAACTAATTCGTCGAATAATTACAATTTTGCGACTCTTTCGGCGTAAATATTCGGTCTGAGTGCACTGTGTGGACCACTTGGGGCTTTGAAAACAATCCGGATAGTTTTATACTGTGTGCAAAAGTGCAACAGTACCGTATCGGCCAGGGATAGATGTCTGAAACGCTCGAGTACATTTTAGCATTCTTCTGGTTCAAGCCGATTACAGAACGTTCTCTGGTGTTTTGAGACTTACGTACATTTTCTTGTTTTAGTGTGAAACCAGTACTTCCCTAGCAATCTTGAAAAAGTCGATGTCTGTCTAAAGCCTCTCAGATACCTGCAGAAATAAAATAAATATTGCCGCGACTGGGTTTCGAACCCGCGGCTCAGCGAACAGATCAATTTCGCTTTCCACTGCGCGAGAGCTATAGTTATGTTATCGCCGCAGCCGATGACGCCTCATGTTCTTGTTGTTGTTGTTGCCTCAGAAGCGATGGCACATACCTACGGTGGGGGATTGGCCAGTGTTTGGTGCAGATCTAAATAGAAGAAAAATTCACCCAGGGTCATCTCAAGCGGCTCATTAATAAAAAAATTGAGGAGTCTGGGAAAACAAATAACCAATTTTAAGTGACTGTAAGGAGATTGGAATGAAAATCGAGGCAATAAAGACGTGAGTAAGGTGGCTAGCCTAGCCACTTTAACGTGAGGGTGAATTGCATCCTCGTCTTCATCAACTTCGGACTCTGAGCAAAAGTCAAGAAAGGAAAGGAAACATGCTTAGATGGCTCCCCGGGTATGTGGTACCCTTAATCGTGCTTTGAACAACATGGCGGTAGTGGCAGAGGTGGTGGTGGTGGAAATATTTATTGCCAAATACAAAGTCGGCAAACCCCCTAACATGGCACGAGGCAACCCTTAGGGGGCTGCCCTTACAGGGCAAAGGACGACCCTTGGAGGGCTATCGTCGGTAATTATCCGGCGCTGGTCAGCACCAGCGGAGCTGGCCAGGAGAGTCTCCCAGTATGACTCCGCCGTGGTTGGGGATGGAGGGTGTGGGAAGGTAGGACATGTGAGGAGGACATGAAGGAAGTCTCCTGGTTTCCCGCAGAGCTTACAAGAAGAAAGGAACTGATCGGGGTAGCGGGCATGAAGGAGAATAGGGTAGGGAGAAGTTCGTGTCTAGAGTCGGCGCCAGTGGGAGGCCTGGGTTATGGTTAGGGAGGGAGCCGGCGGCGCGTCACGCGCCGGATATCTCGGTAGTAGTTAAGAATATCCTTGAACGTAAGAAGACGCTCCTGGGATGCAGGAAGGTCCAACGCCGGCCCGGAAAGTGAGACCTCGGGCGAGAGAGCGGTCCTCCTTGTTACCCGGGAGGCCTGCGTGTGCGGAGGTCCAGATGAGGGTAACGGGGTGGGTGGGGTGCCAGAAGCGTAGAAGGCCAGCCGCAGTGCGGGATATCAGGCCTTCGGCGAAACTCGATAGGGCGGATTTTGAGTCGGATAGAATTTTGGAGGCAGAGGTGGAGATGAGAGCGATTGCAATGGCCGCTTCCTCTGCAATTTCCGATGAGTCTGTGCCGACGGATCCTGATGCGACTAGTCGGCCCTGATTATTAGGGACGGCGAGAACAATGCGGGAGCCCGACGAGTAAGCTTCCGAGTTCATGTAGGCTACCTCGGAACTCTTGCCGTAGAGCTTCTGCAGGGCTTTGGTGCGGGATTTCCTGCGTTCTCCGTCGTGCTCGGGGTGCATATTCTTAGGGATTGGAAGGATTATGAGGTGGGAGCGTAGGTCTGGAGGTAGGAACACCCTTGGTAGGATGGGTGATCGGGGTGATGCCTAGCTGATCGAGTAGAGTGCGGCCTTCCGCGGTACTCGACAGGCGAGTCAGTTGTGCGGTCAGGGTGGCTTCTGCCAGCTGCTCAAACGTGATGTGGGTACCGAGGTTGAGCAGCCGGGTAGTAGAGGTGCTGGGAGGTAGGCGGAGGGCAACCTTCGTGCAACTACTGAGGAGCGCCTTGATGCGGTCCCGCTCCTTCTGCTTTAGGGGGAGGTAGGAGAATGAGTACGCCGTGCGGCTCCTGATGTTGGCTTGGGTGAGGCGGAGAGTGTTCCGCTCTCGCAGACCCGCGCGCCGGTTCGCCACACGCCGAATGAGACGGGTGGCTTGCTGGGCTTGGGTCTGGAGAGTTTGGATGGCGTTGCCATGCGCGCTGTGGGAGTGAAGGACGAGGCCCAGGATGCGAATCTTGGAGACCAGCGGAATGGGGTGGTTTCCAAGAGTGATTGAGAAGGGAGGGTTGGCGAGGTCATGCGGCCTCGGGTGGTAGAAGAAAAGTTCTGATTTAGACGGGTAGCAGGCTAGGCCACGCGCGCGAGCGTATGAGTCGATGATGTTGAGGGCCGACTTTAGGTTGTGTTCCATGTCGGCATCACTGCCTCGATTAGACAAGACAGTGATGTCGTCAACATAGCTACTGAAATGTATGTCGGGTATTTGGGTGAGTTGTTGGGGGAGATGAAGAAGGGCTATATTAAAGAAGATATGAGACAGTACAGCACCCTGAGGAGTACCCCGCGCTCCCATTGAGACACCGGACAGCTGGTGGTCGCCCATGGTGAGTGTGGCTGTTCGATCGGAGAGGAAATTGCGGACGTAATTGTACATCCGCGGGGCTACTCCTAGGGCGTGGAGGCCTTCTGGGATGGCTGCGGGGGTAACGTTATCGAAAGCTTTTGTTAGGTCGACGCGGAGGATAGCCTTGGTGTCGGCCGCGGGGGAGTCAAGGATCTGGTGCTTGAGTTGTAGAAAGACGTCCTGGGTGGACAAGCCCGGGCGGAAACCAAACATGCGCGAAGGCATAAGGTTGTTGTTCTCCAAATACCGGCTGAGCCGAGTCTGGAGAACGCGCTCCATGAGCTTGCCCACACACGACGTAAGAGACATGGGACGGAGGTCAGCGGGGAGGAGTGGTTTGCCGCTGGCGTTGACATCGATTTTGTCGATTTTGTGTAAAGGAAAGGCGCATAACTAGCTCCCTGGGTCAGTGGACACTACAATCGCGCTTTAAGGTACGTGGCGGTGGTGTCTACCTGAAAGAACTGCCTTCACACCATATTTCGTGCTTAGCAATGCCAAAACGCCACCAATTTTTTATTGCTTGAACTCATAGGTTGAACTACTAATAAGCACTCAGAAGTATGCACTTTCGAGTGATTTTGCTGGGCAGTTGCGGAACATTTTTTGTATCTGCTTCACACGTGCTTTGCATGTTCACATGATAACAAACAGATGGAAAGAGACACGCTCTGTTTTTTTCACTTAGTTTCGTTATAAAACAGTGGTAATAAAGAGCAGAGGTAACCAAGGTTTTTCAGTGAGTTTAAAAATGTTACCACTTCATTGTGCTTCCTTATATCGACCCTACCTGGCGCAGTTCGTCGAATATTTTTGCTTTCGCGGCATGACAGTCAGTTTTTGAAAGCGTGTCCAAAGAAATTGTAGCACATTTTCTGCAACAAATCTTCTACTTTTGCGTCTAGTTGCACACAGTGTCGTTTAGGTAAATGCAACGGCACATCGTCACCTTCTGACCAGCTGTTGAATAATTTATACCTTTATAGCCGTCTCCCTTCATCCGAGTGGTAATGGCAGCGGAATAAGGAGCTCATTATGACAAAGACACGAAAGAGGAACGTTCTGCTGAACCACAACCACAGCGAACGTTCAACTTACGCAGCTATTGTTTCGGTGGCTTTGGTTAATGCGGTCAAGTGCAGGTTACCGGCAGCACAAATGCACTTGAAAGCTAAAGGCTGGACAGCCGTCGCTGTAGCACGTTTAATAGAGTACAGCACGCGTCGTACCATAGTCGTCAGTTTGGATTTCAGCAACGACATGTGGCCGCCTATTCTTCTAAGGTCTATTAACTTCTCTTCAATCGGCCCAAAATTACTTATCAAAATTATTTCTCATTTCGATCAACACTCAAATGAAAAACACATTCCCATATATTTTCCTTTTGTTCAGTGACTGTTCGCTTCTTTCGTCTGCATCGTAATGTTGCGTGTACTATTCTTTCCCCAGGTCGCATTATATGCCGTCGTACTCCCCTTCGTCGTGATCATCATTAGCCTGACTACGACCAATACAGGAAAAAGGACTCTGCCATATCTCTCCGATAAACCCTCCCTGGCTCCAGCCGCGGCCGCCTTACCCCCACGACCTTTTTAATCTGATCAGCGCGCCTAACTGTCTGCATCTATATTAGCCTTCTCTTGGAATCCAGCCCGTTACATAACGTTACACCTATAGTTTTCCTTTCCATGGATCGCTGCGTTGGCCCAAGTTGAACCCTTTTCGTTCCCCCCCCCCCCCCCCCCCATTTATACCGCCATATGTGAATACCGGTAAGATACAGCTGTTGTATACTTTTCGCTTCAGGGATATTAGTTCCCATTCAAGATATGAGAGAACCTACCAAATGCGCTCCACGCCACCCTTATTCTGCTAGTTATTTCACTCTCGTGGTCAGGGGCTCATTACCTGCCCTAAGTACAGGTATTCCCTTACCACTTCCAGTGCTTTCATACTACACGTAATCTGCGGTTTCCTTGCGCGACTGTTGAACATTACTTTAGTTTTCTGCATATTCATTTTTAGATCCACCGTTCTGCTTTGCCTATCTAACTCTTTGATCATGGTCTTCAGTTCACCTCCTGAGTGACTCAACAAGGCAATGCCATCAGTGGATCGCAGATTACCAAGGAAGTCTATATTAACTCATACCACCAACTGTCCCCTGGAATCCAGGTCTTGAGTACCTGCTCTGAACAGGTGTTGAATATCGTTGCCGAGGTCGTTTTTCCCTGCCTGACACTCTGCCTTGTTGGTATTTTATTTTTATCTTACCTTTACCTTTCGTTTATTCGCTCACGATGAAAGTCGGCTTTAAGTGTGGATGCTTTGGCATACTTTCGCTTCTCCGTTATTCATATATTCTTAAGCGATTTTAATAGAACTGTTTGTTCTTGTTTGACTCAAAATCTCATTTTTATCGTGCGATTCAGCCTGTATCCTTAATCGTCTGTTTCTGTTATCAACCTCACCCTTAACCATTTTAGGAAAAAATAACTGCCGTACGTAGCTAAAACATAGAATTGTAAATCGGACTCCATGCAGTGCTACAGGCTGTCGTCATACTGAAGAAATCTGCTGAAAATTGGTTGCACAAGGGAGCTCAGGTTGTGAGCCGCATAGCTCATCATCGTTCAGTCGTTGTAGATACGGAGCCTTTCGTCTTCATCGCCGGCCGAGCGTTCCTGTTTGATAACATCCAAGTCTAGCCCAGCTAGAACTGGTGGAGACCGAATATTGTCGTTCTCCCTGCACTGTCCCCCGCACCGATTTCACGGAACGAAGACAGCACCCCGTCAAACTGTCCTCAACACTACAACAGAAATGATGAAGCCTCCCAAAAAATTTCCTGACAGAACATCGGCCGAGCTGTCTTGAACTCCTTGAGATACCATCCACCTCATTGATGCCATCACTCACCGCGGCAAGTATCTGTACATCCTCTTCTTCTGCTATTTGTTCCCTCCCATTTTAGGGACATCAAAGCGTTTAATGTTCATCGGCCGGTAAGGCTGCGCAACGCTCCGGGGTTAATGCGATGCCCGAGGCCTGAGACGAAGCGCGCGCGGAGGGACGGCCGTCAGTAGAACCCACAATATCATGTCGCCTACATCCGTCATGTCATATTAAGCGACTTCTTGCTTTTACCGATATCAACGTGCTTCAAAAAGCTCCTTTGCAGCGGAATATGCCGTTCTGAGTCACGCCAGGAGCTTCCATTGTCTGTAAGCGTATGCAAGCAAGCCCTCTTCGGGCAACTAATGTAACGCCATCTTCGTCACCGACGAAACAATTTTATTTTTCTAATGTTCTTACGCACAGTATAATATACTAGCGATAAACTACTATACTCTCTATTTCATGTAGTAATTCCAGACCACAATAGTTAATACGAGGTGTAAGTACTTAGGGCTCTATAGAATATATGTGTTTTGAACAGAATTGCAGCAATACATCAGAAAACTGTAGACAATTATTTAGCCGCAAATTATTCTTTGATAACCCGCAGAACAACGGATATTTGTGTGAGCCAGCCCGGGGTCCCTGGTAGCCAGTCAACATAAATATGAAATAAAAGAGAATGATTTGAGATATGTCAATTAAACGCAGTATTCCAGCTTCCAGCTTGCATTACATTAAGTGTAAACATTGATTGGATCTATCGAATCGACGACTCACTATACGAGTCAATTCTTCACATACAAACCAGAGTAAAGGAAACTAAAGTGTTGTATGCCATTTAGCTCGAGAAAAGCAGCCACGCGACAGTCGGGTTGTGACCTTACCGCATAGGTCTACAGGAGCTTGCAGGACCATAACAATACTCAATTTTTGTGACTGCAAATAATTCACAAACTTCTCAGCAATGCTGAACGCATAGCACGATAAAACAAGATGAGGAAGTCATAAAATGGATAACGAGCCAAGTAACAGCGCTCTGCCTGGGGGCTTTGCATGTCTCAGCATCTACCTCAGCATCTGTAAGATGCTGAGGTAGATGAGGTAGATGAGGTAGATGCTGAGGTAGACGAGGTAGCATCTGTAAGATGCTGAGGTAGGATCCTAAGGCAACAGCGCAAGATGCCGTTGCCTGCAAGGATTTTTCGAGTGATATTTAGGTGCCTTGTAAATTACGTAAAAAGTCATTCTGAGAATGCTCGGCTGAAAAAGTTTAATGTGCCCAAGGCTATCCGTCGTTCAGTAACAACGGTATGTGCCCGCATGGTCACACAAATAGGTGGCGGTATGTTGTAAGCAGCTCTGGATGCAGCGGCTGTCCAATAATCACACAGAAGTGTCCACGAGGCGTGTAAGGGTTTGCAAAGCATTCACAACCGGATGGGCATCCAGACGGCCTACTCATTGGGTGACACTGAAAAAAAGAGCAGGTATTTGAAACAGCTGAATAAAAGTCGTGAAACACACATGTGCAATTACAGAGGAAAGATGCCCGAACGAGCGCGTAACGTATGATTGGTTTTTGACAAAGGCCAGCCAAGATTAGCAACAACAGAAGAGCGAATATGAAAGGCTTCCATGGCATCGGCGCATAAGGCATCTGCCGCAGCAATCGGCATGCAGCGTAAGCCTGTAACTCTACTGGTGACCTCGCTTTCTAGTTCTTTTTTCCCCCACAGAATATGTTGCTGTTTCTTATCAAACTGATCGAGATGCCTGCGTGAGGTGCAATTTCGAAACAGATGTTTCCGAAAACAGGCTTCGAAAATTCCTAACAATGCAAAAAATGACAGTTTCTCTGCATTCATTTCGTCCCTTTTATTGTGCCCTTCTGAACACATTCATTGCGGAAAACGTCAAAAGGGATCACAAGGTCAGATAAAAAGACACATAACCGGGAGCGGCATATGCACATTTTTCGCCTGACCAGTGCATATGCACACGTGCAGGGCGTTCTTATGTAACTTGAGCGAAGATTTTAAAACAGCCGCAGTACGCGTGCAACCAATGCCATCTTTGGAATCGTGTGGCGCATCTCAGAGCATAGTTTTAACGTGACAGCGTTCAGCAAGAAAGGCGGCGCTGCCCCGTCGGCGTCCGACGTTGTTGAGTCTGGACACCACGGATTGGTCGAAAACGTTTGGCGTCTTAAGTAGAACGGTGAAGCCAAAAATTGAACAAAACATTAAATTAATTGTGATTACAAGGTCCCAGCATGACACAAACGTCATTACATCCACTATATGGTTAGGTTTATGGGTGTTTAACGTCCCAAAGCGACTCAGGCTATGAGGGACGCCGTAGTGAAGGGCTCCGGAAATTTCGACCACCTGGGGTTCTTTTACGTGCACTGAAATCGCACAGCACACGGGCCTCTAGAATTTCGCCTCCATCGAAATTCGACCGCCGCGGCCGGGATCGAACCTGCGTCTTTCAGGCCGGCAGCCGAGCGCCACAACCACTCAGCCACCGCGGCGGCTCCATCCAGTATATAAAGTAAATATTGTGGACTGAAAATGAAATTGCGGTAATTAGTGGGAAACCGCAACCATGAATCTTGGACTGCGAGTCACACACGGTGCCTCTTGGCTACGCAGGAACGTTCGTACGACTTGTTTAAAAGGGAGTTTTTTAAGCATGTCGTGTAGTCTCTGACATAAGCTTGCAACATTATGCTAATAGCGTGTGAGGGATCAGAAAGGCAATAATTAAGGTAGTTGCTTTTAAGCAAGTAGCAAAGTGCATATCCGAGAGGGGTGAGCGTACGCGAACAACAGTGCATGTGTCACATGACATTAGTGTCCCATGTGGTCCGCTACCTTAGTAGAGCGTGCGGTCGGGTAATGAGCTAAGGAGATCGAGTCATGCTCTTAGAGGTGGGTATTGTGGCCCCTCAATTTTTTTTAAATTTTCGACGAATTATAAAACAAGCTAAAAATGCAAGAAATTTATTTTGATTTTACACCCATGCGTCTTTCATTAGAGTGCAAAAAGTGTTCAGAGACAGCCCGTGCAGTTTTTTTTTTCTACACGTGCGTGGTTCCTTTCTCTGACAGTTCGAGAAATCACTCTAAATACGAAAAGTAAACGAGACCGCTCTCTTCGGCAACAGTATGTTCGCGCTTTCAACCGAGTTTTCTGCGCACGAAGCGTGCACACCAACTGTGCTGAAGAGATGGGGTGGACACTGCGGTCAGCAGTGACCTGCAAAATGCGTCAGCACTTTTTCCCGGAAAATGTAAACTGCTCCCCGACCACTCCGATAAGTGACAGTCGGGCCACTAACGGGAATTGAGACGAGGCTTTTACCCGCTCATCACACAGCCAAATCAAGAGAGGAAAGCGGCGACTCTTCGCGTGTATGAAGTCCGTCCAAGGTGGCCAAGCGATGCGGCCAGGAGAGAAAGTACAGAAAGCGAGTGAAGGGGCGGCGATGAGAGAAAGAAGGGAAGTAGTGGGAGAAAATGGTGGGTCGTTTTTGCCCACAGAGAGCTTTGGTCAGAAGGGAAAGAAGAGCAGCCCACAGAGACAGAGGGCAATAAGGGGGCGAAAACGAACTGACTCTCGTTCGACGTGAGATCATGATAATGATGAAATCTCAAGCTGCTGGGCTAGCTGTGAAAACTTCCATGCGTGCACTGGGATTCCGCCTACCGTTCGCTATCGGAGCTGAGAAGGCCATAGCCCACTTGAGCTGGTGTTATCGCTTCGGTGTTTATCATCGACGGAAACCACAGCGCGAAAAGAATGAAGGCAAGAGGGAACACAGAAGACAGGATGGGTACTGAATTCTCGCCTGGCACGTCGTTACGGCAACAAGGTTAACCAGAGTGATCGCTGAGTCATGCTAAGTTAGTCGACACAGAAAAGATTTCTGTGTAGATGAAGTACGTTGAATAAAGAATTTTGTCTGGGCTAGTTGGTGCATAGCTAATTGACGGAAACCACAGGGCGACAAGAACGTCGAAAAATTTCTTGAAGATGCGGTACATGACGGCAAACATGATGCTGTTTTTATAAGTAAGCCGCTCATCATTCCTCTCAACCCTTGGCTCAAGTTACGCAACACATCCTGCATATCTGTGGTAGACGCAGTACGCTCAGCGTCCGTTTGCTGCTTAAAATGTGGCTAGGAAGCTTTTCGTGGATTCCGTGATAATGCAAGATACAGATCTATATAGGCTGCAGATAATGTTTGAAGTTTATTTTACCACAACGCACAATGATACATGAGATGTGGTAGGGAAGGTGGGAAAAAAGCTACATATAAGTAGCTTGACTAGCCCTACCTCTCAATAACTGACAGCGGACGCCTAGACAGAAGTGAGTAGCACAGATTGGCACAACAAATATAAAAAACTACGTTGCTAGTTTGTAAACAACAGACAAAAAAATGGAAAATTAGAATAAACAGCAAAATATTAGCAAGCATTATACAAAACGTGAATACAAGTCAAGTTTAGAATGTCCACGCAATTTCTCTATTCTGAAGTGGTATTTGTTTAAAACCTGTGGAATGCTAGACTGATTCATTTCAGATCCATAATTTGCGCGAGATCTTGAGCTACCGTTTAAATTGTGACGCAATCAACGATTAATGCGCAACCTTCTCCTGACAGTATCAGATAATTTCGCGGAAACTCGTCGATGACGTCACGAAAGGAGAGATCTCAAACTGCTGCTGTCTTCGCCCGCGACTTTGCGTGCGCCGCCGGATGCCGCCAACAACGCTTTGCGGACTTTGCATTCAATGGCTTTCGCTTTCATTCTTCAAAACTTGCGTTGTAATGCTGCAAATGTGCAGGCACTCTAAAGATATTTACGCCGCTTTCCTCCCCTGCGCTGTACGCTGCGGAAAGCATGAAAGCGGTTCTAGTAAACCTGCGTGATTGCGCCACTAATCCTTATACTAGCCCGAAAAGACTAAGCATGTGGTACTGCCAAGTTTAACAGACTCGGCCCCAAGGGCTCATCGAATTCTATACTTTCCTCACTTGCCCTTCAACGCATCTTAGCAATCATTCGCGCTTCTTCGGCGCCAGCGGCGCCTTAACCGTTTTCTTTCCTCAGTGTGCGGCTAGACAAAGCTATGACATGAGGAGAATTTGCTCTCTCCTTGACTCCTCGGACTAGTCTGGATGTCAACGGCTGCACCATCATTGCCACCGGGAATTAGGATTAAAGAGAGAACAAGTTAATATATGGCAAGTGCAATATACCACGTGTTTCAGGGAAGGCTTAAAAGTTTTTTAAAAACAGGTTTTTGGACTCGAAATGTGTCTTTTGCGGCACATTACAACCAGCGTTGGCGGACGCCTGAAAACCGGTGAGTCATCCTAAGTAGGAAGCTGGTTATCTAATTTTTAATAATTTACTTTTTAGGTATTATAGTCAGGCGCCAAGTTTCAATCAGAGATTTGTAGCTGTCCGTTAGTAATAGCCATAACAGTTTTTAGAATATCGAAAACGCGATTACCCTTGGACCTTGTGGCTCGACAAAATTTGGCTTTTTTGACTATACCCACATGCACTGGGAGGGTTTGCTTTGCCTGCATGCTATTCGAAAGCTCACGTGTTTTGTCACGATGTATACCCTGATTTTGCGGAGCCACATCGCCGAGGAAAATCGCGTTATCGAAATTCTAAAGATTAGTATGGTTATTACTAACGGTCAGCTACAAATCTCTAATTACAGCTTGGCGCGTAACTCTAATAGTTAAAAGATAATTATTAAAAATTAGTTAGGCCACTTACTACTGATACGATTTAGTGGTTTCTTGGTGTCCGTCAACACTGGTAATACAATATAGAAAAAGCGATGTATTAAATTAAAAACCTATATTTTTGAACTTCTCAAAGTCCTCCTGAATTGAAACCTCCGGGATATCAAAGTACTATCTCAAACCAGAGAATCCCACTGGAACTAAAACAAAGCATTCTAAAGATATCGATCTCTAGCTTTTAGAAGATTCTTTCAAAATCTCTTTCATGGTTGGAACCATTCATAAATGGAATAAATTTCCAAATCAGATTGACGAATGTTATGGTTTAAAACATTTGATAACGCCCGCTCGACGTATTTGTGATCGGTTTTAATTAGTATGTTTCCAAGTAATTACACACGTCTTCTTTTAATATCCTTGTTGCGGTTTGTGTTAGCAGATCGCACCTGCCGAGCGCACTGTATTGTAGCAAAAAGCTTGGCTAAATATTTTTACCTTAGCTGATGCAGTGATGCTATGATGTATTGTCTCAGGCTTCTGAAACTTTGCTTTAGGTTAATTAGGGCTTTCACTCTTAATTTATTTGACTCGTCATTTTATGCTGTGCTCCTTAAGCTCTGATGTGAGCAGCGCAAAACGTAGACGACGCACGAGAACAGAAGAACACGCAACGAGCGCTGTGCTCGTCATGCTCATCAGTTTAAGCTGTGCTTTTTGTCGTAAGTTATATGAAGTGAACTATTCAATGCCTGCAAAGTTGTACGCATGACTGCATATAGAGTATGTATCGGCGCTATCACCGTCATCAGTGCTGCGCCGCCTCGTCTTGCAACACGCGCTGGTGCCGGCTCCGTGAAGCAACGCGCAAAGTAGAATGAAGTAGTTAGATCTGGTTCCCGACCTGTTCGCTTCGTCCCCATCGCACTCCATCTAATCTGTGGGGGACTAAGTATCCATCCGTCAATTGTCTGACAGCTCCCACTTCGAGTTATTGGCCAATTCACTCTCTCCCTACCATAAGCGTGCCGTCCCGGTTAGCTCAGTTGATGGAGCGACTGCTCCGGTGGTAGTCCCGGATTCGAACCACGGACCAGGACGAATTTTTCTTTAACTGCGAAGTTTATGAGAAAGCTGTATACCGTTCCTCTGTAGCCGTATAGCTGCGCTTGGGTGGATGCCAATGAATAATTGCTCCCTGATTATAAAGCCGTTATGTCGCGAAAACTGCCGCACTGCGCCATGCGGCACTGTCACGATGCCGACGGTCATGGGAGCATCCGGAAGACAGGGAAGAAGCTTTGTCGGTTCTCTACCTGGCCGGAAACAAAGACTGAACTCCGTGCATTTTTTCTCCTTTCAGCTGCTGCTCACTTAAGTTGAGTGGTTGCACCCCTAGGTGTCTCACTTCGGACGAACGGTCGCGCACTAAAGGATGATCCGTAGCAGACTAATGGTTGACTCTTATGGTTGTGGCGACGCAGTGGTGGCATTGCCTTTCATTTTTAGTTGCTTCGGTTTTGAGGCGGTGATTCGCCATTTCCCTGGCGAGGCGTGTTTGCAACGGGGGGTGCAGCAACTGTATGCATTATCTTTGAGTCGGCGCTTTGGCTTTTGCGTTGTGTGGCTGGTGCGTTCTGTTGCCAACAGGCCAGGTAGACTACATGCGATGCTTTTATTGTGTCTGCGTATAAACGCTTATGCATTGATGCGCATAAGCGTACACGTGTGCTGACTGCAACAATCAGAAGAGAAATGAGATTCTTGTGGCTGAGAAGGTGCTAGACCGCTCACTCTTGAGACGAAACTCAACTCACATGAATCGACCAGGCGCCGACTACCCCGCTGCTTCCTCCTCAAACTCCTTAGTACTTTTCCTGCTCCGCGTGGGCGCTACTCGCCTCCTCACACTCACTTCTGTACTAGGATGTATGTAATTCCTGCTTTCCTCCTCGCATCCTCCTCTCCCTCTCACGTTCAAGCCACCGCGTTTACATGAATGCGACAGAATGCGTCTCGATTCGATTTTTAGAGAAGGACAAATTTTGAGAAGGAAAGGCGTGTCTCGTCCTCTACTCTCTTCCATGTTTTTGCACTTTCCCTGAAAAAATGTACTCGAGTCGACTTCTGCCGAATTCATGTAAAAACAACTCGTCTTCGTCTTCGCTGCTGTTCTTAAAACTGCGTGCAGTCGGCAGTGACAGTGGTTATAATATGTTGCCGCTGAGCATGCTTGCTGCTGTTGCTGCGGCCGAGTTATTTGCGTTTGCGGGCAGAAGTTGTCACTTTAAACGGAACTCACCTGCCTTGATCAGTACTCCATATTGCAGCTTTACAGAACACGCGTTATAATGATAAATGAATGTCCGCGTAAATCCATACGACGTTAATGGAGAGGAAACTAAATTACTTTCAGGTACATGAAATTGACGCAAACTCACATAGCGCAGTGTACACCGGAGTATTTGCCTCCGAATTTCCACAGGGTACTGGATCAGCGGTTTTCTGCAACAAATTCACGAAAAAAATTAGTAAAATGCGTCATTACTGCCAGGTGTGCCTGATGTGGAAAGGTAGCATCTCGAACATATGAAGAGATAGAGAAAGACGGACCGATATAGTTGGTTTTGTGCCTGAGTTCGTCCTCCTCTCCTCTATGTTCTTCACTCTGTGAATCTTCCAGAGAGCACAGAGTCGATCACACTTGTCTAGAGCGCTCGGGTGGTGTGCTGCGGAGCAAATGATGTGAAATCTTTTCGCAGCAGCTTTGCTTGCAGTAAGGCGCTGGTGCCTGTGCGGTCCACGTGTCTATTCTGCTGCTCTCCAGCGCGACCATTATCAGTGAAAGTAAATACCTGCTTAAGAATTCCGCTTTATTTCCCCCGGAAGGCATCTCTCGAGCACTCTAGACAAGTGTGATCGACTCTGTACGCCTGCATAATAAAGTAAAATTTGACTTTTGGGTTGTAACGTCCCAAATCACACATGGGCTTAGTGGGATCCTGTAGCAGAGGGCTCCAGATTAATTTGGACCACTCGGAGGTCTTATGTGCGCCCACATTGTAAGCACCGAGGCGCTTTTTTGTATTTCGTTGCTGCGGCTGGGATCGAACCCACAAACTTGGAATCAGCATCCAAAAGCCAAAGCCACTGGGTACCACTCCGGGTGTCTGCATAATCTATAACGAGGTGAATAATTCTGTCCATATCTACATATGTGTTGCAGTTATTCGTTTCATAGCCATTAGAGCTCAGGTAAAAAGATTTGACACTTTGCAACGAAGGCCGTGTTGCTTTGTGGCTGGCGTCAGATTTACGACTGAAAAAAAAAAACACTGAGAGGGCACGATTGAGGACAACGCAAAGGCGCCCGTGTGCTGTGCGGTGCGATTACAGGATAAAGATCCCCAGGTGATCGAAATTATTCCGGAACCCTCCAATACGGTACCTCTTTCTTCAATTCTCAGTCCTTCCTTTATCCCTTCCCTTACGGCGCGGTTCGGGTTTCCGCCAAGATGTGATACAGATATTGCGCCATTTCCTTTCTTCAAAAACCAATTTTCATTTTCAAAACGGGAATTGAAGATAAGATGTTTGAAACGCGATGGGAGGACAGTACACGCATAGGCTAATTTAGCTCTAAAGGTGCGATCGCTGTCCTTTAGACGCATTAATAAACTTCGCTTCTATTTCCACTCCAGGCGCTAATAAAGTTTGGTTTTTGTGTTCACATTTCGGTTCCTTTGTTCGCGTTTTATTTATTAGTAATATTACGTATCTTGCAACCAGCTTCGCAAAACAAATGTTCAATGAAGGAAGCAAGATAATCACGCTTGATTCCGGGTCATCTGCGCACCACCAGCGTATTTTTGCGGTGGTGTCTGCTTGTATCCGTGAACATGACAGGGACATGCAGCCAGCAAGCGAATCCACGAGGTAGCCGGGGCGCAGACAGCACGCCATAGGTGAAAAACGCATAATGTGTAGTGTTATAATTCTGGTCTTGCAAACGTGGAGGGCAGTCGATGAAGTGTTTTGTTGTTGACAGTAAACCAGGATATGACAAAGGAAAGTTGTTCGTTGAGCGGTGGAGCGCCGTTCTGCCACGGATGCTGCATCTATGCCAAGACGAGTTGCGGAAATTGCCTGAATACGCACATTATGTGGGTGCTGTGTGATGTCAGAGCACATTGCCTATGTGCGACTTGTTCCGCTCGCAAAGTAACCTCAACCAGAAAGCAAAATGCCAGCTGCTCTGCAGGTACCACTGAGCCATTTTTGGCTGATTTAATGTCAAAGTTGGATTTGTAGTTGAAACATCTTGATGCTTTTGAAAAAAAGACAGGAAGAGCAGCTTGCCATGCTCAATGCTACAGACCATATATTAGAGAAGCCCTGTGAAACAATTCAAGGCACAGAGCTTCGACGGACCTTTTCTCTTCAAAATAGGATGAGGTTCTGGAAACTATGAATCAGCATGAAACAGAACCGAAGCGCTTAAAAAGACAGTTGTAACTGGCTTGCAAACAGATGTATCGGCGAAGAACTTGCGCCTCATTCAAATGAAAGCTGATTTGAATAGACTAGAGCTTTACTCACGATTAAAAAGCCTGGAAATTAATGGTGTTACACGTAAACACAATAAGGACTTGCGTATGTTTGTAACATTACTTGCATGGGAAGCTGAAACTACCTGCACCTGTAGATGTCGACATCGAAGCTGCGCAGAGGATTAAGGATGGGTGAATTGAGGCCCCTCTGATACTTGTTTGCTTCAGGAGAAGTGAAATGAGAGATAAGATGTTTGAAGAAAAGAAGATTCTCATGGGTGAATACAGATGCCTTAATAAAAACTTGACAGCGTGCATAAAATGCTGCGTTGGATGAAAAAACCATAGCTAAGAACAGAGGGTATCGCTACGTATGGGTCCACAATGGAGCTATACTTCTGCGAAAAGAGGAAGGCGCTACAGTTATCAGAATTGAGAATGAACAAGCCTTAAGTAAAATGACTAAATTTCAATGGAAAGTACCTTCCAAAGTATAACTAATTTTAATAATAAATTCTCCAAACAAAGCAAGGTGTTTTTTTCTTTATTTGTTCCTCAGACAGTGTCTAAGAGGAAGCCAAGGTTAAAGGCTAAGCGCTTGACGAGGCCTTCGCCCCTTGTAAAAATTTTTGCAGCAACGAGAACTTAAGCGTAATACTTCGGTCAGTAGTAGGGATACAGTGTAAACAATTCTTTAAAAGGCAAAATTGTACCGCTCTACACATCAGCCTCAAATGATCCAAAGTTGTAAGAAAACGCGGCTTCTGTTAACACATCAAGATTTGCATACAAAGGGCACAGGCGATAGGAAACGTCAAAACAAATACAGAAGAAAATCAAAGCCGAAAGTTGAACGAGTTGGATAACGTTCATGATGAAAAAATAGCGCAAAAGGAACACGCGTCCTTCCCTTTCCGACCCTCGTGTTCCCCCTGCGCTATCTTCCCATCATGAACAAGGAAAGCCAAACTAGAACTCCAGAACAATTTTGTATCCAATAGCAAGCATTGCATGCCATATTCCATGTGTTAACCGTGGAACATGTATTACATTGATAACATTTCTTTAGAGTCTGTAACATTATATAAATACCTTGGGGTTAACATCACTGATAACATAAGCTGGTTTCTTCACATCGAACACGTAATCAACAATTGTAATCGCATGCCAGGTTACTTACGTCAAAATTTTTTCAACGTTCCTTCTTCTTTGAAACTTTTGCTATATAAAAGACTATTTCGCTCCAAACTGCAGTATGCAACATCAGTCTTGGACCATACTTATGACATTCATGTTACTGCTCTTGAGATGGTTCAAAATAACTCTGTGCGTTTCATTCTCACTAATTATACAACGCACTGCACTCATAACTACAATAACATCTAATCTTTCTCTTCCATTGCAGTTACTTCGCCGCAAAGCGTCTCGTATCGCTTTGTTTCACAAATTTTACCATCACGGTCGCCTTATCCCACAGCCATTTTGTGTATGCCATTGTACTGATCATCCTCATAAAGTCGGTTTTGATTCTTGCGATACCAAATATTTTTCTTATTAATTCTTGCCGCATACCTCACGCGACTGGAATCACCTTCCCGCAGATATTGCCGACCTTAATAATTGCGAGATGTTCCGCAAAGCCATAACAAGCATTGTAGACTCAGGTGTTATTTAAATTTGTCGCTCTGCTGTATTTTTTATAATTTTGTTCTTGTTTTTCCACTCCCTCTCTGTAATGCCTCTGGTCCTGAGGGGTACAATGAATAAATGAATAAATAAATATTATATGTATTGGCTGTCGTATTTGCCCACACCAATATTACATAACTTAATCTAGAGGAAAAATAGAAAAATATAATACCGGTTTTCAGGAGGTGGGTATCAGATTCTTGATTGTGTAGGTGCTCCCAGTTATTAGCGCCAATTCCGCGTTTAATTTATTAACATGCGGAGTCGTTGAAAGCTCTTCGCAGAACCATAAGCCCAAAAATGTATGCTCTTTTACCTGTTCTGTCAGAGTCCACGTCATAAGTTACATATATGACTGAACAGTCTCTCCTATTTATGGGCTTGAATATTGTGTACTTTGTCTCATTTGTATTTAGACTCATTTTCTTACTTAAAAGCCATTGTGATAATCTAAGCAAGTATTCATTCGTAGCATTTTCCAAGCTTGCTTTGTTTGCTCCAGTGAAGAAGACATTTGTGTCATCCACATATAAAACTATGTCGGTAAAGCCCGTGTCTGAAATAAAATCATTGATGCATACCAGGAATAAAAACGGCCGTAAAATGGACCCTTGGGGCACACTATACAAATTTCCCATTTTACTGGGTGATGTACCATTAATTTCAACATACTGGTAGCGATCACTTAGAAAACTTTTAATTAAATTGAGCGCTATTCCTCGTACACCATACATATTAAGCTTTTTTTATCCAAATGTTGTGCTGTACAGTGTCGAATTCTTTATTCAGGTCCAAAAATAACCCTAGGGTAAAAAGTGGGTGTTCAATGTTTTCCACCATTTATCTTTATTAGGAATCAGAGCCATTTTCGTTTACTTTTTTTCTTTTGTAACACTAATTGGGCAGAGGTAATAATCTGATGCTTTTAAATAAAAGACACCGAGCCGATCACTTATACCTCTTTCAAATATCTTCGAGAAAACCAGGAAAACAGAAATTGGCCGATAGTGATTGATGTCTAATGCACCGCCACCTTTATACCCGGGCGTGACTTTAGCAATTCTGAATTCTTCAGGATAACCTCCAGACTGAAGCATCGGATTAATGATATCTGCCAGTGTTGGGCTAATAATAGGTGCAGTGCATTTCAGTGGCAATGCTTTTATTCTATCGTCTCCAGCTGCTGCATCATTTTTCAGTTGCGCTTTTACGGCCCAAATTTACCCGCGATACAGTAGGGGTGCGGGAGAGGCAATTATTTTTCATTCATTTTATTGCCTCGAATTACATTCTGACCCACTTTCAGCAGGAGTATATGGACAAAGCATAAGAAATTGCGGCACTTCATGTAATATACCTTAGCCAGGAATGCCATGAATGCATTCATGTAAACATGGCACTTCATGTAAACATTAGGAGCATAAGACATAAGGTGGATGACCTCAACGTCCTACTTGGTTATGTGTCACAAAGTTTTGATGTTTTAAGTTGTTCTGAAACTTGGTTTCAAGACGCCGATACTGCACCCTACTCCTACGGTTATCTGTCCATGCAAATGTGCCGAAAGCATAAGAGGGGAGGAGTACTTGCAATATACTACAAGGAAACACTAGCCATTGAGGTTCTGGAAGACTTTATTTATATCAAAAGATGTTCAAAGCTTAGCCGTGAGTAATGGGAAATTCATAGCACTCATCGTATACCGGCCACCATTGGGGCGAAGGGAACGATTTTTTCTATTTTTTTGAGACATTCACTTTCATTCAACTGAACTCTTTCATTGTTATGGGAGACATAAATAGTGATCTTAGTTCAAATAACAGACACGCAAAAGGGTTTCATACCTTATTATCTACTTATAGCTCTGAAAATTATATGCATACACCATCAAGGTTAGCACAACACAGTACCACGTTAATAGATATCTGTCACAAATATGAATTCACAAAATTTCAACTGTGGTCTTTCCTCCTGTGATTTAAGTGTTCATCTACGAGTGTTCTTGCTTGTACCTTTGCATCGCTGTAAAAAAAAAAAATTAATGAGTCAGAATCTGTCAGACGACAAATTAATGTTACCACAAGACAAAAATTGTACTCATGTGTAGAAGCGGTTGACGTAACAATATATACATCCAAAATGATGCACATGAAGCTTATAATACATTCCTTAGTATATTCCCTCCAGAAGGCACATTTCTTGCTCTTCTGGATCGGCCTTCAAAAAGGACCTTCAAAAAGGACCCATGTTCGGCATTGAGCCAAAAGTGCCGCCGCATGAACTGGTAGCTGTAAATCGACGTATCGCAAGGAAGGCCTAGCCAGAAGAGCAAGAAATGTGCCTTCTGGAGGGCGTTGACTGTCTTCATAAATCTGGGTACCCGAGGCCTGCGTGACGCAAGGAAATGTAAGTTGGAGCAATAATTCACTGACACTCCTTCAAGCAGATAAGGAGGGCGGTTTTGTAGTTATGACCGGTGATAACTTATCGATAAGAGCAGCTGAAGCAATTAAGAATTTTTCACTTATCTCTGTGAAGTCTGCAAAAGTAAAAAGCCGTGCAGTGGCGATGTGTGAACGTTTGTGTTTGGTCAGCCTTGCTAAAGAAATTGACAAATGGAAAAATAAAGCGCTGTGAGTGTTCTTTTCAGTTAAAACGCACAAGCAAGGCTTCCCATTCAGAACGATAGTTACGGAAAAGGGTTCGTGGCAGAAGCAGATTAGCCTTCCTTGTTGAAACATTTGAGCAGACTAGACGTAGGAGATCTGTTTTACTAAAAGATCCGAAGAAGGCAGTGAATTTCTGATATGTGAAGTTGAGGTTGGATATGCCTTTCCTGTGGATGTTGTTGATTTATTTTATTCTGTTGTACCCCACGCTGCCCTTTTCACTGCGGTCAGGGAATGTATTTAAATGAATGATCCTGTTTCCTTCCAGAGCTCTGCTGATATTTCTATTCATGACTTTTTAACTGTTTTAAAGTTTTACCTGGAGTCGACTTTTATAACATTTGACTAGCGGCATTTTCTGCAGACAACGGGCAGTTGTATTGGATCGCGTGTAGCGCCGGTATTATGTAACATCTTTCTTTCACAAATGGACCAAGTCCTTCATCAGGTTTTACCAGCTAACAAAGTTTTCAATGTTTTTAGATACCTGGTCGCTTTTTTTATTTTTTAACCAAGGACGCAAGCTTGAACTGTGCTGAAGCTGCACACGATGTTTTATCTCTATTTAGACCACATGGAAATGGCTCAGATTTTAAATGTGAACTGCCTATGGACAATTTTTTACAGTTTTTTTTATCTTAAGATTGAGTTCTGTACGGATCATGTGTGTTGGGCTTACGCTCCGCGAGCAAGAAAAGGGCTTCTGCAATTTGACTTCTCGCATTCCAAGTTAGTAAAAAGAAGCATTGCTTCACTGTGTCTTGAGTCTGCACTAAGGAAGTCATGCGTTCACATGACGCGACCAAGTTTTGATAACCAATTGGTCAGGCTGGCTTCAGCCGGTTTCCCTGGTTCGCTCGTGACAGGAGTCGCCGAAAGCCTGCTGCAGAAGATGAAGTCGAGGGCAGTGAGAGCTGGGGCGGAGGTCCCTCGGGAAGAGGCGAGACCCGTGGCGGTGCCGTGTGTGCACAGTTGGCCCACAACCTGAAATAGGTTGCGAGCAGGCATGGGGTCCCGCTCGTCTTCACAGCCCGCCTGAAGCTCGGAAGTGTTTGCTCTCGAGTGCAACAAAGGAACCAAAAAGAAAAAGAAACAGGCTGCGGTACCAAGCATGGGCGACCATTCATGAGATGTATCGAAGGGGTAGTTTACAAAATTCCCCTCTCGTACGGTCGTTCCTATATAGAACAAACTGGGCGGTGTGTCAATGAGCGAATCAAGGAACACGAAAGAAACGTGGAAAAAAACAAAGAGGGCCCAAATTTACCAAAACATATCATATCCTGCCCTTCACAGGCTATAAGAGCTGAATGGGCAGTTAAAAAGCCGAGCCCAAGGATCATGTCCAGACGGCTCCAGGTCAGGACGGTGAGCAGAACTGGCATATGACGTCCTGCAATGCTCACTCGAGGAGTGCACATTCCAGTCACGTAAGCGGTGCTGCCATCGTCGACGGGAACGGTGGACGTGGCGGCGGGCGTTAAAATTTTTCTTGAGGCGGCGGGGCAGAGAAGAGCCCAGGACAGACACTTGGGCGCCAGTGTCAACAAGGGCAAGCACCGGGACACCATAAGCAAGAGCATTCAAGAGATTACTTTGGGTACCTGAGGTCAAGAGAGGATTTGCAGGCCGGGTCAAAGGTGCAGCGTCAACTCCGGGGGTGCTTCGGCTAGTTTTCCAATAATTGACGGGGGTTGGATGGAGAAGAGTTGCGACGAGTCGGGAGCCGTGGTCTTATGGGGACGGTGAGTGGCTGGGCCCATGAGCTGGCGGAGCGGGCTCGTCACAGAGCGGATCGGGACGAAGTGAGTAACACCGCTGGGCGTCGTCTCTGCGGCTGTCGACGAAGGATAAGGGCCGGATGGCGGGGATAAATGTCTGTGGCAGTGATGGGAGATTTTATCCCTCGCGCGAGCACATAATTAAGATTTGCCGATAATCAGGTGTGCGCCATTCGTCAAAATTGCGGTACCGGTACCGAGGCGAGAAGCTTGGACTGGAATTGGCAGCCGCGATCACTGGAGGGTTCGGCCTGGCTTTAACTCTGTCCACGACGCAAGCAGACGGGGCGGTCATGTCCGCTAGTTAATCTGCCGGGGGCAAGAAGAAATGTTCTACCAAAGCGCTGGCGCCAAGAAAGAAAAACATTTGTAACTCCGGACTGACAACTGCTAAATCAAAGAGAGGCACGCAAGTGACAACTGTCCATTTCGTATCCGCTCACAGGCAGACCTGCCTGTATTTTGTTAACAGAGATGAATTTTATCATCGTCATTCCTAACCAGTGCATACCATACGGCTTCGTCCTTCTACTGATAACCTTAGCAGCCCCTTGGGTGAGCATTGTCTATCAAACACACTTCGAGGCACGAAGTCTAAATGAAACAATAAATCAATTTTCTCACTTGCAGTTCTTTGACAATAGTTTCTGATAAGTCTGTGTGTCCTAAATCTGGCCGCCAGCTTATAAATAACTGTTTCGTCCTGCATCAGAGATGACTTAACCAATAATGTGGAATAGTTTTGTGGCGTGCTAGTATGTGCGATTGTCTTATCCTCAAAAATGCGCTTTGTTTGTTCGTCCTCTTTCCTTTCGTCCTCGTTTTCCCCGTAGGTTTTTAGGTGGAAGTTTAGCCGATATTCCTAGTGGAGGTACTATCTTTAATCTGCCGCTGGTATAATATAAATGCAGAAATCGCAGTAACCTAAAACTGCATAAATGAATCTTTGCATCCGGCTAAATAAGTCGCCGACACCCTCTAACAAAATCACTATAGGTTGTATTTATCGTTCTCCATCATATTCTATCTCAGACATCTGTATGAACTCAAAAACTGTTGCTATATTCCGGAGAAGTGGAAGTGAATCCTGTTGCAGAAAAGTTGAACAACATTGCAGCTAACATCAAAGAGATAAAAGAAAAGCTACATACTAAATTAGAGGGTAAATTAGATGCCATACTGGCTTTGGAAACGAAAGTTTCTTTCCTCCATGATCAACTTGATTCTCTGAAAGAGCTCGTTCAAAGCCCAGAGAATAGGATTGACGACTTAGAAAATCGTAACAGGCAGTCGATGTTGATTGTTTATGGTCTACCAGAAGAACAGGACAAAACTAGAGGAACTCGAGAGCGCTGTCTGGCAAAAGATAATAAAACAAAACTCTTGAGGCACAGCAATGTAGAAATAGAACGAGTTCGTTGTTTGGGAAAACCAGAAGCAAAGTTATGCCGGTTGTATTTCGGCCAATGGGTTCACGGAAGAAGAATGTGATACTAAAGAATGGATTCAAACTTAAAAAAAGCTCGATTTTCGTTGGCGAAGACTTTTGCCTCAAAACCAGAGCTATAAGAAAAAACGGGACAGTGCTCAGCCAAATTGTGATCATAGTGACAAAGTTTCGATGGTCGCTGCTAAGCTATACATTAACATTAAAGCGTACATATGGGATGAGGAATTGAACGATAAGGTGCCACGTGAAAAAAAAAAAAACGGCAAAGACAGTCTCGGCCCATGACATGCCTACAAGCGCAGGAAAATGCGAATCACCGCTAATCTGAAAATGCTTATCAACCCCGTCTTGCAGGCGCTCAGTTTCACTGAAGAAGTCTACTCTAGACGGTGAACCAGCATTAGTACAACAAAAATGGCCGAGAATAATTAATATTAACGCCCGAAGCATTCTAAAGAAAACTGATGAACTTGACATCTTGTTGGTTGAATACGATCCTCACATATCAAATATTACTAAGACTTGTCTACACAAAGACCTAAGCGATGACGGTTTTTTCTCCATCCTCTCATAAAGTGTTCAGAAAAGACAAGCACTCAAGAGGCAGCGGCGTGGCCGCTATAGTAAAAAAAAAATCAAATACCAGCCACCTTAGTTGAAGATATTCCTGATTTTGAGTGCTTGTGTGTATGAGTGTTAGCTAGGAACATGGGTGTATTCTGTATGCTCTCTATAGGCCCCCGGATGTCACCAGAGAGTACCTGGATATGTTACAGACTCATATATTAAAATACAACAGGCGTAAACTACTTTTTATTGGGGATTTTAATCTACCAGACATTGACTGGGAGAGCCTTGAACAATGCACAGGATCAATCAGACATGTGAATGCTGTCTACAATACTATATTCACTCATGATATGGCTCAAATCGTTCGACAGCCGACTCGCGTATCACTCACTGTTATTTCCATTTTAGATTTGGCATTTATATATCGCGCTTTTTCTGACTGCACTGCATCGGTTGAGAAAGGGCTTTCTAACCACCACCTTGTCAGCATTTCACTACCCTTTCATAAACTCAGCGCGCCGAAACAGCAGCAAATACGGAAATTCAAAGAGTACACTCGCGCTGATGACGCCCACGTAGTACATCACTTAAAAACGTGGCTTATCGATTTTGACGGAAAGGATGCATGTGCACTTTGGAATAAGTTTAAAGCAATATTGATACGGGAATAAAAGAAGAGGCGGAGAGCGAGCGCGAGCGGCGAGCGCGCGGCTCTAGCACGAGGAAGATAGAACGAGAAAGCTTGGCCGCCGCCGGTCGTGGTTCGCCGGCTCTCCTCCGTACTGCTGCTATATTTCTCTGGGCGGGCCCGTGGCCACCCCGTGGCATCCCACACCGTAACATTTTGGTGGCAGCGGTGGGATCATGCCGCTCACCCGCTCCCAGAATCAAGCACCCGACGTGCCAGACGACAGGAGTCCACCACCAGCCGATAGCGCCGACGACGCGGCGGCCGGCGCCGCTAGACCTAGGCGCTCGGAGAGGCTCGGCTCTTCGCAGCAGCCGGACGCCGGTGTTGAGCGCCTCCTGGATACAGTCACCCAACGGATGGACGCATGGGAGGCCCGTCTGACTGCCCAGGCTGGGGAGATGGAAGCTCTCCGGCGCGAACTCCGTCGCCTGGTGCCAGCCGAGCCGAGCACAGGTCAGGTGCCTTTGGGCGTCCCCGCCGCCGCTGTTTACGGCTCTGCCGTCGCTGGGCCTGCGGTCGTGGCCGCCAATGGCGTGATCGGCGCGGGTGCGTCCTCGCCGCAGTGTTCGTTGGACGTTGTGGAATTGCCCACATTTGACGGCACCATCTCGTGGGATGCTTACCGCATCCAGCTGGACGGTATTGCGGCGGCGAGAGGCTGGGACGAGCAAATGAAGGCATGGATGCTCTTTGCAAAACTGAGGGGCCGCGCCACCGAGCTGCTGCAGAACGTGCCGCCCGACCAGCTGGGCTCTTACACTGTTCTGGCGGGCCTCCTCGCCGACCACTATGGTGTCTCAGGTCAACCCCGTGTGCAGTACCACCGCCTGCGAGCCCGCCGTCAAGAGCCCGGGGAGACGTACCGGGACCTCGCCGCCGCCATTGAGCGCCTGGCTCTGCAGTCGCTGCCGGGAGCGCCTCAGAACGCCGTGGCCCTGGTCGGCACCGAGGCGTTTGTCGACGCCATCCGACTCCCCGAGGTGCAGCGCTTGGTCCGCTCTGGCCGTCC
Organism: Amblyomma americanum; assembly: GCF_052857255.1. Classification (NCBI taxonomy): domain Eukaryota; kingdom Metazoa; phylum Arthropoda; class Arachnida; order Ixodida; family Ixodidae; genus Amblyomma; species Amblyomma americanum. The sequence goes on from NC_135500.1 coordinate 48,121,404, forward strand.
TGATTCCGTCCGCGCCGCCATGGCGCTCGCCATCGAGGCGGAATTGACTTTGCTGGCCACGCGGGGGTCGCCACCGTCTGCCGAGCGCAGCGTCCGGGTGCAGGCTCCTCGGTCCGCAGCCCCAACTGCGGCCTCTGTCCGACGCCTGCGTAACGACGTCCGCATGACCTGCTTCCGCTGCGGCCTGCGGGGACACTACGCGAGGGACTGTGCCGGCCCTCCAACGTTGGGAAACGATTTGGCGGAACTCCGGGGGCACCGTTCCGCCGAATCCACGTCCACGTCCACGTCCACGGCCACGTCCGTCCCCACACTCCTTCGTTCTCCGCGTCCCCTCCTTTCGTCGGCTCCGATTACCACTGATGCTCCTTACGTGCTCGTCGACGTCGCCCTGCTTGACCGGCACGTAAAGGCCTTGGTTGACACTGGAGCGGCTGTCAATGTACTGCACAAATCGTTTGTTGCTAATGCGCCCCACCTGCTTCTGCCAGCCGCCAAAACCCGGCTCTTAGCTTTTAACGGCACCCCTGTGGAGCAAGTCGGACGTGTCGTCGTCAACCTGACAGCACTCGGAAATACCATCTCCACCGAGTTTGTTGTCGCAGACAGCCCTATTTGGCCAGTGGTCCTCGGGTGCGGGTGGTGCCAGCAAGCCGGAGTCGTCCTTAATTTTACTAGAACCAAACCACGGGCGAGCCGAACTCTCTGTGGGCCGGGCTGGCTTAGCCGGGTTTCCAGCCTCGGTGTCGCCCTGTGGCAGTCCCTGGTGTCGGCGACCAAGCGTGCCTCAGCATCTCTGCGTGACCTCGCGACGAAGTGGCCGTGTCGAGTCAAGCCGTTCGACGTCACTACCGTGACTGTGGCGTCCGCCGTGACCCTGCCACCGGGTGCGGCAACGTGGGTGTATGCCAAGCTTGACAGTCCGGTCACAGCAGACGTGCTGTTCAAACCCATCCGGTGTTCAGCTCCAGCCCGTCAGATGACCTCCCCTCGAAGCCTTCTGCCTGTGCTCAAAGGAGAGGCCCACGTATTTATACTCAACATCAGCAGCGTACCTCTCGCGCTGACTCCCGGCACGCAATTGGGTACAGCCTCAGTTTTGGACCCCGGGTCACCAGTGGCGTCTCTGCAACCTGAAGCCCCGCCTCGCCACCCTCCAGCGCCGGCGATCCTATCATGGGAAGAATTTAACTTTGGACCCAGCCTGACCTGCGCGGAGCTCGCCTCTCTGAAGACCTTGCTGCTCGAGCATCGCAGTTGCCTTGCTCTCAGCGCCGGTGAACTCGGGTGCACTTCCTGGGCTCAACACCGGATCAACACCGAAAACCGCGGGCCCGTTCATCACCAACCTCGCCGTGTAGCGCCAGCCGAACGGAGAGTCATCCAGCAGCACGTGTGCGACATGCTTGACCAGGGAATCATTGCCCCTTCTTGTAGCCCTTGGTCCTCCCCTGTCGTCCTTGTGCGCAAGAAGGATGGAACACTCCGCTTCTGCGTTGACTATCGGAAGCTAAATGCTATTACTAGTTGCGACGTGTACCCGCTGCCTCGCCTCGACGATGCGCTTGACCGCCTGAAGGGGGCCCGTTATTTTTCCACGCTAGATCTGCTCTCGGGCTACTGGCAGGTGCCTGTTCACCCCGATGATGCGGAAAAGACGGCTTTCGTGACTCCCGACGGCCTTTACCAGTTCAACAGTATGCCCTTCGGTCTCTCGAACGCTCCAGCCACCTTCCAGCGTCTCATGGACCGAGTCTTAGGCCATTTGAAGTGGACTATGGCGTTGGTCTACCTGGATGACGTAATTGTCTACGCGGCCACATTTGAAGAACACCAGAGACGCCTCAAACTCGTCCTCGAAGCCCTTACCTCTGCTGGGCTTCGCTTAAAACCAAAAAAATGTTTCTTCGGTTTCGCGGAGGTGACGTACTTGGGTCACGTTGTGAGCCGGCATGGCATCCGTCCCGACCCTGAAAAGCTAAAAGCGCTTACAGCTTACGAAGCTCCCACCACCGCCAAGGAGCTCAAAAGTTTCCTTGGATTTGCTTCGTATTTCCGTCGTTTCATTCCGGACTTTGCCAAGCGCAGCGCTCCATTGACCGCCCTGCTGAAGAAGAATGCACCGTGGAGTTGGACGCAGGCCCAACAGCTCGCGTTTCTTGACGTCAAGCACGCCCTCCTCGAGCCTCCTACATTGGCCCATTACGACGAATCGGCCCCCATCGTCCTCCACACGGATGCCAGCCAAGATGGGCTCGGCGCTGTCCTCCTGCAAGAAGACGAGTCTGGTGACCACAAAGTCCTAGCTTATGCCAGCCGCCAGCTTTCCGACGTTGAGCGCCGCCGCCACTCTTCAGAACTCGAGTGCCTCGCCGTTGTCTGGGCCGTCGAGAAGTTCCGTCCCTACCTGTACGGCCGTCACTTCACCATAGTCACGGACAATAGCGCTCTCACTTGGCTGCAGTCCGCCAAACATTTGAATGCCAAGATTGCACGCTGGTCCCTGCAACTTCAAGAGTACAATTTCACAATAGTGCATCGGCGCGGCTCTGCCCATCAAGATGCCGATTTCCTTTCTCGCCACCCTTGTTCCGTGACGGCTTTGACGGACCTGAGGACTGCACAAACGCAAGATCCCGCCATTGCTGCCATAATCCACTCCCTTGGCACCGCCGCCGGCGCAGGCCTCCGCCAACTACGCCGGGTCTATCGAATGAAGGACGACCTCTTGTGTCATGTGAAGCGGCTCCGTGGTCGACCACCCGTCTGGTTGCCAGTTGTGCCGGCAACACTGCGGCCGCAAATCTTGCGCGGCTTACACGACGCTCCCACGGCTGGTCACCTTGGTCGCGGCAAGACCTACGCACGAGTGTCGGAGCGGTTTTGGTGGCCTAATATGTCCAGAGATGTCAAGGAACACGTGGCGTCCTGCCAGACATGCCAGTACAGAAAACCGTCCACAGGTGTAACCAAGCCACCCCCGCAGGCTTTTTCGCCACCAAGTTCACCTTTCGAGCTGGTTGGACTGGATCATTTGGGCCCGTTTCCGAAGACGCGTGCCGGCAACCGGTATGTTCTGGTTGCGATCGACTACTTCTCCAAGTGGGTCGAAGCACTGCCCGTTCCAGACACGTCGTCCGCTCATGCCGTCGCGTTTGTGGAACAGCATCTCGTTCTTCGGCACGGTGTTCCCCGGCGCCTCATCACGGACCGTGGGAGCTGCTTTATGTCCCATGAATTCGAGCGAGCCCTCCGCTCCTTCAGCATTGCGCATTCTACTACATCTGTCAATCATCCGCAGTGCAATGGCCTCGTGGAGCGTGTTAACCGTACCCTCACGGATATACTCGCATCCTACGTCGCTCCGTCCCACACAAACTGGGATCGTTTTGTTTCTGCTGCAGCTTTTGCAGTCAACACTGCAGCGCAAGAAACAACGCATGTGACGCCGTTCTCAGTAGTCTATGGCCGAACGCCCTCCATCCCTCTCGACGCGCAGTTGGGCCTTCCCCATCCTACTGCGTCACCAGCTGAATCTGCTCAACGACTTCATTCCGCCCGCCTCGACGCCCAGCGCAACCTCCTCACGGCTAACGCGCGTGTGCAAGCGGCCAACGCGGCAGCACCACCACATCCCCCCTTCCGGCCCGGTGACTTGGTCCTCGTTCGCCGCACCATCCGTGCGACTGGCCGTGCCGCAAAGCTCTTGCCCCGATACCGCGGCCCTTACCGTGTCGTTGCCCGACTCGGCCCCGTGACATACCGCCTCGAAGACCTGACAGAGCATCGACCATGCGGTGTGCACCACATTTTCCCAGAACATGTTTCAAACATGAAGCGATATGTCTACGGCGCCTGCGGTGACTCCGACTTAGCTACCGGGTCCTCATCAGTGCCGTCGTCGCCTGCTGGCTCCATGCCTTCCCCACGCAATGCAGTCCCATAAACGGATCCCCGCTCAATATGCATAAAACTCCCTGAAGTTAGCCTAACCGGTGTGGGACCTTCTTCGGCGACTGCAGACACCTTCGCCCAGCTCACACACTTCGAATTCAACGAAGAGTGTGACCGTTTCCTATCTGCGAGCCCACATTGCATCACCCCAGGAAACCCTGCATCAAAGCACGGCCTGACTTCTCCGCCCCCCCCCCCCCGCCCCCCCCCCCCCCCGGTGGAAAGGTGATACGGGAATAAAAGAAGAGGCGGAGAGCGAGCGCGAGCGGCGAGCGCGCGGCTCTAGCACGAGGAAGATAGAACGAGAAAGCTTGGCCGCCGCCGGTCGTGGTTCGCCGGCTCTCCTCCGTACTGCTGCTATATTTCTCTGGGCGGGCCCGTGGCCACCCCGTGGCATCCCACACCGTAACAATATGTCACTATTGCATAGATAATTTTGTGCCCACGAAAAGAAAAAAAAAGATCAATGAAGTGACGCCGTGGATGAATCCCCATATTATTCGTCTCAAGCGAGACAAATTTTCTAAAGAAGAAATACCGGCAACCAAATCCTGTCTTCGAGCTCAAAAATGCCCTCGCAAGCGCAGTGCACAGATCGAAAGATTTCTACATCAAAACAACTCTGCCGAACTTCATAAAAACTGACCCGAGCAAGTTCGGGGGATATGTTAGCAATATCAAGCAATCCATATCTGAAGTAGTAGTGACAGAGAAAATAATCAGCTATCAAAGTGCCATTGCCCACCACTTTAACAATTACTTCCATAGTGTTTTTTTGTCTTCGAGCCATCCACAAGTGCGCTCATCCGTCTGAGCTGAATTTCATAGCTTATAAATGTGTGTGTGCTATGCTTTTGAAACTGAAAACTAAAACGGCCTCTGGTCCCTACGATATTCCAAACATGTTTCTTCGTAGGTATGCCGAATCAGTTGCCAAGTTCCTCGTCATTATCTTTCGTACATTCTTGCCGGCAAGGAAAGTACCAGGTGAATGAAAAATAGCACGAGTAATGCCCATTTTTACACAAGGTCATTGCCTGGATTAAAACATTATCGTCCAATATCATTACTGTCATCTTGCTGTAAACTTATGAAACATGTTATCGCCGCTCACATCCGCGATTTTTTAGAGAAGAATTCAATTATATCTAACAGCTGGTACGGCTTCTTGAAAGGATACTCTAGAGTTACGTAACTTGTATCTGTAGTCCAGTCCTTCGTCTCAGTCCTCGAATATAACGGCCAGATTGACGCGCTCTTTTTAGACTTCCGCAAAGCTTTTGATGTAATTCCTAATAGCAGGCCAAAAACCAAATTACAACAAATTGGTCTCCCATAGATCTTTGTGTCTTGGATAAGTAACTACCTAACTAACCGATAGCAATACGTCGCTCTTGGCGGGCATCAATCTGGCTCCCTTCCCGTCACGTCTGGTGTGTTCCAGGGAAGCGTCCTGGGCCCATTACTGTTTCTGTTATATATTAATGACATTGTAGATGAAGCTCATCCTGGTGTTCAGATCCGATTGCACGCCGATGATTGCATATTATCCCTTTAAATTAGTAATAATCAATATCAACATGACCTCAATGCTGCCCTTGGCAACATTCTGAATTCGTCCAGCAGCTGGTCCATGGCTCGTAATCCAGAGAAAACTCTTTCCATCTGTATTACACGTAAAAAGATTCCCATAACATATAATTATAACGGCGGGTTTTCTAGGCTAAAGGATGCGACTGCTGTCAAATACTTAGGCATGGCATATTACAAGTGGTCTATCTTGGAACACACATATTTACAATATCTGTACAGCATCATTTTGAAAAATGTGTTTCCCGTGGCATAAGCCCCCATCGAATGTAGAACTTCATCGTTAGTTTTCTTTAATCAGGCCGAAACTTGAATACGCGTGCATAGTCTGGGATCCGCACGCTACATCGAATATAAAGAAACTTGAAAAGTGCATAGGAATACTGTCAGGTTTGTGTTCTCGAAACCTGATTCTCCTCCCGAATTATTGCAAACTCACGATATACCACGTTAGAAATGCGCCGAAAAAACTTTCGTTTAGAATGCCTTTCCTTGTTTTTGAACAACGATCTAGGACTTGATCTGTCTCAATATTTAATTCCACAGCCTTCTACACGCCCTCAACACTACCATAATAGTTTATTGTAGCTATTTTTGGCACGAGGAGCCTTGTTTAAGGTCTCTTTTTCCCCTCGCACCATCGCTGACTGTCACTGTTTCCCAGATCTAATTATACCTCCATGGACTAGCGCATGTATTCCTGAACTGTGCGACGCCTTATAGCTCCTTATGAGTCGCTTTTTTTAGAGCTGCAGCCTCATCGATTGTTTCGAGTGCCTTCTATGCTGACTGGTTCCATGCATGTTTTGTATGTGTTCTGTATTACGCCTCACAGAGCCTCGTACGTCTTAAGGTTTTATTGCTTTTCAAATTGTCTATGCTGTAACTGCCGTTTATGTTGTGAATCGCCATGGAGATTTCTCTACGTTTTGTATATTTTATGTGTTTTTGTTTGTTTTTACTATGTAAAGTGCCTTCCTACTTGCACCTAACCATGAACCACAGTATGTCTGTAATTAAATAAATAAATAAATTAACCGTACTATTTAGCACGCTGACTACAGTAAAAAAACTTTTCAACCCTTCTTACGTGAAGATTAATATTTTTAATCACAGTGGTCCCAACTGTGATATGTACATAAATATTCAACTTCTTACTGCGACACAGCAATCACAATTTTCACACGGCGTGTTCGTGGGATCACTGTTGCAGTTATTGACGATATATTCCCTAATTAATTAAAAACCAAACACGCCAGTATCTTTCCAGTAACTATTACAGATATTTTCCATTTTAATTCGCCTGCCTATTAAGAAAGAATGCCACATTTCAAAGACAAGTTTCAAATATTTGCATAAATTTTACATTCACGGGTAACAAGATACAAATAAAATATCGTGAATGTTTTTCTTCTTTCACAAATCATGCTAAGTACGAAAAGGCCACCTGAAGAGAACGCTGTATATTAAAAAGCTTTGAAGTTTCGCGTTTTGCCGCACCCCTGTGTTAATAATGCGTCAGTGAATGAGGCAAACTGAGGCGCCGTTCCAAAATTAAGGTTTTGCGCAGCTCTGCTGTAAGGGCGCACGAAGTTGACTACATGGGCACCAATGCAACCTTTGTGACCATTGTATTAATAGGATCCAAACTGAACCTAGATGTGTGCTAGTGTACGAGCCGATATAGGAACCGGTGTGATCCTTTGTATGCTCAACAGCTTAACGACAGCCTAGGCTCTCGTAGTCTTGATGCCATAGGTAGCATAAAGAGGGTTCTCGCACGGCGTCCGCCCTCGCCGTTCGATGACGTTCCGCGTTACACCAGCGGTAATCAGGACGTCCAACGTCCTCCGCTATGGATTAGGGTGGCGCTAGTGAACATTCTCAAGGTTATGTAGCGCAACATGAATACCCCTGAAACCAGAAAATTGCGCAGCAGTCGCCGTAGCTACGTTGGTTGAGCAGAGGACACCAAATTTGGAAGTCGTGGGTTCGGACCTCACCGGTTGTACCGTTGTTTTCCTTCCGCTTTCCAGTCAACGGTCTCCAAGCGATGAAAAGATCACACTGTTATTCGCCCATGGATCAACACGAAAAATAAAAAAATAAATAAAAAAAACATTTGCTCAGGCTTCTTGCTTTTGGGCGCTCTTGGCTTCCTTCACACCGATATCGACTCGGCACTTCTACAGCCAGGCATTGCGTAGCGCCTGGCTACTCTATTCTTTCCGATTTTCTTGCTTTCCTTGTAACTTTGTCGCGGTTATTACTATTTCCGCGCGCTCCGTGTCGAATAGATATACGATTTTGCTGGGTTCGCAGCAGGTGAAGACAAGTTTCTGGAGGCTAAGTTAGGTGACACCGAAGAGAGCTTGTTGCACGGCCAACGTGCTGTAATATAGTCGTCTTCGCTCGCATGACAGGTTATCGGGCTTATGTCCTGAAGAAAGCTTGTGGAAAGAAAGAGCCCCAGGTGATCGAAATTTCCGGAGTCCTTCGCTACGGTGTCTCTCATAGCCCTAGTCGCTTTGGGACGTTGAACGCCCATAAACCAAACCAAACCAAAGCGAAGGCGGATTGGCCGTAAGTCAGAAACTTCATTATGTATACATACACACTGTGTTCTGCTGAAAGAGTTTTCAATTAATGACAGTAGCTTTCCGCAGATCCCACATGAGCATAACTTTTACATTACAATTCCTTGGTTTAAGCAATCAAATGCTTTGCTTAAACCAAGAAATATTGCAAGCGTAAAAACATTTTTTTATATATTCTGTAGTATATTTTCTTTCAGTGTCAATAATGCAGTCTAAGTTGAGCTGCTGGTTCTGAAGCCACATTGCGAATCTGTTAGAACATTGTTTCTATAAAAAAACTTCGTCATTCGCGAATACGTTAATTTTTCTAACCCTTTTGAAAAAAAAAAAACTGGAAGTACAGAATTTGGCAGGTAGTATAAAGTTACGTTGCGGTCACCACCTTTATGAATGAACGATACCCTGGCAGTTTTCATGGCTAGGGGAAATGTTCCAGACTCGATTACCAGATTAAAAATGTACGTAAAAGACGTGCTGTACAGGTTTGACTTGCAAGTTATGTACATGCAAAGGCTTACTATTCGTTAAGCTTATGAACGCATTGTAAACTTCAGTTTCATCAGACAGCTGTAGAAACATGGTATTCCCTACCCGGGTCAGACTGCTGTCAATATTATTTGTACCGGCTGCGTTGAGACAGGAAGGAACGGTGTTCACAAAGTGGTTATTAAAGTAATCTGCAAGAGCTTTACCTGTTATTTCAAGGCCATTGATGTTTATTATTTTAGGCACAGTGTTGCACTTATGACGGCCCAAGACCTCAATTATCACTTTCCAAACGATATTAGGTTGCTCACTGGTAACATCTAGAAACTGTCGTTCGTAGTACGCAGTTTTTGGCCTACGCAGGTCCGACTTTAATTTGTTTCTCACTGTTTCTCATGTTTTAGTAAATCTTCTGAGCGCGCGCGCAAAAATAAATGGGAGTGTCAATCTTTATTTTTTATCATGTTTATATGTTCATGGCTAATCCACGGCTTTATTTTTCAAGAGCGTTTTACTGATTCAAATGGAAAATTCTTGGCGTAGATCCACATGAACTGCAGAATAAAATCATCTTATTCATCATTTGCAACTTTTTACCTCATAATTGGCGACCAATCGTGCTCAAAAATGTCACATCTGAATGCTCTCAAAGCGATATCAGAGATACGTTGAACTAAGAAGACTCCCTTTTATTACTGCGCTTAACGACTTCGCCTTGGTAAATATGTTAAGTTGAAAGCCCATGGCGCAGGTAGAGGAGCGACGCCTGCGCTAAATCTTTCGGCTGTCGTCGCGGTGCTCTGGTCGCCACCACGTGTAGATAGTTTATCACTGCCCCCCCCCCCCCCCCCTTCCGCTCGCTGCTGGCGTCTCACCGTCTCGTCCCCTGCTGACCGGCTGTGCACGAGGGGTTAGAACAATGACAGCGCGTCGCGCGCTTCGGACGCTGCCCCGGGCCGTGGGAAATGGGGAGTGGGACCTCGAACAACCTTGTCAGAGTCGCGAGGAGCCGAGGGCCTTTTCCCGCTGAGGAGAATCCTTTTACTGTCAGCGGAGACAGCAGAGCTGATGCGTGGGCGTCTAGATGGCGCCTCGATGGGTTGCACATGTATTAGCAGTCAATGGCAAACCTTTGTCCTGGACTAAACGTTTGCTTCGCTTTTGGCAGGCTGCAAGCCATGTGTCAGTATCAGCTGGAAAACCGCTCGTATTTTCAACGGCTATCATCTTCGCAACTACTTCTGGTGACTGGTCTACGCATGCGGGTCTCAAGGAAGCTGCAGTTTCGACTTAGCAAGCCATCCTTGACTTTATTGGCTCTGGACCTGCCAATGATGTCCCCCTGGCGCAGATCACCGATTATTTAAAGTCCGTCAACTTCGTGGATTGTTGCAGTCAGCGGCAAACCTTTGTCCTGGACTAAACGTTGGCTTCGCTTTTGGCAGGGGAGTCTGGGTTACACCTGTTGTAATTCATCACTTTTCTGGTTTTGCCGCTGACTGCACTATGTCTTCCTTGTTTACTTCTTGCTCAAAGGCCATACCGAAAGGTGCAAAATTTATGAGTTGTTGTACCTGTGCGGGCGCATTTCACCTGTGGAAACACTGCTCGTCAGTTACTGATAACGCCTACAAGAACCCCAGGTGGTCGAAATTTCCGGAGCCCTTCACTACGGCGTCTCTCACAGCCTGAGTCGCTTTGGGACGTTAAACCCCCCTAAAACCAAAGCCAAACAACTGTTTCAGCACTGATGGTGAAAATTTAAGAACCATTGTTGGTCAAGGAAACTAGTGAAAAGGTTGATTCAGCAGTCGAGGACATACAGTCCGCTACTGATTTCCTCTCGTCACGATATGACTCGGTGCTCGCTATAGTGACCACTAATCAGGCTAAGCTTGCAGACCTTCAATCACAAGTTCAATCGCTGTCTTCGACAGTAGTTTCCAAGACACAGGTGACTGACAGGGTGAGTGGGGAGATAAATGACCTCGAACAATACAGCAGAAGATATAACTTCGAGATTCACGGCCTTCCAGTCAAATCTGATGAAAACGTGCACTCTTCTTAAGTGCCTTAGCTGGCAAGCCAAATATAACCGATTTTCAACCAGAAAATAACTCAGCAGTACGTCGGCTGACATCCAGAGGCGACTATATTCCACCGGTTACAGTGCAAACTCAATCAATTTCTATTAAGCAGAAATGGCTCGGGGCTCGGAAGGGCCTTCTTGATTTGGTGCAAGACGATCAGTCTCCTCGGCTGCTTTTTAAGAAAAACCTGTCTCGTGGTAATCACGAGTTCTTCCGACTAGCAAAATCTCGTGGCAAAGAAAAGGGTTTTTGAGTTCGTCTGGACCAAAAACGGGAAGGTCTTTGCAAAACAGTCCGAAGGCGCACCTCTCATTCACATCAACAAGCTTTCGGATCTTGAAAAACTAACATAACAATGTGTGACATCGGCTTCGTGAAGTTTTCCGATTTTTCTGAAGTCCGGAAGTTCTCTCAGCATCACACAGGCAATTCATTTCAGTTTACTTATGTTAATATTCGCAGTATCGGAAAATACGCGGGTTAGATCCCGGCCGCGGCGGTCGAATTTCGATGGAGGCGAAATTCTAGAGGCCCGTGTACTGTGTGATGTCAGTGCACGTTAAAAAACCCCAGGTGGTCGAAATTTCCGGAGCCCTTCACTACGGCGTCTCTCATAGCCTGAGTCGCTTTGGGACGTTAAACCCCCATAAACGAAATTATCGCAGTATCGGAACCACGGGGACCATTTTTGTTCGCTAATTCAGCCTTTTCATTGAAGTTTTGACGTTGTTGCTCTCACGGAAGTGAACTTTTCCTGAGATGTGTTATCAGATTTCTCTCTGCGAGGTTACGTCATACTCCTACACTCGTCTACAACGAACAGGAGGAGGAATCGCAGTTTTTTCCTAATGATTCTTGGTCCGTTTCTGAAATTAGTATTCTTTTTACTCAAGCAGAAGTAGTTGCGCTCCGCCTAAGTACACCTTGGTTGTCGTTGGTTCTTCTTACAATTTACCGCCCTCCGTGTTGTAACGGTCGAATCTTTTTAGCTGGACTTGATTCTGCAATATCATTTTTCCGTGAAGAACACGTGTGCATTATTGGTGATATGAATGCTGATATTCTAAGCCCCACTGTTCCAACGGTCGCAGATTATCTGGACACTTTATCAAAGTGGGGACTAGAGACTAAATTCCCAGTCCTACACGTGA